>NC_142692.1:11072139-11773806 GCF_029641045.1 Salvia hispanica
TTAGCTGTTTCAACATGTGTCCTTCAGGATTTATGAAAAGACTCAAAATCGGACTTGTCAAATGTCATAGTGTCAGTAGCTCCACAATCAAAAATCCATCTCCTATCTTTATGTCTACTGATTTCTCTTACTTGACACGAAATCGCAATGGTAGGGTCATTTTCAAGTACAGAAAAATGATTTTTGCAGAGAATATCAGTATGCCTTTTTTCGAGGAGGGTAATTTTTAAGAAATCACAATTTTCGGGGATGATAGGAGCAATTTTAATATCTTGGGGGTCGTTTTGATATATAGGAAAAAGAGAAGGGTTTAGGTTAAAAAACCTAAACCCTTTACCTTCTTCATCCGCCGCCTTCTTCATTTTCTCTCCTCCTTCTCCTCTTTCCGTCTGTACTTGAGCGGCCCACCACCTCGGAGCTGCCTCTGTTCTCCCTGTTCTCCCGTTGATTCCTCCGGCGTAGGCAACCTCCTGGTTGGCCGCCGGAGATTTTGAGTCTTGAGGTGCCTCCTGTCCTACGATTACCATATTTCCTTTCGCTTTTGAGTTCCGATTCTCTTTGTGGCCATCTTCCCACCACTCCGGGAAGCCAATGAGGTGGAAGCATGTCTCCCGTGTGTGCTTTGTCATGCCACAGTGAGAGCAGACGAGTCTTGACTTGTCGATTTTTGCTCCGGTCCGATTTGATGGTGGTGTTGCTTTGTGCGGCGGTGGTGGGGGTCCCCTGTTCGGTCGGGAAAATTGCGGTGTTCCGCTGTTCCTAGCGCCGAATCCCGACCCGATATCGGAGAAACCCGACTCCTGAGTCGCCGGTTTCCAGATCTGAGTGCGATTCTCCTCTTGTTTGATGGCGGCGAACGCTGTTTCTGCGGTTGGCTCCGGGGATTCCTTGAGTAATTCCCGTCGAAGCCTATCATGTTTGTCATTCAAGCCAGATAGAAACTGGTATAGCTTTCTCTTCTCGTTCTCCCGTTGGTAAGTTGCGACTCCCTTATCGCAGCATGTGTATGGACATGGCTTTCTTGTTTCAATGTTTACCCATAAGCTTTGCATCTCACTCCAGTAGTCTTCCAATGTTTGATCGTTCTGAGAAAATCTGCTTACTTTGGTGTCGAGGTCGTATACTTGGAGCGGATCTGCTCTGACCTCGAACGTTGTTGTGAGGCTTTTCCATACACCTTTCGCTGTTTGATGTTGGGCGAATTGCATCACTAATTTTGGCTCCATATTTTGAATAAGCCAAGAGTATACTGTGTAATCGTCGGTCTGCCATTGCTTGAATTTCAGGTCGTCGGGAGGCGGCTGTGAGTCCCCCTCGATGTGTTCCAGCTTCTCCCGGCTTCCTATGGCTGCTTTCATAAGCCGAGACCAAACTGGGAAGTTTCTCCCATCGAGTTTGATCCCTATGTTTACTGTTTCGATTGTTTTGGACATTTTTTGATGCTCACTTGATTTTGGCTGACTGTTTTTGGCTGTAGGAGAGGCTGAATTTGATCGGACTTTTGCCGGATTTTGGTTGAAAGGTTTGAGAAGGGTAGAACGATGATGATTTCAAAAATCTGAGTTCAAAAGAAAATTTTGGATTGTTTGGACCGAAAAGCTGCTCTTGATACCATGTTGAACTAGGAATTGTATTTCATTGTTTTTGTATTCATTATTTTAGAGTACAAAATACACTCCTATATATAGGAGAAGACTACTTAAATGTACCTAGGAAATAGATACTTGGAAACATACTCTACTAATGACATATTCCCTAGAGAAGATAAAAGTACCCTTCCAATGTCTTGGAACGTATAAACTACTAACTCCAACAGAATCTACGCTTTCTTGGCAAAGGAAAAAAATGTTCTCTCGGGGTTATTAACAACAATGTTGCAGATATGTCTGACCAGACGGAGCTCACTCGATACCTCTCAGACAGTCTATATGTGATGACTGAGGATGAAGTTGACAATTTTGACATCCTTGAGTGGTGGAAGAAATACACAGCGGCCTTTCCTATTATGTCGGAGATGGCAAAAGATATCCTAGCTATTCCTATATCCAGTGTTGCTTCTGAGGCGGCATTTAGCATGGGAGGTCGTGTTCTTTCTCCATTTAGAAGCTCTTTGACTCCGAGGGTGGTAGAGGTTTTGTTATGCGCCGAAGATTGGTTGAGGTCGAGCAATTGTTTTATCAAAGATGAAGAAGGTGACCCAGAAACAGCTATCGATAAGCATTACGATGATTGTGAGTATTTAATATTATTAGTATTTCTATTAGTTCTTCATTTTTTTATTACTTATTCGTATCTCAATTTTGTGATACTTACAGTGGTGAAGGAACTACAAGGACTTGGCTTAGTGTCAACCAATGAGACGCCTTCGACTGCCGAAATTGAAGTGTGAATGTTGATGATTGTGATTTTTGAATATTTGGACTTTGAATCTTTGATCATTTTGATGAATGCTGATGGTTTACATCGCTTTTAGACTTTGGTTTCGTAGACTTTGTTGGAATTTTGGTTTTTAATGATGGAATGGGGCCATGGTTTTTGTCATTTTGATTTACTATTTGCATATTAACGTTTGATGTTTTTTAGTTCATATTGATGTTGATGTTTGTGATATTGTTGTTTCATGAAGTTTAATTGTCGAGTTGCATGGTTAATTCATGAAGTTTTTAATTCATGTGCTAGAGTCTAGAGCATGCGGTGAGTGGTCTTACTCATAGTTAATCTATTCAGAATTGAAATTAGCTGGATGGTTTTATAAACTTTTAGTTGTGGTGCAGCCGTGCAGTTTAGTTTATAGCCTAATTGAATTGGAACTTTCTCGATTGAGTTAGATTGACATCAAGCTCTACGTTTATTTTGAAAAAGCAATGCGATTGAACAGCAATGAAGTTGCATACCAGAAATCTGAAATCCCTTACCAAATATTTGAGGATTAGTTTATCTGTATACATAAGTTTATGCTGTTACTTGCTTTTCAAACAAGCCTTATACTGTCTGTTATTTAGTATTATCCTTTATTTGGTAGCTTTAGGTAATGAGCTTCAGATTTTCAACTTTCCTTTCTTCTTGTATTAACCATGCAAACCTTAAAGTATGCAAAACTCGCTTTAGTCTCTGTCCCTAGTTCACACTTTGTAACATTTCCATGAGCTTGAGTTCAGTTCCTTGGGTGGAACCGAACGACTCCTCAAGGAACCGAACCGGTTCCGGATTTCAGAAAAAATGGGAGTCGGTTAACCGACTAATCGGTTCGGTTAGAACCGAACCGACCAAGAACCGAACCGACCGAATCCCCACCCCTAGTTTGAATCTAAAATGATATGTAATCTCTCCGTCACTTTTTTTCAACCCCGTTTTATAAAAATATATTTACTTTTATCATAAATGGTAATAAAGTCTCACATTCCACTAACTTATTCTATTCACATTTTATTTAAATTAATATATCCAAATGAGACTCATATTTCACTAACTTTTTTCACCCACTTTTCTTAACATTTCTTAACACCCGTGCCTCCAAGAAATGAGACCCCTAATGACGGGCAGAGAGAGTACTAATAAATAATTAAAGTGGAGAAATGGTAAAATAAGAGAGAGAATAATATAGAGAAGATTATTCTCAATATTATTCTTTCTCTTACTTTATTATTATTCCATTTAACTATTTATCATTTTTATAAAATGGGTGCAGAAAAGTGACTAGGACTCCTAAAGTGGGACGTAGGTACTACTCCCACCCACCGTCTCAATTAAGATGACACAATTTTATTTTTAGTTTGTCCCAAGCAAGATGACACATTTTTATTTTTGGTAACTCTCTCTCTCTCCAATTAATACATCCAACAATTTTTTCTCACTTTAATTAAATATTCAACTCTCTTTCTCTCTGCATTTAATACTTAAAATCTCATCCACTCGTTCTCTCTCTAATTAATCAAATTTACCAATAACTCTTAAAATCTCGTACCGACTAATAAGTGTCATTTTAGCTGTGGAGAAGTTTTATGTTATGTTATGTCATGTCTTAAGCACTTGTGTATCTTTATTCCAACTCTTAAGCGTGGCCTTAAGCCTTTTCATTTTAATTTCCAGCTGGAGAAGTCCCACGGCATTTGTATCTATACACCAAGAATCTCGAACAATCTAGTGGAATCCCTGGTGGCGGGTCCACATGTTCTGAAAACGGAAGGGGGACCCCCCTCGTCGTGGTTCGGCGGTCTGGGTGCAGCACATCAGGAGGGATCCATGATCGGAGCAGATTCTAGGGAGATGGGTGACCCTTACGTCGGCAAAGGTTGTGGACCAGGCTTCTCCTACCAGCATACAATCCAGTCTTTCAAATAAGTTGTTCTTGGCCCATGTGAATCTCTGTCCATCAAAACCCGGATCGATCAGCCTACAATCCTCAATAGCTTCCGCGAAATCAATCATCTCACGCTGTCTATTTGAATCACTGCCTTCCCTATCCGAGGTGTGAAGAATGGTGTTGAAATCACCTCCTACTAGCCATGGGACTCCATCCATGATTTCGGCAATACTCCTCAGCTTATCCCAGAGTGGGAATCTTCCCTCCCTCGAGCATTTTCCGTATACAACCGAGAGATAAAATGGCCGTGGCAGCCATCCCACAGTGAGTTTCCCATGCATAAGTGGCTCTAAATTATCTTCAATCTCAAACATTGAGTCTTGATGTGCAAAAATCCAGATTTTTCCATTCATGTTGCTTCCACGGAACGTCAACCCCAAAGCCCGCGAGAAGAAATCCGGGTTCGGGTCCGTGAGGGGTTCAATAATGGCCAAGAAAGCAGCTTTGTGAGATACTATTAGTCTTTTGATGGCGTTACGAGTGGGCTTATTAGCTACCCCTCAAACGTTCCAAATCAGAAGATTTAATGACATTTAAAAGGAGGGGTTTGTACCTGGGGGCCGGATGTATCCCCTGCCTCCTGTCCTTGTGGTGTCGTTAGCTACTTTTTTTTTAGTCTTCCTCCTCCCGTCGGCTTACTGCCATGTTCATATCTCCATCGTTATCCACCTCCTCCTCGTATGCTTCTGTATTGAAGGCTCCATCTTCCATGAGTTTGTAGAATTTATTTGAACTGAGGATGTTTGAGCTTGTTGGAATCGCATCTCTGAATTGATCGTGATCTTGTCGTCCCCTCTCACCACCTTGGTTGGGCGGAGAATAAGAGAGGGTCCTATTTCCATGGTGATTTCTCCCTCCACGACCACTACCTGCCCGACCTGGGGATCGGCTGTGTCTCCTCATGGTGTGAGGATTTTCTTCCCCCTCGCGGTTTCTTCTTCTGCCTTGAAGAAGAAATTCATCTTCGGTTTCCTTAGAGTTCGGCTGGTCCCCATAAATGTCCGGGTAGCAAGGCGATTGAAGCTGTTCTTGTTCACCGTTGCTCTTCCTTGTTTGTACCATGACTCCCGAGTGGGGATTTGGCTGTTGCTCTTTCCTTGCCCATTCATATCTTCCCTTGTGTTGATTTTGTTGCACTCCGTGTTCCTTGCCCTTATTCACTTCTTTATCTTTAGACTTTTGATTGTTGTTGGCGGATACATTCGGAGGCAGATTTTTCTTTCGGCCATTTGCATAACAGTTAACACGCTTATGACCAACGTGTCTACACTCGGTGCAGTACGCGGGGAGCTTGTCCCAGATCACCTTAACCACTAACGCTCTCCCTCCCATTTCAATAACCACTTCCTCCGTGGGCGCTTTCGTGATGTCAATTTCGATGCACAGCCGGGCAAAAGACAATCTCGATTTATCGGCCATAGACTGATCAACTTGGATTGGATTGCCGAGGAGCTGTCCAATAGCGAAGAGGGCCGAGGTGTCGTAGAGGTGTAGCGGGAGGGAGATCAGGTTGCACCAGATCGCTGCAATAGGTGACTCATGGAATGAGTCGAAATCCAACGTCCACTTGAAGACTCGCATTGGGGTGTGCCCGACGAACCACATCGGGGTGCCTTTTGGACCGTTTAACAACCTTGCATAATCTGTGATATCATCCAATTGGATCAAGATATGCTTCGCATTGATGTACTTCCACGTGTATTGGTGAGTGAATTTGATATTCTCAAGCGCACGTTGGATTTGGAGCGACGATGGGATCGATTGGAACTTCCCTACGATGGCGAACCCCAAGTTCTCGGCAAGTGAATGCGTTTCCTCCGCCGAGAAGGCAATTGATGGCCTATTATTGTTGAGGGAGATCGAACCCATTTTCTTCACCGCACTGGGGTCGAAAGGTTTCGGACCTTTTGCCGGGCAGGAACCCCGGAGAATTTCAGCTACCGATTTAGGCGGATGCTTGCTTGAGGAGGTTGAGGGAGCTGTGGGGAGAAAATCCTTCAAAACCATATCCTTCGTCGGGGGGTGTCGTGGATGCTCCATCTCGGAAAACAGGGATCTGGGAGGGGGCACCCCTACTTGCACACCAGTTAAACACAAAGTTGGGGGAGCAGCCGAGGGACCTCCCGGTTCGAAATTCTGGCATAGGTTCTTCGTCCTTCCTCGGCTCAGAGGGGGGAAGTCTTCTGGGGAGAAGAAGAAGTTGAGGGTTGGTGTAGATAGGATATCGGGGTGATGCCACGGAGCTCTGGGGGGGCAGAGGATGCTCTGTTTTTCTGGCTGAGGGGATTGTGGCGGCGTCCCCAGTGGTTGGGCAGCGTGTGAATCGGAACTCTCAGCTCGGTTGGGATCAGCACTCCAGAGGAGAGAGTCGACCTTTTGTTGTTCGGAGGGTGAGGCCTCTGGTTGAATCAGTTCCCCTTTGTATACCACAATTTGAGTAGACTAGGGATGTTCTTCTTTTGCCGGATGCTCTTCGCCGGACGACGCGTTGGGTGGTGTAACCAGAACTTTCTCCAGCAGATGTTTTCCAAAATCGAGATCTTCTTGCATATCTGCTGCATCATTTCCAGCTAGGAGTAGGAGGTCACTTCTGGAGCTATTCATGTTAGGGTTGACCATACTAGCCGTTAGTTCTATTTGTGGGAAAAGGTTGGTATGACTTTTCAAAATGAAATTTGTGTCTTTACTCAAAAGGGGCTTGGTGCCAATATCTAATGAGGATGATCCCTGCAGGATTGTTGGGGATAAGGCAACGCCAGCTCCAGCCTTCAGCTCTTGACGGAGGTCGGTCGGCGGTAGGGACCTGGGTCCCTGCTCCGGCGGTTCTCCGGCTGATACTGGTGGGACCTTCTCTTCATGTCTATTTTCTAAGGGAGTGAGTTGGACCTCCTTCTTATCAACTACTGCTTCGGGATGTTCAGAATTAACCTCCGGCGGGAGAGGAATGTTGACCATGTCCGCGACCTCTGACAACTCTGATAAAAGGTTGCGTCTATTTTGCAAATCTCCACCCCGTTCCTCACTAAGGAGAATCTCTTCCGGCCTCCATTTTTTAAGAGAGGCCGTGGGGTGGCTTTCCTATTTTTGGAACGATGAGCAATACCTTTTTTTTGTTCTTTTGACGCCTGAAAGGTTCTAGGTGCGTACAGTGTGTTCAAAAGGAAATAACAGGTTCCCTAGGTCCAGCAAATCCACTAGATCACGCGGTCTAGGAACTCGTTGGTCGCAGGAAATCCCGGTCGTCGGACACACAGAGCACTTCTTTCAAAAACCCTCAACCACTTTACTAAACCTAGTATAGGGAAGTAGGGATCGATCCCACAGAGAAGGATGCGTAATACTCATGTTCAAGGATTTGGGTGTGTTTTTGGTGTTGGCTGCTGCCACACATTTTTTTTGGGTTGAGGAAAACAAAATAAACTTGACTTGGGAATCTTTAAATGTAACATCCCGAGCTTTCCTATCTTTTTAATTGATCTTGAAAGGACGTCGAATGGATAGTCGAATTTTTTTTAATCTCCATTCCTTATTAACAATCAAAGGAGTATTAGATGTTTACGATAAAAATGTTTAGTAATTAGCATACCACTAAAGAATTAAATTGTCAAATTTTATGATTTAAATTCAAGAAGTAAAGAATAGTTTGTGGGCCTAATTTAAAAAGAAAATTTCAGCCTTTTGGGAGTCCACTCTCTCAAAGCCCAGACCACTAAAATAATTTGTTCCTTGGAGCCCAATCTCATTCTTATATACGGCACTTGTAAGTTTTATTTTCCTACATAATGTTACTTCCACCTCCTTCCTTCTGATTACTCTCCTCCCATTCAAGCCACGTAGCTCCTCCACCTCCTGCTTGATCGGCAGCCAAATCCTGAGATATATATATATATATATATATATATATATATATATATATATATATATATATATATATCAATCGATTCAACAATATTAAATCATTTACTCAAAATCCCAAAAAAAAATAGATAGAGATGGAGCCGTAGGTTTAAGAAGTTTTCATCCTGCAGTTTGAAGTTCTCTCCTTGAAACAAAAGGGTATAGTCCTCTAAGTTCTGAATTCTCTTCGTTTCTTTTTCCATGGCATAACATGTAATCAACCACAGAATAATCACATAATCCGAACAGTAGCATCAAATAAGTACCAATCGAACACCCTCGCTGATTAATCGAAAACGTGAGATAAGAACATAACTGGAATGTAAAGAACTTATCTTTTCGGGGTTGTTCGGATGTAAACGGAAGCTGTCCGAATTCTGTCGGGGTGAATCGGGGTTGTTTCGGGACTGTTCGTGCTTAGTCGGGGAGGCCGAGTGGTTGAATAGGGGCTTCCAAACAGCCGTTGACGGAGAAGTTAGAGGATCGATGGACTACTCCTCGAACTGGACAGCGGCGATGACTGAATGGCAGCAGCGGCGACGGCGAGATAAGGCCGTAGAGCAGCGACAGCGAGGTACCTGACTCGGCGCTGCTGTTCGGCTTCGGTGATTCCACGGTGGTGGATTGTGAACGGCAACCTCCCCCTCTCGCTGCAGCGGCGATTCCGCCAAAAAGACAGCAGCGGCGGTGGCTGGCGAGGGCTGACCGGCGAGCTGGGACAGCAGCGACGGCGTGGAGTCGTGAGGAGGAAGGCGACGAGTTCGGGTTGCCGATTTGGGCATTTCTCAATTTGGGGGAAATCCTTTGTGAATTAAAATATGGGGAAGGCAGTGATGGTATCGATGGTGGAGGATGGGAGTACAACTTTTGGGCCATAGCAATTGGATTGGGCTAAGAAGTTTTTTTTTTATTAAATCTTTGGGCCAAAAGAATTAGGAGAAGGAGAAAAGAAACGTAGATCGAGGAGTTTGAAATAGTTGGGCCACTAATTTAATTAGAGTCAATTTAAATTTTGGTGCAAGAAGGTGGGCTAGTTGCGATCCGAATTATTAGTTTTGCGTAAAATTTGTAGCAACATATGGGGTATCAACTTAGTCGAAGCTTGAAAATAATAGAAGAAACATCAATAATATATGAGTTTTATAAATTTCTTAAAGATTAGTGAAATAAGAAAAGAGAATTACTTATGAGGCATGCATTCCTATTAAAATTTAAGAATTTCTTGAAGTTTGATTAGTATTTTATTTTATATTGTGATGTTTTCAAAAAGGTTATCTCAGCAAGTTAAGGTCGGAACCAGAAAATCAAGTTAAGGAAATTAAACGAGCGAGGTGAACTTTTCTATCCTACATACTAATGTGGATGAAAATATGAAAATGTGAATCTATGTTTGTTGTTTATGTAAATGATGTTGTCTTGCCATAAATGATATGTTTTATGCCTATCTGTTTGGTTGGAACGTAAGAATCGAATTCGGGTCCAAGTGAGGGTGGTGTCCCTACTCGGATTAGTGTACACAAGTGGCCGTGGAAGGTGGCCACCTTCCACGGGTCACAAATAAAGTTATGGAGGCCGTTGGGAGGTGGCCACCTCCCCGGCTGGAGAAAGATGTAGGTGACCGTGGGAGAGCACCATCTCCACGGCACTTGGTGTTCAGATATGGCAAAAGTACAAAAAGAACTTAGACTGATCAGTCGAACTTTAGCTCACAAAGAATTTAGTAAGCTCGGGCCTTTTAAGAGAAAACTCTCGAGTGTTACTGTGATGGCATGACAACATTTTCAATTTTATGTATGTATTTTTCGGCAATGTGTTCACTGAGTATTTTATACTCAGCCCTGCATATATTTCTAAATGTGCAGGTTGAGCAGTGACAGTGGAGAATGCTGAGTAGAGTTTTGATTTACTTTTTATTTTAAGAAGAGGCTCTCGGCGGTGCATGTCTCCATACATGTGACCGTGTTCATTCCGCTGCATACTAAGATTCTAGATAGATAACATCGAATGTCTTTCCATACTCTGATAATTATTTATTGAATAGTAAGATTTCCATTCAAATTCTAGTGATTAAGAGTTAATTTGAAGTTGCTTCCCTTATTTCTAAGTGAATATTCGGTCATTATTATCCCCTTTCTATTCTCCTTTTCTTATTCCCCACCCCAAGTCACGGTTTCCCGGCTTTGCTATCCTTAGCAAAGTGCGGTCGTGACATTAAAACTCCTAAGCTAACAGCTAGACCTAGGCGAAATTATAAGAGAACGCTGCAAAGGAAATTAACGGCTCAACACTTGATCTAAGAAAACTACTTTACTTACCTAGACCTAGGAAACAACTGACTGTAGGGACCATGACTGAAAAAGCAGAGTACGTACGAAAAGCTGGCAGAATAACTAACTCTAGTACTAACTAACAGCGACATCATCTTCTACAACCAAATTGCGTAAAACTCATAAGAAATTCAACATGAACGAAATCAAAACAGAGCAAACTAATTTTAAGTCAAATCAATGCATAATCAACGAAGAACTGAACAGATCTGCAGACGCTAGACGAAGCAAAACAGAAAACAAGAAGAAAACTCAAATCTATCTAACAACTTTCTTTTCTCACTTCGAATCCAACCTCAGACGCTAAATCCACTCCGGATCCAAGCGTCCAACAGGAACTCCAACCAACAGAAACACTTCATCACTTCAGATTCAAACAACAACCTCCAAACAGTCAATAAACCACAGATCTATCACCAAATTCCCATATCAAACACCACAACATCAAAATAAAACAGAGATCGACATAATACTTGTAAAAATAAACTACCAGCAGAGAGATCTACGTAAATCGACTTTAAATTCAACTACTAAACGCAAATCAACAAAGCGAAAAGACAATAAGTATCATCAACAACCAGGTCGACTCCAAAAGTGAAGTTCGATAGCAAAAGAACGAGTAAACAACTGAAATTAAGAGAAATTATATCTTCGTCCACACTCGGACAATGTTGCAACTGCGAAACTTCGAAGAAAAGTAACCCTTTGTACCCGGCTACCCCAGATCTCCCATTCCCAAGTGTGTGTAATGTGTGTGAGCTAAGAAGAGAGTGTAAAAAGTGATATTGCGTTGCATGCTCTTCTATATATAGGCGTTGGAGTGGGGCCCAGCGAGGTATAGATAAGACTTTGTTGCCCTCAGCTATTGACTCCTCCGTCACGCCTTCTATACTTTTAAATCCTGCTCACTTCGTTCCTTTCCGTCGCTAGACCATCTCTTTCCGCATTTCCTCGATCTAGCAATTTCTTCACACACCTGGCTTAGGAAACGTGTTAGACCCAGCAAATTATAACGTTTTTCACATATAACCGATGCATGAAATTAGCCTTATCAACGCCGGAAGTTCATCGGCATCAGAGTTTACTTCCGCACGGAAGACCATTGGTTGGGGAGAACCACCATCTCCGTCCGGCTCGTCCATGGGGAGCCAAAAGGAGCACTACGCTGGTGAGGCAAGGGTCAGAGCGATGGGATGGCTGCTCGGTGATGAGTCTGTACTAATCCGTAGGAGCACAAGAGAGAGAAGGCCTCCACAGAAGCTTACGTAATGAACTGTCATATCTATTCATGTTAATAGTGTCTTAGTCAAGATAGGTGTCCTTTCATAAAGAGGTGCCTTTTCATTTCAATATGTATCTATGTTAAGAGTCGTGTCATTTCATATGTGACTCCTGGAACATTATAAAAGGAGCCCTTGTATATTATTATAGGATATCAGAAATATATATAAAAAAGAATATAGCTATTAAGGCTAAACTTGTCTTGCATATTTCAAATGATCACACCGAAGCCTTTCGGTCTCAACAATTGGTATCAGAGCCTCGTTACGATAGTAACTTGGGCAAAATTTAAACTTATATGTCTCAACTATGGCAACAACGCGAGCTAGATTTGAATCACTTGAAGCATCCATGACAGAATTACGAGAGATGGTTCAAACAATGTTCGAGGGAATGGAAGAAATGCGGACAATTTTGAAAAGAAAAAAAGAAAGGAAGAAAGAAACAAAGGCAGACTATCGAAACCCGTTTTCATCTTTAGGAGAGGATTATGAAGAAGAAGACGAATGGGAGGATGAAAATTCTGAATCTGATGAAAGTTCAAAAAGCAGTAAACACACCGATCAACATTGGAAGAATCCTATTCGCATGGACTTCTCCAAGTTCAATGGCACTGATGACCCGCGTGTGTGGTTAAATAGAGCGCGTCAATACTACCGTGCCCAAGATACTCCTCCAAAGAAATGGGTTCAGTGGGCCTCTTATCATCTCGACGGTGAGGCGAATCAGTGGTGGCAATGGTTCAGTGCACGCCACACTCGAATTACCTGGTCAATGTTCGAGAAAGGCTTGCTACAAAGATTCAGTACAGCAGAACTTGAAGAAGCTGATGAAGCCATTGTTAGGCTCAAACAAACCGGTAGTTTTCGTTCTTATCTCATTGAATTTGAGCGATTGGTTAATTGTGTACCACATTGGAAGGACAAGGTGCTACTAGGGGCCTTTATGGCTGGAGTCCAAGACGACCTTGCTAAAGAAATACGGTTCTTTCGACCCCAAACGTTAGAACAAGCTATCGGATTAGCTAGGCATGCTGACGAGCAAGCTAAGACTCGACGAACAGGAGGCTTGCATGTCAAAACTCAACAGAGAATGACAAACTCTACACCAGCAGCTCATATGAGTTCATCAAGCCGATCCTCAAATATAGCAAATTCAGTCCCAACAAAGCGATTAACGTGGGCAGAGATGCAAGCAAAACGAGAAAAAAATGAGTGCTTCAATTGTGATGAGCCTTTTTCACGAGGCCACAAGTGCAGACTTGCACAAGCTTTCCTTATTGAAAGTGGAAACGAAGAAGAAGACTCAAGCCCAATATATGACGAGGAGGTCGAGAATGGAGAACCTACAATCTCATTGAATGCACTCGTGGGTGAAAGTAGAGGGAAGTCAATGAGAATGATTGGCAGCATCAAGAATGAAACAATTCAGTTGCTAGTCGACAGTGGGTCAAGCCTGAATTTTATTCACCCGCAACGTGCAGAAGATCTTCGACTAAGTGTGGTTCATATTCCTCCAATATATGTTCGAGTTTCCAATGGAGACAAGATGCCATGTAGTCTCCGATTCGAAGGCGTGAATATAACGATTCAAGGTATTACTTTCCAAACTACACTATATGGGTTAAATGTATGTAACCTCAACGTAGTGTTGGGATTACCTTGGTTGGAAAGTCTTGGACCAGTGTTGACGGATTATCGGACCATGACAATGAACTTTGAGCAAGAAGGATGTGAGCACATCCTTAGAGGATTTTCTCCTTCGCCAAAGGCCAAGTCCATTGAGTGGGATGAATTAACCAAAGAGCCGAGTAATGAGACATCAGTGTTTGTGCTTATGAAATCTTCAGAGACAGAGACAGAGTCCGCCTTAGAGGAGGTACACACGGACATACAAAGAATATTGAACCAGTTTGATGACGTGATGAGCGAGCCAAAGGGGCTACCCCTACCCAGAACCTACGATCACAGAATCACCTTTAAGGATGAAAATACTGTGGTTAACGTAGCGCCCTAAAGGTATGCGCACTATCAAAAAGATGAAATCGAAAGACAAGTGAAGGAAATGTTGAAAAGTGGATTAATTCGACCAAGTATTAGTCCATTCTCATCGCCGGTGTTGCTAGTAAAGAAAAAAGATGGATCATGGCATTTTTGTGTGGATTATCGGGCTCTCAACGAAGTCACTATGAAAGATCGTTTCTCCATACCCACTGTGGAAGATATGCTTGACGAACTCAACGGTGCAAAGTTTTTAGTAAAATGGACTTGAGGGCAGGGTATCACCAAATCAGGATGGATACCAGAGATATTTCGAAAACGGCATTTCGTGTACATAATGGTCATTATGAGTTTGTGGTCATGCCTTTTGGGTTGTGTAATGCGCCATCAACCTTCCAATCGGCAATGAATGAAATATTTCGTAAGTACCTTCGAAAGTTCGTTCTAGTGTTTTTTTGATGATATACTAATTTATAGTAAAAGTTGGGAGGATCATCTACAACACTTGGATAATGTATTCCAAATCCTCCGTGAGCACAATTTTCATTTAAAACCATCAAAATGCGAGTTCGGTCGACGTGAGCTAGAATATTTGGGCCATTATATATCTGAGCAGGGAATTCGAGTTGATGACCGGAAGATAAAAGCTATGACATCATGGCCATTGCCTAAAACAGTCACTAGTCTTCGTGGATTTCTTGGGTTGACTGGGTACTATCGCCGGTTCATCCGTAACTATGGAAGCATAGCACGACCTCTTACACAATTGCTTAAGAAGGGGACATTCTTTTGGGATAAGGCTGTGGGTGAAGCATTTGAAGTATTGAAAAAGGCCATGACCACCGCTCCGATACTAGCATTACCCAACTTTGAAGAAGATTTTATCATTGAAACTGATGCTTGCGGTTATGGAGTAGGAGCTGTCTTAATGCAAGGAAAAAGGCCACTCGCTTAGTTGAGTAAGGGATTGAATGAAAAGTTGAGGATGCGGTTAATGTACGAGAAGGAAATGATAGATATCTTAGAGGCTATTCGAATTTGGCGTCCATATCTTCTAGGGAGGCGATTCAGGATCATCACAGATCAACGAAGTTTGAAATACCTCTTGGAACAAAGAATCTCCACTCCTGAGCAACAAAGGTTGCTCGTCAAGCTCCTCGGTTTTGACTATGACATAGTCTATCGACCAGGACGAGAGAATAGTGTTGCGGATAGCTTATCACAGC
This sequence comes from Salvia hispanica, assembly GCF_029641045.1. Lineage (NCBI taxonomy): Eukaryota > Viridiplantae > Streptophyta > Magnoliopsida > Lamiales > Lamiaceae > Salvia > Salvia hispanica. Next base: position 11,087,234 of record NC_142692.1, read on the forward strand.
GCGAAAACTTAGTTGAGCTGAATGCCATATCCGTTCCACAATCTAATTTATGGAAGGAAATACGAAGAAACTCTACCTTGGATGATGAAGTAAGTAAATTGATTGATGATGTGGAAAAAGGAGAAGGTAAGACTGATTCTCGCTACACAATCAACCAAGGATTCCTATTGAAGGATGGTAAGGTGGTGGTGCCAACAAATGATGAACTCCGACGAGCTATCATCAGTGAGTTCCATGATTCTACCATTGGGGGTCACTCGGGAATCCTGCGCACTTACAGCCGAATTGCACGAAATTTTTGTTGGAAAGGTTTGAAGGCAGCAGTACTAAAGTATGTACAACAATGTGACGTTTATCAACGCAACAAGGCCGACACTCGCAAGCCGGGAGGCTTATTAGAGCCGCTTGATGTCCCTAAGACTATATGGTCAGATATCTCGATGGATTTTGTAGAAGGACTACCAAAGTCCTCCGGAAAAGATGTAGTAATGGTGGTTGTCGATCGATTGTCGAAATACAGTCATTTCATAGCTATCTCACGTCCTTATACTGCAAAAAGTGTGGCTGGAACATTCGTTAGAAATATAGTGAGGCTACATGGTGTCCCCCAGTCTATCGTCTCTGATCGAGATAAAGTATTCATGAGTCTATTTTGGCAAGAACTATTCCGCCAAATGGGGACCAAGTTACGCATGAGTAGCGCTTATCACCCAGAAACTGACGGGCAAACGGAAGTGACCAATAAGAGTTTGGAGCAATATCTTCGATGTTTCATTGCAGATCGGCCAAGATTATGGGAAAATTATTTGTCTTGGGCAGAGTTCTGGTATAATACTACTTATCACAGAGCCATTAAAATGACACCATTTGAAGCAGTCTATGGTCGTGCACCTCCCATAGTGGTGCCTTATGAGATAGGATCATCCCTCGTACAAGAAGTTGATGTCGCACTACGTTCTCGTGATGAAGTGTTAAGTGAATTAAAAGCTAACTTGGAGTTGGCACGACAACAACAAAAAGCTCAAGCTGATAAGGGGAGGAGGGCGGAAGAGTTTGTTGTAGGTGATTGGGTCTACCTAAAACTACGTCCTTATCGACAACAGACAGCTTTTAGACGCACACATCAGAAGCTTGCAAGTAAATTCTACAGGCCATTTCAGGTATTAAGGTGGATAGGGTCAGTCGCATACGAGTTGGATCTACCACCAACAAGTCGTGTACATCCGGTATTCCATGTTTCTTTGTTGCGAAGGCGTATCGGAGATAAAGTAGAATCTGTTCCTTTGCCGCCATTGACAGAAACAGGGTTTCCGGTGATTGAACCAGAGGAAGTGTTAGCTACACGCTTGGTTTTGGTCAAAGGTAAGCCTCAAGCACAAGTGTTAATCAAATGGAAACATTTGAATGTAGATGATGCTACGTGGGAGATCGTTGACGAAGTTCGGAGTCGATTTCCACAACTCCAACTTGAGGGCAAGTTGGTTCTTGAAGGAGGGGATGATGATGAGTCTGTACTAATCCGTAGGAGCACAAGAGAGAGAAGGCCTCCACGGAAGCTTACGTAATGAACAGTCATATCTATTCATGTTAATAGTGTCTTAGTCAAGGGAGGTGTCCTTTCATGAAGAGATGCCTTTTCATTTCAATAGGTGTCTATGTTAAGAGTCGTGTCATTTCATATGTGACTCCTGGAACATTATAAAAGGAGCCCTTGTATATTATTATAGGATATCAGAAATATATATATATAAAAGAATATAGCTATTAAGGCTAAACTTGTCTTGCATATTTCAAATGATCACACCGAAGCCTTTCGGTCTCAACAAGAAGAGGTGGGAAGGGAGAGGGGAGGGGAAGGGTGGAAAGCAGCGACTTCACCGGAAGACCTTGGTCGGAGGGGCTGCCTTGGGGAAGAGCTCTAGAGAGGGAATTCTAGAGAGGGAATAAAGATACATGTGGAAACCTTTTCTCCAACCTCCAACTGGCGGAAGGGAACATTGCAGAGGCCCAAGCGAAGTATGAAGATGACTGATAGGACTATAGAGTGATGCGTGCAGTTTTGCGCTGTGTGATATGTGTCTCGATCTAACAGGTCCAGATGATTCGACTAGACTTCAGAGGCTAGAAGATCATGAAACTATCAGAAAGGGGTCGTTGGATGCACTCTATTCCTTCAAAAACCTCAACCCACTATACTACAACTAGCACAGGGAAGTAAAGGATCGATCCCACGAGGACGAAGGTGTTATGAAACTGCATTTGAGGATGTTTTGGGAAAAGGGGGCTGGCTGCTGCCACACAATTTTGTGGGTCGAGAACTTAAAACTACTGGTTCTGAGAGACAGGAAAAACTTTACTCTACCTACTGTGTCTAAGAAATGAAGACGTACGGAACATACATGACTTAGAGAAACTGAGATATTTTAAAGTTCTAAAACAACTGGAGTAAACTTAACTAGACAGACTTTCCTAATTTGGACAGACAAGCATAAAGCGAAAAGTAGAGACAAGTTTCCTTAAACTACCAGGGTCTGGAAAAGCATGCAGAAAAGTAAAAAAGACAAAGCAGATTGTACTGACAGGGTCTAGGGGACATGCAGAAAAAGCAAAGTACATGTGCAGAAAGTACTGACAAAAGCAGATCTGGTTCTAACTACCAACAAATTCATCTTCTTCGGGAATCAAACAAGAATAGCAGATAAAACAAAGTATTAAACACCATAAAAACAGAGCAAACTTTAGATCTAAACTTAAAACGAGAAATTAAAGCCTAACTAACAGATCTATACTACTGGACCTAAAGGATGCAAAGACAGAAAGTAAATAGCCATAATCATGCACAACGTAAACAGCAAACACCAGATACACGAAACTTCAACTCAAATACACCACGATTCAACAAATCCAGACATCTCCATACGCAAATCCCCAACTTCCATCAACAAACCAACAGATCTCACAGCTCCAAACATCCAACAATAAACAAAGAACAAAAGTAAAAAGCGAGAAATAAACATCAACTCAGCGATATCCAACAAAACCAACATGAACTTCCATAATAAAGATAAATAGGTTCAAATTCAGTGGATCAAAGTCAGAAACTAGAGTTGCGAATTTAAAACCAACAAGTACTAAACGAAAGCAAGTAAAGATTGTTTCTTCGCCTTCACAAGACGGTGTTACACAGCAGCAAAATAGCAATAATGAGAACCACGATGGCCAGATCCTCCATCTCCAAGTGCGCAGCAGACGAAATGAGAAATTTGAAGTGTGGAACTAAAGCATGGAACGAAAGCTAGAGCTAAGAAAGTGTATAAGTGGTTGTCTTGTTCTTCAAGGTTGAGCTCTTTATATATGTGAGGCTCTGATCCCTAGGGTATCCCTCTGGTGATTTGACGCTCTTGCCCTTGAGTAAGACTTTTAAAATGATCTGCTCATGCTCCATTCTGTTCCTGTCGCCAACTTTTGATTCTCCCAGGTCAGAACGACGACTTCTGATTTTTACTTCAATTCCATCTCTTTTGCATCTGCCAGGTCAGGTAACAGCAACTCCTAGGTCCAGCAGATTTACTATGCACCTGAACTCATAAACGCACATTAACGCCCCAAATGCACAGAATTTTAACCCTAAACCAATGCATGAAACGAGCCTTATCAATGACCCATCAAGCCACAACAGGGCCCAAACTAACAGACTAATTGCGGAATACATTCTCCTTCTTAAAATGGAGGAAGATTTCTGGAAACAGAAGGCGGCGATCCGATGGATTGCAGAAGGTGATAGGAACACAAAATTCTTTCAAAGTTGGGTGAAACAAAAGAGAGTCAAAGCTCAGATTCATGCTATTAACTGTGGAGATAGAACCATCACGGCAGCTGAGGAGATCCGCACCTCGGCAGTCGCCTACTTTCAAGATCTCCTCGCCCCTCCGGACTCACCTCTCACTGAGCCATACTCAAACCTCATCAAGAGGCTCCCGGAGGAGGTTGACCAAGACGCCCTCACCTCCCCGCCAAGCCCGGCAGAAGTTAGGGAAGCCGTGTTTAGTATCTCGGCTGATAGCACCCCAGGCCCAGATGGCTTCTCGGCGGCCTTCTATCACAAATGTTGGGATATTGTTGGCCATGATGTGATCGAGGAAATCACCTAGTTCTTCAACGGATCCTTCTTACCTAGAAGCATTACGGCAACAACCATTGTGCTCATTCCCAAGAAGGCAAGCCCGGAGGCTTGGACAGATTTTAGACCGATTAGCCTTTGCAACGTCATGAATAAGATCATCACCAAGATTCTTATGGTTAGACTCTCCCCCCTCCTACCACTGGTCATTGCTCCTAATCAAAGCGGTTTTGTGAAACGCAGACTACTCAGTGACAATGTTCTCTTGGCTCAAGAAATGTTCCACGAACTCCCCCGATGCAGCCCCACTCCAAATCTAGCACTCAAACTTGATATGGCCAAGGCCTATGATAGAGTGCAATGGCCATTTCTCCTCAAGATCCTCGAGCAAATGGGGTTCTCGATCGGCTGGATCAGCTTGATCAGCCGCTGCATAGGATCGTGTTGGTTCTCGATATTGATTAATGGGACTCCTTCCGGCTTCTTTAAATCTTCAAGGGGATTAAGACAAGGAGACCCCATTTCACCGGCACTCTTTGTTATTGCAACCGACTATCTCTCCAGATCCCTCGACAAGCTTATTCTAGGAAGCAAGGACATGGCCTTCAAATCCACACGTCCGAGCCCGGAGGTTAGCCACCTTGCATATGCCGATGACATTCTTATCTTCACCCAGGCAGCGGACGCCTCTATTCGGCGATTGAAGAATTGCCTTGATGAGTACATGGCGGTTTCGGGCCAACAAATCAACCTCCAAAAGAGTAACTTCTTCATCGCCCCTGGACATGCTGGCTGGGCAGCGGGAATAAAAGAAGTCGGGGGCTTCTCCAGAGGCTCGTTTCCTTTCTTCTATCTTGGAGTCCCCATCTACCGAGGTATAAAGCGGACGGAAATGTTCCTCTTTCTACGTGAGAAGGTGGCAAAAAGAATCAACGGATGGGGTCATCGACACCTCTCCTTTGGGGGTCGCCTTACCCTGATCAAAAGCACGCTCGAGGCTACACCACTGCACATCTTTCAATCAATTGAACCAACGAAAGGGATTATTAAACAGCTTGAACAAATGCTCGCAAGGTTCTTCTGGGATTCCACGGCTGACCAGAAAAAGACCCATCAGATCAGTTGGAAACAAATCTGCCTTCCCACGGCAGAAGGCGGCCTCGGGGTTCGGAGCCTCAAGGAGTTACTTCGAGCCTTCAGCGCAAAGTTGTGGTGGAGACTCAGGCAAAGAAACTCCCTTTGGGCTGAATACATGCTCCGGAAATATTGCTCTAAAGAGTCACCTCTCTCCCCTCGCCTCCCGAGTAATTGTAGCCCGACGTGGAGACGGCTGGCATGAGCTTGGCCCCAAGCGCACCCGTTTGTGCGATGGGTTTTAGGAGACGGGTCATGCCTTATCTGGGATGATATATGGCTCGAGGATTCATCCCTTCGGGAAGTAAGCCTTGATAACAGGGGATCTCCCCTAACCCAGGTCTCGGACTTTTGGTCGAACGGAAACTGGTGCCCGGCCAAACTCCACCTCCTTCAACACCTATCAGGGATGCCTCAGAGAATTATAGAACAAATCCTAAACAACCCCATTCTTCAGGGGGAAAAAGACCAACCAAGATGGTGCTTATCACAACAAGGAAACTTCACATTAGCCTCGGCATGGGAGCTCCACCGCTCAAGGGGGCCGAAAATTCCTGGGCTGAAGGATATTTGGCATAAGGGCCTCACAAATTCCATGTCCATCTTTGTTTGGAGGCTGCTCTCTAATCGCATTCCGGTTGATGCTAAGCTTCAATGGAGGAAGATCTCTCTTGCGTCAAAGTGTTGCTGTTGCAAGGATAATCCGGATTGCGAGACACTCTCCCACTTGTTCATTCTTGGTGAAGGGGCATCGGAAGTCTGGAAAAACTTTGACACCTGGTTCGAGGGACATGGATACCCGCTCCGACAAACTGACTCTATTCCATCTAGACTCGAAAAGTGGGGCAAGAGAATGCGGCAAACGGCAAAGACACACCTCTCGCGGATCATGCCATGCCTCATCACCCGGTTTTTGTGGTCCGAGAGAAACAACTGTAGACATAACGCAACGCAATTCCAAGGGCGTAACGTTATTTGGCAGGTGCAAATGCATATTCAAAAACTCATCACCAAGCGCATCCTTGGGGACAAAAACTGGAGAGGATGCAACCTCAAATCCCTTCGGAGAGCGCGAGTAGAAGACAGACGAGTTCCCCCCAGCCCCATCATTATCAAATGGAGACCACCGGAGATGCCTTGGGTTAAGCTTAACATCAAAGGAGTTTACATCACTTCATCGAACAGGCGGCGGGCGGGGGCCTAATCAGAGGTACTAACGGAAGAATGATCACAGCCTTCACACTCCCCCTCCGAGCCTTCTCCCACCTTGATGCGGACTTACAAGTGGCGGCTCGTGGGATCAGCATAGCACGACAGCATAATCCCAGCATCTGGATTGAAATGGATTCGGCCCAAACAGTGACACTTCTTCAAGGAGGAGAGTTGGGACCGGCGGCCACTAGACACAAAGTGGCCAGGATTAGAACTATGAGTAGAGGGCTCAACCTGTGGTTCTCTTTCATCCACCGTGAAGGCAACAAATCGGCTGGAGAATTGGCAAAACGGGGAATCACTTCAACCAGCGAAGAGATATTGGATGAAACCACATGCCCCAACCTCATTCGGGCGATGGTAAGGTTGGAACGTCTTGTTGTTCCTAACCTACGATGTGTACAAATTGACTCCGGCTAAGGAGGCCTCCGTGACCTCGGTGTCTGCTGGAGTCCCCAGAGCTAGGAGTTTGTGAGAAAGATAATTCTAGAAAAATCTGCAACCCACCTGTTTGGGAGAGTAGGTTGTGGTCCACCACTTGGTTTCGGACCGCTTTCTACTCTCACCCCCCTTCCAGGCTCGTCTCTTTTGGGCGCTGTCCTTGTATTGTTAGCTCTTCCAGGCATGTCACTTTTGGACGTGGCCAAGCACTATATCAACCCGATTTCTAATATATAGGGATGAGGGACCCACGAACCCTCCATCGTCTGGTGTTTAAAAAAAATGTCTTAAGCACTTGTGGTTCAATGAAAAAATTGAAATGCTTTCAAGTGATATAAATGTAAAACAGAGCAAAAAATGATTGGAAATAGTAAAAAAAAAATACATTTGAAATGTGACCCCTAAATTTAGATCCCTCTAGAGATACTTTTTGAACTAAGACATCTGAGATGTTCGAAGTGCATCATCCAGATTCTTATTTTATAGTTCACTCTAAGATTAAATAGTATAGTATATGTTAAAACTAAAAGTGTTTGGTAGGTTAAATTATTGGACAATTTAAACTTTAAAATTATATTTTCACTTAAAATGTATGAGTATATGCCTCTAAATTCTCAATCTTTCGTCAATTTTGATTTTTCATACTCACTTTAAAATCTGTTTATAAATTGTAGTATACTAAATTACTTTATTTGTTTTGATTTTGCAATCCATTAACACTTTGATGCTAACATGCTAGAATAGCGTACTAATAAGTCGGTTGACTAGATCATAAGCGGTTAATTTATATATTCAATTTTTTGTCAATATTTTATTATTTTAGATCGGAAATTAATTTTATGCCTAAAGTTTATTTATGTTTTTATCTAACAGCTCTAACACATCCACACCACGCTCATCAATATTTGTATTTTAACTAATAAATGTTAAAACTATAAAATGAGAACTTAGTCGCGCAAAATAAATGGCTGCATTTTATTTATAGCTACCGACCATAAAACTTGAAAGAATCAGTTCATGAATTTTTTAAGCAAAGAGACCAACAATTCTTTCTCCTATAACCAATCCTTTCCTACGTCCATTGTATTCCTATTATTTCCATTCTACCTACCTATTTGTGATCATCAAAATACTACCTCGGGACAGCCTCAGGCGCAGCTCCACCGTGGCCTCCTCCTGTACTCGGCTCCTTCTTCCCGTCGCCTCCTTCCGTACACTGCTCCTCCCTCTTCCCATCTTCGGCTAGGACCCCATCCTCGTACCTGTCGTGGTTTGACCTCTCAGCTGGTTGGAAGGGCCTCTCACCGAGCACACACACCATGTCATCCTGGTGAAGAGTCTCCTTCTCAAGCAATAGCTCGGCAACCTTGGCAACCTGCTCCTTATGTTCCTCGATCAATTGAAGCGTTCGGTTGTATGCCTTTGCAACCATTTCCCGGACTTCAGTGTCTATGAGATTAGCTGTTTTGCTGCTATATGGTTTGGTCATCCCAAATCCATCACCTCTATTAGGGAAAGAGAGAAGACCAACTTTCTTGCTGAAACCATACACTGCCACTTGATCATAAGTCATCTTCGTCACTCTCTCCAAATCATTCTGTGCTCCCGTCGATATTTTCCCCAGCAGCACCTACCGCCAGACGAGGAACAGTTGCACCTTAGATAAACTTACAGTAACATAGAATAACAAATCTCCCGAGCATACAAGTGGCTAACCTGTTCTGCCGCACGTCCACCAAGAGCCATGCAAGTTAGATCAAAAAGCTGCTCTTCCGTCGCCAGAAGATTCTCGTTAGGTATATATTGTGCAAAGCCAAGTGCAGCAACGCCACGAGGAATAATTGTTACTTTCAACAGAGGTTCTGCATGTTCTAGAAACCAGCCAACCACAGCGTGACCTGATTCATGGTAGGCCACAGTCCGCCGTTCAATTTTACTTACGACCTGTTCAAGGAACAGAAAAGGCATGTAAGTTATGATCGTCCTATTTTCTATTATCATGGAACAGGACGAAAACATCAAGTCGATATCAGCAATTTCCAACTTACCATGTTTTTCTTCTCAAGACCACCAACTATTCTGTCTATGGCTGAATCAAAGTGTTCCATTTTCACCTTTGGTTCATCAGATCTAGCAGCAATTAGAGCAGCTTCATTGCAAACATTAGCAATATCTGCACCTGCGAATCCAGGAGTGAGGGTAGCTAGTCTCTTAGAGAAGAAAGCGGGATCATTATCAAGTTTAATCTTCTTCAGATAGATCTGGAATATTTTCTCCCGGCCCTTGACATCAGGTTTGTCTATGCTAATTTGGCGATCAAACCGACCAGGCCTCAACAAGGCATTGTCTAAGATATCTGGTCTATTAGTGCCAGCAAGAACAACGACTCCAGATGTTGTTGAAAATCCATCCATTTCCACAAGTAACTGGTTAAGAGTGTTTTCACGCTCACTATGGGAACCAGAAGACCTCCCACGTCCCCTTGCCCTACCAATTGCATCAATTTCATCTATGAATATGATACTAGGTGCGCACCGTCTTGCCTCCTGGAACAAACTTCTAACCCTCGAGGGCCCAACTCCCACAAACATCTCCATGAAATCAGAACCAGATATAGACAGAAAAGGCACGCCAGATTCACCAGCTGTTGCTTTTGCTAGGAGTGTTTTACCTGTCCCGGGAGGTCCAACCAATAGAGCTCCTTTAGGGATTTTAGCCCCCAGTTCCTCGTACTTCTTTGGGTTCTTTAGGAAGTGAACAAACTCCATAATCTCTTGCTTTGCTTCATCACAACCCGCAACATCCTTGAAGAATATCTGGAATACAGAAAAGAGAAAGTTAAAAGACTCAGAACCATAGTGTTTACTGGCTTTTTGAAATGAAAATGGGATAGCAAATGAAAAGCAAGCAGACCATTCTTATCAACAAAACTTAAGGTCAAACCTTATTTTTTGCATTCTTATCCATCTTTGTAAAGTGAGCTTTTCCAATGTTAAATATTCCCCGACCACCCTTTCCGCCACCACCTACTCCGAATCCACCTTGCATTTTTCGTCTCAAAGAAAGTATTACCAAAACCAAAAATGTGATGGTCGGGGACATTAACAAGTCTAGAAAGTGGTCCTCTTCAGAAACATAAGTCACGGGTACATAATCATGTGGATCTATGCCCAATGCTTCTTGGGCTTCGTCCAATTTTTCTTCAAATGTTTCAACACTTCCAATGTTGAAGCGGTACTTATAGTTACTTGGTTTTGCTATTGGAGGTGAGGTCCTAATCGGAGTACTACCCTCAGATCCTTCAGTTGAATCATGAATGGTATGATTCTGCGTTGAGCTTCTTACACAAACTTTGGCGACAGATTTATTTGCAATAACAATATGATCGACCAAACCTGGTTCAAGAAGCTTATTTTTGAACTCTTGAAAACTAATCTGCAAGTTGATAATCCAATGAATGATAAGTTAATCCATTAAGATACTGGCAAAATCCCACATCATTGAACCAAAAAGACAAAAAAATAAGAAAAGAAAATACTAACTTTTATGATACAACCCCTAAAAGTAGGTCACCTAAATTTGCATGACAGACTGCAACCAAAAGTACTAGACTGGTTGAGGAACATAATTAGGAAACATGTATCGTTGAAGAAATATATTTTGTCAATTCACCTAAAAGCAGAGTAATTGGAGATATGGTAAAAAGATTTTTTGGCACGAGTCCCTGTGTTATATGAATTCTGTGAGAAATTGATAAATATAGATGCAAATATTGTCAATCAGAACTTTTCCTTCTTAATGCAATTTATGTTAAACTTGGGTGATAGTAAGGACTTAAGAAATTTATGAACAATAGTACTCCTACCAGGCAAAGTTTTTGCCTATAGTGAAAACAACTAACAACTTGCACTTGGAGGAGGGGAAGAACCAAGAAAGAATATCTACCAAGATTTTTCAAGGGTCCACCTTAAAAACTAGAGTAACCCGCCAAATGAAGGGGATAAAAACGTTGAAAAAATATTAAAAATTGTACAAAAAAAACTCTGAAACATGTCTAACAAAACCTACATTAGGTAGCTTAAAGAGTAATTCTTGTTTAGTATAACATGATAACATTAGATAATACGCAGTACATTAGCATTGAGAATAATAGGACTTCATAAGATCAAGAAACTCTTCCTCCAAACAAGTTGTCTGGAAATTGTCAATGAAAAGAGCTAAAGTAAAAACAAAAGTAACACGATTCTATTCTGCCTGAAAGATAAACAATTTGCATGATATTCAGGAATTATGATATCAGAAGATTCAGAACTTGATCAACCAGACACTCAAAACCAAACCAAACCAATCCTATTGCACTTAAGTAATCAAGATCTAATGAAGGGGATAAAAACGTTGAAAAAAATCTTTAAAATTGTACACAAAAACTCTTAAACATGTCTAACAAAACCTACATTAGGTAGGTTAGAGTAATTATTGTTTAGTATAACATGATAACATTAGATAATATGCAGTACATTAGCATTGAGAATAATAGGACTTCATAAGATCAAGAAACTCTTCCTCCAAACAAGTTGTCTAGAAATTGTCAATGAAAAGAGGAAAAGTAACATCATTCTATTCTGCCAGAAAGATCAACAATTTGCATGATGTTCGAGAATTATGATATCAGAAGATTCAGAACTTGATCAACCAGACACTCAAAACCAAACCAAACCAATCCTATTGCACTTAAGCAATCAAGATCTAATGTGAAACATAGAGAACAGACACATATTTCTAGGGAACTTAATTTGATTTTTTAGAGAAAGCACAAATGGATGATAGCCAAAAAAAGCATTCAACAGAGATTGTTCTTCTTTTCACTTATGTATATTGCTATTAGTACATAGTAAAAAAAACATTGGCTCAAATAAAGCATATGGTACAATAATTGTATTTAGATATTGTTGAGGGGTAACTAAAAAAAATAATTTTAAATTTATTTTAATATGATCATAAGTGTAATCATAATTAGCATCGGATTTATAGAATTTCAAATATCGTATCCAGGGGTGGCATACTGATAAGGACGGACAACCTATCTGAAGAACGCTAAACTTGCATGCACCCATGCGTACCACCGGATTAGTGATTATAATTAATTTATTAAGTAGGTGTGAAATAAGGGCTAATAAGGATCTAATTAAGATTTATTATTTCCAAAATTATGATTTAATTAGGGTGGATGCATATGAATGTGCCTCTTTGAAGAATCAAAATGTTGAAACTTAAATACCAGTTTCAAAACTGGTCTTGCTATTCTCAATTTCATAAGAACAAGTAAAATTGCATTAACAAGCAAATAAGCTGATTGTATACCTGTATCCCTTCACTCGGCTTAGCTAATATTGCCAATGTCAACGAAATCACCATTGAAATAATGATCATATTTTCCGTACTTAAGTCTGCTGGATCGAACTTAAGCTTAGTGTTGCCATCATCCCCAGATTTATTCCCTTCCTCAAAGAAGAATGAGTTTAATCAGAGAACCCAATAAAGAAACATGTACAGCAATACTTTAGTTGACACAGGACAAATGTCGAACCTATTATGTCAAAAAATTTCTTCCATTATTTTGAATTACTGACTACTTAAACGAACCTTTGGACCCTGACTTCTGCTCACTCTTCTTCGGAATCTCCTTCTTGCCATTGGGATAAAAATTCTCGTAATCTGCGAAAACATGAAGGGAACAAATGAGCTCGAACTACAGCGTCATTTGAGAAAAAAACTGTGTCGCTTACTCTTCTTCTTGGGCGGTTTGCTACAGAAAAATCGATAAATTCTCGGATTTCCAGTGATGTATTTGAAATCTGACAAAGAAGCCCTAAAAATGGGTAGTTTATTAGCTCCAGCAGCAGCTAAATAACCTCTCAGAAACTGTCCATTCAGACCCTCTGTGTTCAAAGTGAAGGGCTTCTCATTACTAGCTCCATTAAACACATTCTGCAAACAAAAAAAATCATGCTAGATAATAGGGGGAAATATCATAGCAAAATGTGAAGAAACAAAAAAGGAAATGGAAACGGAAATGAAAATGAAAAATCAATCACGTACCCTGCAACGGGAGGAGCGAGCTAGCGAAGCTCTGATTCTCGAATAGATCATTCTTCGATTTCCAAGGATTCGCGTGGGTTTGGTTGTCAAAATTTGTTAGAAAATTCCAGAGATGAAACTGTGTTTGAATTGTGATTTGATATCATGGGTGGGGTTTTTTCTGATTCATTTCACAGTACAACATTAGAAAGGTGAAGCATTCTTTTTCTGTTTATGGATTTTGATATTCATACTATATGAAATTTGACTTTTTATAGATTGTTCAATTTTTTTTATTGTACTCCTACTTAATATATTTATACGATCAGCCAATTTTGATATTCATACTATATTTACCGAGATAGGACTTTAACTGTTTACCGAGATACTATATTTTGATATTCACTTTTTGATATTTAGATCATTAATTAATGTGTTTTAGCATGAGCAGTAGTAGTCCAAAAACCCTAACAAGTAACCCAGAAATTCACATTGTACATTTGTAGTCAAGGCTCCTGATTGTACTATATACCAAACCAAAATCCTTCATGCATGACCTCAAACCCACTATATAATGGAGTCTTATCTTAGTGCATATAATAACAATAATTCTAATCATTATTATTCCTATTAGTATATCAAGAAATTCAAATTAAATTGCCGCTAGTATCTCTAATTTCTAAAAGAGGAGTACATTTTTAAATGTCACATGTATAGATATTGCTAGCTATTGAATTTTCTAGCAAATCAAATACCCCACAAAGTATTGTGCGTATTAATTGCTCGACATTCGGCAGATGATGCTGAAACCACAGTCAAGACAAATAGATCTTGTTTGTTCTCATAAGATTCACCGAAGTCTCTTTGGTTAAGTAAATACTGCTACACTATCACCATATCTCCAAGTTCCAATGGAGCAATTCGGAACAAGAAAGGTGCGAGTAATGCTCGTGCCCCTCCCTCTCCAGGGGCACCTAACACCGATGCTTCAACTAGCAAGTGTTCTCCATTTAAGGGGATTCTCGGTCATTGTTGCACACACCGAGTTCAACTCTCCCGATCCCCAACTCCACCCGGATTTCACCTTCATCCCATTGAAAGATGGTGTCTGCTCCCCTTCTGCCAATCTGCTGGACATGATAGCAGCCATCAACACAAACTGCATGGAACCACTTCAAAAATGCATAGTGGAACAGCAAGGCCAAGTTTCTTGCATCATTTATGACTCCCTTTTGCACTTTGTGGACACCCTGGCTCATTGTTTGAAGCTTCCTGCCATCTTCTTTCGCCCTACAACTGCTGTTTATATGCAATCCTATCTCGCCCTTCTGTCACTCCATGAAAAGATGATCATCCCCTTACCAGGTTTTGAATTGTCTCTCTCTATGTATGTATTGTGTAAGCATACTGTGTTATGTATGATCTAACAAGCAAATTGCTGGCAGAGTCTCAGCTTGAGGAGCCAGTGCCAGAGCTTCATCCAGCAATCAGGTTCAAGGATCTGCCTCTTTCAGTCTTGTCCAAGATGTCACAAGTATTAATAGATTTTGTGAAGAGTTTCAGTGATATAAAATCTGCTGTAGCAGTAATATGTAACAGTGTGGAAATTCTAGATGACTTTTCCCTTCAGCACCAATATCAAGTGCCTTTCTTTCCAATAGGCCCTCTTCACAAAATGGCTTCATCATCATCAATGCAAACTAGCCTACTGCAAGAAGATCCTGGCTGCATAGCCTGGCTCGACAAACAAGGCCTCAAATCCGTGCTCTACGTGAGCTTGGGCAGTGTAGCCACATTGAGTAGTGAAGTACTAGTTGAGACGGCAATGGGAATTGCCAACAGTGGGCAGCCCTTCTTGTGGGCCATTCGCCCCTCCTCCGTTGCTGGATCAGAGTGGATCGAGTGTCTGCCCCAAGGGCTGAGGGAAGTGATCCAAGAACGCGGGATGATTGTGAAGTGGGCACCTCAGAAAGAGGTTCTGGCTCACCCAGCGGTTGGCGGGTTCTTAAGCCATTGTGGGTGGAACTCGACTCTTGAGAGCATGAGCCAAGGAGTTGCAATGATATGCATGCCTTTCTTTGGGGACCAAAGGATCAATGCAAGGTTCTTGGTCCATGTGTGGGAAGTTGGTGTGGAGATAGGGAATAAGGCTGATAGGAAGAGCATCGAGGAGGCTGTGAGGGTGCTGATGGTGGAGGAGCAAGGGAAGGATATGAGGCTGAGAGCTGCAGAGATAAAGCATAAGCTTCACCTCTCTACGGTTAAAGATGGCTCTTCTTGTAGAGCATTGGATGACTTGGTTGAGTTTATTACATCATTATCAGCCCCAAAGTGAAAGTAGCTGATTTTGGTTTGATAATGTATTAATTTGTATGATTGCTGTTTGAAAATAATCAATGTAATTGTGATCTTAATATTTATGATGAAGAATTGGCTGCTTTTGGTTCGACTGTGATGAAATCTTGAAATGTGTGCATCAAAATCAGCAAGTAATAAGTACTGTATTTATTAATTGGAACATGATGAATGTGTCTTGTTCATTAAAAAGATTTATTACATTATGCAACAAAATTCAACATGGAATTTATTTAACAGAATCAAAAATTGAAAACAAGAGTTGAAGAGAGGTCTCAGCCATCTTACAAAGAGGCAACAAACTTGACCAAGTGATGGAGCGACTCCGAAGACGAGCCCCCTCGTCCCATGGAGCGCTCGATCTCAAGTTTCATCCCCACCGCTCTCTCCCTCATCCCCCTCCCGCAGTCGCTGCCCATAAGAGTCCTGACGGCCCCCTCAACGCTCTTCTCCCCAACACTCTCCAGCTCCACCCCGACCCTCCACACGTGGGTGAGGTACCTCGCGTTCACCATCTGGTCCGCGAAGCACGGCCTACAAATCATGGGGACGCCCCCGCAGAGGCTTTCCAGAGTGGAGTTCCAGCCACAATGACTGAAGAAGCCCCCCACGGCAGGGTGCTCTAGAACCTTCCTCTGGGGGGCCCAGCCCACCACCAGCCCCCTCTCCGGAACCAAGTCCTTGAAATCTGCAGGCAAGGACTTGATCGAATCCGAGGATCCGTTCAAGAGAGAGGGACGCACCACCCACAGAAACGGGTGGCCGCTCTTGGCCAGGCCGCGTGCCATCTGACGCAACTCCTCTTGGTTGATGGTGGCCATGCTGCCTAAGCTGACATAGATGACGGAATCAGGAGGTCGTTTGTCGAGCCACGAGAGGCAGAATGCGTCCTCCTCCATGAGACTAGTAGGCAGAGGTGGTGCCATTTTGTGGAGTGGGCCTATGGTGAAGAAGGGGACCGGCCATTGTTGCTGGAGCTGCTGCAGCGGCCATTGGTCCAGTGTTTCAATAGTGTTCCAAATCACAGCTGCAGATGATCTTATGTTCATGTAGCTCAGTAGGAATTGCCGTACTGGTTCTGGGAGTTTCTGTGTGGCCTGGACAGGGAGATCTTTGAACCTAAGTGGATGCAGATTCGGAACCGGAAGCTCCACCTCGGACTCTACATACAGAGAATTAGAAAATGTGCAAGCAATACATCAGTGCAGATGTGCATTCAGTATATAAGTGAACGTAATACTAATCAACGAATGTGGAGTTCAGGTGTGCATCGATGATATACCTGGCAAAGGAAGACGTTTGTGTGCAATGAGGTGGAAGAGGACAAGGTGGGAGTGCATGTAGGCGGCGGCAGTAGTCCTGAGAAGGATGGTGGGAAGGTTGAGGCTAGTTGCGACGACGTCAACGAACGTCAAGATGTTATCATATATGACGCAGGCTACATCCTCTGTTTCGAGCATGTGCACCATGTGTTCCTGAAACGAGGGCTGGCAGTTGGCGTTCATGGCGGCCATGACATTTAGCAGATTGTGGAAGGAGGTGTCAACGCCATCAAGGTCATCTGAAAGAGGAAGGAAATGGAAGTGTGGATAGTGGGAGGAATTGGGAGAGTTAAAGCGAGTGTGGGCGAGGGTGATTGAGAAGCCACGACAGTGGAGAAGGGCGCCGAGCTGAAGCATGGGAGTGAGGTGGCCTTGGAAAGGGTATGGGACGAGCACCACACGTCGTCCCCGCCCTGATGGCTCCATCACTACAACCTATTCTGTTGTTGTGTTCAAGTCAAACGGCAGGATTTATCTTGCATAGGTAGGAACAAACCAAGAAATTTGACAGTTGGAAATGTCATCAGTGTTTTGGAAGTATGTTTGGAGACTCATTCGGTTAGACCGGCAATCTGATGGCCTCTTTGTTTTTATGTGGTTTTAGGTATCTTCAAGCCGGTAATCTATTCAAAGTTATTACTGAGAATTGATACTTCTCTTTTGAATTTGCAGGGAATTGGTTATTTAAATAATTAAATTTACTCATCTGTCAGCCAATATGTGTTGAACCAGCACGTGTTTAAAAAATTGCAAGGAAAGTGGGTCAAAAAAGTTATTGATAAATGAGTTCTATTTTTATACATTAATTTTATACTTCATCCATGCTAATTAAGATGACAAACTTTTATTTTTAGTTTGTCACACATAAGATGATATGTTTAATTCTATCACTTGAAAAAAAAAATTCCAGTTAATATCCGCCAACCATTTATTTTTCTCTCTAAGATTAAATATTCAACTTTATCTCTCTATAATTAAATATTCAATGTTTTGAACGCGTGAGTGGATAGTTCATAAGTTTACTACTATCCCGTACATTTTGAAAGTTCACTCTATAAAAATAATCGAGAAAATATTAAAAACTCCATCCATTTCTTAAAAGTAAGAATTTTGCAAATAGCATTTAATGCAAAATTAATAAAATAGCCAGAATTAAGAAGAGTTAAAATTAGCAGAGTACGAAAGAGGAAAAGAAAAAGTAGTGAAATTAATATTAATGGATTATAAGATCCATTTTTTAAAAAGAAAAGAACTTATAGTTTTAGGAAACGAACGGAGTACCAATTTTACACTAGTTTTAAGAAACGGAAGGAGTACCAATTTTACGGCGATTTATAATAATAATAATAATAATAATAATAATAATAATAATAATAATGTAATAATAATAATAATAATAATAAAGTATTTTGCCTAAATGGCAAGACATTTGTAATGCAAGCACATTAAATTACAACGTACTACGTTCATAAAGAATATGAACTTTGGGTTCGACACAGATTTTAATATAAAATTGGTAAAGTAAGAGAGAGGTAGCGAGAAAAAGTAATAAAAGTATTATCAGTGAAAAATTAGTCACACCTTATTAAAGAAAAAAAACTTTTCAAAATTAAAAAGTGCATATTCTTATATGACGGATTAAAAAGGAAAGAGTGCATATTTTTATGAAACGGATGGAGTATTTTGGTAAAGTTAAGCTTGAGCTATGAATTAAGGAAGAAAAACCAATCCGCAATTTAAACTTTACTCGATTAAAACAAAAGTTACAACAAAAAGAAAGAAATCTTGAGTTTTCAAATCATTAGGATTAAACATGGAAGAAATATAACCCTCCATAAATTGCAGAAACGAATTCAAAAGATGCAACATATGCATTTGTGATTTTCGTTAAACCCTGTTTTTTCACTTTGCCGTTGCAGCTGGAAGTTGAGATCACAACCAGTCGACAACAACTAAATCCTAAAACAAAACAGCCAAACGTTTCTTCCCAATCATTCCTGGTACTCTTCTTCTTCTTCATCCTCGTACTCACCCTCCTCGTCAGCCGTCGCGTCCTGATACTGTTGGTACTCCGCCACCAGATCATTCATGTTGCTCTCCGCCTCCGTGAACTCCATCTCGTCCATCCCCTCACCAGTGTACCAGTGCAAGAAAGCCTTCCTCCGGAACATGGCTGTGAACTGCTCGCTCACCCTCCGGAACATCTCCTGGATGGACGTCGAGTTACCAACAAAGGTCGAGGCCATCTTCAGCCCTGTTGGGGGTATGTCACAGACGGTTGATTTCACATTGTTGGGAATCCACTCAACGAAGTAGGATGAATTCTTGTTCTGCACGTTCAGCATCTGTTCGTCCACTTCCTTCGTGCTCATCTTCCCTCGGAAGATGGCTGAGGCAGTCAGATAGCGGCCGTGGCGCGGGTCAGCAGCACACATCATGTTCTTCGAGTCCCACATTTGCTGAGTGAGCTCGGGAACTGATAGTGCCCGGTACTGCTGGGATCCGCGTGAGGTGAGTGGGGCAAATCCCAACATGAAGAAATGAAGGCGTGGGAACGGGATGAGATTCACAGCAAGTTTACGAAGATCAGAGTTAAGCTGACCAGGAAACCGTAAACAACACGTGACACCAGACATGGTTGCAGAGATAAGATGATTAAGATCACCAACTGCAAACAAAGAAAACATCAATCAACAAAGGGAGCCGACACAGCAGTATATGATTAGTGCAAAACGACAATTATAGATTAATCTTCTTGGATAGGAGGAGCTTACAGCTAGGTGTTGTGAGCTTAAGCGTCCTGAAGCATATGTCATATAGAGCCTCGTTGTCGAGAACCATGCACTCATCTGCATTCTCCACGAGCTGATGAACGGACAGTGTCGCATTGTAAGGCTCGACAACAGTATCAGACACTTTAGGAGATGGGAAAACAGAGAAGGTGAGCATCATCCTGTCTGGATACTCCTCCCTGATTTTTGAAATCAACAGAGTGCCCATACCAGATCCTGTTCCACCTCCCAATGAGTGGCACACTTGAAATCCTGCATCGTTATATAACGTTGTTGTCAGAAAATGATAGATGCTAGTATATGTTATCACAATTACGAATCTATATTTATCGATTTAGTAGCCTCAACAACAATCTTCAGAAATATGACCTAATTTTATAAATAACACAGCAAACAGAGAGGTTGAATTCGTTGAGATCTGGACATTTTCTCGTATTCATTTAAATAGGCAAAGCAACAAACATGTGGAGCGCAAAAGATTGCAATAAAATTGGAAAGGGGATCTGGAATTTCAGAAGATGGTTTTCAAAAGCAAATTAGACGAACAATTAATCAAACACGAGATGAGATGTACAACCAGATCGAATAACCAAAATTGAGCGTCGAGACGGTTATACCTTGCAAACAATCGCAGTTCTCCGCTTCTTTCCTTACAACATCGAGAACGGAATCGATCAACTCAGCGCCCTCCGTGTAATGGCCTTTGGCCCAGTTGTTCCCAGCGCCGGACTGGCCGAAGACAAAATTATCGGGCCTGAAGATCTGGCCGTAGGTGCTGGAGCGGAGGCTGTCCATGGTCCCGGGCTCGAGGTCCATGAGCACGGCCCGGGGCACGAATCTGCCGCCACTGGCTTCGTTGTAGTAGACATTAACCCTCTCAAGCTGTAGATCGGAGTCGCCCTGGTATCGGCCGGTGGCGTCGATGCCGTGCTCCGCGCACACCACCTCCCAAAACTTAGAGCCGATCTGATTACCGCATTGGCCGCCCTGTATGTGGAGGATTTCACGCATCTTTTCTTCTTTTTTTTTGACGGAGAAGAAAGGAGAGAGATAAAGGAAATTAAAAATGTGAGGGTGGATTGTGACGAGGGGTTTATATGAGAGAGAGAGTGACTGCGGCTAGATATTTATTTGGTATTTTGAAATTTGAAATTCGAAATATGAAGTTGTGCAGAGTGAGCTGGATATTCCAAATTGTAACGGGTTAATAATAATAGGCAGTAGAGATATTTAATTTTCTGAGATGTTATTTTCCGAATCATTCTTTCGTTAAGCTAAATAATGTTTATTGCAGTTTCAAGCATAAATGGAATGTAGTCAAATTAATACTGTAGGATCCTTTTAACTTACAATAAATATTCTTATTACTCCATCCGTGAATAAACTATTCTTTTTAGTTCTATCCCTAAAATATATCAACTTTCTAATTTGAAAATTCTTTTCCCTCTAATAAGTTGTATATACATTATTATCTTATTTTACTTTATTTTAAATAAATATTATAAAAATAATTTAAAATTATGAATCATACTTAATTTCATAAATAACTATAACTATAATAATAACTATTATATTATTATTGTAATATTTATAATAAAAATTATAATTGTAATATAATTATTTAAATTATGTAACATATAATAAATAATAAATATTATTGTTAAAAAAATATTATTACTATTTATAAATTAATAATTAATTATTAATGCCTTAATGAGATTTTAAAATTATAGTAAATTTTATTCAGTTATAATATCAATATAAATTTATAATTATAGGTATAAGGGTGCGTTAAAATGACAACACCTTTTAAGTAATACCATCCACCATTCCTAGCCAATCATGTGTACACGTGGATGAATAATCAGTTGTCATGTGACAATCATAAAAAATGCTCACGGGTAAATTTTCTCGACCATCAATATCCAATACACTAGACAACAATTTTTCTCGGCCAACAATATCCAATACGCTAGACAACAGTCTATATATTGTTGTCTAGCGTTTATACTATTGTGTCACAGTGTCACTTTTAGATGTGTTGTCATTTTAACACAAACCTATAGATACATATTTATCTATGATTATAATAATATAAATTAATAAATTAAGAAAATTTTAATTGTTTTTATTTAAATAATCATCATAATAAGAAATAAATAATAATATTATTATAATTATTTTTTATTTAATAATTTATTAAGAGAATCTTAATATAATATTAAAACTAATATTATTAAATTAAATTTGAAATTTAAAATCTTGATATTTTTCCAAACACGGGAAAGTAAAGTTTTAGGAATCATATTCTAATGATTCATTTTCCTTACCCACTTTACTTTCCTAATAACCAAACGTGCCCTAAATGTTTTTTCTTCCTATCTCACTCTTACTTTTCCAGTCATGCATTAAAACTCGTGGCAAGCTAAATGCTCATACTCTTTGAGGACGGAGAAGTACTACTTTTATAAGGCAAAAAAGGTCTTAATACACTTTCAAGCACTGGCTGCGGCGGAACAGTGATGCTAACCACGGAGATCAGTGGTTTAGTTGGGATTGCGGCCTCCATTGTCCTGCCGGAAAACAAGCCATAAGGGGGATCCAGGTCGGGCCTGGAGGGGTGATGCGTCGACGTCGAGTGGCGGTCATATTCATCTGTACGGGCTCCAAACCTAGCCATGGACGCCACCAAGTGTTCTAGCATGGTTTTGATCGGATCCAGAGGCAACTTATCCATCAGTTGGGAGATCACCAGCTCGGTCATGGTGGAAGATAGGGATGTCGCGATGATAGCTTCGGTTCTACCCACACCCGGCCGTAGATTTGTCATGAGAACGATAGTGAAAGCACCAATTGTCAAGGGAGCTCTTCCCTTAACAGACATCAGACGTCACGGGCTCTTTCCAGATCAAATCCGAAACTAGGGTTTGCAGAATATCAAAGAGACGGAAAAGTAGGAAAATATGATATTTCTTGATTGATCAATTCATAACACAACTCCCTTTTTATATTCTAAGGACCCTAGATGATTCGACTCCTTTTTGCGATTCGGGAAAGAATCACCAAGAAAACTCGGAAATGAGCTTATTGGGCTCGACTCAACTGTTTAATAAAATAAGTCTAAATAACCGAAGCAAAAAAACTAACAATAAGGACTTGTTTGCTAACTCTGTATAAGGCAGTTAGTTAATACTATCTGACCCCTAAACCTTATCAGGCGTTTGGGTTTCCAGCTTCGTTTACTCAGAGGCCCAAGTATTAGAAGCAGGCCCGTGGTAACTCGTTGTACGGCTTCAGTTTATTTAACAACGAGAGAGGCTTCGATTAATAAAATGAAGGAAGCTCCACACCCAGCAAACAAGGTGGATTTCCTTTTGTATCCCTCAATTGATTCTTCACCATCGAAACCTTCTTCTTTCCTCCTTCAACCTTCTTCTTTCCTTCTTCAACCTCACTCTTTATTCACCACCAATTCATCGTCGGCATTGAAGAGCTTGAACCAGAAAAATTCATTCCAACTCTACATCAATTTCGAGGTCAGTTCCCACAGCCTTCATGAGAATTTTGTGTTCGAGATCGGTACAATTTCAAAATTCTGAAAATTTCGAAATTAATGTCAGTAAAATTGAATTGTTCATGTTACAAAATTTTGTCTTGCAATATGGACCGAATATTATTCACCCAAGACTTCTTCGTCATGGATTGAAAGATCCCAGGGTTTCAAAGAGCTTCTGTTTTCCTTCGCGTTTCTGGGATTAAATCCAATTGATAAATTAGGTTTGGGGATTTGATTTAGCATGTGTTGGGGCGGCTAACTGAAATAGTATATTTCTTCTTTGTTTCTGGTTATTAGGTTTTATTTTTTGGGATGAAATCTGGTGTTATTGAATGCCTGCTTTTAGATGTAGTGGGGCTTTGTGCGACTAGATTATGCGTTATAAATTGGGTTAAAGTCTCCTCTTTGAATTATTAGTTCATAGCTTTTGTTTACATTTGCTTTTCCTAAGTTATGTGGTTGTTCAGACAGTTCGAGGATCATGCTCTGCTTACAAGTTGAGACATTGATTCCTCTTTGTAAAATTTGATTGGATTGGATTGGATTGTTTAGAGATCTGTAAACTTGCAAAAAATCCATGATTTTAGAAAATTTCGGTTTCTGTTGGTTGGATTGTTTATGTTTCAAAATTTTGTCTTGTAATATGGTTTCTTCTTTGAGTTTTTCTAGCTATGTTTTAGTTCGTTTGCAAGTCTACATCCCTTTATTAGCTCCAAGATTTGTTGTCATGTGATTAATTTTTAATTAGGCCATGATTGCAGTTATGTTATGCTTTACCAATAGTGTAGTCTTAATCAAGATTGTATCGGTCTTATATCAGGTCATGGCTCCCCCTTTGCAATGGATGAAACTGCATTGTCCATGTTGGAGGACATTCTGCAGAACTATGAAATTATCAATCTATGCATTGTGTTGATCATTCTAATTAGGCTACGGAATATGAAGTCTAGAAGAAATATGCATTTCAGAAAGGCTTATAAAAATTCTAGAGCGCAGGCCGACTCAGGTCAAGTACTTGAACAGGCTCGTAGGAGTGACAGATTACGACTGCTTGGCTAACCTTCGGATGGACCGTAATACTTTTGGAAGGCTTTGCCGTCTATTCCGACAGTTGGGTACTCTACGGGATAAACGGTACATGGGCATTGAAGAGCAGGTGGCCATGTTCCTAGGAATCTTGGCTCATCACGAAAAAAACCGAGTTGTGAAGTTCAAATTTTGGCGATCAGGTCACACTGTTTCAAAATATGTACATAAAGTCCTCATGGCAGTTTTGAAAATGCATTCGTTATTCCTTGTTAATCCTGATCCAGTTCGTGAGGATTGCATAGATCCAAGGTGGAAATGGTTCAAGGTAATGCCCACAATTGTTTATTTCCAATACACATGAGTTAAATATAATGAGCATGGGTGTTTTTCACCACTGAACTTGTTACTTTTTTGTGTAGGGATGTCTTGGAGCCCTCGATGGCACTTACATAAATGTATCGGTGGCCACCGCAGACAATCCTAGATATCGAACAAGAAAAGGACAAATTGCAACAAATACATTGGCTGTATGTGATCGCTACATGAGGTTCGTATTTTTCCTACCGGGTTGGGAAGGGTCCGCCGATGATGCAAGAATTTTACGTGATGCCGTAAATCGCCCGAACGGTTTGAGAGTTCCAATAGGTAAATAAAATCAACCAATCACCATTTCCCAGCTTCTTCCAGACACTAGTGATGATGATTTTGTTGATTTACTGATATGATAATTTACTCATTTGAATAATTGGCAACTCTAACAGGGAATTACTACCTTTGTGATAACGGCTATGCTAATAGCGAGGGGTTCCTCACCCCTTACAAGGGGTTTAGATATCATTTTAAGGAGTGGGGACCGGCAACGGAGCGGCCACAAAATGCGGCTGAATCATTCAATATGCACCACACACGAGCACGAAACGTAATTGAACGTGCATTTGCGGTACTAAAGATGAGGTGGGGCATATTGAGGAGTGCCTCTTTCTATCCAATCAAAGTCCAGATTCGAATGATTATGGCCTGTTTCTTATTGCACAACTACATCCGTAGTGTGATGTCTGTTGACCCTATTGAAGCACTAATTGATGGGGAACAGGAGCAAGGAGGTGGGGACGATTGACTAAGATGATGGGGATGCGGAGTTTGTTGATAGAATAGAACCTGGGGATGCCGAGTATGTTGATGGAATAGAACCAACAGCTGCATGGAACCAACGCAGAGATGAAATTGCCCAAGCTATGTTGGCTCATGTAAGTGATTTGATCTCTTTCAATTGTTTGTATAATTTTATACTCATATTATGCGAAGCTCTCATGGCCGATTTTTTCAATCTGACAGGACAACAGATTGCGTTAGGGACTTCGATGCTGATATATCTCATATGTTGTTGTAATTTGCCTCGACAATTATGTACTAATCGGATGTAGACAAGATAGATCAGGACCTCAACTTCATTATGTAACCTTATGGTTGACCTAAAATTTGTCTAACCTTATATTTGTGAGTTTATTTTCAGTCCATGTTTCTATTTGTGAGTTTATTTTTCGGTGAGAGTATATCTGTCATCATTCCAGGTCTTCACCATTGGAACTAGAACTTAGATAATTAAACGAAGGATAATAGATAATGTGGAAGTTCACATTACATATTGGACACATAGAAAAAGTAACTACGGATGATAACAGATATTACATGATCAGGTTCACAAATGTTGAACTAATCAGGTTCACAAATGTTGAACTAAGCCAACATTTGATCAACAGTGAACGAGACCTGATTCTTCAATACACAAAACACAGATAGATAGAGACACATATGCATAATCTACACATAACAGTTGCTCCTTTCTGTTGGATCGACGAGCCCCAACATGTGGAGGAGGAACCATTTTAAATGAGGGGTGAGTCTGACATAATAACTATGAATTGTCACAAGCATTGGTGGTGTGAAGCATTTGGTGTGTGGTGTAGTATTTAATAGTAGTAATAGTTTTTATGTTATTTGGTTCTTCCATAAACCAAAATATTATGTCCAACTTGGAGTAGTATTTACAGGTAGTAGTAGTAGTAGTTTCGATCAAATTTGGTACTTCCTTCAACCAAAATTTGATCTACTTTGGAGTAGTATTTGATAGTAGTAGTCATTTCTATAAAATTTGAGCCTCTATGTACTTTTTCGAAATTCTATGAATATTTTGGCTGAATGTAGTGTATAGTAATTGCAAGTAGCTTTGTTTTTCATGTTAAAGTTCAATCAATTATTAAAATGAAACAACAATAACACATTAACACATAAAGTTTATGATTGCAAACACAACATAACATAATCATAGTAGTAGGACATCACACAAATTTCAGAACAAAGTCAGTGACCTCAAATTAACATCTACAAGCATTCAAGTCTGCAAGCTTAACTTACACAATCCAGAAGGTCCATACCTACTTAAGACAAAAGCATAAAGCATACTGCATATAGTTTCATGCATCAAAAGACAAGTAATTAGATAGCAGCATATGCACAAGAGCTGCCACAAAAAATGCCCAGGTGTAGTAAGATTCTGATGGGCTTCCGGTCACTATGTCTCCTGCATCACTTGCCCCACTTCTCCAGTGCGTGCTCAACATACCCAAGACGAGCGTCTTTAGGCATACCTAGAAAAAAGTCCAAACGTTCCACTTTTTCGACTATGACATCGCCAGCCTCGTACCTTTGCTTGATAGTCAGCTCAGGAATACGTCCCAACACCGCG
Source organism: Salvia hispanica (assembly GCF_029641045.1). Lineage (NCBI taxonomy): Eukaryota > Viridiplantae > Streptophyta > Magnoliopsida > Lamiales > Lamiaceae > Salvia > Salvia hispanica. The sequence goes on from NC_142692.1 coordinate 11,114,019, forward strand.
AAAACTTGCTTACGGGCCTTGCTCATGTCGTACTCATACCCAATACGAGATGTCAAGCTTTGAAGCCGCTCACTGGTGTCCTCATGCATTTTGCCAAGCAGATCCAGCAGTCCATCAATTGCTTGGTCCCCGGTTGTTTTTTTCTGGTTTGCATATGGGACATGTGTGTCTTTGGAGGTCTGGTTGCTCCTTTCAGCAGCATGAGTGTCAGAGAAAGTATGAGGCAGTGTGTCATTTGAAGAGAGGTCCTCAGCGCGCTCAGATTGATGTCTTCATCGTCTCCATTGCTAGCTTGCTTCTCATTGGAATACAAGCCATTCACAACATCCATGATCAGTTCAGATCCATCTCCGTTCGCTCTATCTTTCCCAAAAATTTCTTTCCATATCTCGAATCGAGGCCACGATTTGTCCCGCATATTACGTGCATGTTTGTCAGCCTGCAAAACTCAACAAGAAGCACAACTAGTTAGGTAATATGTGTATGGCGCTATCTTAGTTGTGCATGATATAGGTACATAAGCATCACAGCAGCCACAACTACCATAATTCCATACATAACCACAGCAGCCATAGATGCAAACAAAAAAGAAAACTATGTGTATGTGTTTGTGAGAGATAGAATGTAACACTAATGTAGAATATGAGCATATAAAAGAAACAAAACACCAATGCGTAATGCAACTTTAAGGCTCTGGAATGTTGAAATTTCATTTTCACAGCTTTGATGAGAGCTAAGGAATAAATTTTTACACCAATTGTTTTGCATTGGATCTCACCTTCGCTATCTGATCCCATTGATCATCGTCACAATCAATTCTGAAATTGCCATGATCGTTGAAGCCCATTCCACTGCGTTTGAGAATGTTATTCAGTGAGTTGTAGTCTTTTTTCCAAGCTGCGAGCTTGGAGACAATGTGTGGCGTGCCCTTGATTCCACATCCTGGGAATTGAGTGTTCATAGCCTCTTCAAGCTTGCCTAGGTAGCCGCCACGAAAGCCGTTATCCGCTTTCCAGCCATGGGCGACAAGTTCGTGAATCGTCACAAGGAGAAAATCATCCTCTCTGATGGTCCAGTTGCGCCTAGTTCGATCTCCTTTCTGGTTACGACTTCCAGATGCGGACGAGTTCACTGAAACATCAGTTAGTCTTAAATTAGGAAAAGCTAAACAAAATGCTAGCTGGTGGCACATCAAGAAGCAAATGAATGTGTAAGTAGAATAGAACTCACTCTGGCTTCCTTTGTACTTCAACGCGGTAAGCTTAGAGCGTTTCATATCAGACATTGTGTTGTTGTACAAATGGCCAAGTCCATTTGAGATTAGTATAGATATAGATGTGTTTGCACATGCAATTAGGCAAATGGAGTATCAGATAAAACCTTAGGTGAAATTTAGATCTATTCTACAAGGCAATGATGATAGAGGGAAAGCATTACACAAAATACAGTAGCCGATATCACAAATCAAAGTGTAATCAAATTCAAACTTTTGGAGCTTTCTCTGCTTGTTGAAAACCAAAAGTAGTACCCCTCATAAAGTGGCAATTTTTATTCTTAAATACATATATTAGCATCATACACCTTCAGATGTTGTTGTAAAACAAAACCATCTTCCCACAAAATACATACTACTGCCTTTCTGGTGCGACGTTAAAAACAAAACCGGGAAATACCCAGACGATGGTGCCTACTCGAATGAAATGAAGAACAAAATATGAAAACGGAAGCATTAGAAGCACTTACTCAAGGGTTTGCAGGGGGACGAAATTTTGTTCTTTGGTTTGTTGACGGCGGGAGAATATTGTATGAGAGGATTCTACCTTATATTTTGCTTGCTAGGGCTGGAAAGGTTATAATGGGCATTTGTTTAATTTACGGAGGACAAATTCGTCATTGTTACAATTGCCCAGTTATGAAATCATGCTTACCAAACACGGGTTACTCTAGTGCAGCATTCGTTTCAGGGTTACCAAACACCCTACCCAGAAAACTAAACAATAGTTTAGTCAAATGCTTTTATGGCCTATGTCTTAACTTGTGATTGGGTTTCAGAGTTAGCAAACGAGTCCTAAAGCTACGAAATAAATAAGTCTTGGGCTTGTCAATGAGACACGAAATCTCCATACTTGGCCGAAGGCTTCGTCTGCCGTTAGGGTAGTCCGCTATCCTTTGGCGCGACCGTCGGCACTTCTCCTTCTTCAGTGCTGTTGTACACCGGCTGATCCTCCCTTGACTCTGACTCATGGGCTTCGAGCAATGGGTCTTCCTCCCAGTCTGCTCCTCCGCATGAGGTATCGGGGTTGTACTCTTATCAATTACTCTCTACATGGAGCTCGAATTATGATAGCCATATAAATCTAAAGTAGTATGAGATTTGGTGTGACAAGTGGAATGAGTATTGTATAAAGATTTCAAATCAAACGTTCCTCTCTTCCTTACAAAATACATTGGTGTTTTAAAGTATACCCATAATTTACAAAGAATGGAGTATACAATTACAAACATAGGGCTTACAATAATAGTATACTACTACTAGTTAATGAGTCATCTCTACTCTATTATTCATAAGCAAGTGATCTTTTAACAAGGGAAATCTTTGAAGCATCACCACCAATTTCCTCAAAGACTATCAACAAATTCTGGCTAGGCTTCAGCCATGACCGAGGAACATGGTACCTACACAAACAACAACATCATACTTAGAAATCAATCAAATCAATCTAACAACACATGCATGTGCCCCAACATGATTTCTAATACCATCTTTGTGTAGGCTTCCCACATCCATCTAGGCATTTTCCCTGTCGATACGTTCCTTTGTAGCTGCACCCGTTGCATTGCCCCTTCGCATTGGCTGTCCAGTATCTACCGATGCTTTGCCCATTGATCCACGCTTGCCCCTTTCCCATGCTACTCATGTCCAAAGCCAACGGCTCGTTCCCATTTGGTGAGTTGAAGTAAGCCTGCATTTTGTATTTACTTCCATTTTAAACAAGAAAGGAGCAGCAACCATAAATACATATCTTGTTCTTGCTTTGAGTCCAGTTCTAATATGGTATCATAGTAATCCCAAGTCAATGTGGTATTGTTTAGTCCACGTCGTAGTAGCTGATTCTAATGTGTTTACCTTGTACCACGTTAGTGGCTGTTGAGTGTCTACTGCAAGCGATGCTTTCATCCAATCAACGGAAGATATTTTACTTGGTGAATATAAGTCCATGGCTTCTCCTTTCATTCCAACCTAAAGAAAAGTAAAATGGATAGGTTTCTCATCCAATGTTTTTTGTGGATGATGGGAATAAGTAATAACAAACACAGAATCACGAACCTTGTATGACCATTTTTGCCATGACAAGTCTTGTGTACCATGTTCTAGCCCGTGCAAGGAAACAGGTCCGAGGACTCCGGTGCTCCATGTTTCAAAACGGTGGCCTATGTTCTTGATATGGGAAAGAAACAAATTGTGTCGGTGTAATGAAACTTGAAGCTCATATACTATCTTTTATTCATCTAGTTAAGAAAAGGATCAGGAAACAAACCGGCAACCCCATGTTCACACTAAGCAGCTCAATGCTGTTTACTCCCGCGTGAAAATTGACGGATTTTGAGAAAGTGAATTTCTTGTTTTCTTGAGTTCCAAAGGCGGATCCTGTAATAAGGGAACATGCCATCTAACGTTAGATACTGCATTTCTATTAATAAACAAGAAAGAGATCGAGTAAGTATCACCTAAGAATTTTCCGTTTACAAAAACATGCAAAGCATGGCCCGCGGAATCTACTGACAGAACTGGACCCTGCCCTCCGTGTAGAAAAGATTCAGCTGGATTGATCTCGACACTGCACAGAATTGTGAACCATATGAGTTCGATGGGGGTTCTTAAAACAACTTTGGAAAAGGAAGAGATGGTGTGTATTTATTTTTACCTGGTCGTATACCATAGATAGTCACTAGCATCCCTAGTGACATTCAATTGCTCTAAAAGACCAACAACTGTAATTCTGGCATCATTGTCGCTGGAGGATATATCCTCATTGAATGTCTCCCACAAGACCATCTGGACATTCGTAGGCAACATTTTTGGCAATGATGTTTTTGATCTCATCTACATGGTGCAAAATCCTTTTGTGAGATTAAGTGAAAGTAACTATGCAGCCCACAGCACCAACAGACTAATCGGTAATGAACTTAGAGTTTGCAACCTCAAAGGTGTAGAAATAAGAAAGAAATAAGCAAAATATGCTGCACCAGAAATTTCATTTCAGCAAAAATCGAAGGTTGATGATGGGACTTACAGTTGCTGTGTTAAAAGCAACAGTCTTGCAATCAGGGAGTATACTGATCGACCAGGGAGGAAGATCATAGTGCATTTTATTGAATGTCACCCTTGCGCTTGCATCCCAGTGGTAATTCGATAAAAAGGCTGCACAGTGGCCCGACTTTGAAGTAAATACGTGCGCCTGGAGAAAGAATCATTGAGCCATTTGATTTTGAGAAGGCATATAAATCAAAAGTATATTCCAATGCATACATGCTTTTGCAGATCAAATACGAGAAATATTACACCTGTTCATAGTTTCCCAAATTAGTAACTGTGGGATCAGTGTCGACCAAAGTATGCCCACATAGCTTTATGGCAGTATGAAGCTCCTTTAAATGGTTGTATTTGGGCTGTCTAGGCAATCCTACAAATAAGACAGTGAAATGATGGTAAAAAAATCTACATAAGGTCCAACTTGGGTGCTCTAGTAAGTAATCTTCTATTACCGTATTCATCGATTGGAGCATCATAGTCATAGCTGGTTGTAACGAAAGGACCTCCAGCGGTCCTTCCAAAGTTTGTTCCTCCATGGTACTGATTACACAAGTTTAAGAAAATTCACATGAAATCAATGCACTATCTCGACAAGTCTCTCTAGATACATAACTATAAACCGATGTTGATGTAAAACCAAAAATGGAGTACATGTTTTTAGCCAAAACTGTGTATTCTCCAAAGGTAATTCTAAATTTAAAAACACTCAAGCTGAACCATGAAATAAAGATCCATCAAACCAATTGCAATGTTTGTTTATTCATGAATTCTTTAAAACTTTGTGACGAGTGAATGAGTGATGTAAATGCTGAGAACCAAAACTGCAATGTGCTAATCATTCTTGATTCGTCACATAAGATGGATTTAAGTACCATGTAGTAGTTGATGAAGGAGCCTCCTTTCTGTATAAATCTAGCTACAGCAAATGCCAAATCTTCAACCGGACGATGGTGAATTGGCCCACCAAATTCTTCAAACCTTGAGATGACCAAAAAAACATAAACAATGACAAGAAACATCAGTCAGAATCCTCAGTCAACAATTGAAAGGAAGTGGCAGACAACAAATGTACCAGCCGGTCCAAGCCTCGGTCCACATAGTTGGCTTGTACGGTTTGTTTGGGGAGAAATAGTCGCAGTAAAAACCATTGCACGAGTTAATCTGTCGATAAATGTTATGAACATCATCAACACCAGAGCTATACTGCAAGAACTTGCAAGTATGAATGACCAATCGAAAAAATGTGTTACCACTGGGTCTGGAGCGTCATCTTCCTTACACATGACCCAGGGCACTCCGGTGTCTAAGTTGACAGCCATCTTTGCAGCCCAAGACATGTAAGAATGGCCAGCAGCACCAAAATTCTTGGTTTCTGAACCATATTCGTTTTCAATCTACATATGTAACTAGCATACTTGAGTCCAGGCGTTTCGGATTGCAAATACGGAAAATTTGAACAATCACAAACAAAATCGAGCTCGTAAAGAAGTCAACAAAACATGCCTGTGAGAGAATAATTGGGCCACCTTGAGATTGAAACAACCTCTCAGCCTTCATCATTCCAACAATTTTCTCAGTAAATCTTTGCATTGCATTCTGTAACATTCAACATTGTATACTTGTGTCAAGAAAGAAGATCGAGACAGTTGATTACTTCTCATATAACCTAAATTAAGCATATCAACTCTCTCTCTCACCTTGAAAGGTTCGTTGTCGGTTCTGAAAGTAATGCCAGGAACATACTTCAACCAAACAGGGAAACCTCTGCCACCAAAACACACACAACACATAATGAACAAAAGTACTATCACAACAAACATTTTCAGCACTTAATTCATGAAAAAGATGAACAAACCCAAAATTCCATTCTGCACAAACATAAGGCCCAATGCGAAGATGAAGGTAGAGCCCTGCTTTCTGGATCAACTTCACGAACCTAACTAAATCATTTCTTCCCTCAAAATTGTACTAAAAAGCAGAAAGCAAATATCAGTCCCACCTAAGGAAAGAAAGGAATCTCACCACAATGTAAGTGGAGTAGAAGAAATCTTACATTTCCGGGAGAAGGTTCGTGGAGGTTCCAGAACACATAAGTGTCTATGGCATCCAAGCCTCCATCTTTAGCCTTCTGAATCAGCTCTTCCCACATCTACATTGTGAAAATGTTCAGCTTCAAGACTCAAATAAAAGGTTAAATCTTGATGTTTCCTTACATCGGGGGAGCTTCTTGGGTAATGAATGGAGCCAGAGAAGATGAGTTTCCTTTGGCCATTGATGATGAGGCCTTTCCTGTCGTAGGTGACGGAGCATTGGGCGAACTGTAGGAGTGAATTCAGCAGCAGAAACAGCAGAAAACACTTGGGAGGGGCTTCCATATTTGGTTTGCTTGTTTTGAGGAGTGAAATGAATGAGAATGTGGAGATTTACTGACACAAGCGATAAAACAAATTTGCGAACATTAATTTAAGCTTTAAAGATGATGATTTTGACATTGGAGTTATTTAGTTTTACTACTAGTAAAATCTCTTTCTTTATCGGTTTCTCTCTCCTCATTCAAATTCTCTTCTTTCTTGTAAAGATCAAGATTCAAGATGGTTACTTTATTTCTTTCTTTTGTACTATATTATACAGTAATGTTCATTTTAATTAGGGAGATATTGGTCCCTAAAGTTGCAATTTTTTCTCAAATTATGTTACTATTTCTCTATAAATTTTTGAAATAAGAGTATTCACTTACCAAACTACTTATTTCTATTTTAAGTAAAAATTAGAATATTTAAATACATTATGCTACTTAAGCAATTTCTCATTACAATTAAAATACTAATTTAATTATACTAAAAAATCAATATCAAATTTACAATTTAAAAAAAATTGCAAAAAAATGGGACGGACGAGTATTAAATATCCGAATTGTGTTAGTATATTCCAACACGACCACAACATAGTATATGGGCAAGTAGCACGTCTACCACCAAAACCTAGCATTTCAGGAAAAATAATCACTCGACATTTGGGCACGCAGTGGGAGTAAATATATTCATAAATTATTTTGGCATGCATGTCTACAAAATTCAATACATTAGAATTAGATTAGATCACAACTTATAGTATTTGTGTGTGTACGTAAATTAAATTCTTTATAGTACATCCAACTAACATCAATTAATAAACCAGATATTGTGGAGTTGAGTTACTCAACTTAAATCAATAATAGACTATGATAATATAGCTTCAACCACTTAATTAACTGCTTATTTAAGAAGTCCAAAATTAAGATGATAAATAGTTTTATAAAATTTCAATTCCTAAATCCCAAGTACATATGAGACTATTAAGGCAATCAGCTAAAGGTACTTTATTTTTTACTATAAAATAAAAATATAAGAAAGGGAAAAATAAGGATCATTAGAATGTTTACACATTTTAAGATCAAGATTATAATAAGGTGGTAAATAAAAAAAGATTATCTCTGTCGGTGCTCAAATTTCCTATTGATTGATTAATAAAATGTGACGTGAAGCAAAATGATAAGCCTTGCAGAAACTTTTCTATCTTTATTAATACTATTAATCAGAATAAAGTGATAGGACCCTCCCAACCCTACCCTCCACCACCCCACATGGTCACATAGTATATCTTTATTAATACTATTAATCAGAAACTTTTTTATGGACATATGCTATATGCTGTTGATCCATGTTCAGCGCACACAAACAGACAACAGTCGAGCCATCAATATTATTTTAGTTGTCACGTTTAGTTGCAACCAATATTCTTAATTGATAGATTATTAAATCGATCGTAGTACTAATCTATTTTTATTTATTTATCCTTTATACATGAAACATTGTATGATGTGGGAAGTGATATATAAATATAATCCCATGCTATATAAACACAAATAGTGAAATAGTAGTAGTATAAAATATGAATCTTTAATTTTTGTCATGTCCAAATAAATAGTGGGAGTATTTGTGATCAGTGATGAAATAAAATGGCAATATATCCAACTGGATCGAAAGAATTTGGCCCTCCTCACAATATGGCTTTGTAATCCTTGCAAGAGTATATAACAGCTGGAGAATAGTGAGATGAGAATGAAAGTATGAAAGCGACGGATTCTGGGTGAACGAGAATGTCAGCAACTTAAGTAAATAAGAATGCATGATAACTAGCTCTTCTCTACATTACTACCAAAATGCACTGCACCTCCTCATTAAATACTACTCTACCTACACAACATAAAACACACATCGCGCCACCCATCAATTAATTTTACTATGTATTTTCACATTATTTAGCAGAAGTGGATGATTGATGATACCTAATAATTGAGGAGGATTGAAACATATGAACATAAGTGGAGAAAAGCTCTATCACTTCCATGTGGCTTCAACCTTAGGTTTCACACAACCATTCCTTACCATCATTCCTTATTGCCCTACAAATGGGATAGGATAAGCATTGCTGCTGTCACTATTTCATTCATACATTATATGATATCGAGAGAGAAAGAGATGTGGGAGGTGCAACTTTTACTACAGTACAACAGAAAATAAGTGGTTACAATGGGATTTTTTAATTTTATGGCCACAATTATTTTCTCATGACGAGGAAAACGTCTATGGGAAGAATAATTGAGTACTCAGTGCCTCAGTCTAACTGTATTTTAGGAATACAAGAAAATATTAAATACAAACTCTCTTTTGGCAACTACTCCTATATTATGCACTTATAAACCGTCATCATTCTACTCTATTATTGTCAAACTGCATTAAATTTTACTCATACTACATAAGTTTATTTATTACTACTACTTTCCTGTCTATCAATTGATACCGACTCCACATGAGAAAAGTTGGCAACAATTACTCAGCTCCAAAATCCACTAACCACTATGCATTTTCAATTGTCGATGCACCAAATACATTCAGTGGAGTTTCTTGATTTCTCTTTTCATGCTACAATATTGCATTTGGATCAAAATATGAAGGACTGCTAAACACACATATTATGACTGAAACCATCTTTTAAGAGTCTTGGTGCCTTGCTTTTTACTACCAGATTGGGTAGAACTGCTTCCGGTGAATTTGGTCCTGTACTGTTCAATAAGCTTGTCCAGTTTATCTGTTACATCGCGCCCTATCGGATCGTTTCTTTTCCTGCGTTTCCTGCTCCGCTCACCGCCATCTCCTTCCGTTGATTGTTCCAATTGCTCACGAGGCATCCTTCTTCTGGGCACGCCAGCGTCTCTTCCTTCGTTCTTAGTCATAGTATTGCTTGGTATAAGCTCCTGACCACCTGACTCTCTTCCATTCCCCTGATCAGAAACTTTAATGCTGGACTTCTTCTTGGGCACAGAAACTCTGCTCTTTGCAACTTTTCTAGGACCTTGCCCAGCGACCATTGCTTTGCTCGCCAATTCCCCTCTTTTGTTATTGTAAGTCCTCATCGAGGCATCTCCGTCTCTATTGCGTATTCTTGAGTTTGAGTTTGCAATGGAACCCCCTCTGCCTATATGATCACTTTGCCGAAAATTCCCACTAGCATCTTGGGGGCCCTGCAGTTGTTGTGCTTGAATCTTTTCTGCCCGAAGCTTCAGCTTCTGCACATTATCTAGTGCAAACTCCACAATGGGGCGATGTTCAGGACCAAAGATATCTACAAGCCATCAATGATGCATTAATTTTTGTTGAGACAAATTGCAAAAGTTTCGGCTCCTTGTTGCAAGATGCCACATGGCATGGATCTAATAACAGAGCTGAGAATTGTAATTGATACTATAACTAGCTAGAGGAAGACTGACCAGGGTTATTATTAAGAACTCTCAGGGCCACGAGTGCATGTTGATGCTCTGTGAACTCTAAGAAAGCCACTCCACGCGGGCAACTTTTTTCACCTTCTTTTCGAACTTTTGAATCCTTCAAGATCTTTATCTTTACTTGCAGAAAAAGTTAGATTATAAAATAAATGTCAACTAAACAAATCAAGCCTGTCAACAACTGCATTAGTACAAGAAAACTAGCTACTAAGTTTCCAACCTGTCGAATTACTGGCTTTTGCTTTGTTGCACGAGAAATTACTGCATTCATACAAAGATTTTTCAGATCTCTTTCATTCTTAGTCTTTGGCACATTGTATACAATAAGCCTTGTCTCTGATACTCGGAAGTTTGGAGATTGAAGCTTAGACATCTTATCTTCATGTAACCTACAATATGAGACAGCAGCAGATCATCATATACGAAAAGAAAAAAAAAATCTACTGCACATGATAGCTCTAATATGTCTATATATACTTTTCTACATATGTCTATCTTTCAATGTTCTACAAATCACAAAAGAAGCAATCACAAAATCTGGTGAAACAGAGAACTTGATTTATTTTTTGGCACTTTTTCATATTATATTAGAGTGTCCATGTTTTCAAATTTTCATCTTGAACATATTTAGAGAAGAGCTTCGAAGACCTACTTCTTCCTTTTTGTCAGATCACTTGCTGAAACTCCTACTGCAGCAGGCATTCCGTCCATTATATAACCCTCCTGGAAGAGAAGACCAAACATAAATCTGGGTCTCATTACACTTCAACATGTGAGAACTATAGATGCCTTGTTCTGTTCTATCAACAGGTCAAATGTTAATAAGAAGGCGATTGATAGGAAATGAGAAAAATATGGAGACAAACCTTAGCCAGGTAAACATTGCGGTGGTCACCGTCATCTTTCTTTGCCTTATCCAGTGCCTTATCATTAGCTGTTTTTTTGTCCAGAGCCTTCAGTACTTTCACTGGTCGGCCTTTTATTAAGATCCCCAGACCAGCTACTGTGTCGGCTGCTGACAGTGCAGCACTGACCGCATCTATTGTTGTAAACTTGAGAAATCCAGTTCCTCTTGGGCGCCTGCAAAGACGATAAGCTCACATAAACCTTGATTATATTTAAATAATAAACCATAAAACAAAATGCAATATCCTTACTTTGTAAATGGATGAAGAACTAGCATAAAAGTCTCCACTCCACCAAATGCCAAAAAACGTTGTTTCACTTCCTCAACAGTGATATCAAAAGGAAGATTGCTAATGAAAATCGTTCGCTGCAACTCTTCTTCCCCTTGGGGGTTTGTTATGTTAGGTTTTTCTTCACTAACACTCATGGTAGTGGCAACCTGGGTGTCCAATGCAACAGAAGACTTACTTTCACCTGGCATGGATTTACCGATGTTTCCTCTAGACAATCCGGAATCATCACCACCATCAACATTTCCAGAAGATGAAGAAATAATGTTCTGAAGTAAATTTTTTGTTATCTCTGCTTCTTCTTCAAAATTAATTTCACTTTTACTCCCATCCTTGTCAAAGGAATCGGACTCATCAGTAGAATTATCACAATCCACTTCAGGTTTTATGAATGATTCTTCATCATTGCCCTCTGATTCACTACTGCTACCATCATCTTCCTCCTTCCCTGAAAAAGAAAATGGCATCGTAACTAGTCTTCAGGATATTTTATGGCAACCGGCTAAGTGATAAAGTACAAAAAACTAAAAAAAGATGGCAACTTATGTGGTATGGCAGTGCGCACTACAAATAAGCACATAACTAAACCCACTCCATAACGTTACTCGCAGAATAAAGCACTGGGCAAATAAAAACTCATGGCACTTGAGTGCTCAATTTAAAAAAGAGAAGAAAGTAATGGAGATAGAAAGCATGAGAAAGCTAAGTACATTCATTAAGAGGAAGAAAATGAAGAATACCATCCACTGTGGCGGCGACAGTATTATTGCAAGATGCATAGATCTTTTTTGAAACAGCCCAATCAACAGCAATTGGTCTTTTACCAAATTTTTTCCCATTTAAGTTCTGGATGGCCTGCACAAGTAAAATCAAAGATATACCTATCATGTCCTGATAAACTTATGATTACAGCAGAAATTCAATGATCAGTTATGTCTGGGAGAGAATATCCCACACAGTGCAAGTTGTCAATGACCAAGAGTTGTACTCTTTTCTACCCTCTTCTCAAATACGTAAGGCACAAAATGTTATCAGATTATTTACATGTAAGACCCAAAGCGTTAGACTATCTTTTCCATCAAAACTTGCAACAAATCCCTGGAGTATAATAGCAGCAGGCAACGCAACACAAGCTAAATCAGAATATCTCTACATCAGGTATACTATTCATACAAGCTGAAACTTATATATTAGCCAATATCTGTGCTCTCAATCACCAATTTTTAACTTAGCCTCTTTCTCATTATTTTGGTTTCTTTATCTGCAATAGAAAAAATGTCAGGCTATTTCCTAGGCTAACGGACCACATTACCAAAAGGAATTTCATAGCAATTTTTTTTGCAGTAAACCAACCTTTTCTGCATCTTGCTTTGATGTGAATTTAACAAATGCGAATCCTTTAGATGACCTGTAAAGGGCCAAATAGAAGCAAAGAATAAGTAAAATAGTAAATGCAAGTCAAGGGACGAATAACTCAAACGAATTTACATAGGAATACCCAGTCTCAGAATTTTGAGGAATAACTACATCCCAAACAAATCCTACAGTAGCAAACATCTCTCTTATCTCAGCCACTTTAGCCTGCAAAGAAATAGTCAACAAGAATGACCAATTACTGAGAAAGATCTTCCAAAAGTGTAAAGCAAGCACTGGAAATACAACCCAGACACCCGATGATTATCAAACTTAAAAATCCAAAACATCTGTGTATGATTATGAAAAGAACCTTGAATGGAAGATTTCTCACGATAAGCTTCCACTTCTGAGTTTTAGAACCCTGGGACAACACATTCAAAACATTTCTTGGTGAAAAATCATGATAACTAACAAAGGCATTCAGAATAAACCATATATAATGGCTAATAGGAAATGAAGCAATAAGTAGCAACCAACAACTATAAATGTCTAAGCTACAAAATGGAACATCTAATATGGACAAAAGGTCAGAAGTTCAAAAACAAAAGATAGCACAATCTGAATTTGCTCAACCTGATTATGGCCGGTTATTTGCAGAAGCAGATTTGATCAACCTCAACCCACTCAATAGAAAGTCGACACAACTTAGAGAATTCAAGTATTTCAACCAGAAAAGTAATATGCAATCAGGAGACCTATTTGCAATATTTTTTTGTGTGTTATTTAAGAGAACTGTAAGAAAAAAAGTTCAGCAATAAAAAGAACAATTCAACCCTGAAGAATTAGACATAAACCAAACTTGTGGTTGTCTGGTGCACGAGTTTTCAATAATTAACTTCCAGGTCTACTGAGGGACCAAGAAGATTCACATCAATGCCAAACTACATCAGGCTTATGTTACCCCTTAGAACAAATATAAGCTGGCTTGTATTGAACAATGGAGTGAGCCAGAGTAGTTTCATAGAATACTGGCAATACAGACTTAATTTGTTTTTTGTTAAACTTGTTCGAACAAAATAGTCGCGTAGAATATTGGCAATACAGACTTAACCTCCGCCAACCAACCCTACAGCCAAAGACATGCTTTACACAATAAAGATGCAGAGTTTTGAGAATTGTTAAAATCCATACAATAAGTGAAACATAAGTCCATAACCGTGCGTCTTTTTGTAAGCAAAGATCACCACACAATTTGATCAAATGGGAAAACCCGGAGAATAAAATGTATCTCTACCTCTCCACCAAGTTGGCGTGCCCAAACAGATGTCCCTTGTATCTCTTTCTGGTGCAGTGCTGCAACACACGCACGAGCTGATTTTACACTTGTATAAAGTACAGAGGAACCGTTCATTTTGCATCCATCTTGAGCTAGCCCTGAAAATTTCACATAAATCAGTAGATATTACCACACCAAATATCACATACAAGCACCCAGAGGCTAAAGAAAATGAGAAATTATAAGGTAGGATATGAAACAGCATCTACATGTACTGCTAGAATACTTATAACTAGATATATTGATTTTCAATTTAAGGTATGGACAGCAAGCATACAGCACCACAAGTATGGTATTTCTGAAGCAGTAAACTATGAGCAAAATAGAATGAAAATGCAAGGATGAGCACTAAACATTGTAAGAATCCGAGAATCATTTAGAAAGTCAGTTATTTAATGTGCCAAAGATGGGCAATAACATAATATTGATAAACTATCTGAAAAGCAATTTCACCAAAATAAGGCAACTTTCCTGAGGATTTTCTCACAGTATTAAATGGTGGTAACAATCTCTACAACTGCAGCTTGTTTATATTATTCTCACACCACTTAAATCAATATACAGGAGCAATTTGCTTGTAAAAACCAGAAAAGAATGAGAGAGAGATCCCTGAGTCAATCATGTATGTGTACAATGCCTGAATGTTCAGTAAGAAAGATTATTCAAGTTTCTTTTTACCGTGGTGTTGAAGTTCTCCCTCTGGAAGTGGGTAAGTGACAGAGCATACAATCCCAAGCTCTCTTGCTACATGATGTACTTCCTCGGCCATATCGTTATTAAGGATATTACCACATATTACAGTCTTAGCAACCTGTTTAAATTTAACTTTTAAGTTAAGCCCAGAGCAATTGATTGAGCAGACTACTATAAAACTTAAATACAGTGATTGCATCATAGGTTCTCAATCACGATGTTCGTAACTAAACCTTTGTTTTTCTGATTTTTTTGCTTCGCCAAGGGCAGCAGTCGAAACATCCTCCATTTTTCTTTTCTCCCTTGCAGCACCTATTCATTACAAATTGATAGTGATGAAATTGTAACTGGAAATTTGATTTTTGAGCATATGGGAATGTGTTTGGTGTTGGGCTTTAGGAGACAAGGAATGGCAGTGAAGTATGGTAGTTTTTTGCGTCAGGTAATGATTCCTCGACAATTACTTGCAACTGGGAATGCAATATACCCCATACAAGAGGGGTAATGAAATCCATCCCCCATCCATTGCATATCCATGCCTCTAAAGTTCCAAGCACTTACTAAAATTGTGCAATCAGAAGCAGAACCTTTTCCTTTAATACTTGGAGTCTTTTCAGGTTTGTCTGCAACTGCTGCTTTAACAGCTTTGCCTGCAACTGCAGTTTTAACAGATTTGTCTTCAACTGCTGTTTCAACAGCCTTGTCTTCAACTGAGTTTTCAACAGCTTTGTCATTCTTTGTTTGGACAGCTTCCTCCGATTGGCCTAGGAGAGTGAAAAACAAGAGATTGAAACATTGTCATTCCTTCTCTAATATGATCACATAACAGGGAGAAGGCAAGAAATAAGACATCAACACCAACCACACAAGTTACACTCTAGACAACAGAAAATTCTAAAATGAAAAATGTTTTGTCCAATAACATACTCACAAGACCTTGATTGTCTTTAGCTCGGCGTTGCTCAAGTGGAGCACGATGTGCAGCTAGTCTAGCCACAATCTTTCTACCACCAAGGGTTGAACCATTTTTAAGCTCAATGGCACGATTTGCATCTTCAACAACAGCACTGTATTCAATTTAGAAATCATGTATCAGCGACATCGTTCCAGTTCAGACAAAAGGATGTCTCAAAATCCAAAAGCAACTTACAACTGAACATAGCCAAATCCTCGGTGTTCAGTTGACCCTAGCATATAATAGAACAGCAAAGAGAAGCATGAAGTTAGGGGGGAATATATGGTATAATCTAACCTGCAGAATCAATTCAATCTACATAAACTCCACATACCCTTCTTCATGACCATAAAGCACTGTCGTATTGGTCCGACATCACTGAACGCTTCTTCCAACTAGAACATCAGGACAACTCACGATCAAATTAATCTCATCAACTTATTGATTGCTACGGAAATAGCAAATGTGTTCATATTTATCACACAAACAATAATCTTACAGGAAACACAAAGCAAAAATCAGTATGTGAGAAGTTAACCTGAGCGTTAGTTAATGAAAACGGCAAATTCGCAACGAAAATGGTGGAAGGAGATTGTTGATTTTCAGCTCCGCCCTTGAAGCTCTTGTTTTTTTCCCATCGCCGGTTCTAGTTGAAAAGGAAACTCGACGATAAAGAGGAAGAAATCAAAAGAAAAATGCAGAATTCGAAGCGCAAGTTTGTTGTCGGGTATCACGCCGGTGGAGACGCCGATTTCTGGATAGATTTTTTACCGAGGTTTATGACCGCCCACTCCAGGCCCAATAAGGGCCCATTATTTACAACTCATAATGGATTTGAGTGTTCTTATAAGCATTTGGATCTCCTAAGTCCTAACATGAGCCGTAATGGAAAATATTCTTGTCAAATTTGATTCTCCGATATAAAAAAGTAGGTAGTGAAAATAAAAATAAAATAAGTACGAGTACTATACTAATACTACTATATGATTAAAAATCAAGGTACTGAAACTTTATTGATAGATTAAGTTATAAAATTACTTTGATTTTCTTATCAAAATAAATAACATTAACGGAGCTTTAAATTACGAAGACGACGAGGCCAAACTCAAGGACGACTTCCTATGATTACCATTCAAACTACAAACTCCAAATGATTAGAGCATCCGTATCGCGTCTCGATGCGGGCTCAATTTCGTCTCGAAAAGACAAGATAGCATCGAGACGGCGATGCGGCCTCCATCTCGTCTCGACAAGACGGGACATCTCGTCCCGTGTCTTCTTCCGAAGAGGCCGGCCTCAAGACGTCTCGCCACGCGACGCCCACTCGCCGACCGGCGAGTGGGCGTCGTTTATATCCGTTAAAATTTATTTTATTTTTTTAAAAAAAAATCAGAAAAAATTCAAAAATTAAAAAATATATATATAAAAAAATTCCAAAAATTATACAAACCGTTTATAGCCGTTTTTTTTCAAATTTGTATTTTTTTTACAATTTTTTTAAAGCCTCCAATCACTTCTATCCCACAAATTATCCACCTTAAAAAAACTCTCTATTCTCACTCAAATTTTTTTAATGGTGTGTTTTTTTTTTGTTTTTTTATGATTTTAATTATGTATTTTTAATTTTTTAGGCCTTTAAATTGTAATTTTTATTTTATTTAATGAAGTGTGTTTTTATTAATTGAATTTGTTGGAATTAAAAAAAATGAAATTGAATGAATAGTTAAGGGATGAGATGGTTAAGAGATGGAGGGATGCAGGTGTTGTCTCTTAGTTAAGAGATGGGGTGAAAAGTACAGTGAGACCCATGAATAGTAAAAAGATGGGATGAAAAGTACAGTGAGGCCCATGAATAATGAAGAGATGAGACGGTTAAGAGACGAATAAGAGGCAGGGATGCGGATGGCCTTATACGTGCCAAGAAGGCTACAAACTACAAACTATAAACTACGAACTACAAACTCCAAACTTCATCAAGTAAAATCTCTAAATTAAGAAACCACCACCTTCCACCTCCACCACCAAAATTATCCAAACATAACCTCGTTCATTTCAATTGCGAGAACAAAATCGTATTGTCAATCTCATATCATCTTAGTACTATCAATTTATGAAAAACAATCCAACAGAATAAATAACTTATTTTTTCCATCTTGTCAACATATTTTGCATCTCTCGTTCACCCAATGTCTACAATGACATTTTCTATGTGGTTCACATAGAAACCTTATGGTAGATCCATCAACTTTGCCATCACTTCGAACCCATTTTCAAAGAAAGTGCAATCTAAGGTTAATGGAAAGCCCAGTAAGTATGAGCAAATGTTGGATGCGTTCAATAAGTCTTGGGAGAGATAATTTTTCTTTTACTTATAGTTGTCACCCCTACTTCTTCCACATTATAGTTTTTTTCTTTTCCAGCCCAACACCAAATTAGTTTCAAAATTAGTGTTATTTGAAAAAATATTTCGTCCAATCTGAGCTGCAAACATATCCAACTCGTCCAAAGGCTGCTGACAATTTGAGGCGGAGCAGCTCTGAAGGCCTCCGACCCGACCATGGTGGCAACTATGGATGGCGGTAGGGTCGGTCGACCTCACCTCCATCTGCCACTAACAATACATAGAAGTTTATATTCATTAAAATGCATTGAGAAATCAAACAGAAATAGATGATAATACCATACATTAATATCCCGTAAAGTGATGTGTATATATTACAAAAAGGGTGATGAAAAATGAAGCACATAAACATGGCTACGACTGCATTCCCCACCTAACAATATTGATTTATAACAATAATATTAACAATAATGTTACAACCAGCTTACAGAAAATCATGTAAAGTATATATGATATATCCACTTACACGTGGGCATTGTAGTGATCAAATCATAGTGATACATTTTGACAACAGAGGATCTGGTGTGGCATCTAGCGGCCGTTGAGAGCTGCAAACTGAGCAAACATAGCTGTTCCAGAATGTTCTTCGATGGCTTGAGCTTCACCTTCAGGTCTGCCCTCCTCAATATTTGACGGCGGCACAATATCAGCTGCAGTAAGTGGTGCAGGCTCAGAAGCAGGAGCATCTTTCTCGATAGTAGGGACAACCACGTGTGGTGAAGACGGGGTTTTTTCCACGTCTCCATGTTCCTGCAACCAGGACTCCTGCATTTGGAGCGAGTACTCCAAATTCCAGAGCACATCGCCCATGCTCGGCCTGTCCACCCCATACTCTGCCAGGCATTTCTCGGCAGCCTCGGCGAATTTTGCCAAAGACTCAGGGCTGATGTGATCCACCAGCGTTGGGTCGATGATCTTATCGAGAAGACCTTTCCTCTTCCACTGCATTGCCCATTCAGCCAGGTTCACTTGCTCCCTGGGCAATGCAGGGTTGATAGCGGGGCGGACGCAGAGGGCCTCCAGCAGAACGACCCCAAATGAGTAGACGTCAGACTTATCTGTGAGTTGCTGCTTCCGGAAGTACTCGGGGTCAAGGTAGCCGAAGCTGCCCTTGACGGCTGTGCTGACGTGTGTTTGCTCAGCCCCTGGGGCATCCTTGGAGAGGCCGAAATCGGCCATCTTTGCGACCAAGTTCTCATCAAGCAAGATGTTTGTGCTTTTGACGTCGCGGTGGATGATGCCTTGAGCTGCCCCTGTGTGGAGATAATGCAAACCTCGAGCAGCGCCGATGCACACCTCAAGCCTTTGTTTCCATGATAATGTGGGGAGATCCTTGCCGTAGAGATGGTCTCTGAGAGGTCCATTAGCCATGAACTCATAGACTAGGATCATCTCAGCGTTCTCATCGCAGTAGCCGATCAACGAGACTAGATGGCGATGCCTGAGTTTCGAAAGTATTTGGATCTCTGTCTGGAACTCATTGATCCCCTGCTCCGACTGCGGATTACCCCGCTTTACAGCCACTTTAAGGCCGTCGTCGATGGTACCAATATACACGTTTCCGAAGCCACCAACACCGATGATGCCTGCATCTTCCCAGTTATTGGTAGCCTCTTGCAACTCAGCAAAAGAGAAGTATCGGCCTAGACCCATGTTTGTGGAGAAAACTTGGCTTTTTCTCGAGCCTAAGGAAGTTTTGCTGCCAGATAAAAAGCTCGCATCTCCAGCGTGAATGGGTAGCAACCAAGAAGAGAAGCTATTCCTCTCCTGCCAGTCTTGAGGCCTCTTCTTCCACTTCACCGCCATCGCACCTAATCCGACGAACGCGCCGAACATCATAGCAAACCCCACAGCGGCAACTGTTCCGTTGACGCCGCCACTAAGTCTTTCACCATTGACGCCAAACTCTCCATCCAAACTGCCTACGGAATTGTTCATCTTGAACACCTCAATGCCATTGAGAAGGGCATTTTTGGTGCCCACGTGTTGGCTCATTGGCCCTACTTGGACTGTCAATGGATCAAGACCCGTGGCCATGCTTGAGTTCAATACGAAGTCGGCGAAATAGGCTGCGCTGAGGCCACCAGCCACCGTCGACAGATCCAAACCGGTGATGGCTGGCCTCCCATTTATATACACATTGAAGTAAAGCTCGTTCACGGCCTTGCTCACGATGTCGGCAAAGTGAAGGCGAATGAAATACTGGAATGATTTATCTACCTTCATTCTCCATGTAATGTTGAAATTAGGAACCTGCAAAACCATGAAATCAATTCATCATTTACATTAGTTTTAATTTGTTTATCATTTAACATGCAAACAATGAATATACATTAATTATAAAAAAAATGTCACCTGAACGTTTGCGTCCGCCATCTGGGTGGCGGTGGCGTAAACCAAGGGTGGCGCGATGAGCGGTGACCCGCCCTCAGGGTACGTTATGACGTTAGGCTGGACGGAGGCAGCAGAGCCCATGAATTTGGGGTCGAGGTAGGGTTGATCTGGCTCCCAATTCCGGCCTAATGTATCGTTCTGCGACGTGATCAGGGGGCCGCCAGCGTTGAGCCGGTACGCCATCTGATAAGCCACGCTGGACAAGCCAGAATAATCACCCTTGGGGAAAACGGCGGCAGCGTTATTGCCGAGCAAGAGATCCGGCGCAGACGTGAACTCAATGGCGCTGACGTAGGCGAAGCTGCCCGGGTCGGGGGTGAACATAACTGAAAACCGCTCTGTGGTAACATTGACGAGGAACTCTCTCATGCTCCACGTGGCACTCGGCGGGTTCTCGAAGCTCTGTATCAACACGAGGCGATCCGTGGTGACCTTGAATTTTGCGGTTTTGAGATCCTTCCCAGCATTGTTCTGGACGGCGGCAAAATGGAGGCGGATCCAATGCCATCCGGGTCGGGTCACGTGAAACGTGTAAGTCGCGGCTTTCTCGAACACGCTAGCGGTGTTGTAGATCGGCGAGGGCACTGTCGGGTCGGGCTGCGGGGACGCCGCGGCGATGGCGGTGCCAGTGTAAGCCAAAAATTTAGCGGCTTCGGAATCGCCGACGAAAACGCGGTTTCCACCGGGGATGGTGGTGGGGGTGGGGCTTCCGCAGTCGAAGAGGTAGTTGTCCGGCGGGGTGAAGGCGGGGGCGGCGACTGCGGAATATGGTAAGGATGTTAATAGCAAGACCAGGAGGATGGCGACGGGAGGCCGCCGTGGAGGTGTGTCTTCCATGTCTCCAACTGATCCTCCTGTCGGAGAGGGGGCGGGGATAAGAGTGGCAATGAGGATGAGAGAGAGAGGGGGGCGGGTTGAGTGGTGTGCGAACCAAAAATTATAAGCGAATTTCGTGTGTTTTCATTTTTCTCTTTCTTTCCGTTACCGATATTTCATCTTTACGCCTTACTTCATTCTGCGACTCCGATCTTCCTGCCTTGATTATGCATATCTTATTTCAGCATATATAGGAAATAATTAGAAATACGCACTAGTAAACTTTTAATCCATTCAACAATTAAGGGGAAAATAATAAAATGACTTCTGCTTATATATGGTTTATTTTTGAAAGAATTTTAGAGAGTCGTGTAATTAAAACCTTTTTTTTATCCATTAAACTATAGTACCTTATTTTGATGATAAATTTAACCAACGTCTTATTCAACTTAATTAACAGAAAAATAAGGTATAACATAGACATAGTATACACGATTAGTGTCAGCCGAATATCGTCCAAATATACTTTAAATTTAAAATTTGTTAGTATTGACAAAAAAAATCTATTTTTATGGGAGAACAAATAATTTTTATAACTAAGTCTAATCAAAATAACATAATTATCTATATCAATTGATTTTTATTAAACCGGCTGCCAAGTTTATATTCAAAGGGATGGCCTTATTTACTCCATATAATAAGAATGTGTTTAGATTTTATCACACATCTCTCTTTTTTAAGTTTGTGTCACACGACTTGAATCTGAAACTTGGGTTTTAGGCATTAACTGTTTAGATGTATGAATGGAAGTGGAAGACAAAGTTCATAGTAGTCTCTAAACATTTTTTAACTTTTACATATTTTAGATCTCTGAAATAATTGTTTCAGTTAAAATCCAACATGTACATGTAGATAAATCGATTGCCATGTCAATTTCAAATTGCCGATAATTATTCGAGATAGTTGGAATGGAAAATTAACATATTAGTCAAAATTCAGTAGTACAGTAATATTTGATGTACTAACTTTTCAAATTAATATAAAAAAAGTGCTCGAATTCAGATTTTTCTACAATAGCCAAAGATAAAACAGGAACATAAATTAGAGTAAAACTCTTTCTTGGGGAGGAAGACGAGTAAAGAGCATCAAAAGGTGCAGAAATTATAGATTTTTTTTGCTATTCTCCTCAGAAAAGTAGTAGTAATGGCTACTACCGAGAACGATGACGCCGTCCGCCGGAAATCGGCCATCTCAGATTACCGGAAAAAGCTTCTGAACCATAAGGAACTCGAGGGCCGCGTTCGATCTGGTTTCAATTTCTTAAACCCTAATTTTTTATTAATTTCATTTTTTTCACGTGTCTGCATACTGTGATTGATATCCCACCGTTTTTGTTTCTACTTAAAATTAAATTGGCAGTGTTTAGATTGATAAGTAGACGGTAAGCTAAAAAATGAGATCAGAATCCTGAAATTTGATACGACGAGGAATTCATGCCCTTTTCTGTGTTAAAGTAAAATTGGCAGCGTTTGGTTGGATTTCGACAGGTTGAAGGAGGTATGAAATAAGATCACCGGCATAGGATACGATAGCGCAAGAAAAGATAAATCAGCTCACTAGACTATTGGTTCTGAAAGTATCTTTTTTTTTAGTGGTAAATGACTTTAAATAAAGGCCGCCCCATGGAGGACTCGAACCTGAGACCTTTGACCCCAACATTAACCTCTACCGCTTGGCCATCTCACACTCACCTGAAAGTATCGATGAGAATGTGATGGGGTTGAGCTAGATCAAGGGTTGGTTGCCAACTTGCCATTTTTTTTTGCTTTGTTAGGCTTCTGGGAGGATTACCTGGCACTTTTAGACAATTATAATGTTCGCATTTGCGTGCAGAGACACGAGCAGATGTAGTGTCTTTTGTATTAGTTCTTATATGCTAGATAAGCTCTTGTTGATCTGGGTTACGTTAATGGTGCTGGAATTTTCACTGCATATAAAATTCTTAGATTGGCATGGTTGGAGTGAAGTGGTACTTATATTGAAAGAAGCCCACGAAGCTACTTGTACAGTTAGAGTGTTATCGTCCATCTGAATTGTTTATATATACATACATGCAACACTTAGTATATATATGTATACAATGGTTTGCTTGTTCATGTGTCTCCATTTTTGATTCTGTGGTCCACTATTTTATTGACCATAGAAAAATACATATGACATGAACAGTAAGGGAGAATTTGAGAGCCGTAAAGAAGGAGTATGCGAAAACAGAAGACGATCTGAAGTCCCTTCAAAGTGTTGGACAGATTATAGGTGAAGTGCTGAGACCGCTGGACAATGAACGTTGTAAGACATCTCTTTTATTTTTATCTTTTGATTTTCAGAAAGACGTGTTTGTAAGCGTTCGTCATTTTAGTCATGCTTTAGAAGCATTTGCATTTTAGAATTTTGAATTGGACTCTTTACCCTAGGAGTTGTGGATAACTTGATCTGGAATTGCATGATCACAATGTTTTAAATATTGTATACTAGAGTCATTTGGATGTGCTCGATCAATTTCTGTAAGATTTGTTTGCTTATGTAGATAGATTAGGTCACTTTGAGATCATATCATCATAGTTTTTCAGCATACTGTTAATAGTATTAGATTCACAATTTTTAAGAAGGGAAGATAACATCTTAATTACTGTTTCAGTGATAGTCAAAGCAAGCAGTGGCCCTAGATATGTGGTAGGTTGCCGCAGTAAGGTGGACAAGGATAAACTTACAGCAGGCACTAGGGTGGTTCTTGACATGACAACTCTCACGATTATGCGAGCTCTACCTCGTGAGGTACAAATATGTGCTAAAAAATTATACTTATGCAGCTATTAGAACTCGTTGCTGATGGTTCTGTATGAGTTTTCTTGGCTCTTCTAATTTGATGTATGTTGCAGGTAGATCCTGTTGTCTATAATATGCTTCATGAAGATCCAGGAAATGTTAGCTATTCTGCTGTAGGTGGGCTGTCTGATCAAATCCGTGAACTGAGGGAATCTATAGAATTACCTCTAATGAATCCTGAACTCTTCATCAGAGTTGGAATTAAACCACCCAAGGTAAGCGGCTCTCTTAAGAACACAATTGACTGATTCTGTTGCTCATTGGTTTATCATATCACATTTTTCTTGTTTGCAAATTTTAGGGTGTACTTCTCTATGGGCCTCCTGGAACCGGAAAGACATTGTTGGCCAGAGCTATTGCCAGTAACATCGATGCCAATTTCTTAAAGGCAAAAATATTCCAGACCCTCTATAGTACAGCTTATTATCCTATTCAATTTCTCATATATTTGTTGGCATGCAGGTTGTATCAAGTGCTATTATTGATAAATATATAGGTGAGAGTGCAAGGCTGATCAGGGAAATGTTTGGATATGCTCGCGATCACCAAGTATGTATTCAATATGTTTAATATTTCATCTGTAGCGTGCATATGATTGATAATACAAGGGATTTACATTCAAAACAACTTTTTCTTTGTGAAGCCTTGCATCATATTTATGGATGAGATTGATGCCATTGGCGGGCGTCGTTTTAGTGAAGGGACAAGTGCTGATCGTGAAATTCAAAGAACTCTGATGGAGTTATTAAACCAGCTTGATGGGTTTGACCAGCTTGGAAAGGTATAGGTCTATTTTCTATCTAGAATGCATAGATTTTGCATTGAATTCAATTGACTATCAGTATGATATTGGTGCACCATCATATGCAGGTTAAAATGATAATGGCAACAAATAGGCCTGATGTTCTGGACCCAGCACTTCTTCGTCCTGGAAGATTAGATAGGAAAATAGAAATCCCATTGCCAAATGAGCAGTCACGAATGGAAATTCTCAAAATTCATGCGTCTGGAATAGCTAAGCATGGAGAAATCGACTATGAAGCTGTTGTCAAACTTGCTGAGGTAAGATAAATATGCTTATTTGTCTTTCACTAAAGTGTTTTTTTGCTGACATCCTGCCCTTTACAGGGTTTCAATGGAGCTGATCTTCGAAACATTTGTACTGAAGCTGGTATGTCAGCAATTCGCGCAGAACGTGACTACGTCATCCATGAAGACTTCATGAAGGTAAATTATTTCATTTGATCAAATCTAGACCAGTTAAAAGATATTCTTGCATATTTGAATTTAATTCGGCACTGACTTCCATATTTTTGAAAGATACCTGCATCTATCTTGTTATCTACTGAATTCGATATACAGTAAACGTAACTTAGAAAATCAAATCTGTTCTTCCTTTGTTCCTGGAGCAGCCATCATACATATTGCATTGTTAGAATTCTTTTTCGTGGACTGACTTATTTTCCAGATCTCTCGTACATAACTAGATATTTCGTTCCTCAAAATATCACAGGCCGTGAGAAAATTAAACGAAGCCAAGAAGCTAGAATCAAGCTCACATTACAATACTGATTTTGGCAAGGACTAGAAGGCGTGTCTTCCGTTGGGAGCAATGCAGATAGTGGCCGGCGTGGTGTCTTCACATTAGTTGTTGAACTGCTCTTTTCATATCGTAATTTATTCATCACTGTCAAGCCTACTTGTATCGTTGTATTGTGTTTCAACTTCTCAGCAATCACATTTCAATTATCCAATCTTTTTATAATGGTGGAATTTGCCTGCTTATGATAATTATAGCAAGTGTATCTTACTCGTAATTATAGATCTAATATTAATTTGGTTTCAATTGTTCAACTTGAATACCTGCTGGACAATACCCCACTTTGTCGCAATATAAATTGGGTTTATATGTTAAACTTTTGATGTATTGGAAATTAAGATATTCCACCTTAAGTCTTAAAATTTTAATTCGTCATATGTAAGCTCGGTTTACTTGTTGATGTTAACTTTGCAACTTGCAATCTTGAGTTTTTAATAGGAAGCCATAACTAAACGTCAAATGAAGAAGTCACAAATCAAACATTTACAACAGCAAAACTACAAGGTTATCCTAATCGCCTTGGCCAGTGGGCAAAGAGAGTTGCCACCTCTGAGTTTACTGAAAACCTTGCTTTTTCAGCAAAGTCATCCAACGCATTTCTCCTACGCCCAGAAAAATAAGATGCAATATTCTTGTAATCAAGCTGAGGAGCCTTCATCCCTTTCTCAACCATCTCTTCCAAATACTCGTAGGCCTCGTTCGATCTCCCTTGCCGTATGAGCCCCCCAATCAAGACAGTGTAGGAATTTTCATCAGGACAACATCCCTTCCTCTTCATCTCCTCCCAAACTGCACATCCCATTTCAGGATTACTTGCTACAAAATATGCCTTCATCATCATGTTGTAAGTGTGAATGGATGGCTGTATGCCGCTTTGGATCATCCTCTTGTATATCGCAACTGCATCATCAGGCATCTTTTGGTTCGTCATCATCTTGATCAAGCCATTGTACGCCTGCCCATCAGGCGAGCATCCTTTCTCCCTCATCTCCTTCAACAACCTGTGCACCATTCCCATCTCCCTTTGGTTCCCAAAACCTATCATCAAACACGTGTATATAGTAGCATCCGGTTCACAACCGTAGCTGTGCATATCATCCAAGTAGTTCATAGCTTCTTCCATTTGACCATGCTTGCAGAGATGGTTAATCAAAATTGTGTATGTCCTAACATTAGGAAATGGACCCTTAGATTTCATCACCTCAAACAACTTGATTGCATCACAACTCTTTCCACCCTTCAACAACCCTCGAAGCATAATATTGTGTGCAACAACATCAGGCTTGAAACCACCGTCAACCATCCCATTCCACACCCTCCCAGCCTCCATCAGATTCCTCGCCTCACACCATCCATTAAGCAAGACAGTATACGTCTTGAAATCCGGAGTAAAGCGATGCTCCAACCGCTGAAACAATTCGTGTGCTTCCTTCCCTAGCCCAGCTTTCCCCAAAGCATCCAGCAAGCAATTGATGGCCTCTACACCAACTTTAAACTTATACTTACTCATCAAATCAAGAACCCCAGCCGCCTTTCTCCTCTCCTTTGCAGAGGCAAATGCTCTGATACAAACGATGAACGTCTCCACCGACAGCAACCCTTTCTCCCCCATCTCTTCGATCAACGAAACCATGCTCTCAAACTGCCTACCCTTCCCCAAAACATCCACCATTGCATTGTAAGTTGCAGAATCATGAGAATAGCCCGGCTGCTCCGAAGCCCAGCAAAAGAATCGAAACGCGGGCTTTCGAGCATGCCTGAACCTAGGCAGCACGCACAAGACCAACTCATGACTCAAATCAACGCCGCATTCATCCAACACAGCCTCCATATTCCTATCTACATCAAACGTCTCATCAATCACCCCACAAACCCTCTCCACCTCCTCAGCCCTAAAATTAGATCCCTTCTCGATTTCAGAATCGGAACCAGCATACTTGCAAAAGGGCCTAAATCTAGCAAAGCAAGATTGGGACTTTAAAGAAAGAAAAGAATTGACTAACGGCAGGCTTTGTTGAAGAGTGGAGTGTGGCAGTAGAGACGGAATTTGACAGTGAGGAAGATTGATGCGACTACCAGCAGCAGAACCAAGCAGAAGATACAAGGGCAGAGAGCTACCTTCAGCTTGCTTTCCTTGAGCTTCTCGCCGGTGTCGTAAATGGACTTGCTCTCCGGATGCGATGAATGGTCCGTCATTTCGAGTGGCGGAGAGATTGGGTTTGGGAATTCTTGAGTTTCTTATATGAAAAGCCATTAAATGGCCTCAGAGTCGTGAAATGGCAGCATGAGGAAGCAAGAATTGGTTCAGATTTCGATCGGAAATTACTCTCAACTAACGTTTGGTGGCGCAGGAATGGACTGTTTTGGGATTCCTTTCATGTAAACCCCCCCCCCCCCCCCCAAATAAATATTTTTATTTTTATTTTATTTACAATAATATTCCTACTTCAGCTATTAGAGCACTCCGTTCCCTTAAAACTCCCTTATTTCTCCCTTATTTCTGCCACATCAGCGCCACATCAGCACCATAATTTATCCCCAGTTTTTAGCCAACTTTTAGCCAACTGCTCCAATGGTTTCTCCCTTATTTCTCCCTTATTTCTCCCTAACTCAACATTTCATTTTTACATCATCATTTTTAATATTATTTAATTTTCTCTACAAATGTGTTTAATAAATAGATTTATAATGAACCCATCGACAACAACGAGCTCATCCACTGCTCATTTGCTTCATCAGTGTTGGGAAGTTGCGAACTCGACTCTTTGCCCTTACCCTTACTTTTTCGAGAATTTTTCCTACTAGAGCTCATAATTTTGAAGATTGAAGATTGAGAAAGAGATTGAAAAATTGAGAGAATTGTGTGTGATGAATGGAGGAGGAAGAGGAAGTATTTATAGTGGTGGATTTAACAAATTTAGCCGTTTAAAAAAAAAAAACAAAAAAAAAAAAAAACGCCGAATTATCGCCGAATCGCGCCCACAGTGGGCGGCGATGATTCGGCGATTTTTCGGCGATGAATCGCCGGATGGCGTTAAATCGGGAGAAAAATCGCCGATTTTTCGCCGAATTCCTTTCATTGGTCGGCGAAAACTCGGCGATTTTCGGCGAAAAATCGCCGAGTTTTCGCCGACGCCATTGGGAGTGCTCTTAGGGTCTCATTCTTGGCAGTGGAAATAAATAATAAGAGTCTCACTTATATATATTATTTTTAAAGAAAATGTGAGTGGAATGAGTTAGTGGAACGAGAGATTATATTATATTTATAGTAAAAATGAACTAAGACTCTTATTTAAAGATGGACTAAAATAAAAAAAATGGGACTCCCATTCACCGATGGAGGGAGTAATAAATTTGCTACTCCCACCCCGTCATACTTTTATTTTTAGCACAAATTTTTGGGTAACGTTGTTTAAATGAATAAATGAGTCTGGGAAAGCGGGGCTAGGGAAAAATGACGAGGAGTAAACCGAGGCTAAATGTAGTTATTAGTATATCTAGAATAATAATTAATTAAGTGAATTAGGTGAATTAAATTATAATCAAGTCATTTTTTTAGTTTAAGCAAATTTTCTTTTAACCAAAAAACATATTTTCTAAATCTTAATATTAATTAATTATGGTAATTAGGTTAATTAGTTATAATCAAATAAGTAATTTGGTCACACGTTTGACTGTTAATTTTAATATAAAAAATTTAAATTTTGATCAAAACATATTGTTAGGGACCAAAAGGTCAAACACGTAATGTATATGACTAAAAAGTTTTCTAAGGTAAACGTAGGGGCCAAAAATGGATTTTATAATTTAATAATCTTACTATTCACAACCACTACTATAACTATCATTCACCTCCTATCTCTTACTTTATCATACCATACTCATCTCTCTTACTTTACAACTCATTGTCCATATTTTTATGAGACGAGAAACTAATAATAATAATAACAATAATAACAATAATAACAATAATAATAATAATATTATGTCCCACTTTACATTAGAAACCTTTGAATCAGTATAAGTTTAAATACACAATCAAAAACAACTAAAGAGGTTTTTTTAGCTCTAGTTTGTTGTAAAGTTTTTTTAGCCTTGTTTGCTTGTTTATTAGTTCCTTGTAGTGTGTGCTTTGAGCGAGAGTTGTACCTGTTTAAAGCTATTGGGTTTAATATTAGTACTTGACTTTTTTGTTGGTCTTGACTGGATTGTGCTTTTGTTGGAATGTTGTTGTTGAACTCTTGCTCATTATCTTTTGGTTTATGCTTTTTATTTATAAAAACTCTAAGATTAATTTTTGCAATTATTTTAGTTGGAGGAGAAGAGTAGTATAAGTATAACCATGACTATGTATAACATTCTCCCCCGTTTGCGAATAGGAGTCTCATTTTTCCATTTTGGTCCATCCGCGAATAGAAGTTCCGGTCCATAATTACCATAAATGGTAAAGAGGCATCATATTTCACCAACTCATTTCACTCACATATCATTTAAAACTAATACTATGAGATCTCTATTCTACTAACTTTCTTACACCCACTTTTGTTAATATTTCTTAAAACTCATGTTGTAAAAAAAAAGAGAAGTAATTAAGCTGTGAGATTTAATTTTATAAACCAAATTTACAAAATGAACCGCACCTATAATGACTCAAAACGAAATGGCCCGATTAACCTGATTGCAACGGTAATTAGATTGCCCCATGGCAGTGAGCAGGTGAAATTCCTTACCCTGCTCCTTCTGCCACGTTTAATCGCTTTTTTCCCTTCGTCGTCGAATCATCATCCTCTCCCCTCCAATATATCCGGCGATATATACTACCTATTTTCGTTTTATTTTATATAAATAATAATATAACGAACTCTGGAGCATTACGTGGATATTGATTTTATCCTCCCTCTGAAATGCTCCCAGCTCTCTCCCCCCCCCCTCTCCTGTGCCTGCATTAACTGCTTCAGATACGGTGTCATACTGCATTTATTACCATGTGATCATCCTCGTGATTCGCCCCACTACTTTCTGGCATTTTTGTTTCACCCTCAACTAACTCTTTGGTTTTTTAGTTTCTTGTTTTGGAATGTTCAGTTGATCGATTTCGATTAGATTAGAAAATTGCTGATGATCGGGACACGGGGATGTCGGCACCCTTGGATCGATTTGCCAAGCCATGTTAGTGAAACTTGTTCGAATTCTTTCTTATTCTCGATCTGCATTCGCTGTTAATTAGCTGCGATTTTGCGGGTTTTCAGTTTGATGTTGAACCTAATTTGTTCCAGATTTTGGTTTTTTGCATGTAATTAATCACTGGTATTCATTTTATTTCTACTGTGTCTGAGCTAGGGCAATGTACGGTACTGTTATCTTTAGGGTATTAAACTTTCAAAACAAATTCAAATAAAATAATTGAATTTATTTGGCTAATTGGCCAGATCTTGAATCTTTAATACTCCAAGCGGAATATTCTTCAAAGTTTGACACGCGCCCATGTTTTCGTTATTGTTCACTATTTCCTTGTCAACCTAATTGTAACTTCTATTCATATTTATTGCTGAAAGCTGCTTGACACATAAGTCAATTAGAATATATCAAGATTGTTGGCTCCGAGTATCTAGGGATGGAAATTTAGAAACATTGTTTCATGGAAACTGAATACCAAATCTCACGTGCTCATCCTTAATTTTTATAATTAACATAAGATTTACTTAAATGTATCTGCGTGTGATCATGTGAAGCAGGCGACGATGGGTAATGAGGAGAGAAAAGAAAGAAAGTTTGATTTTGAGATTTCTGAGGATGAAAGGAGGACCAACATTGGTTCTTTGAAGAAGAAAGCACTTAATGCATCTTCAAAGTTAAGGCATTCTCTCAAGAAGAAAAGTGGTAGAAGAAAGAGCGATGGTCGAGTCAGTTCTGTTTCAATTGAAGATATCCGGGATGCCGAGCACATGCAAGCTATTGAGTCATTTCGGCAAGCCTTAATATGGAAGAGCTTCTACCAGAAAAAATTGATTATTACCATATGATGTTGAGGTTAAATTCTTTACAAATTTTCTTTTGTTCATATGATAATTACCATATGATGTTGAGGTTATATTTTTTGAAATGTTGGGAGCACTGAGAAAATGGTGGTGAAATATTGGTCATAGAGTGCCAAATACATACTCTGTGTAACCATTAAGTCTCAAGGCTAGTGATTAAAAAAGCATTACTTTAGTCGAATTGGTAGCTAAAAATACTAATATCCATCCAAGCGATGTAGAGATAACATGCCAATAGTATATCTTTTATAGGATTGTGAGTTTAGGAAGATAGCTAATGTTAAGTAATTAAACTCCATTAAGTTATTCATGGAACACTTCCCAAACTGCCCAGTATTATACAGACACTTTCTCTTGATTGTTGAACTCTGACATTGTTATAACATTCCCTTTATGCTGAGGAGAACTTTAAATTTCTAAGAATGTTGAGGAATTTTCTTGTAGGTTTCTGAAAGCAAGAAAATTTGAAAAATCGAAGCTCATGTGGGCTCATATGATCCAGTGGAGGCAAGAGTTTGGTACTGACACAATTATCAAGGTAAACCGAAATATTTCTGCCAATGACTTGTAGAATGCTGATGTTTTCTTATTCTTATTAACTTGTTCACTAATATTTTAAGCTTTTGAAAAGTGAAAGTGAACTCAACCATTTACTTTATCCATCATGATTTTGAGTTCCAAGAGTTCAATGAGGTTATAAAGTATTACCTCCATGGCTATCATGGAGTTGACAAAGAGGGTATGCCAGTATATATTGAGAGATTAGGGAAAGTCGAACCACACAAATTTATGCAAGTCACTACCATGGATCGTTACATAAGATACCATGTGAGAGAATTTGAGAAATGCATTGCAATTAAGTTTCTAGCTTGTACAATTTCTGCTAAACGACACATTGATTCAAGCACAACAATCTTGGATGTTAATGGTGTGGTATGTTAAACATTCCTTTCTTTAAACTATACTCTACCGGTCTTGAACAAGGAATTGGTTCTATTTGAAACCCACTGTGGTCTGTTTGATATATACATTGACTGATTAGATTTTACATTCAACAACACAAAACTCAAAATGCAGTCATCCATAAACTTTTCCTCAGAGCATCAACAAAAGTTTGTGCATCATCGTAGAAAGATGCATAAACAGTATGCCACCGCGAGGCACGATGAAGGAAGCTCGGGAGAAGTTTAACATATCAGCTTCAACCTGCACAAGGTATTGGAGAGAAGCTAAAAAACAAAGAGCAAAAGGAAAAACAATGCTGGTAATTAATCCTAGGAAGGATAGACCATATAGCAAACGTGTTCATCTTGATCTTTGTAACGACCCAAAACTTCGTTATTTTGAAATTAGTTAAAATGCAATAGTAGTCCATACTTAAATTGAATTAGAAGTCTCGGTGAGTGAAAATTTGTGTCGGATTAGTAGAAAAAAAAAGATTAGAAATATGTTTATATTAATATTAGAATACAAAATCTAATTTGTGGGGTTTTGAATAATAGAAATTAATGTTATTTTGAAAAGGAAATAAGAATGGAATAGAAAAAGAGAAAAATAAAATTTGAGATGGAAAATGGGATACAAAGCCTCCCCTCTAGAACTTACGGGATTGATCTTCACCACACCTTCTACACTTTCATTTCACACATACACAGCGCCATGGACGGACACGCAGCTACATGTCGTGGCCTTCCTCCAGTTCCGCCACAATAGACTCATCTTCACGTCTCTCTCACTGTCTCAACTCCTCTCTGCTGCTAAAAAAAAACACACACGCCAGTCTCCTCTCTCTACGGCGCCGCCGTCGCTGATTTTTGGCAGCTGTAGGTTAGACATGTCTCCACTTTGTGTAAGCATGTCCGTTACGCCTCCTATTTACCTAATTCTTCTTCAATTTAAAGCTAGGGTTCATAATTAAGTTTTTTCCCAATTTGAATTTTAAACCAAATCAGGTGAAACACTAAGCTTTTTTATAGCTAATTTATGCCTAGAAATAGTAGAGAGATGGAATAGAATGGAAGTTCATCTTGATGTGTGAATGAAGGGAAAGCTTAGGATTCTTCTTTTTAGTTTGGGGAAATTGTTATGCTACTTGGATTGATCTTAGAATTTATACTGTAAGTATGAGTTACACCTTAATGAAGAGAAATGAATATTCTTGGCATGATAAGGTTTGGGACAGCCCATATACAACATAGAATTGGGAGGAGTTTTACATATTTTTGAGTGAATATGTTCACGACAATTAAGAGATGTGTGTTTGAGAATATCTATTATAAGATTAAGTCAAAATTGGAGAAAAATAGTGAATCTGTATGCTATGTTATTTAATTTGGTCTTAGAACTCAAGTTTCTAATGTTATAGCTATAATTTGGTTACAAAATGTTGGTTTGGGATTTTGAGCAGGGATAATATTTTAATAAGCTATGTATGCAATCGGTTAACAGAAACTAAAAAGCGAATACGTTTTATGTTAAAAGTATTTTGTACTGATGTTGATGTATGGAATATATATGTGAAAAGGTAAGGTAACACGTGCAAGGAGGAACAAGAATCTGGGTTTTCGATGTCAAGGCTCGTTAGACTTGAGGTAGTGTCTTTCTTACCTCATCATTTAATATAATACTCTTAATTAAGATGATTATTGTTGCTCGTACAGTTATATAATAAAATAAGGTAAATCGACTACCTATATATTTTATATTGTGCTCTGCATATAGAAGAACTGTGTGGTAATATGAGCAATATAATGATATTCACAAAGTCGGTGTTTGATAATTCATCAAGTGTTACAGTTGATTTGCATTTTGGTGATCTATGTAACTCTTGTGGTTTTGAATATTATGGTGCTATGGTGAGGACAAAATACTGTGGCGCCGGAGGACATGTGGCGGTCCGCCACCGAAGGGTCAGAGTCTCTGGACTCCAACGCGGCGACCGCCGGCCAAGGTGCGGCGGCCCGCCGGAGAAAGGCGGCGAATCCGACCAGCCCTAGATTTGCTCCAAGATTTACCAAATTTTGAAGATCTTTTCCTTCTATGATGAGAAATAATCTTCCCCTATAAATAGGACCTCAAGCTTCATCAAAAAAGAGTTTTTTTTCCGACACACAACAAGAACACATTCATAGAGATCAAAAGCTAGAGTACTTCAATTGTGCAAGGAGTTGAAGAAGGATTTCAAGAACATCAAGAACGACAAGGATTCAACCCACGGGTTTTATTTGCTTTAGTTTTATGTTCAAATTGCTTTCCCTTCAATCTATGTTTTTAGTTTATTCAGTCATGTGTAACTAAACTCATAGGATTCTAGGGATGTGTTAGTAGCAACTTTGGTTATACAATTCCATTTTCTATTTAATATCCGTTTTGTTTTTACTTTGTTTCTTCCCTAAGTTAATCATGATGCTTCATAATTGAGTGACACAATTATGTATGATTCAATACAACTTGCTTCATAACTGTGACAGAGTTCTAGCGAGTTAGATCCACTTAGTAGACACTACAGTTAGCTTCCTTTAAAACGGCACTGTTAATTGAGAGTGAGGACTTTTCAAGGGTCTCAGGAGCTTTTTGGAGTTACGTGTTAGGATTGACAACCCTAATGTTAGTAATCAACGTTTGTATCGCATGAGCATAAGCTAGGTGACTCGTCCTTTCAAAGTATTAACTGTGCTAGGGTATTGTAGTTTGGAATTTGTATAACCATAAAAGTGAACGCACATCCCTGGAATTCCCCTTATCTCTATACTTTTCTCTCCGTGATTTGCTTGTTTTTAGTTGTTTACTGTTTTTAATATTTACTGTTTTCAAAAAGTTTCCAATAATTCTTGCTTCTCCAGATAGTAATTGAGTTCTAGTAGAAGATAGACACTTTGTGTACATCTTCCCCGTGTTCGATACCCGGTACTAACCTTTTGCTATACTATACCTACTCTGTATACTTGCAGGTATTTATAGTGCAAATAAAAAGTGCATCAGTATATTTCCTTTCATAAAGAGGGTTCCAGCAAAGAGGAGTGGCAAAAACATGAGGGCTGGAACAATAAAAACTAAACCAATCGAAAGCATCACAAAGGAGGTGACAAAGGACTGTATAATAAACAAGGTATGGTCTTCTAATCAGCATTTAATATCTGCAGTGTTTTAATGCATTACAGGGATAAGAAGTCATTTAGTGCATCACTGAAACACAAACTGCCAATGTTTTGTTGCATGCATTGAATTAAGTGATTACAGTTCAGATTTATTTGATGCATGGTTTTCATGTATGCATTCAAGTTATACATTCAATTTATGATGAAAGTTGAGTGCATTCAATGCAATTAATGCAATACTTGAATGCAAACACAGATTATTCCAACCATCATGTCAAAATGACCGGAGGGAGCAAGTAAGAAAATCTTCATACAACAAGATAATGCAAAGCCACACATTAAGGGTGATGATTTGGATTTTATTGCTGCTGCAAATCAGAATGGATTCAATATGAAGATAGTACAACAACCCCCAAACTCACCCGATACTAATGTGAATGACTTAGGGTGGTGATGCTGAGATATTTTTAAACAGCGTGCACACTAAGGAATATCAAGTTTCCTGGGTCCAGAGAATCCACTAGATCACAAGGTCTAGGAACTCACGGAACGCTGAAAGATCTCGGTCATCGGACACACAGAATATCACTTCAAAACCCTCAACCCACGTATACTAGAATTAGCATAGGGAAGTATGGATCGATCCCACGAGGACAGATGCGAAATCATGCATTTAAAGGGCTTTTGGGGGGTATGGCTGCTGCCACGCAACTTGGGGTTGAGGAACTTATACTAGACAAAGGAAAAGAAATTTAACTATACCTAGATCTAAGAAACGGAAAACAACCACGTAACACAAATTGACATCATATCATCACTATCTCATCAAACTTCCTAGATCTAGTAATATTGCTACATAATCTAGCTAAACAGACTCGATGCATGTAGTGGGGACCATTTTTCCAAAAATAGAAACGTACCTCCAAAAAGCTGCAAAATAACCAACTCTAAGCCTAACTACCTACAAAACGCAAAGCATCATCGGAATTTAACTGAAACATGATGAAAACAGAACAACGCTCGCCACTCAACGGCGTCCAACAAATCGGACGTCAGAAAAAACGCCGAGAAACCCAACAAAAACTCATATCTCTATCTCCTAGATGAAGCAAAGCAAAAACGAAAGCAGAAATTCAAAATCCATGCACAACTCAGTTCCCCTGTTCAGATCCACACTCCGGATGCTAAATCCACTCCAGATCCAAGCATCCGAGACAAACTCCTACCAAAATCATCTCCATAACTACAGATTCGCCGATTTACCACAGATCAACAACAACAACCACATATCAACTCATATTTCCCAGATCAAGTACACAAAACATCCAAAGCAGAGAATAACAATCAACCTCTGAAACAAAACTCCTCAAAACATAAAATCAACATAAATCAACGCAGAATCAACATCATCATGACGTAAAATAAAATTCATAGATAAACGATAAGTAGCAAATGAGCAATCGACTTCGAAATGGTGAAGTTCGACAGAAATCAAAACGCGAAAGCTGAAAAGTAAACAATTGTATCTTCGCTCTCCTTGAGGACGGTGTTGCAACAGAATTTCTCGAAGATGAACCACTACGCTACCCCAGAATCCCCATTTTTCCCAAGTGTGTGAGTGTGTGTGTGAGCTGAGAGCTAAATCGTGTATATCTCATGTGTTGCATGCTCCTCCTTATATAGGCGTGGAAGTGGGTCCAGCAGGGGCTCCTTTTTTTGTGTGAATAGTCTTCTTTGCCCTCAGCCTCGGATTCCCCTTCGTCTAGCCTTTTTCTTCCTTGATCCTGCTCACTTTTCGCCTTTTTTCCTTCGCTGGTCCACTGTCTTCGGTTCTTCCTGGATCTGGCGAATTCCTTCACACACCTGGCTTAAAATTGTGTTAGACCCAGTAAATGGTGATTTTTCATCACATAACCGATGCATGAAATTAGCCTTATCAGGTGGTTTCGAGCAATACAATCACTTCAAGTACAAACTGCATGCAATAGAAATGAGTCATGTATGTTGGGACACCCCAAAAAGGAATACGAGTCGCTTATCTTGGGACGTAGGGAGTATATGAAAAAAGATCACCATGTATATTTCATTGTTCGAAGTTTTCTCATGTAACAATAGAGACTATTGAGTGCATGGTAGTGATAAAATGCAAACTCATATATTGTACAAACTCTAAACTTTTCAACACTTGTCAACACAATGTAAAATTTTAAGATTTTGATGTCTACACAATGTCAACACGGTGTCAACTGTTAACATTGTGTTGATATTATCTGTTGCTATTATTTTGTAATCTGATGACATTTTTTAACTGTCCAAATCATAGTTTGGAGTTTGTACAATATTTAGAATTTGCATTTGATTACATTCCACTGAGAGCATATATTAAATTTTGAAAATCAAAAGTACCTCAGGGCCTGCACAAGTTTAGCCATCATGTAAAGTTGAAATATCGACTTATTCCACACGTTCTATAATATAAAATATGTGACAAATTCATAATTTTGGATTTTAGGTGAGTGATTAACACAAGTTGTTGAGTAATTTGAGGTATAAAGTCTAGGCTTCATCCACTTATTTGCTATTTATAAAGCTAACAAGTTTGTCAAAGCCTTGATGCAAAAACAGGTCTAAAACGAGCTTAAACGGAGTTGAACGGGCCAATACAGAGAGTTTTGCCCGCCCGGGCTTTTTCTAGGCGAAGAAATACCCGCCCAAGCGTTCTGGCTGGAAATGCACATAAAGAGACAGAGAATTCGCCCGGTCGGGCGTTTTCCATCCGAAGAAAAGCCCGGCGAGCATTTTGAAACGAGTTGCGAGTTCCAAACAAAACACCCAGTCGGGTGTTTTTGACAGCTTCATTATTTTGCCCATTTTTCACTCCAAATATAAAAGGGACCTCACACATTCGAACCCTAACTCCCACACTACCAAATCAAGAGCTGAAACAAGAGAATGGAGAGGATTTGGAGGCCAAGGAGCTTCTCCTCACAAGAGATTGAAGGAGAAGACTCCCCACCATCAATCCCACGTATAAAGAGTTCTAGTTTATCTTTCTATTATGTTTTTTTTTACATTTCCTTTGTATTTCTTTTTGTTTTGTATTTGATTATGAGTAGCTAGATTTCCTTTAGGGATTTGGTGAAGTTTGGATGGATTGATCCTTTGGTTTAATGTTTATCTATTCACTTAAGCTTTTGTTGGTTGTTGATTATTGAGCTTTTATTATCTAATTGCTTAGCTACCATTAGATACATCTTTTTGCCTAATTGTTGCCATTGAGAAATGCATGATTAGGATAGATGTGTAATCAACAAGTCCGTGCAACCCATGTGATCGAGAAATGCATGTGCTAGATAGAGGGCTTGAGTCCGTAGGTCTTAGGAGTCGGCCTTGACTTGTAGGGAGGGGACTCCGACATTAGAAGCCGACCAACGAGGTAGATGCACTCTAGAGAGGGTCTAACCAACCATCCCGACTTTCCTAACCACACTTGAAGCTCAATAGATGAGCACGAACCTTAGATAACATCCCTGATCCATTCTAACGGATCCATTTCCGGATCCATTTCCCTATCCTTTCCCATTTTATGTGAAAACCATATTTTATATGCTTTATTTAGTTAATTGTCTTTATCTACTTTTTTGTTCTTTGTTCTTAGTTAAGAAAAACCAAAACCCATCATCTTTAGTCCAAATAGTTTTCAACATTGCATCACAATAATCATTCTAGCATTTTAGTCCTTGTGGATTGATAATTTAACTTGTCACGTGCTACATATCTCGTACACTTGCGGGTGACATTTTGATTGCAAAAATAACATGAGTCAATATGTTGTTAGACAAATTTTTTGGGCCACGAGCAAATCAATTGTTGGAAAGAAATGCTCATTGACTATTCATCTTTTTAGGAATGATCAATTGCATTAACTCTCTATTTATTTTATTATCATGTTGATAAGTTGGGTTGATCACAAAACCAACGGTGTTTAAAATATTTAATGGAATATATTAACTTAAAACACAAATGAAATTTTTTTATGGTTCAGGT
Organism: Salvia hispanica; assembly: GCF_029641045.1. Classification (NCBI taxonomy): domain Eukaryota; kingdom Viridiplantae; phylum Streptophyta; class Magnoliopsida; order Lamiales; family Lamiaceae; genus Salvia; species Salvia hispanica. The sequence goes on from NC_142692.1 coordinate 11,153,970, forward strand.
AAAATTAAACCTTTTTGTATTAATTCGAAACATTAATGAAATATTTTGTATGTATGATGCAATTACCCTGTCAAAATTATTAATGAAAAACTGAAGAGCTCTTGATACGTGCCTAATTTATCAATGATCAACTGAATAAGCTTCTTGATATAAACTATTTATAAAATTAAGATTAATGAAGGGTAAATATGTAAATACACAATACTCAACTTGAAGGGAACATTAAAATAAAGATAAGATTGGTATTGAAGGAAATAATCAATGCTACAATTAAAGTCTATTCAATAAGGGTATAAATCGATCTAGAATCAGATATATCAACCAACATAATTAAAATCAAATTAGATTATTCTCTGCATTTGAATAGTATTTCCCAGTAATAATCATCTTTTTTCTTATATACTAGTAGTTTCTACTGTCATACCTTGGTTTTAGCCTAGAATCAATCATTAATGGGTAGTATTTAAAGGACTTTCATACCAATATTAAAAACATAAATGTAGAAAATATTTAAAAAATGAAGATGAAAATCTTTCAATACATATTCTTGGTAGGATGCATGAAATCCCTTTGGAATTTTCAATTTGTTTTTGGGCCCTGTCATGCTGTAAGCAAGAACAGAGAATGCTGAGGTTATCAATGAAACTCCCAGCCTACAAATTTTAGTGTAAAATTCCAACACAAACAACAAAGAGTTCTATTTACATAAGATTGCAACAAGTTCTGAAAAACATAAGAATTATAGGAAATGGTGCCCGATGTAGCACAACACCATCTCTAAAAATAATCAAAGCATGTTGTAATCTTCGCCCTTCAGAAAGCAAAGAATCTCTTCTTTTTCTTCTTCTGCTTTTCAATGAAGGCAACGAGTTCCTCTTCCCGAACCAGAGCATCCTCTAAAGTCTAAAAAACATTAACATTTTTGGTTTATTTGATGCAATATTGCAAAAACCTTTCTAGTCTAGGATTGGATTTTAGTACCTTTTTTGTTGTAGACAGCTCTTGCTCCAGCATGTCTATGCGTTGCAAGGAATTGTTTAACATCTCTTCCTTTTCAGGTGGCATAGTTGTGGACCTCTTGCTGAGGATGATCACTTTCTCCTCTAGCTCGTTCATGCGTTTCATCATGATAATGTAATCCTCGTTTGAGATGGTTTCCCTAGGCGAGTTAGAGTCACTATCACTATATATGGAGGAGGAGTAGAGGGTGGCATTTGTGAGTCTTTTTGGCATGGTTCGTGTCATACGAACCATAGTCACGACTCCCATAACAATAGTCATTACTCCATTCAAGATATGGTTGCTAATTATCTCAGAAGGCTTAAGAGAGTGTTTTGCAGGAAAACAACCTGCGGATGCAGCTAGAATTTTTTTTTTAAAATTTCAATAGATATATAAAAATGGAAACAATTAAGTGATTTTCCAACTCAAGAAAGATGATTTATTACCTTTAGCAAAGTTTATTTGTTTCTCTGTTTTTTGTACAATGGTTGTAACAGGCTTATCATTCATGGGCATGTCTTTCACAGTCTCAAATGCACTTAGTGGTCGCTGAGTCACCTGTAATAAAGTAATACAATATAAAGTTGAAAACGTCCGAAAACCCTTGAATTGAAAATTGATCAATGTCTAAAACAAATTTTGCATAATCATTGAACTTACTTCTTCATGAACATGGGAGATGTGTGAATGTGTAGTATCATCATAATCAGCTCTCGGGGATTCATTGACAGGTGAAAGAACGGTTTTGTTTGTGCATTTGTGCTCATTGTTTCGGACCATCTTACGATTAAAAAAAGTAAGACATGTAGAGTTTAAGATATTTAGTTGAAGTGAAATTGAAAATAAGAATATCAACATACATAGATCGAATAATATAGACAAACCTTAATGATGTCGGGGTCATTCCAAGGTCCCTTATCAGAAACCATGCAACCACCTTTATCTTCACAAGTGCAAGTTCCACCCAAGAACTCTGGCAACTCACTGATACAACCAATCATCAAATATTATAATTGAACTCTTGAAAAATTGATTCCAATAAGCTTCCTTTGATGTAAAACAAAACTTCATTATGGTTCAAAACATTGAGGTAATTGTACCTCGCGTCAATGATCTCAAGAAGCTTGCTTTGATATTTGTTACCCAAAACCTAGTTAAACAAAACACAATAATTGGTTAGAAGAACATGCATGATGTTTGATGTTGTACCAAAGAGATGTTGATTAATTCAACTCACATGGATCTTAGATGTGGTTTTCGGATCGAGGAACGATTTAACTGTACTCCACAATAGCCTGAATCCAGATCCTGCGTTGATTATGTACATGCGACATAGAGTCTGAAAGAAAGGAACAAGTTTAATTTCATACTAAAATAAACTACAGGAAAATGAAAAGAAATGAGCCAGTGAAGAAAAAAAGGAATACCTCAGGGTAGTTATTACCATCAACGCTTTGAAGGGTCTGAATGAGTTCCCTAGCAGACTTATTAAAACTTTTTAGTCCCTAAAACCAAAGATCGACTCTTGTGAGAATTCAAAAATCATTTCGAATGTCTTTCTCATTATAGATCAATAATCGTCACACACATCTTATATTTCTTATTGTTCATAAATTGAACAACATCATATATTTTAGTTTTAAAGGCTTGATATATTGCAGAAAGTTAGTTATATGTGATAATTCTCTTTCCACTCATATCAAGAAATTTCGTTACGAAGGATTCCCTTACATACCACTCCTTGAACATCTAATATGGTTGTGCTCTGATCAATGTGTTTTTTGGCTGCGATGGAGCATGCTGGGAACTTATCAATGAAGGTCCTCTCAAACTCCTGAACATGGTATTTGAGATAGCGATCCAATGAGGTAACTTGCAGGAGCTTGGTCGAATCAACTTGACCGAGCTTCTCAATGTAAACGGGTCTTCCATCTTTATCAACACCATGATGCCCTTGTGGATAGTATTTAACAACCTCATCCCTCTCCTTAAACTCAAATTCCTGCACAATATCATCATTTAGAAATCTAAGATTGAGGTATCTTCATATCTAATTACAGTACGTCGGTACCTCCATAATGTTGTCAGAACCAAAGTCTTTCCTCCATTGAATCATGTCAGCCCACATTTGCTTTGTTTTCTCAATATCGAATTTCCTAGCCTTCAAAAACCTGTTTCACCAAATCAAATTTCATGATTAATGATTAGTAGCTCTTCAATTGAGACGAGAAGTGATGAAGTTACCTAAGCAACATATGATAATCATCGTGTTTAGCAGGGAGCAATTCTTCCAAGATGAGAACCTGACGCAAGACGTCTACAGCTTGCAACTCCTCAGCATCACGCTCGTCCTCAAAATCAACAGACATAACTTTGCTGTTACGACGACCCTTTCTAGCTATTGAGTGCCTAAATTTGGAAGAGGCGCTGATTGCCGCCTTCTTAAAAGACCCATGTTTCTTTTTACTCTCATCCTCCGCTATATCTGTTTCAATTTTCTCAAGACCTGCAACATAACACTTACATCACCAGCCAACCACGCCCACCAACATCCTTCATCATAATTTAAGAATTAAAAAAAAAACAATTTACCAACATTGTCACAATTTATGTTTCATCTATTCATCAGATTTTCTTACCATCTTCAATATCAACATAAATATAGTTCTTTAGCTGCAGACAAGCCTAAATTAAAGTAACTTCTGCTTCGTTTACAAAATTCAATTTAAATACATGTAAGCAAGAATTGGGACTCACTTGGCCTGAATGGGCGTTCAACAACGTTAGGAATGTTGCCACTCATGACTACAGTTCCTAAGATTGATCAGTTAACATCAACGATCACGAACGTGCAGTTTATCTGCGATTTTCCAAATAGATTAACATAAAAACACAACCAGAATATCTTTCATTCACCCAAAAATTATGTCAAAAAAAAGGTAATTCATTTACTAATATACCATTGCAAACCAAGTGCATTTTCAAAATAACACAAACATTATGCATTACATCAATTAAAACTGATGAATACAATATGTATACATACCTTCGGCGAGAAGATAAACTGTACCCACCAAGAATATGAGAAAGATTTCAACTCCAGACACTGTTTTTGAGAGAAGAGAGAGAAATAGATAATAAGGAGTGATGGAAAAGAGGGAACCTAATATACAAGTGCCCAAAAAACATGGAGGACCGCTAATAAAATGTAAAAATGAGGACATTAATATCGTCTTCATCTCCCTCATCATAACTTACCTTATTATGAGTCAAAGGTCCCCCATTATTTTTTCAATTCCGCATAAAAACAATGATTGTCCATAATTAGTCATTTGTCTCCATTACATTTATTATCATCTGATATTATATAGTATTTCATAAATATAATCACCACAGTATTTATGTAGTTCGAATTGATCTGTACGTTCATAGTCAAATAATTCATAAAATATCCATCGATATATTTTCTTCAATCCGACCTCCTTTCAGAGGAAATCTAATTGTAAATTTATTAGCTACTACAATTGGATAAGGTCTTCGCCTGTACGTGAGTGTGTGTGTATATGTGGGAGGAAGCGTAGGAAGTAAGTCATTCTGATAAATGCATGGAAAATATGAACAACAGTAGTTCATATTTAGTTCATTGTATTCTAATAATTTTAATGTCGGACCATTGATGGAGGGAGTGTGGGGACTGATCAGGGCTTATGAACGTTATCAATTTAAAAAACATAAGCTATTTATTTATTTATAAATCAAATATTATTTAATATAGAATAAATTATTCCTCTTCTACCTACTCACACAAGGGTAATCTTTCATCTCATTCACAACATGTCACATCCCTATTGTCTTGCCATTGGAAATTGATACGCATCAAGAAGTTGGAAAGTTAGAAGTCCATTCTTTAATTATTAGAAGTCTAAAAGTCTTATTCTTAAATATTAGAAGTATATATGCCTATAATGTCACTTCGAGAGTCCTATAAATAAGTACCTATAGATTTGGGAAGAGGTCAAAGTCTTGAATTTAGTAAAATGACGGTATTACACCGTAGAGCCTCGTGAGATGAGTGACCTCGCAAGAGGATTATCTTTTGTATCTTCCAATTTATATACTATCAAAGTTTTTTTTCCCTGTTATTCATGGCCAGCCTTCCCTCTCCTTTATACTCTAAGATAAATACTACTACATCCTATATTTGATTAGTCATTATTGTCGTAGCCAACAAGTCTTTCAAACACGTTATAGTTCATCGTTGTGCTTTGGGCGCCTTACACCCTCTCTGAACACCACTATACTTCGTGTGCCTTAAATATTTATGACCATGGTGACTCAAACCTCAATTAATCAGATAGAAAACATGAAACCAACTAAGCTAATCAATACACCATAGTACATTAAGTTCATGCTTCTAAAAAAGGAAAAATGAACTCGGTTTACATATAACTTGGAAAATTTCTAAGTTTTAGGTTTGTCGAGGTGGATAATTGTGCTCCACTAATATTTAGAACAATCACCACTTCGCATTTCTCTGTGTCAGCCACGATTCAGATACTACATTATCTTATGGATTACTATACATTTTTCAACTCTTTATTATACTCATTTTGTTCCAAGGTAGTTCAGACATTTATTTTGGGCACACGATTTAAGAAATTGATAGAGAGAGAGAGAGAGGAAAAGAGAGTAAAGTATGGAGATGATAAAATTTTTATGAGAAAATGAAATGATTCAACTATCTTGGAATAACCAAAAAAAAATACGACTCGACTACCTTGAGACGGAAGGAGTATAAGGTTAAATATGTTGACTACCCTCCTCTGCCAAAGTCCAATAAACTTATTGTTGAAAGTTGATGTATTAAAATAAACTATATGTACAATATGTATCAGAGGGATACAATTAAATACATCTCCCGTTCCATAATAGATGTCACACTTATTTAATGGCACAATATATATGTAATGTTATTTTGTGTGTTATATAAAGAGAGAATATATTTTTATATATTAATATGAAAAAAAACATTTTTAAAAAGATAAAATATAACATTTTTTATAAGACAAACTAAAAAGAAAAACTCGACATACTGACATTTACCCAAAAAGAGTACTACTATTGTACCTTACTCCACTGTGAACATAAAAATGTTCGATAATAAAAGTCCACGTTGAAATACCAAAATTTGTCGACAATTGAGTTTGCAAACTAGTTGTTAATTTTTTTTTACTAGGGGTTAGTGGAAAAAAATGAATACCAATTTTTTATATGTACCTTTTGTATAATCTTGGTGGATGGCAAATTTTTAATACAAATTTGATAAAATAAGAGGAAAAAAATAGAAAGAGATTAATTTTCATGATTTAAAGGAAAATTGCTATTCCCTTCGTCCCACATAATTTTATCTAGTTTTCCATTTTAGTCCGTCCCATATAATTTTACCCATTTCATTTTTACCATTTTTAGTAGTGGACCTCATATTCCACTAACTCATTTCTACTCACATTTTATTATAAAATCAATTCTTTAAAAGTAGGGCTCACATTCCGCCAACTTTTTCAACTCACTTTCTATTACATTTCTTAAAATTCGTGCCAAGTCAAATTGTATAAAATTATATGAGACGGAGGGAGTATTTAAATGAGTAGTATAATTTTTGGTTGACTATTTGTCAATCCCATAACTTATAAAAATTTGTTTATTAAATCACAATTTTGTGTACATTTCTCAATCATCCAATGGAATTCAAATTTTAGTAAAATTTAACATGACTTTCGTACTTTTTGTCATTATATCCTCACCAATTAAACAATAATCATAAAATTGATTATTATAATATCGAACGATGCCAAAATTAAGTTACCAAGAAATATGATTTAAATAACAAATTTCTTTAAAATTTAATTATATGAGATAATAAAAAAATATATAAAAATTATTTAATTACTTTTTTAAAGTTATTGGATAAACAGAAATAAACTAAAAATGATTTAAATGTTACTCAAATCAATTGATTGGTTTAATTTGAATGTTGAGCTAGAGTTAAACCTAGAATTTGGTGATTGAAACTCGAAACCCCATCTCTGTAAATGTAATAACGTAGACTCTCACTTCCAAAACTCTCGCGACAATGGCGGCCTCGAACCTCCTCTCACAGCCCCCAACACTTCCGCACACCAAACACCTCAAGCTCTTTTCAACCCCCCTCGCCGCAAGCCTCATCTCCCCCTTCAAATTGAAGCCCCTTTCAGCGTCTATCAGAGCCCGCCCTCCCAGGGCAGTCCTGTCTACGCCGGAGCCCAAAACCCACAAATTGGAGCACTGTTTTAGGAAATCGGGCGATGGATTCCTGTACTGCGAAGGGGTTAAGGTCGAACAAGTCATGGAAGTCGCCGAGAAAAGGCCATTCTACTTGTACAGCAAGCCGCAGATTAAGCGGAATGTCGAGGCCTACAAAGAAGCGTTGGAGGGCTTGAATTCCATCATCGGCTACGCGATTAAGGCCAATAATAATCTCAAAATCTTGGAGCTTTTGCAGAGCTTGGGGTGTGGAGCTGTTTTGGTTAGTGGAAATGAGCTTAGGCTGGCGCTCCAAGCTGGCTTTGATCCTACCAGGTATATACAATGTCAAGTTTCGTCGTCGTTCCATCATTTTCTTATCGATTTATTCTTCAATTCAGTTTAAATAGATGAGCTTTGATCTGAATGCATTTGAAATCATTAATCTGATTAGGGTTTATGTTTCAGTTTGTTCCTTTGCTTTAGAGCTTTGGATTTGCCCGTTATTTGCAAATAGAGTGAATACCTACCGATGCTTACTAAACACACATTTCTCTTCCTAAATGTATAATTTTCGATACCTTTATGTATCAAAAGAATAAGAGCAGAGGTTAATTCGTTTGTGCTGCTTATAGTATTGTTTAGTTCGTCGTTCTACCTAGTTTTAGAGCATACATTCCTTTGTCGTGCAGGTGCGTATTTAATGGGAACGGAAAGATCTTGGAGGATCTAGTCTTGGCTGCCGAAGCAGGTGTTTTCGTGAACATTGACAGTGAATTTGATTTGGAGAATATAGTGGCTGCTGCAAGAATTTCTGGGAAGAAGGTTAATGTGCTCCTGCGCATCAATCCGGATGTTGATCCTCAGGTATTCAGATGCTTGGACATCTAGTAGTGAATATAACCTTGCAAGTGTTGCTTAAAATCGATGTGTTCATTTGAGTTTTTGCTTGATTATCAAAGTTACTTCCCTTTTTTATGGATAAGAATAAGAATATGTAAATTGTAAAAAGAGTAATGGCATGATAATTTTATTGATGGTTGGATCTAAGTTTCTGTTGCAGATTACCTCACTACCATTTATATCTTTCATTAATATTTAATATTAAGGTTTCATTCGCCATCCAGATCCTCACTATCACTGTATCTCTCTCATGAAGAATTACTATAGATCTTAAATTTGACTGCTCGACCTAGATCATCGTCGACTTGTTACATCCCACATGATCAAGATTTGATGCTTTAAACTTGATTCCATACCTAGACCTAGTAGTTGTTTCTCTTATAATCTGACGTGACTCATGAGATGTGATTTTGGTTGTCTATGCAAATAATCAGAACAATCATGTAATTTTAGCTTACTTAATCTTCAGTTGTGATGCATTACTTATTTACTTACGTAAAGCTTTCTTTTCCTCTTTTATTATTTTGCATGGAAAAGTTGTAGCTTATACTGCTGTTTGTGTACCTAGGATTAACATATGCTGATTGTGTGTTATAGGTCCATCCTTATGTTGCAACGGGAAACAAGAACTCCAAGTTTGGTATCAGAAATGAGAAGTTGCAGTGGTTTTTAGATGCTGTGAAGTCACACCCCAACGAACTGAAGCTTGTCGGGGCCCATTGTCATCTTGGTTCTACTATTACAAAGGTTCCTTTGCCTTTTGTCCATTGCAAAGCTTGCATTTTCTAACTATTTTTAGTCTATGATATAATTATATCTATTTTTCCCTTTGAAATATCGTGGTTTGTATGCAATGCTATCCGTGAAAGCAAGCCCTATCTACAGTTATTTTCTCCTTGGGTCTCTGTTTTGTAAATGTTGGGATTAATATGTTGTAATTTGTGAGTTAACTGATTCTCCAGGTAGACATTTTTAGGGACGCAGCAGTTTTGATGGTGAACTACATAGATGAGATCCGATCCCAAGGTTTTGAAATAGATTACTTGAACATTGGAGGTGGGCTTGGGATAGACTATTATCATACTGGAGCTGTCCTTCCGACTCCAAGAGACCTAATTGACACTGTAAGTAATCATAACTGCTAATATCAATATTCAGCTTCCTTTAAGTCGCAAGTGTCGTTCTGTTTGTATTAGATAGTAATTTCTTTAGATTCTCATATTTGCCTTTTCACGAACGTTTGTTTCCACTTCTGAAACCCTTGCATTTTCAATATATTTTGTAGATAAGCGCCTTTTCATTTTGCTTGTGTACATGTCTTTTTTGTATATTAATCTTTTTTTCTGTACATGTTTGCTTGAACTCTAAATTCAATAAGTGCTATGCCATTTACTTGATCAACATGTAAGATTACTTGTTTTGCAGGTACGTGAATTGGTTCTTTCACGAAACCTCAATCTCATAATTGAACCTGGAAGATCGCTCATTGCTAACACTTGCTGCTTTGTCAATCGCGTCACTGGAGTGAAAACCAATGGAACAAAAAATTTCGTTGTGATTGATGGGAGTATGGCTGAGCTTATTCGACCTAGTTTATATGGAGCTTATCAGGTGAGGTTTAGTGCTTTAACTCTATGAAATATACGTGTTTCCAAAAATGTATAAATGGCACCCTATTAAAGCTCTCTTTTTTCTGGACTAGTAACTCACTGCTTCACTTGTCATTGCAGCACATAGAGCTGGTTTCACCTTCACCTCCAAATGCTGAGGTCTCGACATTTGATATAGTCGGTCCTGTTTGCGAGTCTGCTGATTTCTTGGGAAAAGATAGGGAACTACCCACGCCAACTAAGGTAGAATGTCATGTTATCTCTCCATATGTAATATGGCCATACCATTCACCTATTGTCTCAATCTGTTCGATTTGTGGCTTTTAGGGTGCTGGGTTGGTAGTTCATGATGCTGGTGCCTACTGCATGAGCATGGCTTCCACTTACAATCTCAAAATGCGACCTCCGGAATATTGGGTTCGTATTTTCACTTACTCTCATTCTAAACTCAGTCAGTCTCTTAACTAGAAAAACTACACTCAGTCTTCTACTAATATATATCAAATGCACCCCTCTCGTTATATTCCCACCATGATGACACAAGTTGAATTCATAAACTGGATACTGAAACTGAGCTCGTTTTCTAGGTTGAAGAGGACGGATCAGTATCCAAGATCCGACACGGGGAGACATTCGAAGACCATTTAAGATTATTTGAGGGACTTTAGATTGTTTCTGGTGTCCGTTGTTTCAGGTAAGTGTCTTGGACGCTGGTCAAATTTGGTTTCGGCACGCTGTCTGTATCTGACTATTGTATCTCAGAATATTCTGTTGGCTGAATAAAAATGGAGACTTTTGTTTTCCAGATTCTTCCTATTCTCTGCATATATTCTATCAAATCCATTTCCCAGTCCATTGTTTAATATCTTTGAGTGATCATGAGCATCTCGTTATTCTTACAAACACTATTTTATAGTATGATGAATACGTGGATTTTTCATACTAGATTGTTTTGTATTGTCGTGGAAAGTAGGTATCCAAAAAGATAAAAACTAGTCTGTAAAGTACTAGACAATTGGACGATGTGATTATTTATCCTTCATTTGATTATTTTTTTTTTGAATTTGTGTAAGAAATTTATGGACCTGTAAATGAGCATATTACTGTCATACTGAGATTTAATGGAGTGGAGTCAATATGCTATTTTCTTTTTTTCGTTAACTTTTCTTGTAGCATTGGAGAACTGCTGCAAAGAGATTCAAGGAACATATTGTGGGTTTCTGCCTTTCCCAATATTAACTTGTTTTTTTTTTTGTTAACACAATCAAATAAATTTAATGTATTCAAGCGTAGGATTATCGGTTTTATCTGGTCTCGGCTATATTTCTCTATATGTGTGCGTGTGTCATTTATGATTAAAGTTGGATGATAGAAGTTAGAGCATATATGCAATGAGGTGACTTTGTCCGTCATATTGAAAATAATATCTTACTGAGGAATTATTCCTTTTTCTTGCGTCTTAACTCTTAATTTAAGATGAGCTCAGAAATGGTAAACATAGTGTTTATTCTCTACATTTGCACATTTTATTTATTTATTTTTCATCTTTAACATTAGTTCCCCAGCACTCTAACGCGAGTTTCATGAAATTACAAGATTACGGTCACAGAGGAGTTTGTTTGATTAGATCGATTTTTAAAAAAAATGAAAGAAGCATTTAAAAGGTATTAAATGATACTCCCTTTAATCCCTTTAATAACTTTTTATTTACAGTAATTTAGACATCGAATACTACACACTCAACCTCACCAAATTATAGAAGGTGAAGTCGATCGTGATCCAAAGTCATCTACATATTTACAAATGTAGTGCTAGTATTTTTTATGCTGAAACAGTACTTAACTACTTTAAAGTTTTAACTATAAAATTATTGAAAAGGGGCAAAAAAGAAAGATCCCTTCATACAGGGAAAAGGTGGAGATAAGAATTCAATCTTCTTCCCTCAAAAACCTCTGCTGCCGGGCGATGAACGCCTCCACCGTTCGCCGGAACTCTTCGCTACTCATCTCCTCTGCTGCCGCCGTCTTCTGCCGGGTATGGCAGTCCTCTGTCTTGCTCCGCGTCAGCTTACGGCCGCCATGCACCACCAACTTCTCGGAGCTGCTCCTGCACATCTTCGTCGAAATCACTTTGCAATCATCGAAAACCTTCTTCTCCTCATTCTTCCGGCATTTCTCGACGAACTCCTCGTAGAAATCGGCGATCCCCTCGCCTTCCTGTGCCGAAAACTGCCCCGATTTGAAAAACAGGACAACTACGATCGCGTTTCCGAGGAGGAAAACGAATCGGGGGCTGACTAGAGCGAGTGAGATTGCTCGGAAATATTCCCCGGAAAGCTTCAGAGGCAGCGCCGTCGAAAACCTAGACACGACGATCGCGAAGAAGAGCAGCTCCACCACGCGAAACAAAGTCGTGATTCTCTTAACACTGCGATACTTTGAAATCGCGTTTGCTTTCTCCATCTTTACGTTCTCGAACTTGATTGAATCCATTTGTTTTCCTTATGTATCACTGGATACACAGAGGAAGAGTAGTCTATCTATTTGAACGTAAAGATGAAATGAATTTTATTTTTATTTTCGATGAGATTTTGAGTAATGGGGAAAAGGGTTGAGGTGAGTGATGGATATTTATAGGGAGAGGAAATTATGCGTGTGTGTAGAATCTGTTTCTTTTGAATTTGAATTTACTTTAATCAGTTAGTAGTGGTTTTGATTTATTTTTCCTTCTTTTACTTTCGTTTCAAGTGTACGTGGTGGGTCTATCTCTTGTTTTATCTTTACTAGTATATGTAGTGCTCGATTGTGCGAATACTAATAATTTAATAGTAGTACTATATAAATACAAAATATATTTATAAATATAAATTGTATTAAAAATTAATCACATTCCAACTGAATACTAAGTTTCAACAATACTAATTAGACCTTTTGATTTATTGGTACCAAAACATGTCATATGTGGCATTATTAGAAAATGGAATGATAGACCATTAAATAGTACTCCAGTATATTAAATCCTAAACTCACTCCACGTTTATGCATACACACATGATACACATATATTGCATAGTACTAAAATTTTCAAACACTATGAGATTGTTCATATATTAAATCCTAAACTCACTCCACGTTTATGCATACACACATGATACACATATACTGCATAGTACTAAAATTTTCAAACACTATGAGATTGTTCATATATTAAATCCTAAACTCACTCCACATTTATGCATACACACATGATACACATATACTGCATAGTACTAAAATTTCCAAACACTATGAGATTGTTCATATATTAAATCCTAAACTCACTCCACGTTTATGCATACACACATGATACACATATACTGCATAGTACTAAAATTTCCAAACACTATGAGATTGTTCATATATTAAATCCTAAACTCACTCCACGTTTATGCATACACACATGATACACATATACTGCATAGTACTAAAATTTCCAAACACTATGAGATTGTTCATATATTAAATCCTAAACTCACTCCACGTTTATGCATACACACATGATACACATATACTGCATAGTACTAATATTTTGAACCACTATGAGATTGTTCAGTTTGCAAGATTGTTTATAAAATATAGTGTGTTTGAGTCATAAGATTGAATCTCACAACTCAATACCAGATGGATAATTATGTTAATAATTTGTCATAGCCAATCCACTTCAACTAAAATTATCTTTGAGTATATCTCGATACTATTTTATCTACGAAACCAAACACCGCCTAGACACACAACCCATACTCTCAAAATCATAATCAATCATTAATGAAAATCCCTTCCATATATATCAATTATCAACTCTCTCACTCTTTCTTCGTCTCATCTCCTGCTTATGGCCAGCTTTCTATAGCTCACATCGATTTTCTACCAATAATCATTAGTGGCTTGCACGGACACAAGGCATATGTTATGGATTGATGTGGGACGAGATATTAGAATTTTAACACGTCTCCTCATGTGTGGGCCGGAATGACACATCGGACTTCCATCACGTGAATAGACTAGAGAAGAGATAAAGAGAAAAGATCCATCATCGGCTTGAGTCCGCTCTGATACCATATTAAAAATGGGTAATCCTCCTCTTTATGAGACCTTTTAAGGGGTGAGTGGCCCATAATAGTACTTTACCGATAGGCAATATCAGGAGTGAAGAGACGACCATGTATCACTGATGAATAGTGAATACATGCAATAATTATAATTTATAGTACAACGAAAGATCGATCGTGTTTAATATGATCCCGTTTTTTACTTTTGGTTTCATCAGTTTTTAATTTTATCATTCTTTAGAGAGAAATAATATGCATATTTTCTATAGTTCAACTAATATACTAGTAAAAAATAACATTTCTTGTGTGGAAGCTTCCACATATTAATTTGATCGTATAGTTCTCAGGCAATGATAGATTAAATGATCGCGACAGATCCAATATTAGCTTTTAAATTCTAATTACCACACTAAAATATTAGTAAAATGCATTATAAGTGAGTGGTGAAGAGATCAGATAAATTGCCACGTTCATGGTTCAAGTCCTAAATCAATGTTTTAAATTAAGATTTGCATTCCGAAAGTAGACTTTTACTTTTAGTTAAAGTAAAGCCAACGATAAAAATAAAATTGATCAGTGATGTTGATCAGTTGATTTAAATACTACTAACGTTACAACGACCACAAATATTTTTTCCACTGCCATTGAGCTAAACTTCAAATCATGATTTGTAAAATATAGATTATTAATAAATGTTGATTAATAAATCCAATTATGTCGATAAATAAATACTTATAATTAGGAGTGGTGGTCGATTTACAACTCGTACACATGATTAGTATGTCACTATAAACAGTTTATCTTTTGGAATACAAAATAAAGACAGAATTACTTATATTTTAAAAAATAAGATACAATTTCAGACTCAAAAGATAATAGTATCGCTAAGTGAGGTATGATGAATTGTTAACTTTGTTAAATTGTTAACTCTGTTAATTTATCAATGCATTGTATTAAAAATGTCAACACATAATTTTGTTGACATTTCAATATACATTTTAATGTCACCGTGTCGATATTTTTAATACACTGCATTGATGAGTTAGCAGAGTTAGCAACTTAAAAAGTTAGCAATATAACGCACTTCATCACTAAGTTGATGTCAAATTACTTAATAATTTATTTTATTATGACACTTTTATTTCCATCCCTTAATTTCTGTTGAAACACTCGAAAATTCTTTTCGAAATGCGAATGGTATATTTAGAAATACTCCTACAAATTAATATCATTAATAATGGAATATAAAAAATAGACTTAGCCTTTTTTTTAACATCTACGAAAATATTCACTTTTAATTTTAATAGATACTCCGTTAAAATACTCATTTTACTTAAACTGTTTACAAAGTTAAAAACTGTTCATTTTGGCGTGAATGGACAAAATTGCCTTGTAAATCAAATTCTTGACCAAATGTGAAATTCGCAATATATAAACTCGGGAAAAAACTCTATCAAAATACTACAACAAAATATCCATTGCATCGTTATACACTCCTGCGTTATGCACTCTTGCTGCAGTGCTGCAAATTGAAAGATTTACTATCTCCGTCCGCCATTAAATATTTCATATTTCCTTTTCATCCGTCCACATTAACTATCTCATTTCGCTTTTACTAAAGTTGATAAGTGGGTCCAATATTCCATTAACTCATTCTACTCATATTTTATCATAAAAGTATGACCGACATTACTAAAAATTTTATCCCACTTTTTATAAAGTCAAATAATTTCTTAAAATTCGCAACGGTCAGATATAAGATTTAATCATGGACGAAGGAAGTACTACATTGTTTTTGCAAATAATGATTTTCAACTTAACAACTTCAGATTAATTTTCAACAAGCACTGATATGAATCATGTTATTTCAACCTTTTTATGTTGTTCGTATAAATTATTTGGTGACTATATCACTATAGAGTTAATGTAGTAAACATACACATATAATCAGATTAAAAGAAACTCCAATAGAAAAAAAACTTGACTAAATATCCAATTACTAACACAATATAACAAAATTATCCATATTTTTTATTTTGTCGATTCTCCCAGATCTCCTCATTGCAGTTGGATAACTAGCTTTTTGGAGGGCAATTGTAGACCATTATTAGTTGTGGGTCTGAATGTTAGTTTTTCAGAACAAAAAGAGGAAATACGTGGCAATTTCTTACTTAGGAAGAAAAATGAATGAATCGAAATATATAAAGTTATTATAAACTCTTATTCATAATTGGTTAAAAAAATTTAGGTTGCAATTATTTATCGAGTAGTTCAAATTGGCCATGAATTGCATAATATTTTTAGAATAATATGCTATTTTTATAGGACAGACGTCAGAAAAAGAAAACATCCTTATTTTTATTTTTATGAAATGTAGATGGGAGTAATTTGTAAACACTTATTGGGAAATTGTATACTGGTTAACATCATGCATTGAATTAATAGTACTTATTGACATTTAAACTAGCAATATTACTAACTCAAGGAATTAATTAACAATTTATAATCCAGTTTGATGAAATTTAATCTGTTCATTAATTATATAAGGGTGATCATCATTATCTCTTATAAGATGAAAGCATCAACATTTGAGAGAGTTACACGTGGAGGTGAAATTATCCACGCATTATTGGAAGGTTAAATCAAGACCCTGCAAAGTAGGAGTAGTAAAAAAAATCAATCTTTTACCACAATAATAATGAATATGAAAATAAAGATAAATACACGTCTATACGGTCGACCAACTACAGTCAAGTTTAAATTGAGAGAGAGGAAATGCTATTGTGATTAGCTCTTAATTCACTATTCTCTCTGTGTAAAACTATAATAAAGAATAAAAATATCTGTAATAAAAGTAATGTCTATCATAGTTATTGTAATAAAAAGGGTAAAATTTACCATCAGCAAAGTATATATAGCTAAAATTATGCTAAGTGTACGCTACTTCACTCTTAAGAAAATGAAACATTTCCAAATGTGGAGTTCATGCACGTTTGGGTCCTAAATCTTAATCTTAAGATCTTAGAAGATAATATGCTTCTAATAAAATATTAAACATTTGTAAGTGATAATGAATGTATATGCTTCTGAAAAGGCATAAGGAAGAGATAAGGAAACAGGTAAAAGATAACCTAGTTGCTATTATAAATTGACTACCAAGTCTATATTCTGTGAATAAGTATGGAAACAACATGAGTACTATCTAGTATTTTAATTATTCCCTTAAAACTGTTTGATTCGTTATTATTTCAGTGAAAATCATCAGATTCTTGTGTGACATGAGGTAATATGCTTGCAATGAGAGATATATACATGCACAAATCAAATGAGGTGATCTAATCAGTAGAGTACTAATTCTCAAGGGTCGAATTTATTGCTGTTGGCCAATTAGAGCGCAATTTGCGGCATATGTTCAATTTGCATAATACTACTATTACACAAGATCAAGGTTTGCCCATTCTGCACCAACACAACAAGTAGTGGATGCATGTTTCACTTTGTCATAAATAATTTTTTATAAATGATGTACACGGTGGATTAAGGCATTTTTCAGTTGGATTCCATTGCAAATATATGCTGTCCAATTTTTCTTTTTCAGTCTTTTTTCACACTGGGTTTAAAATAATGGTTAAGCATCTTACTAACAATAAACTATAATGAGGCATATTCATGCGTTCATGATGCACTTAGAAAAGTCATAATCAAGAAATTATTTCACAAACTGCTAAAAGAGTCATAAACAATGGAAGTGGACAATTCTATCATTCTATGGATGGAAGTTGTGAAATTAAAAGTTCAACATCACACAATGGTTTTATTTTTACATTCATAAGAAAACCCCAATAATCAAATGGTATTCTCTCTAGTGTATGCAAAGACTAGTGTATACTAATCGGAGAAGCTTTTAACATTAGTAAACTTTATATAATGAGCAAATACACTTTTTTTATTTTATTTTATTTGGGTAATGGGCTTGAACAAGCACTTGTAAAATTTAAAATAAACTTGGAAATTAAATTTGGTAATGGGCTTCAGTTTCATACTAGTTTGCTTTAGAATTAAAGTGAAAAGGATAAGGAGTAGGAACAGTGGGGTCGTGAAAGCCCATTAAGCACTTTAACGGGCCAATCTCTAACCCTAAACCCGTTTGGAAAAGAAGTGATAGTTTGGGCGTTCACAAATAAAACCCTAACTACGTCTTCCAAATCTAAATCAGATATCCTCCGCCGCGCAACAACCTCAACCATGGTACGTTACGTCGCCGCTCTCTTCTCTTACCATGATCGCTAATTCTGCTTTATTTTTGAGATTTGCAGGCGCCGAAGAAGGATAAGGCTCCCCCGCCCTCGTCGAAGCCAGCGAAATCCGGCGGAGGCAAGCAGAAGAAGAAGGTTATAACCAATCTATTTGAGTGCTTTTTTTTTAGTTTGATATCTCTGCTTGTGTATCGGATATCTGATTTTGTTGGAATTGTAATTATTGCAGAAGTGGAGCAAGGGAAAGCAAAAGGAGAAGGTAAACAACATGGTTTTGTTCGATAAGGGCACGTACGATAAGCTGCTGACTGAGGCGCCCAAGTACAAGCTCATCACTCCTTCCGTTCTATCGGATCGTCTCAGGGTAATTTCTCATTTCAATTGATATGACTGTAGTTGAGATCGCAATTGTCTTGGTTCATTGTTTTTGTTTCATCTGTGGTTAGTTTTTTAATTATAGATCATGTTTATGTCGCTAGAATGTCGTGTTGGGGTTTAGAAGGATATACATCACGATTTCTCTAGATGTAAATGGAATTTCACGTTTTCTATCATTTCTCTTTTATTCTTAATTTATACTCCAGATTGACTTCCTCAGAATTGATCATTTTTAACCCCAATTCAATAGAGAAAGCATATTTGACCATGTATATTTTGTGATTGCCTTTCTGCTTATTGATCAGCTGTTTGAGTGGATGCTAGATGCTATGGGGTTATTTGTTGAATGATGATTACAACATTAATTCTGCTTATTCATCACTTGTTTGTTCATGTAACAGATTAGTGGATCCCTTGCGAGGAAGGCCATCAGAGAGTTGATGGCAAGAGGTTTGATCAGAATGGTCTCTGCTCATGCAAGCCAACAAATTTACACCAGGGCAACCAACACCTAGATGTAGCTTCATATGGGTATTGTGGAGCCTGGGAGGGATTTTGTCGAATTAGATTTCCGTCTCTTTAAGCATTTATGATTGTGTTTCAACACTGAAAGATATTAAGGTTTCGTTGTCTACTTTTTACTACTATATGTAATGTTATTACTTAAGCATACAATTCTCGAGTTCTCCTAAATGTCATGTTTCCCATTTTTTATTATTTCATGTTTTTGTTCCGTTGCTTTCTTTTAGGTCTGCAGTTGGTTATTTGAAAGAGGTGTTGTCTTTGGTTTGTATTTCTAGGTGGAGGCGGCTTTTGTCCCTGCCAATTATTGACATATGCCGCGTTGGCTTTTTATAATTTCTTCTGAAAGGGTTAATATAATTTAACAAGGATTAATTGTGATCTTGCCTCATCCCTGTCTGATTTTTGAATTTTGCTTGTCTAATGCTTTTAAAGATTAAAGTGGTTTAGAAATTCCTGGTCTTGATAAGACAATTTGGAGTCTTGGACAGTAGATTTGTTTGAGATTGAGGTGAACTGCAATTTTGGTAAAATTGTGTTTGGGTTGTTTAGTCCACGTCCATTTCTAAAATATATTTTCAGGTTCTTTGTTGATTGCATGAGATATTATACTTGGAAAAACTCATCAACCTAGGAGTAGTACTTAAGATTCTGTGTTGGTTTTAAGGGACCGATCGCTCTACTTGAGAAAATAAAACATTATTTGGTACTTTTACAATGAGAAAACCTAGAACACTAGTACTATTTTTTTGCTTATGTATCCCTCTAACATTAACATTAGTTGAGAGAGGCTGTTGTGTTTAAACAGCTTTGCTCATCTTTTTTCGTTACATACATAACTTTTAATTCACATGCCGAAGGAGATCTGCATACTTACAACTAAAAATGTGCTCCAGTAGCAATCAAGAAACAATGCATTCGTGTAGCTGCTTTATCGAAGGACAGTTTGGCCGCAAATTGAAAACAAAGTGGATACTACAATACAACTCCATGAAGCAAGCTGTGGCTGGGCCTTTCTATATAGCGTTTGTCTTCCAAACGGTCCTCACGTAACTGGAAACCGGTCATAAACTTCCCCATATTTCACTAACTTTCTGCCATCATTGCTATAGATGTAATGGTAATAGTCCTAAAATTTCACTAACTCATTCAAATTAAATACTATCATTTAAAATTAATATATACAAACGATACTCATATTTAACTAATTTTCTTCTATGTATTTTTTTTAACATTTCTTAAAACCCGTGCCAAAAATAAATGAGACTTCTATTCGCGGAGTAATAAAGAGTTAGAGTGAAGAAAAAGTAGAGTGGTCTTTCGTATATTATTCTCTATGATACTTTATTTTTTCCACTTTAACTATTTATTAGTATTATTTTTTCGTAACAAGTGAAAAAAAATAAAATGTTTTTATTAAATGGAAAAATAAAACGTTTTTATTAAACGGAGGAGTATTAGCAGTGAGGATCACCTACAGCATCTCTATGTTGTAGGATTAGGAGTACTAGGTATAGACACACCCTAACGGGCAAAATAGGGTTACGCAAAATCGCAACGGCTATTAAATAGTTTCATTTCCTTCCCGAATTTAAATTTGGAAAATTCCCAATCTTGCCTTGGAACACTATCGTGTGAGATCACGATCCCTTTCTTTACGAAAAGGTTGAATTCCCATTCTTCCATTACAGAGCACTTGTTCTTTTTATTGCACTCTCTATTGATATCAACATTGTTCCGGTTGTAATCGTTGCAGGTTGCTGTTCAAGTCAACCATAAAAGCTCCTACCGTCGAATCAATTTCATCTCACTGGTAAAAATAATTCACACAAATTTACTTAATTTCCGTTTCTCGTTTCAATAATCGTCTTGTGCAGAAGCAGCAAGATGAATGACCTAATGACGAAGTCGTTTCTGAGTTACGTCGATCTGAAGAAACAAGCGATGAAGGATCTCGAGATGGGGCAACTCGACCCTTCCCACGAATTAAACCTCTCCAAATTCTTCGAAGAAGTAGGCGCAGTCAAGTCCGAGATGGACGAAATCACCAACCTCCTCCTCCATCTCCAACACCTCAACGAACACTCCAAATCAAACCAAACCTCAAAAATCCTCCGAGGATTTAGGGATCAGATCAACTCCGACATGGTCACGCTGCTTAGAAAAGCCAAGAGCATCAAATCCCGGCTGGAATCCCTCGATAAGTCCAACGTGGCTAATCGGAGCATCTCTGCGGAGTACCGACAGGGGAGCCACGTGGATCGCACGAGGACCGGCGTAACACACGGATTGAGGATCAAATTGAAGGAGGTGATGAATGATTTTCAGTGTTTGAGAGAGAGGATCGTTCAGGAGCATAGGGAAGGGGTTAAGGCGAGGTATTGCAGTGCCACGGGGGAGGAGCCGAGCGATGAGATGGTTGAGAAGATGATATTGGATGATGGGAAAGGGGAGTTGTTTGAAGAGAATAGGCAGAGGCACGGGGCAGTCACAGACTTGCAGAAGAGCTTGGTTGAGCTGCATCAAGTTTTTCTTGATATGGCTGTGATGGTTGAGGCTCAGGCTGACAATTTGAATAACATTGAGCAGAATGTGGTGAGTGCTGCTAAGGATGTGAGGGGCGGGACGAAGGAGCTCGATCGTGCTAAGCAGATGAAGAGGAGGAGGGCTTGTGCCTGTTGGATTGGAGTTGTGGTGCTGGTGTTCATGTTGGTGTGCCTCATTGCCATTTTCTTCTGAATTTTGAGAATGGTTTTTAGGCTTAGGGATTGAAGTGCAATTTTGCCTTGATGATTTCTTTTCATCATTCATGGTTTCATGAGAAGCTGATCACACTTATATTGGGATTATTGTTCTTTTTATATTTCATCTTTTTGCTGTTTTTCAAGAATGTATGTACTCACTGTGTTGAATACAATAGCTTCCAGAATTTTGAGTGTTGATAGAAATATATGATGTCCATTTTCAACTTTTTCAATATAATATCTTGAGAAGTGTAGTATATTAAGCAGACATCATTTGCAAACACTCATTTTCTTGTGCAGGGATATGTTGAAATTGGCATAACTCCATAAAGAAGATTTTTTGTATTTTATTATTGTCTTTCCCCGTGCATTTTACAACAAGAAAAAATTTGCAATAAACAGTTTCTCCCCAAAATGATTAACAATGTGGAAGATCCTTAGGTGGAGGACGAACTGCATGATCTTTATCCGGTCCATCCTCGACTACAAATGCCATCTTCAAGCCCCATCCAGTATGAAGCTCCAAGTGACAGTGCATGAACCAGACACCTTTTGTAATGACAGCAAATAAAAATCTTGTATTTGAGAAACAAATGTTTAACATAAGTGAAATATGTTAAAAAAAGTAATATGTAACTCACCTGGATTGTCAGCTCTAAACCTTATGGCAGTCCAACCACCAGTTGGGACACCAACTGTGTTTCTTTCAGGAGGGTCAACTAGGTTGTACTTTGCAGGGTCATTCTTGGGGTCGAAGTTCCCAACCCCAGTTCCAACGACGAAGAAATTGTAACCGTGGAGATGGAATGGGTGGGACTCCACAGAGAGGAGGTTAGTGTCTTGCAACACTAGCTCCACTGTCGAGTTGAATGCTATCTTGCTGAGCCTCGGTAGTTTGCTCTGTGTCGTTTGAAGGTTTGTGAATGTTGCACCGGTGTAGTTGAAGGGTGTTGGGGGGCGGTCGGGGAAGTCTGTAGTGAAAACCCCCTTGAGGGATGAGTAATGAGCTTGCAGCAATGCAACTTGAGGCATCACAAAAGTGATGTTGTTTAAGGATGCTGTGAGTTGTGTCCCATTCTGGCACGTTGGGCACGGGTTGATTCCCAACCCTATCGTGTAGAAGAGATGGCGGTCGACCTTTAGTGGCACGTTGCAAGGGAAACGAGGAGAGTTTAGGCTTTTTAGGTTGGCATTGTAGGTGAGAGCAGAGGAAGTGTCATTTAAAGCAGGTAACTGAGGTAGGGTTGGAATAACTGTGTTTGGAACGCCTTTGTATTGCAGTATGGCTATGGCTGTCCTGTTGTCTATAGGAAGCCCTGCATCCATGAAAGCCCTTGCAGCCATGAAATATCTTCCTGCAGCTTGGTTTGCTCGAACAAGCACGTTCGTGGTCTGGCCAGGCGCGATCAAGATTGACTCAGTTGAAAAGGGCTTTGTGTACACTGCATCAACCTCAACCACTGTCATGCTGTGCCCAGAGATGGCAAAGAAAAGCTCGTCGTTGAGTGCAGCGTTGATGATACGCAGCAAGTACGTCTTCCCTTGCTCGAATTCAATGGCATAAGTATCTGCATTTCAAGAATCAAACACAAAAGTTGTGATCGCACACACCTTCACCTATAGAATGAGGTGAAAAATATAGAAATGTGTCGAAGCACATACGTTTCTCCGAACAAGGGAAGAGTGGTCCTGGCTTCCCATTGATTGTGTGAGCATCAGACATCTTAGGAGGCAACCCTAGTTTCTTCCCTTGCTTCACAACCTCTTCAACATCATCATTCCACCACTCCCCTGCATCCCCACAAAAACATCAATTTTTTTAGCATTGTCACTATAATCATGCTGATCTCATTGATTGAAGAACTTGTATTTGAGTAACACAAATGAACCTAGGATTAGATTGAACTCAGAATTGGGCTGTGGGAAAGGATATGGAGTCCCTTGTTTAGGCATGATGACAATAGCACCATAAACAGTTGCTCTAAGCCAAAATATATGTGCATGCCACCATAATGTGCCTCTCTGTTCTGTCACATTCATATCATAGGTGTAACTCTGCCCGGTCTGAACTGGGCACTGCGTTACGTAGGCTGGCCCGTCTGCCCATCCGTTGCGATACTGCTTCAGTCCGTGCCTACCAAATCATAATAAGTAACATGTGATACAGACCAAAATATCATTACACAACTTGATGGAGTTGGTTAGGTTCGAGATTTCTTTTTCACCAGTGAATTGACATGTTGTATTGTGCATGGTTAGTAACATTAATACGGAGGCGATCGCCTTCTCTAACGTAGATCGTCGGCCCAGGATACATCCCATTCACAGTCACTATTGGCTTTGCATGGCACAATCTGCTTACATTCTTCACTTGAACCTGACACATTTAAAAAACAAAATAAAAAGTTAGAATATATATTCTCATTATCAGCTGTGTATAAGAAATGCAAAGTGATGATAATAATCTTGTACTAACATCAAAGTTGTATGTTTTGACTGCAGCTTGGACGAATCCAAGAAGAAAACACAACAAAAAAGCACCAAAATTCCACACAAAAACATGTCTTCTCCCCATATCTGCTTAAAGCTTAAACTCCCTTGCAAAGTAATTTGTGATGTTGTGATTTTGGTTTGTGTATTTTTTATAGGAGGTCTGAGTGAGAGGCCATCAGTCAGTTATGATTAGGTGAAGAAATGTGAGTCTTCTAAGCAATAAATTTGATTGTATAGATGAGAAGACGGAGAGGTACATAAAACCAACCATTTTGATGTGCTTTAACTTGAAGAAATAGGTATTGGATAAGTTTTTTACTTAGTTTTAATGTTGTACTGAATTGCAGCATGCTCTTGCTTTAGCCTTCATCTTTCTCTTCTGTTAATCTACATATACTTATTTTGTTGTTAATATGTTGACGTTTCAGAGTTAATATTATTCTATGGTTATTTTGTGTGAGATAATAGGATTCATTACAAGGTACTCATGCTAAAACTTGCAAAACAAACTGACAGCATCTTTATTGTTTGTTGTTTTATTTATTCTTAATGTTCAATATTTTTAATACTAATGTTTACTACTTAATTATCATTATTATAATTAGGCGAGAGTATTGCCTTGTATTTTTTGCTAGCATATTTTAAAATTATAATCCACACAACTATTCTTTTGAAACTAAACTAAAACTAGTTTGAAAACGGAACAATATAATAAGAAGCAGTAGTAAGAAGAAAATTGTTGGAGAATTTAATTGGTAGGCTTCTCTTGGTCCAACTTTGTATGGAAAACGATTTAACGACAACAGCCTATACAAATTCTCTTATGTTGGTCTCTTTGGTGCTGCCGCCAACCATTTCATGGCTTCTGTATATACTATATGAGTAGGTGAGATAATTATCTAATCCATCCCATGATCATTTTCTTCTATGGCATGAAATTTTGAATAGAAACTTATAATTGTTTAATACTCCATATATATATTTAAATAAAAAAATGAAGATCGTTGAGTATTTTCATAAAAAGAAAAATAATAGTAGTAGTATATATTACAAATACGATAGTATAATGCGACTTAGACTACCTGAGCTCAGGAGTAAAAATTAATTGGACTAGTCGACTAGGTATACCATGTTGACATGATGATATGGTATGTCATATTAAGAGCATCTCCAAGAAGATAAGATATAAAGAAAAGATATATCATCCATTTATTTTTTCAAAAAGGGAAATATACACTTTAAAAAATAACAAATTCTAATTAAAGAGAAAATGTATATAGAAAAGATAAATTATTTTCTAAAATTAAAAATAGTACAACATGCATTCCAAAATAAATAGGTAGGATACCTTCTCAAATACTACATTTCTCCTTGGAGAATGATTTATTATGAAAAGAAGACAAATATGGTAGCTATAAGATTTTACCTTTCTATTAATGAATAGATAAATACCTTTTTAAAATAGAAAAAACATAGTATAATACATTCTCAAATACCTTCCCACTAGATAATGATTTTTTGATTTTTCATGGAAATATGATAGACCGGTAGCTATAAGACTTTATATTTCCATTTATCTCTCCTGGTGGAAATGTAGTATTTGAAATTTAAGGGAGGGGTATCTTTACCACTTTAATTTCAAAATATTCGTTATTAGTACTCATGAATTTTTTTTTCTCTCATTTAGCACGATCACTTTGTCTTTTGTTTGTGATGATTTTAATATACTAGTGTGTTTGGTATGGTATATGTAATAATGGTTAATATTTTATTCATTTTATCTTTTAATTGCTTTTATTTATATTTTATTCCTTTCAAATTTTTTTTTGATATTTAAGAGAAAATACTGCCTTCGGATTAATATTTTAATTTGATTCAACACATGTTCAAGAATATAAAGAAAAATGAATAAAAAAGTTAGCGAAATGTAAATCATATATTTTATATATTAATTTTATAATAACTTTTAATAAAAGTGAAATAAAACATCTAATAGTATGATAGGCGCTGAGTCCTATCGGCGATGGAGCACCTGTTTTGGAACGTGAAGAATTGGCAGAAAAAAAAGGGACGGCGGAAATATGAATTGCAAGGAGTAGGATTTCGAGGAAAAGAATTTTATTTCTTATTTCTCGATGACTCGATCTATGGGAATTCTATAGTATTTATAGAATTCCCCCTACTTGATTCGGACGTACGACTCGGGAAAGAATCAAGAAGAAAACCCGAGAAGATTGACTCAAATCTATTCTAAACATAAGTTTGGTAATTATGGAAATAAAAACAAAATAAAGATAATTCTTCAAGATATGCTTCCAGCTCTAATAAGTGACGAAATCTCCATACTTCGCGGGCCTGGGCGCCCGACGCTTTGGTCGATCATTCCTTCCCTGAGCTCTGTTTCTTTCTCTGCTTCTTCGTCCATCACTCTCCTCGTTGCTCAGTTCGTCTGCGTGTTCTGCACTTGTGCTATCTTGTGTTATGGTCGGGTCTCTATCAACTCCTCCCCCGTTAAGAGTGACCTTGTCCGCGAGGTCAGTTGAGGGAAAATGCTTCAAAATATCATCTTTACATTCCCACTTCGGATGTGCCGGATCGGATGACCAATGAATGAGCCATTGACACAGCGGAACTCCACTCTGTATCACCATCCGCTCCCCCGAAACCTTGATCGGGCTATCAATTGGGCGGCCCTTGTTGAAGTCAGCCGGTAGCTGTTGAGATGCCGACTCTGCGAGGGGTGAAACAAAAGGCTTGAGAAGCGAGACATGGAACACGTCGTGGATGCGGCTCCCCAACGGTAATTGAAGGCGGTACGCCACTTTCCCAATTCTCTCCGTGATCACATAAGGGCCGTAAAAACGGCCGGCAAGTTTGGCAGAAATAGGACGTCCCACAGAGACCTGGCGATATGGCTGCAAACGGAGGAGAACCTTATCCCCAACCTGAAACTCCAAGTCCCTCCGATGCTTGTTCGCTGACTCAACCATCTTCTCTTGAGCATGTGCCAGATTTCTCTTTAGGAGAGCTAACAAATCAGTCCGATCAGCCAAACTCCGGGCCACCTCCGCATTCTTTGCTGGTGCTGCAGGTGTGCCAAAAATGTTCGGCGGGTCACGACCATATAAAACTTTGAATGGTGACATGCCGATGCTAATATTTGTACTACAATTCATTGCGAGCTCAGCCCATGGAAGATATTCGAACCACTTCTTCGGCTGCTCAAAGGTGAAGGCACGCAAATACTGCTCGAGGCCTCTATTTGTAACTTCGGATTGGCCATCCGTTTGTGGATGATACGCTGTGGTGAACTGCAATTTTGTGCCACTCAACGTCAGGAGCTCTGTCCAAAACTCGCTCATAAAAATCGCGTCCCGGTCTGACAACAATCTCTCTGGAAACCCATGGAGCTTGACAACCGAGTTGACAAAAAGTTTGGCTACCTTCGGAGCATCAAAAGCCTGCTGCAGAGCCCCGAAATGGGCATATTTAGACAACCGATCGACCACAACCATGATTGTTGTGTAACCGTGGGAGGGTGGTAGGCCGACAATGAAATCCATCGAAGCCGCGGTCCATACAGAGTCGGGAATAGGGAGAGGTTGCAGCAGTCCCGAGGGTTTGTCAGTGGTGTACTTCGTTGCCTGACACACGGCGCATGCTGCTACAAAACGCCGAACATCACTCCGCATTCCCAGCCAATAAAAACTGGTCGCCACACGATCAAATGTGCGCTTCTCGCCAGGGTGACCAGCCATATTAGAACTATGAACCTCCTCCAATATATCCATTAGTGCCGAGGAATCCCTGCTCAAATAAACTCGACGCTTGAAAAACAACACCCCCCAGCGGCTGATATGTGCGCTGGAGCCGAACCATCCGCTACGGCTTTGTGGAGCTCAATCAAATCGGGCAGGTCGTTGTTCTCCGCTTGGATGCGTCCCATAATGGACGGCGATGGTCTGGTATAGAGTGTTAGTACCGTCGCCACATTCATCAGCTCCTCCGTCTCTCTGCGAGATAAAGCATCAGCCACTTTATTTGAAGCACCAGATTTGTATTCTATCCGAAACTTGAAACCCATTAGCTTCCGGATGTAAAATTGTTGATCCGGTGTCTGAACAATTTGCGAAAGTAAATCCTTGAGACTCCTTTGATCGCTCCGGATAATAAATTCTCGGCCCAAGAGGTATTGCCTCCATTTCTGGTCGGCCTCAACAATCGCGTATAACTCCTTATGGTAGGTGGAAGCGACCCTTCGTTTCGGACCCAATTTCTTACTAAAAAATGCCAGCGGGTGACCTTGTTGTAGCAAAACCGCTCCGATGCCATAATCCGACGCATTTGTCTCAATAATGAATGGCAAATCGAAATCAGGGAGGTGGAGGACGGGTGCCTCTGTCATGGCTTTCTTCAAAGCCGTGAAACTGGCCTCTGCAGCTGGACTCCATTGGAAAGAATCCTTCCTCAATAAATCTGTGAGTGGCCCAGCGATCAAAGAATAATCCTTGACGAAACGGCGGTAATACCCCGTTAAACCCAGAAAACCTCGCAGCTGCTTCACCGTAGAGGGAGTAGGCCACGCCGTCATCGCGGCAATTTTTGAGGGATCAGCGCGCAGCTCCCCATCGGCAATGATATGCCCCAAATAATCAATAGTTGAGACCCCAAAAGAGCACTTGGAAGGTTTAACATAGAAGCAGTTAATGTGCAGAATATGGAGCACTTGTTCCAAATGGCTTGCATGATCGGACATCGAAGCGCTGTAGATGAGAATATCGTCAAAGAAAACAATCACAAAATTACGTAGGAAGGGACGGAAAATACTGTTCATTGCCGCTTGGAAGGTGGAAGGCGCGTTCGTCAGTCCGAATGGCATTACCAAAAACTCAAAATGGCCGTCGTGAGTTCGGAAAGCGGTCTTATGTATATCCGCGACATCCATGCGGATTTGGTGGTAACCCGATCGCAAATCCAGTTTCGAAAAGACCCGAGCCTTGCTCAGCTCGTCAAACAGCTCATCCGCAGTCGGGATAGAGAAGTGATCAGGCGTCGTCGCAGCGTTCAAGGCTCTGTAATCAACACAAAAGCGAAAAGTGCCATCCTTTTTGCGCACTAGCAACACCGGCGAGGAGAACGGACTCGTGCTCGTTTGAATAACCCCCTGAGCTAACATTTCCTTGACTTGTCTTTCAATTTCCGCCTTCTGAAAATAAAGATACCGGTATGGCTTGACATTGATGGGCCGAGTACCCTCAGGCAAGTGAATCTTGTGGTCCCATTTCCTTGGTGGTGGAAGGGACGTAGGCAGCGAGAACACAGAGTCAAAAGACTCGATAACGGCGGTGATTAGAGCATCAGTGGCTGGTTGTTCCATCGGGGCCGCGGGGGGCAAATTTTACTCTGCTGTAGTCACTAATTCAAACACCTCACAGTCTGGCTCCTGACCAATAAGAGAGAAGAGGTTATTATAGGATATCTGCCGTGGCTGGGCGCCCTCTCCGGTCAAGCACACCCGACTGTCTGCCCAGTCAAACTTCATAGTTAGATCACGGTAGTTTTTGGTAACATCTCCAAGATCTTGAAGCCATTGGACCCCTAGTATCACATCAGGGCCCTCGACCTATAAAAGAAAAAGATCAATGTAGAAGGTATGACCCTGCAGAATAATAGGAGTTTGCAGGCACACATAATCGCAACGCAGGGAAGCACCGTTGCCAACAAAGACACGAAAAGGTGTGACAGATTGAATTGAGAGACTTAGCTGTTCAGCGATGGTGGGCTTGATGAAGTTGTGTGTACTGCCACCATCGATCAGTACGGATAGTTCAGATCCATTCACAAGGCCCCTCAGACGAATAGATCGTGGTTTGATCCTTGGACCAATAACATGGACGCTAGAAACGTCGCCCGTGATCACCATTGTCTCCCCGTCCAATTCCTCAATTGGGTTATCGCCGTCAAAAAAATCATCCTCGTCGTCAGCACCGATGAGGGCATAGAACTTAGTTGCACATACATGTTCGCGTGTGTACTTCTCGGGGCAGTACCAGCACAAGTTTCTACGAGTCCTTTCGTCGCGTTCCGCCTTCGAAATCCACACGACTGGTAAGTTCTCTCGGGGTTGTCCATTCGGAAGGGGTCGACCCTGCGTCGCCTGGGGTGTCATTGGCGGTGCAGTGGGTTGCTGCTGCTGTTGTCGCGGTCGGGCATCCCGGAGGGGCCAGCTCGGGCGATGCTGCGGTTTAGTCGAAGCAGAGGATAGCCTATGGCAGGCGGCTGTACGCTGAGCCATGGTAAAGGTCTCACCCAAGGAGGCTGGGCGACGCGTCAGTAACTCATGTTTCATCGGGTCCTGAAGCCCGGCGATAAACAATGAGATAAGAGTTTCCTCGCCTATCGCCGTCGTCTTCTGCATTACCTCTTCAAACTCCGTTTGGTATGCCTCCACAGTCGTAGATTGACGAAGTTCAGCCAAGCAACCCACATGGTCCACATAAAGGTCCGGGTCGAAGCGTTGTTTTACCGCGATCAAGAACTGTTCCCAAGTCTTGTGAGCGCAATTATCCTCCCAATAAGTCAACCAGCTAGAGGCCGGGTGGTCAAAAAGGTAGGACGTCAAGTAAATCTGATACTGGAGTGGTGTAAAGTAATGGTTGTAGTAGCGTTGGATCTTGCGGATCCACTCCGTCACGTTCTCACCATTGAAACGCGGTGCTTCGGGCTTGACTTTGGGCAGCGTCTCAGCCTCGACGCCCGCTGGAGAAACCACGATGGATGGAGGGAGTTTCCACCGTGGGGGTCCCGGTCCGGTATCAGTCTTCGTCGTGGACCCCTGTTTCAGACTCGCATTGATCAAGAGGGCCATGCTCTCCTCAAGCTTTCGATTAGTGGCCTCCTGACGTCGCGAAAAAGCCTCCAAATCAAACTGATTGGAGTTCAACTTCTTATCATAGCCTGCGTAACGGATTTTCAAGTCGAAGAACAGTTGGGTGAGTTCTTCGTTGGTGTAAACTGTTGGGGGGTTCTCGCCGGACGAAGTGTTGGCATCAATCGAAGACATGGTTGGATGGTAGAGAGGAAGAGAACTCAATGAACGCACCAGATGATAGGCGCTAAGTCCTATCGGCGATGGAGCACCTGTTTTGGAACGTGAAGAATTGGCAGAAAAAAAAGGGACGGTGGAAATATGAATTGCAAGGAGTAGGGTTTCGAGGAAAAGAATTTTATTTCTTATTTCTCGATGACTCGATCTATGGGAATTCTATAGTATTTATAGAATTCCCCCTACTTGATTCGGACGTACGACTCGGGAAAGAATCAAGAAGAAAACCCGAGAAGATTGACTCAAATCTATTCTAAACATAAGTTTGGTAATTATGGAAATAAAAACAAAATAAAGATAATTCTTCAAGATATGCTTCCAGCTCTAATAAGTGACGAAATCTCCATACTTCGCGGGCCTGGGCGCCCGACGCTTTGGTCGATCATTCCTTCCCTGAGCTCTGTTTCTTTCTCTGCTTCTTCGTCCATCACTCTCCTCGTTGCTCAGTTCGTCTGCGTGTTTTGCACTTGTGCTATCTTGTGTTATGGTCGAGTCTCTATCATAGTATCATCCCAATATAGTTATATTAGATATTTAATGACAGACGGAGGAATTAAATACTTTTTGAATGAGCAAGAATACGGGCCGAGACCAATGATGAGTGGTGCACGGTTAAAAGTAGCAGCCCAATCGTTAATAGATACAGGGCTTAGGATAAAATGGACGTGGGCTTTGGTTCGTGATAGGGGGAATAATTCATGTATTTAAAGCTCTTGTTATCCTTCAAATAATCGTCGTATTTATCATTCTTGTGTTTCTTGAAAAAATAAATTTAAAATTTAAAACAGGAAAATGAAATTTTGGGTAATTTATTTTACTCTCTACACTGCCAATGCATATACAATGTTGGAGGAGGAAAAAGAAGGAAGAAATTTATTGTACTAATAAATTTATATATAGATGGTTTGAATTGTAGTGTTTCTTGTTAGGAGGAGAAAACCCAGTAACATGTTTGTTTCTTGTTAGGAGGAGTATTATTTTTATCTATTTTAAGTACGAGCAGAAACATTTTTATATATTTACAGTGTCAGGCAACAACCAAATATACACTACCTGGGACTAAAGATTCGAATCTCCTAATTAAAAGTACAACTAAATATATAGGTTTCCATTTGTTCTTGCGACGCCCACTAGTGGTAATTTGCAATTTAAGATCTAGCTACGACTTCAATTTTGTAATTTGAATAATATATTATATTAATACATAAATAAGTTGAAAGTACATGCAAGTTGGCCAATACCAAATCATCAAGGCTTACATAATTCCAATTTCCCACATTAACATGCCTATATATATATATATGATCCACCTTTAATTAATTGTTTCACTACTACATCGAAACACCGCCACTCCATCAACCCACTTTCGGCTTCTCATCCTGCATAAATAATTAAATTTCCTAAATATCCACCATATATATATGTGAAAAATGATGTAATTTGTGTGTCTTGAAAAAGAATAAAAAATTGAAATAGTATAAGAAGAATGTGGGTACCTCGTCGGAGCTGGAGCCATTCCAGTGTGTGGGAAGGGGCACTCTGCCGCTCTCAATATGTTTCACATCTTCGAGGAGGATCTGATAGTGGGCCTTCACCTCCTCCGGTGTGCGCGTGCCCACCGCCCTCGCCACCTTGACCCACCGGTCCGGGCTGTTCTCCCCGAACTCCGCCAACGCCTTCTCAAAATCCTTATTCTCCTTAGCACTCCACTTCATGGAGCTTGATGCCATTTCTATCTACCTACCCTACTTACAATTTTGTAACACTAGTTCTACCTCAAACTCAACACTTTTTTAATATGGACTATACAACACCGCAGGTGGAAATGCTGCTCTTTTATAGGCTCTCTCTGGTGGGGTGGGTTTGGGTTACAAAGCATGTATACTATTTAGGACTGACAACATCTTATAATATGGTCCACACTTGATACTTGATATCATCACCTCTCACATCTCATTTTATCTTAATTCCTCTCATTTCAGCATATGATTTAATAATGACTTAATCATATTTTGCCCCTCCAACTTTCAACCTTTTTTTTCAAAATTATCATTGACTTTACAAACTCTCCACCCCAAAAGGTTATATTTACAGAAACCGGCGGTAAATTGAGGTGTCCACTCGTTCAATTCTTAGATGAATTATATTTTAACTAAGTTAGATGAGGACAACAATTCTAATTCCTAAAATTCAGGTGAAGTGACATTTTTTTCAAAGTCAATCGTTTTTAAATAGAAATATGAGTTGAGGACATTTTTTTGAAAAAAAAATGCTGAATGTTGAGTATAGGATTAACTCTTTATTACTAATGAATTTGGTTATTTGACAACCTTTTTGGTAGGTTTGTTGTCATAGTCAAGTATCATCAGCTGAATCTTCGTTTTATTTAATTGGATTCTTAAATTAAACAATTGTGTGTTGTTGTTTAGTTATATTTTGAGGTGTTGGGAACTTACTTCTTTGGTGTATATTTAAGTCGTCTAATCAGCTGTTTTCCACATGGGTTGGTATTTTGGGATTCGACATTTCCATTTCCATTGGCTTACTTTTCCGTCGAAAGCAAGCATCTCTGCTTAAAATCAACTAAACTAAACATCTATTAGAGAAAAAAAAAGTTCAAAATATCGAGGTTAGTAGCATCTAGCTTAATTTAATCATACTTTAAATACAGTATTATTTAACTGATTGACATATATAGGTTGGAGAAGCTGGATCCTCTGTTACATATTTGAATTTTGGAAATTGGCGGAAAATAGTTTAAACTCCCATTATTATTGAAGATTCGTGGAGGAGTTAGTAATAAGTACTAGTAGTCTTAATCAATAAGGATGGTTACTATTTAAATTACTATTTTACATTGATTTCTAATCAATCCTAATTGAATCACTATTTAAAATCAAGATTAATATGATCAATCAAATGATATAACAACAAAGCGATGTTGTCTTGGACAAAAAAACGTCGTTTTATTTTGAATTTTAACTAAAATGACTTTAATTTATCTAAATTGATATGGTTTTACTGCCACATATCATATTTACTTTTGTTACAACAATTTTGATTATTTCCATCATGGACAATCGGAAAAAATTTTAAAGTTACTAAAAATTTTATACAGAGTATTTGAAATTTCAAAAATAGTACTCCATATAACAAAAAGTGGATAATTTAAATTGCAACTATTCCTAAAAAATATGATCCTCTTTTTGGTGTATATAATAGTGTAGTCGATAACAATCATAGATGTCCAGCTAAAAATAGTACAATAATTTTTTGCACCAAAAGAATTTGTACATACATTTTCTACATTCTACTCATTGTAATAAAAGGTTATTTGGCATGTGTAAACTACAAGACATTTTGTTTGATATGCTTCCATTTTACAAGATCTTGGGGTGTTCAGACTCTTCCCGTTTCATCAAGATTTTTTTACCTGCAAAAGATTTCCACTCTGTTTTACCATTTCCATCTAGTACACTTATCTTCAATCCAAATTAATGCTAAATATTTATTCATGTGATTGATTATTTTATTTGGGCTAATACTATGAAATTTAAAGTAGAGGATCTTATTCACGATCAAGCTTAATTACAAGACTGCAAACGTGCTTTGCTCAAAATTAAAGAGGTCAAAATTTTTGCAGCACTAAGTTGTTAGTTTATAGTAGTAGTTATTACTTATTAATTTTTACATGCATAGTGAAACCATTGAAATATGTACTTTAATCTTTATACCGAGTATGATGCTGGAGGGGGTACTAAATATTCTTGCTGACATAGCCATATCATGATAAATCTTAGGGACATATGTACTATAAATCTTTGTGTTGCTTATAAGGAAAATAATTTGATCTTCACATATTACATTTGTCTAGTTGCTCTGATTCATGCTTCTTTAAATTGATTCTTGGCATGGAATCCTGAAAAGGAGATTACATCCAAGATAAGGTCCATAGGCCATAGCCAGACCCTAGTGACACGGTGCAGAAGATAAGTCCTCCAATAATGAAGAAAAATAATTACTAGTATTTTTTTAGGTCCCATTTGCTAGCTATATTTCATTATTATTTATCATAATTCTACTTATTGTTTAATTTATAAAATAAATTAATTACTAAGTCTGTGTTATTTCTTCGGGCCGAAGAGGTCTACACTTTTTCCATATTTTGATATGGTAATTGAACCAACCAAGGTGAGTTTATTTATTTACATTAAAAGTTGAAATAGTTTAGTTTGATGAATAGTGATAAAAGATAAACTCTAATTATTGTACAAACTTTAAACTATGATCTGGATCCACTATAAAAAACAAAAACGCTAATTATTGACGGAATTAGTGACAACAGCGGAAATTTCAGGGATTATTGACGGATAAGCAACTGAAAAATGTCAGTCACTAATTCGTGACAGAATATTCTGTCAATAATCCGAATTTACCATGGCGACCGCCTTTGATTTCCGTCATTGTAACTTTAGTGACGGATTTGTCCGTCACTAATATTTTTTACCGACAAGCTTATTATTGACGGATCTGTCAGTACTTAAATCTATCACTAATTCTGTTAAGTGCCTAAATTTTCACAGTGTGTTGACATTTTTTGTTGCTGTTATTTTGTGGTCCACGTCATAGTTTAAAGTTGGTATAATACTAGGTAGTTTGATTACAATTATTCTCATTTAGTTGATTACCTTAATTACTTAGCGAAAGCGTTTACCCTAAAATCAACTACTCATCTTCTCTTTGCAAAGACATTTCTTCCTTAGCCTTTCTCTTACCCTAGATTGAATGACTATTAAAATCAAAATGATGTAGAAGATTAAATTAACTAACAAAATCAAAATGATTCACGATCTGTAAAATTCTGTTTAATTCAAATAAATTAAGATAATCAACAACTAATTCTCGGCATGAAGGGGGCTTCTGATTACTAGGTTTTTACTGGAGAACATAAGTCTATCTATGAAACAAGATTCAGTAAAGACAGTCTTAGTTAAAATCCATATTTTTAGAAAATTGGTCGTGTGAACATCACAATTCCATACATTTAAATTCTTCAAACTACCAATTGCACTTGCTTACATTTTCTGAAAGTTACATTGATTTGGTTAAAATTCAAATAAAAAGAATCAAAGAAAGCAAACCAAGATTTGGGTCAGCCATGGAACACATAGGTAGAAGATTGAGTCGGTTGTGCAAGAGATTTTCTCTTGAAATTTGGGGCGGCTGCTTTTTTAGCCTTAATAATTTAGTTTTAATTAATAATTTTTAACTGGGATGATATTATCCTCTCATAATTTAAACATAAATCTAATTAAATCTGTATGCCAAACAAAAAATTAATTATCTACATGATTAATCAAATATACAAAATAATGACTAATGGTAATTGATCCATCCAAAACTAAACAATTTAACATAATTTTTAACTATTTAAATAATTTAAGTTATAATAAGTATTCCATAAAATATTTTAGATTAAGTGCTCCAATGATAAATATTAATACAGATATTTGAAAATCTTGAAGTCCATGGAAAAATATGTCCAAATATTTAGGATACGGAAATGGGAATGATATTTGTTCATAGCAAGCCAAGATAAAATATACTACTACTATAGCATAATAGAGTTTATTCTACAACCAACTCTTGCACATATTATTAGTCGATCGGTTGGTGCAACTTAATGAATCCTTATTAATTAGGATTTCCACTTTCATGGATTTTTGGCATATATCGAATCAATACTCAAATAGTCAAATGTACCATATGATATAGTTGAAATTTTTAATTTTATTTATTACTCCACATAATACAAAATGAAAATATTAGGGTATAAAATGTTTTTCAATTGGCGTATACACAAAATAGCAGAGTAGTGGACCGATGTACTCTTAGCCCATTGGATTTGCTCATTTAAGCCCAAAAATATACAAATAAAGAAAAAATCCTAAGATATGGTATATCGAGAGAAATGTTATTCGTGGGTGCATTTCATATTTAATTCATGTGAGTATTATTTTTTTGTTTAATTCATTTGATTTAATTATAATACTTTAAAATAATCATTGATATAATTAATTTTGCAAATAACATAAAACTAAAGCTCGGTTTGTTCTATTATTTATTTTCTGAAGTTATAAAGAAAATAAACAGAACTAACTTTAATTTTTATGTAACTTGCATCAACAACTCACATAAAATATGTAATATTTTCTCTATTTCTAGATCAAAGTATATTTTTATAGCTGTTAGCCAGTTATACACTCAAATTCACCAAAAATTCGAATTTGTCCAAATAATCTCCCAATCACGTAATTCAAAATGAGATGTATTGCAAATCACACCCAATATTGAGCCGGACCACCAACCCAATAGTCAAATGGAGTACTATTTCCACTATTTAAGCTTACCACATTTTTACTCTATCTAGAATCAAATTTATAATAATAATAATAATAATAATAATAATAATAATAATAATAATAATAATAATAATAATAATAATAATAATGATGATGATGATGATGATGATGATGATACTATCTGTACAGTTTTACCCTTATAAGTTAGTACAACCTTTTAAAATTATAATGAAAATAATATCATTATCATCGTATCCCCAAAATCTAAGAAAAATTGTAGTTCAATATATGTATCTCTGCTTCCAATCCATATTTCCAACCCTTATTCGTTGTTTATACAGGTCCTAACAGTAACGTACTATTAAAAGAAATAGAACAATTATTCTTATACCCCCAAAAAATCAAATATAGAATTTCGGTTGGTGAGTCGTTATAAAGTCACATCATTTTCATCCATTGACATTTTGGTAGAGGCCTACTTAATAGTACTACTAAAACAGTTTATTATCCAACTAATGCACAAGTAAATTAATTTTGGTTGAAGACTAAGCTACAATATTGATTTAATATACTATTCCACTTAGTATTTCCCTTGAACGTTACATTCATAATAAAGAAAAATATGATACAGTACTAGATAACTAGAATATTCGTTTCAAGAATTTATACTCAACTATCAGATATTTACATAGCTTCAACTTATCATTAACTTTACTTTTAATGGCCAAGACTTTGTTAAATAGAGATTGTAAAAATTCCTTTTATCCGCTCTTTTTTGTTATTGCAAGTATTTTTTTTAGTTAAGGTTAATTTTCTTTTTGAGTAATTTGAACTAGAAGAAATGAATCGGAAGAATCCAGATCGAAGGTCAATAATTATCTATATCAACGGTTGTTAATTGTCATAACATGTGCAGTCAAACTTACGTTATCCTTCAAGTGATTATTAAATTATAGGAGTACTATAGTCTATAATCAATAAACTAGTTACTTTCGGGAGTTAGTTAATTATGATTAAGCAAATGAGTGGGTAATCATAGACCTGACATAGTAGTGGACTTCCATTTTCTCTGTAAACCTTTTTTAAAAACTAAAGGGTTTTCATATTATTCATGATTTGTTTAGCAGGCAGATGTTTTATTCAACACTATGTTATCTATGTATTCAGATTTGTGTAAAAAAAAGGAATTATGTATTTGATTGACTATATATATAGATCTATGACATACAAGTTGGAATTAGTTAATTTAGTGTAATGAACAAAATAATTGCTCTTTATAAATAGCTAATCGAGCCAAATATTGGACGACCTTTAAATTAGTGACATTAATTAAAATATATTTACATATAGATTATATATCTGATGGCATATGATGGGAACATGGACTAAGTAATAGTGCAATTTAAAGGGAATCTTCGAATACGATCATGTCTTATTTTTAAAACATTGCATGCGTTGCTTTGTTCCAAAGTCATATGATACTTTTATACGGTCGACAAGTCTTCATTTTGCAAAAAACTAATGAGACATTGTCATAATTTTATTCGACAAGTCTTCATTTAGTAAAAAACTAATAGATGATTTAAAGATTCACAGTCGAGATGATTTAAAAATTCACAGTCGAGTTTAAGATTAGAGCATCAGGCCATCCGCATCCCTATCTCTTATTCGTCTCTTAATCATCTTATATCTTCATTATTCATGGGTCTCACTATACTTTTCAGCTCATCTCTTAACTAAGAGACAACACTTGCATCCCTCCATCTCTTAACCATCTCATTCCTTAACTATTCATTCAATTTCATTTTTAATTTTTATTTCCAACAAATTCAATTAATAAAAGCACACTTCATTAAATAAAATAAAAATTACAATTTAAAGGCCTAAAAAATAAAAAAAATACTCCCTCCGTCCACGAAAATTCGTCCCGGTTTGACCGGGCAAGAGTTTTAAGAAATGTAATGGAAAGTGAGTTGAAAAAGTTAGTGGATTGTGGGTCCTACTTTTATATATTAGTTTTATAATAAAATGTGAGTAGGAATGAGTTAGTGGAATGTGGGGTCCACTACCAAAAATGGTAAAAGTGAAATGAGACAAATTTTGGGGGACGGACGGAAATGGAAAACTGGGACAAATTTTCGTGGACGGAGGGAGTACATAATTAAAATCCTAAAAAAAATTAAAAAATACATAATTAAAATCCTAAAAAAAATTAAAAATACAATAATTAAAATACTCTAAATTAAATTATAAAAACTACTCTGCCGGCGAGTCATCCCCCGAAGTTGGCGGTGCAGCCAAGTTAGATCGAGTCCGAATACCAAGTTGAGCTTTCAAATACGCAACTCCGTCCATATGGGCTTCAAATTGGGAGGACTCATTTTTTAAGTGTCAGCCATCACGGCGACCAAGTACATGGACATTAGGGTGTTCGAGCCCGTGCCCGTGCCCGTGTCAGAGCCCAAGCCCGAGCCCGCCTGGCTTGATACGCCGCGGCCCCTCCCCCTCCCTCTCGCCGCCTTCGCCGCCTTGGTCCCTTGCGGCAGACGCCGTGAACCGGAAGAAGACCCCCCTGCATCATCGGTTGGTGTGCCCTCTTGTGAGGTGTTGCCTTCGCCGCCATCACTAGACGAGTAGTGGCCACGCGCCGTGAGCTTCGTGTGTTTTGAGCCCGAGCCCGACTCGACACCTCCAGCCTACCTTTCAAGGTGGTGGACGTGCGACCAAACTTCGACATACTTGAAATCTTTACCGACGTCGTCTTTGAAGACCCGCAACGCCGCTCTCAGAATGTCGGCTCCACTGGCTCCGCTTTGGTAATTCGCCTCTTCTGCCATGTATATCGCGCAAAAAATTTTGACATCTTTGTCACATCGGTCCCAGTGACTGCAGAGCATCTTCACGTTGCGGGCAAAGGTCTTCTTCGGCTTTCGTGCTTTGTAAACTTCGGTGACTTTTTTTCCAAAAGCACAAGTGGGTTTGTTGATTCCCGACGACGGGATCGTACGAGACGTTGATCCAAGCGTTGTACAGCGCCAACGTCTCCTTTTCGCTGTATGGATGGCGACCGCCGCCCCACAACCTCGTGGTGGTCGCCCTCTTACTCCTCGGCATTGACGCCGATCCTGCCGGAGCCTCCACCTATTGGCCAGTCGGACAAAGTGCGTTCAGGCGGTAAAAAAATCTCCGGAATTTGGGATAATCCCGGCAATTGCCCGTACCTCTGGGGGGGAGGGACGATAGTATGCATCCACATCAAAATGTGGTGTTTGGTACGCCGGTGGAGTCGTCGAGGCTTGGGTGTCCGGCGACGAACCGAGAGTACCCAAAAAGTTGTACATGCTCGCCCAATCGTCGAACGAGTTCAAGTCGAACCCGCCGGAGCGCCACCTGCCGCTGAAGTTTCCATCGCCGGACATTTTTTCAACAATTGGAGAGAACCGAATAGATGAGTGTAGTGTTTGTGTGTAAAATGGAGAATGGAAGAGGAATTGAGTATTTATAGAATAATAAAAGAAAAAAAATAATTTAAAAAATCGGCGTCACGCCATCCGCCAGCGTGTGCCACGTGGCCCGCGCGCGTGGCTCGCCAGCTCGAGGCCGGTCTCTTCGGCACGCGTCTCGTCGAGACGAGACCAGCGTCGCAACGCTGTCTCGATGTTGTCTCGTTCCGTCGAGACGAGACCGAGACAACATCGAGCCGCGATGCGGATGCTCTCAGCAATTCGTCCATAACTCGCCCTATAGCAATTTATAGTCCATATCATCATTTCATAGTTCTACGTATTTGTTTGCAATGGGATAAACTATAACCCGCCCTATCTTTTAATAATACATAAAATTAAGACCACAATATGAAAACTTCATTTTATTAAAAAAGTCGAAAAAGTACAAACCGAAATACTGAAATACTAAAATTTCAACAACGGTTACGTGACTAAATTTCTTCAATCATGTTGGACATGAGGCGAGGATGGAGTTGATGGTCACGCATTGGATCTTTGCCGAGAGAAGCTCGTTGCAACCCATTAGTAAATCTCGAAAGTAGGGCGGGGACGCCAAACCAGAGCTAGGTCCAGCTTCCTCATCGTTCCAGTTGGTGACTCTTGCACCTTCATCACAACAAAACATGACATCGACGATAACAACCTTGTACCGAAACGCACCGAACCTTTTACTATTGCCTAACAACTTGGAGCACACCAAATGCCCGCTCCACATCCATCAAACCACTACTTAAGTATTTTATACCTAAGGAACCACTACTTAATATTTTATACCTAAGGACCATTCTTTTTTATCGTTTGCAATATACATTTGTTGTTTTCCTTCAATTACAAAACAACCATATTTTAGGGCTTTATGTGATGTAGTTCTATACTATTTCATTAGGCCAACAACATAGTTTCATTTTGTCATTTTTGGAATGTCCAAAAAAATAGTTTCATTTTCAAAAATAGAAGTATTTTTCCTATACTTTTCTTACGTACTTTTTTTTTCTCTTTATCTTTCTTACTTTCCCTATTTTTTCTCCTTCTCTCTTATTTATTTGTGCGCATTAAAAGAGAGTATAATATTATTTTCAGCTTAGAGCATCCACAATGGGGCAGACGATGCGGTGTACGAGGCATCGTCCGCCACTGTGGCGTCGTGGACGATGGCTTAACCATCGTCCGCGCCCTATCGATCGTCCGCGGACAAAGCGCGGACGATGCTCATCGTCCGTCGCATCGTCCGCCACTGTGGCATCACGGAAGATGCGAACACGTTTTCTTTTTCTATTCTTTTTTTTTTTCCAAAATTTTTTCTTATTTAAACACCACAATTCTCAACCATTTCACACTCTGCTATTTCACATCTCTTCAATTATTCTCTCTCATCTTCTCAAAAATGAATCCCGACGACTACGATTTGAGTACATTGGATGGCTGCAGACGGGCCTTGACTCGAGCCTTGTTCGATGCTGTTAATGAAGCCGCGGCGGAGTGCTTGGCACAAATGCAACGGGAGGCGGAGGCGGTGGCAGTGGCGCGGGTTCCTCGGCCGATACGACGTCGGACGTATGTCCCGCGCGAGCACGACGTAGCTCACGAACGACTGTTCGCAGATTATTTTGCCGAGCAACCACGGTGGGGCCCGAATGTTTTCCACCGCCGTTTTAGAATGAGTCGGGATCTTTTTCTGTCTGCATTGTGCACACGTTGGAGGGACGTGATGAATACTTCCAGTATCGGGAAGACGGCATCGGCAGACACGGACTTACGCCGTTGCAGAAGTGCAAGGTTGCGATCCGGCAGTTGGCCTACGGCACCACAACGGATATATTCGACGAGTATCTTCACGTCGGGGATACAACTGGCCACGAATGTCTCAAGAAATTTTGTAAGATAGTTGTGGAGGCTTTTGGCGACACATATTTGCCAACGCCGGACTGCTGATAATTGCCATAGGCTTCTGATGAGGATGCACGAGACGCTGCACGGCTTCCCTGGGATGCTAGGGACCATCGACTGTATGCACTGGCAGTGGAAGAATTGCCCGACGGCGTGGAGAGGCCAATTTACCAGCGTCTACAAGGACAGCCACCCTACGATGATCCTGGAAGCCGTCGTTGACCATCGCCTCTGGATCTGGCATGCCTACTTCGGTGTAGCCGGGTTGAACAACGACATCAACGTCCTCAACTCGTCCACCCTCTTCGCGGATCAGTGCAGGGGTCGTGGACCGGCTATCGAGTTCACTGCCAACGGCCGCAGACATCATATGGGGTACTACTTGGCCGATGACATATACCCAAGGTGGCCTGTTTTTTTAAAGACGATCAGCTGCCCAATTGGTGAGGGGAGAGTCTTATTTGCGGCAAAGCAGGAGTCTGCGCGGAAGGATGTGGAGCGGGCTTTTGGGGTGCTCCAATCGCGGTGTGCAATCGTGAAAGATCCAACGCGTTCCTGGTACAAGGAAGTCATCGCCGACGTTATGTATGCGTGCATCATCATGCATAACATGATAGTCGAACAAGAAGTTGGACATGTCACCGATTGGGTGGATGATGAAGCCGGACCTAGCTCCAGCACGACGACCCCGCCAGTCGCTCGAGAATTACCGATGGGCTTCGGTGAGGTTCTACATCGACAGACCTCAATGCGCAGCCAACAAGACCATATTCTGCTCATGACCGACATGATTGAAGAAGTTAAGAACTGCAACCGCCGTTGAGAATTTGTAGTTTTTTTCACATTCGTAGTGTAATGTTTTAATTTTAATAAAATGAAGTCTTTTTTTCTAAATTTTGAAGTATTTAAATATTCAAATAATAGATAAAATGCTTATAGCGTGGCTTAGGACGGGCTATAGTCCGTCTTTTGCAGGTAAAAGTGACGGAAGATAAAATACTGATATGGCAATGCATATGACGTCGCTTAAGGCGTCCCAACTTGAATTTATATAAAAGCAGGAAATGAAGCACCATATTTAATTAGTACTAGTACTAGCTAGGAGTACAATATTTTTTTTGTTAAGTTGAGCTACATATAGACAATGATTTTTTCGATCCCGAGTACAGGTCAAATCCCGTCTGGAAACGAGTATAGGAGTATTCATTTATTTGTTGTCTTTTCAAAATTTATGATTTGACTTTTGATTATTTCATTCTCTTTTGTTTTATCAGACTTTTTGCCATGTCCTTAAAATATATTATCTCAAAGTGTTAATGGATATAGATATATTTCACGTTCAAGATTTTCATATTATAGAACTAGATCTATCGTTCTTGTTCATCACTCTTTGAGTATAATTAAAAAATTTGGAGGGGGGAAATTTTTGGATTTTGAGAAACCTGATAAATTCGTT
Organism: Salvia hispanica; assembly: GCF_029641045.1. Classification (NCBI taxonomy): domain Eukaryota; kingdom Viridiplantae; phylum Streptophyta; class Magnoliopsida; order Lamiales; family Lamiaceae; genus Salvia; species Salvia hispanica. Next base: position 11,198,563 of record NC_142692.1, read on the forward strand.
TCACTTCAATACCAAGTTTGTTCGGAAAAGCTGAATATATATTTAGATCATCTTAATAGTAGTAATTTATATAGTCTAGTAATATCATAAAAATAATTATAAATATCTCTCTAGTATTTGAATTATATATATAAACCTCGAGAACCATGAAGAAGTGTAAATAAATTTCATCAAGACTTTTGCGGAATGGGGTTATGCAGTACCTTCCAAAACGATTTCTTTATATTAATGATAGATTATCACACTATAATATTAAAAATAAAAAAAAAACTTAAATACGAACAAATCTTCTGATCCATGTTAAGAAAAGTATTTCTTCATACAACAAAGAGTCCACTCTGTTTCTGTACACATATTAATATTATCTTCTAAGTTCTGACTCACAAAGATATACTAGTATGTACGTAATTAAATAATTATTGGTTAAGGTTAATACAATTTCGCAGCTTAGACAGTTACGACGTGACACAGTAAAACTACATTTTCATAAATAAATTAACACACTGTCGTCTGATCTGCATCATTTCAATTTTTTTAAATGAATTTGAAGTTGCAGAAGAAGAAAACCTTCTTAAAAAGAGAAAATATAGTATAAATCAATTAATATCAAATTAAATTCTTCGATTAGACATAAATGTCAAATTAAAATTCTAAATTTGTGAACATATATGGAATGCAGACTATTAACAACACATGCATACAAAATATGCTTTAGAAGTTGAGACTATGAACACAATAAATGGTTAAATATTTATATGTTCTTAAAAAAATTACATTTATAAATAAATGTAAATTTATGAAAATAGCCTTTCATTTTTATCAAAATTGCTAGGCATTCTCCCTCTGTCAATGATTAGTCTATTAATAAGATTATAATCATTGAAGCCATTATCCGTTTTACTGTATTACTAGCATTTATTAAAGGAATAAAATCAAGTAATCACATGTTAATGGGAATTAACTTTCATTAAGGCAAGCGATGATTCTTTATACAAGAATCTCAGAATTGAGAATAGACGTGCACGAGAGTCGTCTTCAATTAATTACTCCACCAAATACCAATAACACACACACTACACACACATCATATACACTATAAACAAAATATACACATTGCTCAAAATACATATACTACTATACACACTAATATATGGCAAGTTACACTAATTGTACCAGCTCATGTTGTTGTTCAACCTGTCATATATTTTCAAAAACAAATCTTTGTAATGATTTAGTATATTTCACAAGATTACATTGTCAAAAAACATGTAAGAGGCAGCAGAAATTTTAAAGAAATATTATGTACCCCATAATTATAGAAAGTTTACCGAGTATCACCCTCATTAATCTAAAAATATGAAAAATGAATAATTTGTGAAATTCTACTAGAATTAAGAAATAGACGTAGACATTATATAAGGAGGATTAGGTGTATTGAGCGGGATTTTCGGAGGTCAAACCTTTTACGGGTCACACTAATAACCCACCCGGGTCGACCCGACCCGTTACGCCTGCCGCCGATGAAACTTTCTGAAAAATTTCCGACAGATAAGCACAGCTCTCTTTCCTTTTTTGCTCAGCGCGCTATAATTCATCCTAGAGAGAGAGAGAGAGAGAGAGGAGTTAACCTTGGCATTTGTCTCTACAGCTTTACCGTTTTCCATCATCATCAGCATTCAGTAGCCTCTCTGCATTTCCTTCTCTCTCCACCTAAAATCCATAATTTTTGCTTCTCTCTGTTCGGAAATCTTCCATTTCTCTCCCATCCGTCAAAAGATGCAACGGAGAAGAGGATGAGCGGAGGTGAAGTTTGAAGATAGATTCACTGCTTTTGATTCGGTTTTTCGTGAAGGTGAGCTCCGGATTAAAGTTTATTTGTTACTTCCTCTACATTTTAAAGCAACGTAAAATTGGACGCACACACCGAAAATCCCTAAATTCTGCGTGCTGCCAAAAATCCTAGCGAGTGATACGTGAATGCAAGGCGGGAGGTTTCCTGAATTTCAATGAGGTTGGTGCCGAAATGGTGGAACGGTGGAGCAGGGTAGTTTTAATTTTTGTAGCTTCATTTTGCTTTCTGTTTGTGCATACATTGGAGCAGCAATTGTTGGTGTCAAGGCAAGAGAGATTGGCTCTGATTCAATTGAGATCTTCGTTAGGGTTGAGAGCGAGGTATTGGCCTATTAAATCTGACCCGTGCACTTCATGGGCGGGTATACAATGCACCAATGGAAGGGTTACAGGAATCAATATATCAGGCTTCAGGAGAACTCGGAGGGGTAGTCTAAATCCTCAATTTTCAGTGGATGCACTCCGGAATTTGACCTTGTTATCCTCACTCAACGCCTCAAATTTTGTGTTGGCCGGGCCGATCCCTGACTGGTTCGGGTTGCAGCTGCCTTCACTCCAAGTGCTTGATCTTAGGTCTTGTCTTATCAGTGGTGCTATTCCATTGACTCTTGGCAATTTGAGCAGTGTAATCGAATTGTATTTGTCGGATAACAACATTACAGGTGTGGTTCCGCCTAGTTTAGGCCAGTTGGTTGGGCTTTCCGTGCTTGACCTTTCGCGGAATCTTCTCACTGGCTCCATTCCACCTACATTTGGTGATCTTCGAAATCTCACTTTGCTGGACATGTCAACGAATTTCTTGTCCGGAGCGATCCCTGCTGGCATTGCGACTTTGTCTAGGTTGCAGTTATTGAATCTTTCAGCAAACAGCTTGTCGTCTTCGATACCTGCTCAACTCGGTGATCTTTCTGGTCTAGTTGAGCTTGATCTTGGGTTTAACTCTTTGTCGGGGTCAGTGCCTGCGGATTTGAGAGGGTTGAAAAGTTTGCGACGAATGGTGCTAGGGAACAATTTTCTTTCAGGGTTGCTGCCTGGTGATCTGTTTGCTTCTTTGACTCAGTTGCAGTTTTTGGTATTGACTCATAATGGCTTTAGTGGGGAACTTCCGGATGTGTTGTGGTCAATTCCCTCACTGCAGCTCCTTGATGTGTCCGTGAATAACTTTACTGGTTTGCTGCCCAATGTGAGTTCCACCTCTAAGGCCACTGCTGCCTTATTTAACGTTTCACTGAATTTGTTATACGGAACTCTTACACCTGTAATTGGAATGTTTAATTTCACGGACTTGGCGGGTAACTATTTTGAGGGTCCAGTTCCAATCTATGCACGCGGCAAAACATTTCTTAGTAGGAATTGCCTTCAAAGTGTGGCTGATCAGAGGGTTGCAACAGATTGTGCCTCATTCTATGCTGATAGGAACCTGACATTTGATAATTTTGGAGAGCCTAAGACCACTCAACCTACAGCTTCTCCAGAGTCCAAAAATAAAAGCCACAAGTCAGTTGTCATTTTAGCTTCTGTCTTGGGAAGTGTTGGGCTTCTTGCAATTGTGATATCGATTGTTGTACTTCTGATTGTATGCAAGCGAAAGGGAACGACAACAAATCAAAGGAGTAATGGCGTGGGGCCTGATCCTGCTGGTGGAAGTTCACCACCCCCGGGAGTCTTACTGAACTTTTCAACACTGGGTGATGCATTTACATCCCAACAGATTCTTCAAGCGGCTGGTGAATTCAATGACACAAATCTTATCAAGCATGGACATTCTGGTGATCTCTTTTCTGGGAAACTTGAAGGTGGAATCCCTGTAATTATAAAAAAGATAGATTTGCAGTCATCAGTCAAAAGGGAAACATATACGTCAGAGTTGGAAATTTTCAGCAAGGTTTCCCATCCTAGACTAGTCCCTCTCTTGGGGCATTGTTTGGAGAATGAGAATGAGAAGTTTCTTGTTTACAAACGCATGCCAAATGGGGACCTGTCCAGTTCTTTGTTCAAGAAAAGAAAACCAGATGATGATAGTTTACAATCATTGGACTGGATAACCAGACTTAAAATTGCAATAGGAGCTGCTGAAGGTCTCTCTTACTTGCATCAAGAATGTACTCCGCCACTTGTTCACAGGTAGCTTGTGAATCTCTTTTCTTTCCAATTCAATTAATGCTTAACTGTTTGAGCCAAATATTTTTTTTACTTTTAAATCGTAGTCCTGAAAATGATTTGCATAATTTATATTGCATTTGTCTGTGATTTGTTATATTGATATAACCTATTCGACTACACATATAGAATGTAGGATATGTCATTGTGTTATGCACCCAGATTTCCTATTCATTGTTTTTAGACTAAAACTCAATCTAATGATTGAGTTTCACCAGACTTGAGTCTGAAGAATTATTGTGTCATTGTGTGTTGATTGCATACCATTTAGGTTATCGAAACAAGCTAAACAGTGTAAATATTTACCCCAACTGTCGAGAAGCTTTCTTTAACCTCGTTTGATAGCTAGCAGTTATTGTTTCTCTTTTATTATTCATGCTCATGTCCTAAATGGGAGTCATAAAAAATTTCTTTTAACGTATTCCTTCACTAAGTATTTCATTTTTTCCTTTGATAACGCATTGCAATTTTCTTCATTTCTTCGTTTTTTCATTTTCTATTTGTTGATGCTTGCCATAGATGATCTGATGCTTGTTTTAATTTTTGAGCTAATTCATTCTCAGCATGAGTTGGAGTTTCCTAAGTGCCTAAATGGAATTGAGCAATTGTTAGATAATCCAGCAATTTTATTTTTAGGTATTCATAAATAACATAAGAATGGTTTTCATAACAAATATTGCATTTATTCAGGAAGAGTACTTTTGAGTTTTCCATGCCCATTACACACTATTTAAGTAAGGGCTATTGGAACGTGTTCTATATTTAGCTACTTGGCTAGTTTTGAATTGAAAATTTCCTATGACATTGTAGTCAAAGCATACTTGGTTTTATGATTGTTTTGCAATATATAACTATTGCAGGGTCTTCTCTGATGCATGTTCTTTCTGTGCTGATCTTTACTTGAGTTCAAATCCTTATGGTATCAAGAAATAAGTCATACTGCAAAGAAAAATGGAGAAGAACATCCAAATGAACTCCTTTACAACTTTAAACATATTTTGTTGGTAATTTGTCTACTGTATCTGTTTTGACCCTCTAGTCTCCCAGTAATGACATTGATTTCTTGTATTCCTGAAGGGACGTTCAAGCTAGCAGCATCCTGCTTGATGATAAATATGAAGTACGGTTGGGAAGTTTAAGTGAGGTTTGTGCTCAAGAAGGAGAATTTCATCAAAATAGGATCACAAGATTGCTACGATTCTCCCAGTGAGTATTTCCTATATTGATCCTGATTGCCACTTTATTTATCATTCTGAAGTTTTCATTTTCAAATGAACTTTAAGACCGAAAGTATCGAATCTTTGATTGTACTGAGGACTTGTTCATGAATATAGCTTTTCAAACTTGTGATCATATCTTACATTCATTTGGGATGTTGCATCTGTTTGATGGACTCTGAAATAATAATTAGAATGTTATTCCATCTTAAATGAAGGTTCTCATTATCAACATTTAAAATCTGCTTGGTGCACTCTAATTAGTATTGGTATAAATATAATTGTCTGTGCTGTTAAGCCAATTATACTGCCAATATTCAGCTGAATATGAACACTATTATTTTACCCTATTATTCTGTGGATTATTTTACGGTTTTACCCTATTATTTTTTCTGTAACTTGCAATATTTTGCCAAGATAATGACTGTTCCCTTCTTGTATGCAGGATTTCGAACCAAGCTGCATCAGGTTCAGGTATATTCACTTCGTTTATTTTGAGAGTGTGCTTATTACCTTTGTTTATCTCATTAATTGCCATGAACCCCAGGAACTACGTGCAGTCCCAATACGTTAAACTTGAAATAGTTTGTGGTTATCACCTTTATTTATCTCATTCGAGCATGCTGCTGAGAGCATAATTATAACGTTAACATATGGTACTGACTTCATTTAGCAACCTCTATAAGTATGGATGCAAGCTGTAAATGCTTCATGAAAGTGTTAGTTCAATCCAGTTTGGTTAGTTGGTAGCACTGAATTAGGAAGCTCGAAACTGGGTGGTCTAGATTTCAAATTGTGATAATGATCCAGACATTCTCTTCTATCCCAATGATCAGGTACGCCTAATGCAACGTGTGCCTATGACGTGTACTGCTTCGGGAAGGTATTGCTCGAGCTCGTGACTGGTAAGCTGGGCTTGAGTTCATCCACCAACACGACCACGAAGGAATGGTTGGAAGCAACATTACCGTACATTAGCATATATGACAAGGAACTAGTTACAAACATCGTGGACCCTTCATTGATCATTGATGAGGATCTCCTGGAAGAAGTATGGGCAATGGCAATTGTGGCAAGGTCTTGCCTCAATCCCAAGCCAACAAGGCGTCCCCTGATGCGCTATGTTCTCAAAGCATTGGAAAATCCTCTGAAGGTGGTAAGAGAAGAGCACTCTGCTTCTGCAAGGCTCAGAACCACATCCTCTAGAGGTTCATGGAATGCTGCTGTATTCGGGAGCTGGCGGCAGAGTTCTTCAGACGTGGCAGCTGCACCAGCAGCAGCCAGCGCCATGTCCCATAAAGCTGAAGGCGGCAACAGTTTCAAGCAGTCAGCAACGACAGGGTCTATAGGGAGCGGGCGGATTGGTTCGTCCTCAAACAGACGGCACTCAAAGGAAATTGTCCCGGAACCTTTGGATGTAGAGAGAGGTGGGAATTAGAGAGAAGGCGAGGTGATGGATGATGATTTTCGAAATAAAGATGGGATGTTTTGGTGTGAGATTTGGAGTCCCCTCCCAGACTGCCTTCCGTACATTCTCCTATCTTCGAAGTCGCTCTGGTAATCAATGATGTGTTTGATTCCCGCAAACAGAGTTGCTTACAGGTTTAGGAGACTCTTTTCATTTCTTTTGTTTTATTAATTATCTGGGAGAGGTTTAACAGAGGGTGGGAATTGAATGGAGAGTGATTGTTCGTGGTTTTGTTACTGCATATTTTTTAATGGTTGTCGGAATTGTACATTATTTTATTGGACATGGGGTTCCTGGGGACAAGGAGAAGGACGACATTGTTGTCTGAAATCTGAATTAATATATCAATGGAAATCTCACCTCTTATTCTGTATGAAATGCTGCAAAAATTCTTTTAAATTGAGGAATGGAAAACCAATTTTCTTAACCCAAAATAACAATAATAACCGAGAAAACAGATGATATAAATATGGGAAAAGAAGTGTGTAAAGTACATGTGAAAGATCCGAGGGAAATGAAAATAGAGGTAGAAAAAACAAAAGCAGTTTCCTACACAGATTCAAACCCGAGTAATTTGATTCAGAGTCCAATGCCGTAACCATGGGACCTCTTTGTTTGTATTTAAACATTATTATCTACGAATGTGCAATACCCACTGTATTCAGAGTCTCATTCTTCAGCAGAAAATCTAGACTAGTTCAAGTTTTTGGAAGTTCATCTCTTGAAACCAAAACAAAGATACACGAGAAAACAAACAGCCGGAAAAAAGGACTTTGTTCATATGTAACAAAAAAGAGCTTTCATCATCCCAAACGCACAATGCTTGTACACCAAAAAAACCAAAAGAATGAGCGAGATGGATCCATGAACTATACAAAGGCATGAACTAATGTCATTCAAGAATTATGCCCCATATCATGCAAAATGTTCATTCTAAATGAAGAGGATTTTGTGTCCCACAGGTAGATTTCCAACATCATTCTGACAGCATGATGATTGCCAAAAGAAAGGGAGTGGATAATATTATGTTGACTCTTCAAAATCAAAGAAATTACCAAAGTTCAGTTGCTATCATCTCTGCCAACCAGGAATAGATGGAATCATCGAATTGCCATTCTTTTCCAACCTGCATAAGATAATATGGTTATGCCTTCATCCACACAAACAGACACATGCATCGTTATTAAAGATAATCTGGTTATGTCTTGAGATGATTAAATTTGGAACTCATAAAATCTCTATTTTAGGGATACTTATGGGTGATTATAATTTACAAAGATGGAAGCTCTATTTTAGGGATAAATAACTAAGAGGGAAATATAAGAAAATTAGGTTATTATTGTAAATTATGCTTTCAACTTAAAGAAATTTAAAGATGAAGGAAATAAATAGATGAAAAGAAGCACTCTGTGCTGTTAAGACACAGGTGCTTTTGCGCACCATGTTCTAAGACCCTAAGACTAAGTTGCACCAAGATATGCCTATTGCACCTAAGGACCCATTCAAAACTATTGACGAGCGCACACACACACACACACACACAGAGAGAGACCTTGAGATGGCATCAACTGCACTGGCAACCTCTTCAGAACTTGTCTCAAGTACTTGGCCGCCCAATATGATCTCATCTAAAATTGTATGGACCTGAAGAACAAATCACACTGTAATAAGCAAATTTGCAATGATATCGTGAATTAAGCTTGTTACAGCAGATACATTAAGGAGCCAAAATGACATGCATGAAAGTACTTTGGTATTGCTAGGAAAAGAAAGCTACCTTGTAAAAATTGAACACTATGTCAAGCTCGCATACCTCTCGGAAACACTTGTTCAATGTCTCCACAAATACTGTAATAGTTCAAACAGAAGGCTGGATGTAAGATACGACTAGAACAAAAGACAGCACTATGGACAGGTTTCAACATGAAGAAAACAACAGGTATCCTTATTTTCTATTACTAATTATGCTTATAACATTATAAGGATTTAAAGTGATTCCGAAATGGAACATATAATCAAGCAATAGTAAAATCACTATAAACATAACATGATTAAAAGGCAAGGAATATACAGCATTGTGATAGCAATTAATATGTGGAATTTTAAAAGAAATGGCAAATGCAATTATTCATCAATTTCTATTGGTGGTGAATGCTTAGAACAGATGCAATGATGAATAGGACAGACAATTTGACTGACCACACCATAAGGAAGAGCTAATTTCATATTCTCAGCTACAGAACAAGTGCTACACTATATAGTAACTCAATTAACCCAATAGATTTAGAGTATTCAGAATACTCATCACCTAAAGACTCTCCATAGAGTGCCACCTATCCTCGTTCCTTATTTAAAAATATTTACAAGTAACACAATTACTTTCAACAATAAGGGTGTTTGGTTTATGCCATTGCCATACCTTGTCTTCTTCAATATATTTAGTCATCATAAACATAACACTAGCATAATCTTGAACTAGATATGCAAAACTGTATTTTCGTGTCATGTTCAGATGCTTTACCTTATTTATGCTTGGCCTAAACCCTATAAATTCGTGTCAAGGACTGCCACATTGACAGATAGTCCTATTTATGCAAATTCTGTAAAAATGGCAGCTAGAATCATGTGAATTGAAGATAAAAAATCAGGTCTAACCATAAATTCAACTTGGAATACCTTGCATCAGATCTATCATCGCTAGCTCATTTTCAGATTTGTCAAATATGAAGACAAAGTACAGTGTTGCAAAAGTTTTATAAACAAGCCGTACATCCTGCAAGGTTGAACAACAACGCAGTTTCAGAAAACGAGCCACATACATAATTTTATAACCATCTAATTAAATTTCTGCAACAAGCAATTCAAAATTCCCAAACCAAAAATTACCCGCCCAAAAAGTGGATCCGCTTTAACGAAATTACTGACGTTCTCTGCTCTACTGCACAAAACTGCACGCAGAATCATTGATGGATCAAACGCAACAAGTTGAGTAATGATTTTACACTCGACCATACTTCTCATACCAAATAATCCCCAAAAATTGGAACATTAAATAATCAATTTATAGTATAGTAATTAAAAAGAAACAGAACTGACCTCTGTAAATGCTCCGAACTAGCTCCTGCTGCTTCTCCGGCGGCTAGGCAAGAACAGATCTAATGGTTCAAATAATTATTGGTTGATTCGGGGAGAGGGGGAAATGAAGCAAACCTGAAATTCATAGAATTTGATGAGGCGAGGCTTGCCTTGATCGTTCATTATGATCACTCCTCGTATCATTTTCTTCACCAATTTTGTGCGACTTCACTGCTGTTTTGTGTATGAGCTGGAGGAACGTGTGTAAAGAGTGTTGGTTTACCATATCATCATTATTTTGTATACTTTATTGTGTTTTTGCTCTAAATCTATAAATATAAATATTAATTTATTCTGATTTTTATTTAATTTATTATGAGCTTACTTACAATCAATTAATTTATGCCACTAATTTAACTTTGATTATTTATTTACGTGATTTTGTTATACGGTCACCAAAATAAGATCATACAATAGTCAATATGATACTAGTACACTAAATTAAATAATTTTATTTATTTAATTATATTAAAAAATGAAAGGAAATGTGAAAACAATAAAATGAAATACAACAAATAAAACTTCTTTAATTTACTATAATACGATAGTATTTCGATACTTATAATAAGGTCTTTTTTTAGTTGATATCAGTTGATAGTGTCAACGTAAATAGTCATTAAATTATATCAGCACTGCAATTTTCATTACGCACAAAATCAGAATAAATCAATTATTTAATAATTTAATAGACAAATTTTAAAATTAATATGTAAAACCAATATTTTAAATCATATTCCCTCCGTCCCAGATAATTCGACCCAGTATTTCATTTCGGGCCGCCCCACGTAATTTCTCTCACTTTTACCATTTTTGGTAGTGGACCTCATATTCCACTAACTCATTCCTACTCACATTTTATTATAAAACTAATATTTTAAAAGTAGGACCCATATCCCACCAACTTTTTTAACTCACTTTCTATTACATTTCTTAAAACCCGTACCGGGTCAAAGTGTCCCGAATTATTTGGGACGGAGGGAGTAGTAGTATACTAATTTAGTTTTCTTTTAACTTTTACTCCATCGAATTAAAAGTTTCATGCTCCATAGTAGTATAATAGTGCTATCTAAGCATATCAGAATGGCTCGTGAGAGGGCTAATCAAAAGACACTGTGATGTATTTGAACTAAATTACCAAAGTTTTAAACCATTCTAAACTCTCAATTCTAGATCTTGTTTTGATCTCGAGGGAGCCTATTCAACTCAAATCATTGTATACTCAAAACTTTGGATATCAGTTGAGTCTGGTTTGTTAGATTAATGCAATAATGACCTGAAATAACCGATAATTTAAATATTTATACTTGATTTTCATGGAGTAATAAATTTGACATACATAAAGTCCATGGGTGATGGGCCGAGAGCCCACATACAAAGAATAAATAATGAATTTCCTGGGCTTTATAATTGTAGCGGTAAATTCAAAAAACCAAATCATATAAAATGGAGCGGACGTGATCCACGAGAAAGGAAACCCGCCTGACGCGGACCCGTCCACTATTAAAGTAGTAGTAACATTAATTTCATAAATCGAATATCATGGGTTTCACCAAAACCATGTCAATCTACACTCTACATATTTAACCCAAATCTGCTGATTTTATTTTATTTCTTTGCGATAATACTAATTTTCTCTCTCAAAAGATTGTTAAACACTTTCCAAATTTCCCTGACTTTTTTTTTCATAGTAGTGCTACGTAATACTATACAAATAACTTTGCTGCGGATATTAGGCCATGTCGCATTGGGAAAGTATTATCGTAGTTATCTCTTTCGTCCCAAACCAATACTCTTACGAGTAGTAAATAATTTTTAAGTTTAATGTAAAATTTATTAAACTATTGGTCCTTTTTTATCCTCATTTACAACAACCGCGTTGACATGGAGTAAAACATGTTCGTACAATTTACTTGGAAACAATAACAATAAAATGACAGCTTGCAGCTGTGTTTTGCATTTATGATTCAGTTATTTCAAATAGTAAGTAGAACAAACAGATTTGAATTTACCAGTCGTATTTATGAGATCACATGCGCCAATTTAAGTACCACAACATGGTCCTCTCATAGTTTTCACTCATGAGCTTTCACGTTTTTTACCGAATAAAACTTGACAGAATAAAATAATAAATCTGATAAAATTTAGTTTGTCCTATAAATTTAAAAAATCATGAAATTTAATACCTCACAAATAATAAAATATTTAGATCGTCAATGTATAATACACGGTTGATGAGATTTCGAATATATAAAAGATTCGGATGGCGGAAATATAAATCTAAATTTAAACTATCACATTATATATGGAGTATATGATTTCATTCAAATCTAAACATATGGGACAATTGCAAATATTGTTTAATTTTATGGTTTTTTTAATTAATTTTAAAATTGTGATATTGACTAGAATTTGACTTAATTTAATATGTCAATTTACTTTTTTAAATCATTGAAACTAAGGCCGTTATTTTCTATGTCGGTTAGATAAATTGTAGATTTGTTCATTTATATGTAAACTAGCATAAAATAGATAAAATGAATTATAAAATATAGTGTGACAAAAGTAGGTTTATTGCAACCAAACAGGTTGTAGCGTCGTAGTTGACAGCGTAGAGCTATGGTGACCTGCTGGGAGACTTTCGGCCTTAATTCATAAACCTGATTGAACAAGATTAGTCGGATTCCGCCAATAGGCGGGCTCAGTACACCTGTGGTCAAACAAAAAGAATTAGATTTATTGTAGAACTTATTGTAATGTTGGCGGAAAATATTTCACCTATTTGCATTTCTTTTAGGGTTATTATCCAAAATATATACTACCAACTTTTGATCAGTTCAAATTTTTATCATGAAATTTAAATGTGGTGAAAATATCACATTCTATTTCTTCACCATATTTTAAGTTTGTGATAAAAACCTAAATTAACCAAAAGTCAGGTGTATTTTTTAAATGGCCCTTTTGTTTCTTTTAATGTGACCAACTCAATAATAATAATAATTGGTGGTAATAGTAGATTAGTAGTGGTGGTTCTGTAATGGTGTAGTGGTAGTGGTGCAGTAATCATAGCCCACTAGTCCATCACACCAAAAAACAAACATCATCAATCAATTTTGGAAGTTAATAGTAGTAGTATCATCTATCACTCTGTTCCAATTTTTCAGATAAGAGCCTTAATACTTTCTATTCACTTGTATAACTGCATTTTAAATTTATTCATAAATTATTTTATTGATCACAAATGCATATACTTATTCATAAATTATTTTATTGATCACAAATGCATATACTTATTCATTTAAACCGCCATATTTGTAAATTGAAAATAAATAAATAAAATTTGTTAACATTCAAATAAGATTTGCAAATTACTACTCCTCATACTACATTTTAAATATTGAAAATTTGCCTATTTTAAATGAGTGAATGACTTAATATTTGTCTACAACCGTGGCCGCCCCTTGCCCCCTAAAACCTACGTTGCGTACCCTCAGCTGCAACCTACCGTGTGCTTCACCGAACGCCTCTTATTAGCCAATGTCACGGCCGCCCCTAGCAACACAGACACATTATCGGCTCCCAAAAGCACGCTGCGTTAGTTGTTGGCTTGTTGCGTTTGCTAATAATCTCGTAAGATTTTATAAAAGAATAAGAAAAAAATTGGATTTTCTAGCTTGATTACATAGACGATAATCGCACACATTTGACATTTTAAATCAAAGTAGCAATTGGTATATGCCTTGCTAAACTTTCTTACCTGGGTTTAGTCTCATTCGGACATGATACATCATAATTCATACATGCATGATGCATTGGGTAAAACTCTTTTTGTGCTTCATCTATAAAATATTGACGGGATTCGAATTTTGGACAAATTTTATGTTATTTTACCATGTATATATATACTTGATTAAGTTTATTTAGACTTGTTTAATTAAATAAAAACTTAGGGTGATTGAATTATTGGTGTTGTTAAGTAAGTTTGTCAAACTTGGTAGTAGTATATTTTTCACTCTTTTTGCCGAACTTATATGAATTTGAAACCTTGTGATTACAAGAGTAAACTTACCTTCTTATATGAATTTGAAACCTTGTGATTTCTCATGAGTAAACTTACCTTTTTTTAAGGGAATCAATGTTACATTTTTGTTATTGGTATTGACTAATGAGTCTACACTCTACATTGATATTATTTGAAAAGTGAAGGATGAAATTGAAGGAAAGTTTTATTACTCCTTTTGAAAGTATACTAATATAATTAAGATTCTAAGTCATAATTGTGTCACGACACATTTGTGGAATTGATGATATGAACACTAATTACTGCGCCGATCAAGATCGTGTAGTTCATATAAGCACATTAATATATGTGGTGGTTCATTAAATTTCAAACCTATTTATCATTAAATGATTGTTCCCGAGTAATATAAATAAAATATCAACCTTGAAAATCAAAATAAATACTATATCTTATTTGATAAATACACATCCACTAATTAATTAATGAATCATTCCTCTTGTCCGGCCATTTCATTAAACTATTAACTACTCCGACAGTCATGTGAGTAATTTCTATAAAGAAAAATTATTTCTAGTGAATTTAACATAGTAACATTGTCACTCATAATTTGTTGGTGATAGATAAGTTAATGGGGATCATGAAATTGACGTGTGCATGGATGTAAGTTGAAAACAATAGAGCGTCTACTAGATTATTTATATATAAATTTTCCACACATTGTTGCGTGTTTTGGGTTATATAGTATTACAGCTTGTGCATTCCGTCGTCTTTCTCCTTTTATTTTGTTTGTTTCGATATGATAAACGACCATATCTTTTTTTCATTAATTGCCTCTCTGTTTTGCTCTACTGGAAATCTTATTATATTAAATCTTTTCACCAAGTCTGGTCTGCATATATTTGAAAGATATGGGTTTCATGTACGGCATTAAATATTTTCATCAATTCCTACGATCGCTCGAAAATAAAAATACCCAAGACTATACACAGCTTCTGCGCATAAATCATAATTATGAGTCAACATTCAGCTTCTGCGCACAAATCATTTTTCCTTTCTTTTCAATCTCAATTAGCTTTTACGTGCATGTATAGAGTCCATCTCTTAGATTATACTACTTCCATTATTTGGCACGGAGATTAAGAAAAATTGTGTTATATGAGTTAAGTAAAGAGAGAATAAAGTGGAAAATGAAAAAGATAGAGAGATGAAGAGAGAGAAAAGTAACAGAGAGTAAAATAGGTGTGGAAAAATGTATTGACTTTTACTAAAAAGGGAAATGATTCTATTACTATGGAACGTACCAAAATGGGAAAATGGCTCTATTACTATGGAACGGAGGGAGTACACAACTCAGGAGATACATTTACAAAAATATACACTACCATAGAGTATGTCGTTAGAGTAAGAGATCCAGTATTTATAGTAATTGTCAAATTATTTCACCTCAAATGATGAAACTCGGCTGAATTGGTAAGACGTTTTTCATCCGACCGATAATTGAGATATTCGAGTCACCATATGAATAAATTGAAAACTTATTGATATAAAAGAGAAAAAATAATTCACCTTAAATGTAGGCTGCATGTTACGCATGTCCCACGTCGTGATTGTTTTTGTTTATCACATAAAATGTTTGTTTGTTGGGTATGATAATCGGAAACAATCAAACGAAAAAGTGCATACATGCTTATCAGTTTATGTTTATATAGGGAGATGTTTAAATAAAATTATACTCCTACACTTTAATTCTGTAAGCGGGTGGATTGGTACTACTCCTACTAGTTATGTACATTCCTACATTTTATTAAATTATTTTTGTATGTAACATTAACAAATTTTGATTTTCACATGGATATCGTTGCCATTAAATTAAATTTATTCGATACATGTGATTTTTGTTTTATTTCAGAAAGAAAACTGTGATCTTTATTAAGGGTAGTGCTCCTGCTTTCACTTCACACGAATATATTAATGAGATCTAATACTCCGGAAGACTTATTTATCAATATTATTATTTCTTTAATATGACAAAAGACCGATAGGCTCGGAAAGAATATGTATTACTAATAAAATTATGAAGTTTTCCTTCCGTCCTCCATTACTTGTTACTAAGTTTCTTTTTTTATCAGTTCACCAATACTTATCACACTTATTTTTATTACTTTTGGTAATGAATCTCACATTCTAGTAACTCGTTCCACGCTCATTTTTTTATTATAAAACTAACGTAAAAGTAATATTTACACTCCGCTAACTTTTTCCATCCATATTTCTTTACATTTTATATAACCCGAACCAAGTCAACTTGTGGTGATTCCTAGTTTAATAAAAATCGATTTACAGGTAGCATTATAAAATTCGATGACAAAATAATAAATCATCTCATAAGCTATGCGGATTATTTCATAAACATGAAAATGATGTTTCTTTTATTGCCTAGGTATGGAAATAAAAACATATCTCTACTTCACGTGCAGCATAGGCTCCACGTCCACAGGTGCAAATTGTAGGGTCAAATTTACATAGGTGCAGTGCAAATAATGTAGGTTATGTATAGTACTTATAATAATTTATTTGCTACATAAGCCAAAAACTTGTGGTGACGTGGTACATACACATATTACAAGATGACAAATATGAAATCATTGTTAAATGATTTCCTCTTCAGTGTTCATAATCATCTCATTAATCAATGAGAAATAAATAATTTTGAAGGTTTTAACTCCGATGAAAAGCACCATCTACTTATAATATAACAAATTATGTTATTAATAATAATAAATGAAACGTTCAAACATAGATAGAAGACGGGGGATACTCTACCAAAACAGAATTAGTCAATTCGACTCAAAACTCCGTTTATTACAAATCGTGTTGGGTTTCTAGTTTGAAGTTTGAACAAGAACAGAGGGCAGAACGGTCAAATGTCCGTTTCGAAATATTGACTTTCCCCAAATTGCCCCTATCTTTCTCTGTAATTCTCGGCACTCACACTTTTAGTTGGTATCCGTTGTATGGCATCAGCAAGCTAACAAATACTCTAACAATGGCTTCCACTTTTTCCATTCCCTACTCAATGCCTCCAACCCCATCTCTCTAGTTTTCATACATGCCCTTGGCACACTTATCGATCTGTCTCGCCGGAGAAAATGGAGGATTCCGGTAGCTCTGCCGCCGGCGGTTTTTTCACTCAAAAAACCCCAATTCTGGGACAGAAGCTGTTCATCATCATCATCGCCACCATCGTGCTCGTGCTCGCTGCTTTCGCTCTGATTCTCCTGTTCCTCCGCAGCCGGAGCTCGAGGCAACGCCGCATTGGCGTGAATCATAGCTCCGGACTTGTGCCGCTGGTTTTCAGTGAGAGGGAGGCGGATCAGACACAGCCAAAGAGTGAGATGAAGAAGGTGTTTGTGATTGGGGGTTTGGATGCGGAGTCGGAGAGCACGATGCAGAGCGAGTCCTCGTCGACCGACGGTTTGGGGAGCTCTGGGTTTAGCATGAGAGAGCTGCAAATTGCGACGAATCAGTTTTCGAGTCAGAATGTGATTGGAGAAGGTGGTTATGGAATTGTTTATCGTGGGGTATTACAGGATGGTTCTGTGGTTGCTGTCAAAAATCTTCTAAACAACAAGTATGTAGTACCTCATTATGTGAATCGAGCTTTGATTAGGGGGTTTAAAGCAATATAAGAATTAGGGTTTATCTGTATGGATTCAACGTGCATATTTAATTTTGATTAAGGTCTTGTCTAAGATTGCTTGTTAGGAATTGTGATTTTAAATTGTTGATTTTGTTTTGAATGAACTTGTTGTGAGTGTGAGTGTGAGTGTGACATTGTGGAATTCGTTGATGGAATCAGAAGTTCGATCTAAATTGCTTCGAGGTGAATAATTTTGTCTTTTCGGACTAGGGAAGAGAAAACAATGTAATCGGCAGATTTCATTTATTTGGTTCTTCTTTATCTTCTCTCTTGTATAGGGAAGCTTTAGACTAATCCTTCTGTTCCCTTTAAATAATTCCATTCAAGTCTTTCATATCATTATGCTGCTTTATCTTATCTTGATTAACTTTCCCTTTTTTGCTTTCTCAGTTTAGATACCATTGCTTGTATTTTCGATCCCTTTTCTTTTGGTCTCTTTTTTTGTGATAATTGGTTGAGTGCTGTAGAGAAATCAAGTAGATTATGTTTGAGATTTTGGGGGCACAGAGGATTGTAATACAAATGGGTATCATCATCTTTAATCACTTTTAGCCCCATAGTCGAACTTTGCCTGGGAATGTTAGGTGTTTTAAGACTCATGACACCAAAATTTATGTAGACATCATATTTTCTTATTGGTTGCAGAGGTCTAATTCACCCCTGTTTGCAGCATGACTAAGTACATTGTGTCCTAATCATACAATTTTAGTTACGGTATATTATGGGTGCAGATTGACAGCCACAAGCCCATGATTCAAATATGTGGCATATTATGAGGAACTACATCTTTTTCCTATTTGTTTGAGCTATGATGAAGATTCTCGTAATCTCTTTAATTGATGATTGATCTGAACTAAGGGATGCACAATATGATATTGGATCAAAGTTGCCACCTTAATCTTCATTCTAACTTTGAATACAAGACAGATATTCTTTCATTGGTCTTCATGAAGCATGCTACAACAACCAACTCTTAACACTCTTTGGTCCTTTTCTCAACAGGGGTCAGGCGGAGAAGGAGTTTAAGGTGGAGGTTGAAGCTATTGGCAAAGTAAAACACAAGAACCTTGTGAGTCTCTTAGGTTATTGTGCTGAAGGAACTCAAAGGTACCCCATCTCCTTATCATTTGATTTTATTTCAGTTAATATAGAATTATTTTGATTCTTCACTTATTTCTGCTCATTTTTGGTTCAATCAGGTTGTTGGTCTATGAGTACATTGACAATGGCAATTTGGAGCAGTGGTTACATGGCGATGTGGGGCCAGTTAGTCCGTTGACATGGGATATTCGCATGAAAATTGCCATTGGGACAGCCAGGGGGTGAGGCATCATCCCAATTTTATACCAATATATGGATGGATATTCTTCACATGATTGATTGACTGGTGTTCTGTTTCTCATTTCATGCATCCTCCTATTTCCTTTGTCCATTTCTTTTGGGGTTGTGGCTTGTTTTTTCATGTGCACATCTACATGAAGGATGATTGTGACAAGAATATGATGATCTATGCCCTGACAATTCTTTGGAGCATCTCATGAGATGCAGATGCTCTGTTTTTTCTTTATGCACTTATTCTTTAATTTTCTGAATGTTATTGCAGACTAGCATACTTACATGAAGGATTAGAACCCAAAGTTGTCCATCGTGATGTGAAATCCAGTAACATACTTCTAGACAGGAAATGGAACCCGAAAGTGTCAGACTTTGGACTTGCCAAGTTATTGGGACCTGAGAAAAGCCACGTGACTACACGAGTGATGGGAACATTCGGGTTTGTTCTATTCTGACCTTAGTCTTTTCATTCTCCGATTTGAAAGAGGAAGAGGTGTAATTTTTGTTTACTTATCGCAGATATGTCTCCCCTGACTATGCAAGTACTGGTATGCTCAATGAGGGGAACGACGTATACAGCTTTGGAGTTTTACTCATGGAAATAATAACTGGAAGGAGCCCAGTAGACTATTCCAAACCACCAGGAGAGGTGAAGAAACACCATCTTTGAACTCGTTTTACTTTTTAAAAAAGCAGTAACTAAGTTCAAGTCTCATATTTCAGATGAACTTGGTGGATTGGTTTAAAGGGATGGTAACAAGTCGGCGTGATAAAGAGATAACAGACCCACTGATGGATGTTCCTCCACCCCCGAGAGCTCTCAAGAGAATATTAATACTTTGCCTCCGATGTATAGACTTGAATGCCAACAAACGTCCTAAGATGGGTCAGATTGTTCACATGCTTGAGGCCGATGAATTTCCTTTTCGCGTGGTAAGTAAGCTTCTATAGCTCATTAATGACAACATACATACACCAAAGTTGTTCCATTCTGTTTCTGGAACTTGATGCTAAACTGTTGTTTTCATGCAGGAACCTCGTCCAATTCGTGATACGGAAACTCTGCAGGCCCGAGTATCGATCAGCAATAGAGCTCAATTAGCCAACTAGGCAGAAGTGATAAATGATGATGAAGGAAGGCTAAGGTGAAGATGATTATTTTTGTCCATGTCTTACTGTGTATACATATTAAAGGGAAGACAATGACTGAGCTGCTTTGTAGAACGCCATTTTATTCTTTCTTCACCTGGCGCGTACCATTTAAATGAGGTGTAAATATTATTCCTAGTATGTTTTGCTTCATAGGCTCCCTTCTCAGCGCCGTGCGGGACGGCGGTCGGGAGGGGCGCTATTGGGACCGCTGAGCTGAGGAGGCCGAGAGCACGGGCGTATCTGAACGACAGTCGTCGTTTTTTTTTCCAACTTTATACATACGGTGAATCACAATATCCCCCGTGCGAAACGTAGTTCCCCAGCGGGAGTTAAGGGAGAAACGCCGGCGGCTGGGGCATAGCTTTTCCACTATGGTGGACACCCTAACAACAAGAATCAAACAAAACTGAAAAAAAGGATATTCAATACACTGTCACAACTCACAACATAACAGAATTTTCCATATTATGGAAAGAGCACAACTAATTCTTCTATATTTGGCCATTATGCTTGTTGAATTTTTATTATTATTTTTTTCTTGTTAGGCTCGGCATATTTAATTTGATTGATTGCTGTAATTCATTGTACTGTTTTATTGGTTAATTGTTTCTCTGATGGCAGTTCATATATTTAAAATCACCCAAATAAGCTTGGCTTCAATAGGGATCATACCTGCCTCGTCGTCTACCGGCATGTTTTACTTTCGGACCATGTGTTCAAATTACGTCAAACTCACTAGAATTATTTGATTGTTGTATTAGTTAACATAATTAATTAGCCTTAGTATTGATAAATAATCAAATTTAATTGGTAATCTTAGTTAGCAATCATAATACGTTAATTTCCAATTTCGGCAACTTTGAAGGGTAAAATGGAAATTGAGCAAATTTTGGGCATCTGTCACCGAACATACGACGTTATACATAGATCCATTTTCTGAATCGATTATTGTTTTGTTGTTACATTATAACAACAAAATACTCCATTAATATGCATCAACAATTCCGTTGTCGTCCAGCGGTTAGGATATCTGGCTTTCACCCAGGAGACCCGGGTTCGATTCCCGGCAACGGAAATTTTTTTCATATTATACATAGAATTAGTCTTTTTTCCTTTATTAATTTCATTGTCAGCAAATATTGTTTTGTGATGATTAAACTCAAGTGGTTTTTGACTTGTCTCTGGGTTATTTTTGCCTTTTCAGTTTTAACCTCTACAAGGTGAAGATTAGAAAACTTGGTAAAACAAATTTACAAACGTGACATAAAAGAACGGAGATGCAGGAAAAAAAATATGTTTCAAAACATAACAATTGCCCATAATTTGGCCTTGATGTATTGCAGATGCAGTACGATTATACTTATCAGCTTACAGGAAGGAAACAAGAATAGGTTACCAGAAATATGAGCATTTATATTGACTTGTAACACCAATTGCAATCCAATGTTCCAATGGAATTTGATATGAAATTAACAAATAAATTCCCAGGAAAGCCATATTCTCAGCCAGCGTAGTACACAATTGGCCTCCCTCTTTTAAACTATAATAATTGCACTCCGCACAACAAAATCTCTATCAAAAATAGTATCCTCCGCCAAGAAATACAAAACATAGAATGTCGTCGCGCTATGACTATCCACTAGCAACTATTTCATGAATGGCTTCACTCACATTCACATCGTCGGATCTCACAGCTAATTTCATCGCCACCTCTTTCGTCGCATCCATTCCAAACGACAAACGGACAAGCACCTTTACATTGCCTATGTACACACCAGATAATAAACATGTATGCGATCTTGAGTTGCTTGGGACCGTCTCACTGCCCTGCAAAAACCAAAATAAATAACATTATTGACAGCCGTGAAGACATGGCAAAAAGCAACTCTCTTTCTTCATCTTTAAGAACTTGTGCACTTTTACATGCATACTTCCAACTTCAATGGCTAACTCTAATTATCCGTAGCAATATAGGGCTGTGAGGAACGCACCTCACAAGGCTGCATGCCAAGAAGACTGATGACTGCATTAACAGCCTCGACAAGGCTTTCCCTGGGCCCAAGGCCATATTCATCTATGCGCTCCGTATCAGGGTCCATGCTTTCCCATGCATTCCTAAAGTTAGAGACTCCCACTTTTAGAATGTAATCAGCGGCTACAACCTCAAAATCTTCTAGCTGGTATTCATCTTCCACACCATCATCTTCAGCCTCTCCAGTAGAGGTATCAACCTAACAAGTTTATGAAGGCAATGATCACATAAACGGCAAGAGTACCACATCTTATGCATCCAAAGAAAAATATTCATATATATGACAGAATATAGATTTTTCTGATTCTAAGCTATACAATCATGCATTTTGCATCTTCAAAAGAAATGTAAGGAGTATACCTCTTTAACAGTGAACCTCAACGTGTTAGAAAATTTTCCAACCGCGGGGACACCTTCAGCTTTCTCAAATGCCACAAATGTTTGGGCTGGTGTATCATAAGGAAGTGATTTCAAAGGTTTGACTCCTACTTCAGAGAATTCCTCCGCTTCAGAAGCATCCACAATAACAGTCACCTAGCCACAGGATCAGAACGACTAAGTAATCGAAACACAATAAATGTAATGGGGTAAAAAACTTGCAACGATATGATGCATACATTTTCAAGCAGCTGCTCTGGTATTGTATTTGTGCAATTGTACTGAAACACCACATGTTGGTCAAATATGTGCTTGACGACATTAACTGCATACTCGGTTTCTGCTTCTGTAAGCTCCACTGGCACTGACGACTGATCACAAACATTGAAAATGAAAACTCATTGGATACTGAACACAATAACAGTTATTGGAATGAATCAGGTCCAATAGTATCCACAAACCTTGAAAAGCTTTCCATAATTTGCAAATTCAGGAATAGAGGAGAGAAGCCTTTCATAAGCATCGGATGCAGAAGTGGGTGCAGGAGGTAGACCACCCAAAGCAGTTGGCTTCTTTCCTGGGGCTTTCTTCTCGACAAGGGGCAGAGACTTTACCTCCCTGGGTACAGAATTGATATCAAAAGGCTCTTCTGTAGGATTCTGTTCCTGTTGCGAAACAAAATTGAGAAGATGAACTCTTGAAAGAGAGAGACAAAAATCTAGCTTGATATCAAGTGCAAACTCTAATACAACACAACCCTCAAGCAAGCACTGATAAGTAGTATAATACATTTATACTTACATAGTTTCTCAAAGTAGTCTCAATATTTGTTAGTGGTATATCAAGTGATCCAAACAAAAATTCCTTTACATCTTTGTCAGTTTCAGTAACTGAACCATCACCAAGACTGTTCAAATAAAGAGTAGCTCTATCTCGGACCTGCACAAAAAATCACATATATTAATCACAAAGAGAAGCCATAGTATTCAAATATGCATCCAAACAATACACATGTGCAGCATCTGAGTATGACATGGAAAGATATACAGAGTTGGGCTTTCAATTATTATAAGTTTCAATCTTTTTCGAGATGACTAGAAAAAAAGATCTTAGGATCTTCACATAGCATGATAGTGATTTCAAATTCCAAGAAAACACAAGAAGTATTAAATTTAACACCATATTTTAAAAGAATTTCTTTACATTTGAATATAGGAGATTGGAACAAGCAATTGGGAGACACGTTACATCTACTTAAGTAAGCTGAAAAATCATATTTTCAGCATGGGTGATCTACTCATGGTTTCAATGAAATCACTGCTTTGTGCCTTCTCATGCAGCCATGCAGGGCTTTCAACATTACAAGACCAGACAATCCTCAATCACATCAGTTCTATAGGTGTTTAAACTTTCATTTATGCCACTTGATAAATGATTATTAGGAAACTAATTGAAAAATTTATTAAAATCATTAACAATCAGTGCATATTTCACTAGAGCATAAGTGCATAACACTGACCTCATCATCATTGTCGAACAGGCAACGCCTCAATAAGATAAATATGCGAGGCTGCAGCAAAGATGGTAGCGATTCTGGTTAGTAATGTCCATTGTTAAACATAATTTCCGCAGATACACAGGTACATTGTTACCTTCAGGGAATCAACCAGGGCACCAAATTTTGCCAGTGTGCTGACGGCGCTGGCTCGCACAGTAGCATTCTCGAGTATAACTCGATTGTAAATATAGCGGATATATTTGCTAGGATCCGAGGTCTTGGGTCCCTCATTTCCAATAAAGTGAAGTATCTGGGAAAAACAACAAAGCAACTAAACTAAGACAAAAATTAAAAACTAAATCCGCTAGCAACAATGGAGAGTGCTCTAGAAGAAACTAGGAAGGAATTCTAGATAGATAGAAAGAAACCTGGGTAGAAAGATATGTGAATTCGCAATCCTCAATGAATTCACATAAGTGCAGGAGTCCACCTTCTTTCGCATCTGGAATGTCTCTAATTAAAATAACAATTGAATCAACAATTGCCTTCTTGTACTCAAACCCACCCTCTTCTCTCAATATATTGCTTAAGAAATTCATCCTACAAGAAGCCACATTATTAGACATTCATATCTAGATATGAAGAACAAAGCACAATCATATTATTGGAACACAAGGCTCCTAATATTTAGTTTTAGGCACACTTCACTTACAAAGATCTGTACTTCAGCGGGAACTTCAGACACAATGACCTTATAGCTTCTACCACAACAATCTTAAATTCATCAGCAATATCAGACATGAAATTTGTTATCTGTTTCATCAACCGATCAACACTAGATTCATTGCCAGTTTTCAGCAGTGTGGTAATGGCAAGAGTAGCTATGCTTCTATTCTGGTCGGAAATCAAGCTTTCCATGTCTATGTTACAGTTTGTGACAGCCATCGGATGTGTCATAGCCACCTGCACACAGTTTAAATTTGAACTTCACTAAACAGTAAGTGCTAGGTTTATGTATATTGCTATAAAAGAGGATGCTCAACAGTATTATAGGAAAAAAGAACTATGGGATTTAAATTTTATCATTCTACAAGCAAGAAGTACTGCCCTAACATTGAAGATAAGATACAAGAGTAGATTAATCTTGGGCATGGACTTACATGATGCATCTTCTTTCACAAAAAGAAAACAATATCGCCATGTTAAAACATGAATATTACATATTATGAGTAAAATAATAATAACAACAATAACAACAACAACAACAACAATAATAAATTAATAATAATAATAATAATAATAATAATAATAATAATTGACCATATAAAACACTGTTCTTAGAAAGGACACAATATAGCTAGCAAACCTAAGGATGGAGAGCCTTTTGAGTCAAGCTTCAATTAGTTTTAACAGAGTTTGATAAAAATATAAATACATAGAAATTTCCAAGCTAGGACGATTCATTCTTCAACAGTAATGTGTGGGAACTTTTGTCAAACCCAAACCCATTCTCTGCTTGAGCAAGTTCTACAAAGTTCATAATCCATTTGAACATAAAAGACCACCATTCTAAATTTTTTTATTACACTAATAATACACAAAATAAGAGAAATAATTAAACATAATTTAGATGAATCTCCTACTATAGAACCAGTACACTCGATGCCTCAGCAATGTTACACCAGGCTATCCATTCTAAATGAAACTAATGAAATGAAATATCTTTTCTTATGTGAGACCAGTGACACCTCAATCACACAAATGTAGTTACTATTATGGTCGATAGTTTAGTTTCCCACGTCTAATTACCATTAGAAAGCACCAACCTTGTTTAATGTCCGCACAGCAGCAAACCTTAGCACAGGCTTTGAAGAACTTAAGAAAAGTTGTAATACAGTTATTGCAGGAGTCAACTCCCTGGTTGTGACATTGCTCAGCTCAGTGATTGCTTTGGCTGCTTCAAAGATAACCATTTCAGCTTTATGGCGAAGACAGCTCTCAAGATAGTCATAAAATGGGCGGTCTCCAGTCTGAGAATTAACACCAGTCTCTCGGATAACCTATGTAGCACAATGAACCAATGCACAGTCAATACTTTGAACAAAATCAAAATATAAGTGTTGTTCGCAACTCTATGCCGGTAAGAGCAACACCTGACTGGTGTAGCGGATCAAGAGGCACTGGGCCAAAGGAGAGCGAACAGTTCCCTTTGTCAAGCTTGTAACCAACTTGCTAACAGCCAACCGATCATTTTGTCGTATCTGCAAGTTCAAAAGTATGTTTTATTGATCAGGATCAAAGAGGCCAAGTCCCTTCTAGGAGAAGAAATACGTACAAAACAGTAAAACTAAGCCAACTTGTACTTGTACACGGTCAATGAAATTTCAAACTCGATAGTTTGCAAACAGGATATTGTGCAGAAACATTGAGCAAGTCAATTTCCATTTTTGAAGTAGACCAACTTGAAGAAGCTAATTAGGAACAGAACTAATAATCATGGCGTATCCAGAGCAAGAAGTAGATAGTTTAATAACACAACCAAGAGAAGCACAGTTTATTTAATTTGATGAGAACCTTTCAGCGTGCCTAGACTTCTTTCGTGTTATTAAATAGTAGAAGATAGCCTCTTATACTTCCCAGATATGTCCAGAGAGTAAGCTGGCGACGTATTAAATGATCAGAACTGAAGGATTCAACACACAATTTACTTGAGATCAGGTCCCTAGAAGAAGACCCTTTTATAAACTGAAAGTTCTTAATTGAACTCCCAGTTATTAGAAATCTAACTTGCATATGCATTTTCCACATACTTAAGATATACAGAGATAGAATCAAAGTTAGTAGTGAAGAAAAGTACATAAATCCCGTTATCATGTACTATTGGGCATTAAACTTCTTACCTGGTGTAGCAGAGCAAGAGCATGAAATTGTACAAGTGCGGCGCGCGATTGAACAGCTTCTTGAACTTCATTACTCCATCTCTTGACTATCTCCGGAGTAGTCTGTGACTATATTCATAAGTACACTAACCATGGAAAGTAAGTAATAGGTGAAAATCTCACAGTTCTGATAAATACCTGCAGCAAATGAATACCACTCACAAGGGCGGCACTCGCAACCACTGGATTTTTATCCACAATAGCCTGCTTTAAGTATCTCTCAATTTGTGTCAAGAGTGTTCCATCAGTGATTCGGCAAAGGACGCGGATTGCATTTGCTCGGTACATATCAGTGCGGCTATTCATGTCTTTCATTAAGGAGCTTGTGACAATAATAACCTTTGACGCCAGAAAAAATGTTTAGTCTGGCAACTTCAAAGCATGGAACTATATTTGGAAGAGATGTAATGTCAAAATGTAACATATCCTCAAAGTACCTCATCAGCAGAGGGAGAAAGATCCTTTATGATTAGATATACCATCCTTCTCAAACCATTATCTCTAGACTGAAACAGTTTTGTGACAGCAAAAAATACTTCTGTGGCCTCGACCTATAAATTATATAAAAGAAGCTGAAGAACAGTTTAATATAACAAAAAATCACTCAAATAAATGTTACTGAAGTGCCAAACTACTTGAAAAACCATTTATTAATCCTCCTTTAATATGATCTGATTACTATGTACATTTGAGTTAAAAGGTGTGCCAGGAGGACAGATGTCTATGTATATGCAGTGTGTGTGTGCAAGAGAGAGAGTGAGAGATAAAGAATCTGTAACAGCTGCAGAGCTCGACCTTTGTGAACGAGTCACCCTGATTAAGAAGATACAAAAGCTTTGTGATGACCTACCAAGGAGAAAATCAAGCCTCCAGATTAGAAAATTAGAAAAGAAAAACAAAATGGAAAACTTTGAATTAAAATAGCAAAAAATGATTACCTGAGAGCATCGCCTAGCATCTAACTGAGGGTCATTAAAAACCCTAGCTTCCTGTAATACTGCAGCCTTTTCAATCCCCAAAAATGGCGAGTAATCAGCTGCAATACACATTAATGTATTAGTTACTTAAGATCCAAAAGAATGATATATCCACCCCACTACAGGGATACACCCACTTTTATTTCCAAAAAGTAGGAAACGAGATCCATTCACTACAACTATCAAACCCATAGCCATACCTACTCTCATTTTCTTTAAACTACTATGCACCCTCTCAGTATAGATGAACATTGAATGGATCATACTCATGAGACGAGATCATCCCAATCTAACACATAAGCCTATTAATCAGTATCCAGTACACTAAGATGTTGCAAATTACTTGTTTCTTTTGAAGACAGTAGTGGAAGATTTTACTTTGCGATTTACGATACCCCAGTCTCCAAATGGAAGCAGGGCACATGAAATCATAAGAAACAACATGGAATACCCCAGCCTCTGTTTGATCCACATCATCAGAAACCATAGTACGCTGTTTAATTGTATACTATTAATTCTATGATTCAGAGAACGCAGATGAAGCAGCAGATCTAAAGCTTAATTAAGTTCTGCAAAAACGATATGCAAATCAAAGCTGCAATAATTCACTATTAGACTTAAATCCATTCATACAAAATCAAAACATCTTCATATAGTTATAACAGTAACGAATAAAATAAAGTACTACACTATTTGCAAATTTATAAAATAATCAGGCCCCATGGTGTGGTGGATCAAGTGTATAACATTCTCTACAATTTAAATTAATCACAAACCATACACTCCTGTAATCAAAATTCAATCAGATCTTAGATCTGAATCGAATTGAAAATTACCTAAAAGAAACCCGATATGTAAACAGTAAAATAAATGGGGCGTTTTTAATTGAGCTCGAATCAGAACAAAAGCAAGTAATCGGGGAATAGAGTTCCAGGAATGCACCTTCATCATCGCGATCATCGTCTTTCTTGACAAGCGGTTGAGCCATTGTGGAGAGATCTGCGTGGATTCAACTGGAAATAAACTAATAAGGTTAAATGTTGCCTGTGCCTGAATACAAGTGTACAAAGAGGATGATTAGCGAATATCCGAACGCAGTTTCAATGAGTTTGTGTGGAATGGAGTGTAGATCTCTCTCTCTCTCTTCTCTGAATTCCAAGATGCAGCTTGAAGAACAACCGAAGATTTACTTGAGTGATGATGTTGTTATTAAGGTTAGTGAGAGGTCAATGGTTCCAAGGGGTACATTCGGTACTCCGTGCTTCAAGTGCACATCATTTTTATTTTTATTTTGCGTTATTCCAATTAATATTCAATAAATAATTGATAAAATGAAATAGTAAAAAGCTTGAAAATTAGTCCATCAACAATTTTAGACACATATTTCTTTGAGTATTAAGACGATGGTACTAAATACTCTTTCATCACTTTGAAACAAAAAATTCGAGATCCACACAAATTTTAATACTCGCTCTGTTCCTTAAATTTTATTACCCTTTGACCGAACACGGATTTTAAGAAATGTTATGGAAAGTGGAGTTTAAAAAGTTAGTGGAAAGTGAGTCATACTTTTATATATTAGTTTTATAATAAAATGTGAGTTGGAATGAGTTAGTGAAATATGAGATCCATTACCAAAAATGGTAAAAAGTGAAATGTCACAAATTTTGTGGAATGAACCAAAATGGAAAAATATGACAAAATTTAAAGAAGAGGAGTGGTATAAAACAATAAAATAGAGTCTAAGTTAAAAGAAAAAATTATTAAAATATTATTAGAAGATAATTAACTATATCACATTATAGAGAAAAACTTTACCAAACTCAAAAATTAAATAGTTTTCAAAGACGGATCAAAATGACAAAAGTGAAAATTTTCTTTAAAATGTCGAGTATTTGAGAAGGAATGTTTGTTAGTCATTTATTTCCTCGTATAGCGTATTTATTAATCATTGTTCATTTTTCGTCGAGAATCCTGCAATTTGGTATGGATCATTATAACTTTGTCTTCAACGTTACGAATTGATCTAGTTCAACCAAAAAAGTTATATAATCGCTGAATTTTACTATTAACTCAGTTTTTTTATATACTTTTTTCAATTGAATTGGTTCTTTAACATTATAATTTTAGTTGAACTAGTCATCAATATTACTCCTTCCGTCTGCCAATAGTACTAGCAAACGAATGGAGTATAAACAAATTATTTTTCTAAAATAAATTATAGGAATATTTACTAGTTACTCCACTCCTCCACGAGATAAAAGTTACTCCTATATCCATGAAATAATGTCCTATTTTACTTTGCTATTCAATCTTATTTTTTCCTATTTTAGATAAGTGAAACAACACCTAATAAAAATCATTGAACTCATATTTTATTATAGAACTAGTATGACTATATAAAAATGAAATATACATTGAACTGCCTTTTAATATCAACTTTCTTTCATCCAGTAATATCTACTTTCTTTTCTAGTATCAGAGTCAATGTGACACATGTTAAAATTGTGGATGAATCAAGTATATAACAAATTAAGTTCGGAAAAAAAAAAGTTGATGTGGCATTTCTAAAGTACATGCATTGAAGATAAATAAGAACATGGGTTTCTAATATGCATTAACACAAGTATATAATGTTGTTTTGACAACTTATTAACTTACTACATTAATTTAAAATTTAAAATGACAATCAATTTATAGTTAATACTACTAGGATTCTGATATATATGTAGGCATAATTGTTAGTGCGGAAACCGTCGAACTAAAATATACGGAGTAGTTCATTTTAATGATCATTTTGTGTATTACCACAAAAAAAATTTCTAGGGACTGATTCCCTCGTAATCTATGCATTTTAAGGGTCAAATTACCCATACATTTAATCACCCAACTTGCACATATCATTCACTAAAAGTTAGTTGACAACTGATTACTAATGAATCTCCTCCATATACCAAGCCAACAATAAAAATCAACAAATAATTAAACCATGCATGCATTCTATGGATAAAAGGAACAATGGTGTGAAAAGCATTAGAAAGTAGGAGTATTGTTTTCGGTAGCTTTTATTGGCATGGGAAATGAATTTACAAAGGAATCAGGAGCCGTAGCGGAATCCCGGGCTTGGCCGTCTCTGTTCATTGGGGCTAGACTGAGAATAGTCGGTTAAGTCGCTACCGGCGGTGAAGTTTTGATTAGAAAGTCCCGGGCTCATCCTTTGATATCTTTGCAAGTCGTACTCGGAGCTGCTCGCCGACAACGATCCCTGCGCTTTCATCACTTCGTGCAAATCGTCTAATGACACGTCGCCTTCCAGAGCCCGGACAACCTATCACGTAAAATATACACTAACTCTCAAATTGTTTTCTTCAACTTAAAAAATTGACAAGCTAGTCTTATTTATACCTGGCTCATTTTAGGACGTTTTCTTGCAGATTGTCTGATGCAGGCGGCGGCAGCGGTTACCATACGAAGCATTTCTCCATGCTCATACTGGTTTTCTAGCCGTGGATCCACCAGCTCTTGGTAGCTTGCTCCTTCTCCCACCACATTCAACAAAATTGGCCTAGCCTGCACCATCCATATACTTCACCATTCTAGATGTTTAAAAGAAAAGAAAAACATAACTAGATTTGATACCCAATCAACTAGAGTATCATCATCATCATCTCTAGTGATGTCGACTGGGCGTCGTCCAGTTATAAGTTCTAGAAGCACGATCCCGAACGAGTACACATCGGATCTGTCTGTGAGCTTCCCGCTCGAAGCATATTCAGGCGCCAAGTAGCTGCAACACCAATTAATTAAATGATTTGTTGTTACTTTAAAATTTCATTGCGCGGAAATTAGTTAGTACCCAAACGTTCCCATTATACGAGTTGAAATATGGGTACTGTTCTCCGACGAAAGCTTGGCTAATCCAAAATCAGCCACCTGCATCATATGTTTATTAATTTCAAAAGATGCAGTAGAAAAACAGTACTTAGCAGTATATATACATATATATACCTTGGCTTCAAAATTGTTATCAAGCAAAATATTTGCAGCTTTAATATCTCTATGGATAATCTTAGGATGACCTGCAGGTGGGTTTGCATATGATAAAATGAAACTAGAGAATACGCGTAGAAACAATTAGAACGTACAATCTTCGTGAAGGTAAGCAAAGCCTTTAGCAGAACCCAAAGCAATTTTAAGCCTGGTCGAAAATTCGATAGTTGGGCGCTCAGAACCTGTAGTAGGAAATAGGTGACAGAAATGAGTCACTCTCCACCTTAAAAGGCGTTATAAGAGGAGGGTTATCCGAGTTTAGGGTTTAGGGAGGAGTCAGTATCACCAATTTATCGATATTGGAGAAAGAAGGGTTATGTAGTTACCGTGAAGGTGATCCTCAAGAGTGGAGTTGGGGACGAACTCATAAACCAACATCCGCTGCGATCCGGAGATGCAGTAGCCAACCAAGGATACCAAATGGCGGTGATGGACACGGCTTATGATATCCACCTCAGCTTGGAACTCCCGCTCCCCCTGCCCGCTGTTCAGCTTCAAGCTCTTCACGGCCACCTCCTTCCCGTTGGGGAGCACCCCCTTGTGCACGTACCCGAACCCCCCCTGCCCCAGCAGGTTGTTTTGCGCAAACCCACCCGTTGCAGCCGCTAGATCGTTGTACGAGAAGGTGCTCTGGTTGTACCCGCTCCACATCACCGACGGGTGCGGTGGGGGCAGCGTGAAGCTCATCATCGGCGGAGGAGGGGGTGCGGCCGCCATCCATTGCTCCGTGTTCGTGTTCGTCGCCCCCCCGGGGTATCTCTTGCTCCCGTCCATGCCGCTGTTCTGCCAGTTTCTATTCCCATGCATACTGTTATAGTAGTTTCCGCCTGTATAATTAAGTAATCTCAATTATGAGTATAAAGTAAATCGATTAATTACAATTAACAAGTGGAGTAAGTGATAATACCTGAAGTATGATGCTTATCTTGATAATAATTTCTACGGTGATCATCGCGATCATTGCGTTTCTTCTTTCTACAACTACGACACATGCAGAAGATGACTAAGAAAACGACGAACAATCCTACCCCTACCGCCGTCCCTATAATGGCGGTCTCGCGATGTTTAGCACTCGGCTTCTTCCACGCAAATGAGGCCGTTTGCGATAGAGATCCGCTCCACCCTTCATCTAATTCGTTAGGCGAAAGAAGCTGTGGCGGCGGCGGCGCTCTTCTTCCGTCCTGTAGAATACGCATCCCGTCTAATCACCTTTTTATCAAAGAGTTAATAGTCTTTTGTCAAACATGATACTATTAAGTGGTGGAGTGGAATTAATATATGGAATTGGAAGTGAGAATTCGGATGAGTAAAGCACACAATCTCCGACAACTACTGAGATTTGAAGAGAGAAAGAAAGAGTGAAAGGAAGAAAATGTGTAGTATAGCCAAGGATGAGTCTCTAAAGATGCTGGTTTCTACCAAGAAAACTAGTAAACTATGACCCTCTTCCATAAGTCTCCTACAAACAATGGAAATCAACTGTCGTTTTCTATATTTAGGTGTTTTTGTTTCATGATCCGAATAATATGACGTCTAAAGTATTTTTATTTCGTTTCCAAATTATTCAGTACCTATTATGTGCATTATTATTATTATCACGCATTTGAAACATATATATATATATATATATATATATATATAATATGGGACTCAAATATAGCAGCAAATTGAGGATCTCATGTTGTTTGTATACTTACTTCTATAATCTAATCCGAAATAAGGAATTTTATCTTGAGAAAATATGAAATTCCTTTTTTTTCTCTTTCCAATAATGTAATTAAGATTTCTCCATCAACTATTACGTACATATATATTTAGTTTACCAAATTTATTAAACATGTTACTACCATTAATTAGTGATTAGACCATTACACAACCTCATTTTTAGAGTATTCACACTAACCAGGACTAACCAATAGTCTAGCACTAAAACTAACCAAAAACACCTTCTTCCACATCACTAGGACTAACCACTGTCTGCCACATCATCATGACTAACCACAGCCCAGTAATAGCCTAGCGCCCTAACCAATAAAACAAATTCACAAATTCAGAATTAAAAAATTCGGCACGAATACGGACAGCAAAGTGTAATAATAATTTCATTACATAAAAAAAAATTAACATAGTAGTACAATTTTAAAAAATCTAGTAAAATTAAAAAAAAAAACAAAAAACAAATGGTGCGAATGAAATGAAGTGCAACGAGCCGTATATATAGAGTTAAAATAAATAATAAATTAAAAAAATGCGTTAGCCGATTGCTCACCGATCGATGCCACACAATAGCGGATGAACGATCAGCGAGCAATCGGCTAACGCCGTTTCGCCGCGCCCGACCGTTCGTCCGCATAGCGCTAGCCGACTCCAATAGCTGACGAACGCGACGCCCGAGCCGCTAGCCGATCGCTAGGGTGTGCGTTCGTCCGCTACTGTGGATGCTCTTATCTATCGTGACCACTGACCACTCATGATATTTCTATTAATCCGTTCTCTTGCACGTTTATCATTGCCTGATAGCCGAGGAATCAATGTCGACGACGACAAAGCGTCTGATAACTGAGTTCGTAGAATGTAGGTTTCCCTTGCCAAATATAGTAAAAGAGAAATGAGATATATATACAACCACAATAATCTCACAACTTATAGATGTATAGTCATATGATAATGAGTCATGCCAGTCTAACAACACCTGAAAGACGACGTCGTGAAAATGGAAAATAATACAGTAGTAAGTAGTAGTAGTATATAGGTCATATTTGGTTGGCGGGAAAGTAAAGTTGTCAAGGAAAATGATTCCTGGGAAAATGAATCACGGGAATATGATTTCTAGTAACTTTACTTTCTTGTGTTTAGAAAATATCAAGATTTTAAATTTATATTTAATTTAAACACCAAACTAAAAATATACTTATTATTTTTTTATTTATATAAAAAAAATAATATTGTAAGATTTTTAATAAATTATTAATTATAGATAATAATAATTATTATATTTATTATTATGATGGATAGTTTAAAAATGGATTATCCATCATAATATATAATAATATAATTATAATTATAGTTACATAGAGTATTATAGTACTCATTTATTATAATAATAAATAAAATAATTATTATATTATAATGATAGTATTTACGGATATTATAATTGAATTAATTTTATAAATTAAAATTGGACTATGACTTTATTGATTAATTGTTACTCCCTCCGTCCCACTTTAGCAGTTCCATTGACTTTTTTGCACTCGTTTTGTAAAAATGATAATAAATAGTTAAAGTGGAGAAATAATAAAGTAAAAAAGAAAATAATGTAGATAAGACTCTTCTCTACATTATTCTCTTTTTTACTTTATTATTTTTTCACTTTAACTATTTATTATCATTTTTATAAAACGAGTGCAGAAAAGTCAATGGGACTGCTAAAGCGGGACGGAGGGAGTAATTTATAAAATAAAATAGTTATTATTTATTATAAGATTTATATTTTAATTATTTAATAAATTATTATTACTATTATGAATTATTATAAAATATAGTTATAATTATGATAATATTAATTATATTAATTTATTATAGTGAAATTAAGTATGATTTATAATTTTAAATTATTTTAAAGTAATTATAATAATAATAATAATAATTTATTTATTTATTTATTATTATTACTATTACTATTATTATGTTATTATTATTATTATTATTATTATTATCATTATTAGTAATAAAACTATACTATATTGCTTAAATATGTAAAATCCTAAAATTGGGAAAAAGAATACCTAAGAAAAGTTAGGATTCAGAATCTTGGAAAGTTGTACTAACTTTCCTTGTTCTCGGATTCAGATTATTTTTCCAGTTTGATTAAAAATCGAAACAAACACGAGAATTTAAAATTTAAGTAATCAGATTACTTTCCCAGATAGAATCCTGACAACCAAACACGGTCATAGTACTAACAAATATGTTTGGAAGAGTATGTAAGAGCGAAGAGACGAAGATTAGATTATTAACTTAGACCTAGATTATTGTTTTTCTAATGCTTATTAATATATCAAATTTTGTCAAGTAATTTTCATAATCTTAATTGAACGTGCACGACGATAATTTTTTTCAACACTTTAGGAACTTGTGAAGTGAGACAATCAATAATGTATTAAAAAAAAATTGTTTAAAATGCGATAAATAATTATAGTGACTTGGAACTTTTGTTTTACCTTTAATATGATTTCTTAACAACAATATTCTTTACTTTTTTATTAAGAAACTTCATTATAAAAAAATAGATTATTTTTTAATATTACTATTTGGATTTGGGATGACTTCCACTATGTAAATTAGAAAATTTTTAGATTTATACATGTACAACTAATTATTTAAAATTTTCATGTTGTGTTATTTTCACTGAGAACTACTTCCTTCGTCCCATTAAAGTCTCATTTGAGTTCGGCACAGATTTAAAGAAATATAAAGGAAAGTTGGTGAACAAAGGTAGTGGAATGTGAGTCCTATTTTTATGTACTTCCTCTGTCCCAAAGTAGTTGAGTTGTATTTTTTTTTTATCCCAATGTAGTTGAGTCATTTTATTTTTTGGTAAACAATATATTCTCACCTTACTTTCTCTTCATCTCTCTCACTTTATTCTATATCTTACTTTCATCTTTCCAATTTAACTTTTAACAAATCAATTTCTTAAATCTTGTGCCCAAAAGAAATACCTCAAATACCTTAGGACGGAAGGAGTATTAACTTTATAATAAAATGTGAGTGGAAAAAAGTTAATGAAATGTAGGTATTGACGGACCTACAGAGGGTCACGAGTGTCCCATGTAACCCCAACTTTTGTAATTTTGCCTATATATATTAGGTTCAAAATAAATAAATGTACATTTGTTAGAACAAGTGATTCATGCTTCAGTCTTTCGTCCGAGTGATGAATTCTACCCTTATGAAGGCATAATTCATGCACACTTTTTTATTCGGTGTAGAGAGAGCACACATTTACACATTTTCTTACACAGGAGTATTAACTTTATAATAAAATGTGAATGAAAAAAAGTTAATGAAATGTAGGTATTGACGGACCTACATAGGGTCACGAGTGTCCCATGTAACCGCAACTTTTGTAATTTTGCCTATATATATTAGGTTCAAAATAAATAAATGTACATTTGTTAGAACAAGTGGTTCATACTTCAGTCTTTCGTCCGAGTGATGAATTCTACCCTTATGAAGGCATAATTCATGCACACTTTTTTATTCGGTGTAGAGAGCACACATTTACACATTTTCTTACTCCCTGTGTAGAGAGGTGAAATAAGAGCTGTTTTATTTTTTTACAAATAGACACACTTTGCATATAATACTCCCTCCGTCTCCTAATAATTGTCCATTTTGATTCCGACACTGATTTTAAGAAATGTAAAAAAAAGTGGGTAGAAAAAGTTAGTGAAATATGAGTCTCACTTGTATAAATTAGTTTTGTAATAAAATGTGATTGAAATAAGTTAGTGGAAGGTGAAGTCTAACTTATCATTTATGGATAAAAAGTGAAAGTGGACAATTAATATGGATGGACGAAAATGGTAAAAATGTACAATTAATGGGAACGGAACACTTTTATTTTTTCAAACAAACAAGCAATTAGTTCTAATAGTACACCCTTTGCATTAGTTATTCGCCTAATAGTTATTATATTTATTACTAGTATTATTCAATATAAATCATTTAAAAAAAATTGGTTATTATGAAAAACAATATATGCATAGTAGTTAATGTTATAAGGATCCATAACAATGGCGACCCTACTTTCAAAGACAATGATCATATGTATCTCTAGTTTTTGTCATCTCCATTGCAACAATGTCTACGCTACTTACCACTCATGCAACAACTACTTGCGATAAGGTAAATATAAAAAAGTATTTTACAATTGTTACTAGTAATTTGGATCCCTCATAGTCGAAATCCTGCGTCCGCCACTGAATGCAAGTCTATTATCATTTATGAAATATTCCAACTGGAACTCTTAAAAGTGAGACACTAATAAATGGTAATTCGAGACTTCTGAAGTGGAACGAAGGAGGAGTGTATTTTTTGACTTACTAAGCAAAGTACTACATCATTTATTTTAAATATAAAAAATATTCATTAGAAAATAAAACATAAAAGTGGAGTATTATATTAGAGGAGAATAATTAAAAAAAAAAGGAAAAATAGCATTAATAGAGAATTAATAAACTTAGGATTTAATTTGGAACGCGTTTGGCACATAGAAGTATTAATTTAATCTTCATAAGTATTTTATTATTTTATTTCACACTAATTTGTCTCAACTATTAAATGGAAAAAATATATGAGGACAGAAATTGCAAGCTGTGTTGGGTAGTGAGAGAAACAATTGAACTATAGAGAGAGAAAGAGCCGTCTCTGGTCAAGTCGAATCAGTACTCGGATTCGATTTGGAACGACTGTCTGGCATCACGTAGACGCCTTTTGTCGTAGAAAAGTTAGATCGGGTCAATCTCACAGCTCGAACCTGAAACCATGCCGTCTCGTAGAAGAGCTCTCCTCAAGGTCATCATCCTCGGGGATAGCGGGTAAGTTTTTTTGTTTTTTTTTTTTACTAAACTCGATTATTTATGTGTGAATTGTTGTTGTGTGTATGGTTGGTGTTAGAGATATCTCGCCGTTTCATATTTGGTTGGTTTATCTAATACTTCTGCAGGCGAAATTGATGAAATATGATGTTTGATTGATTCAATTCGGATTGATCCGGATTCAAACGCATGAGTTAGGATCTCTAACTCTATAGAGATAAACGGAGAAGTGAAATTGATGAGAATTGTAATTTGTTGCATGTTTTTCCTGTTAAAACTATACAAAGTCTGGCACTTTATTCAGATGCAATCAATAAGAGAGAGATGAAATAATTTGCAATTAAATAAACCCACCCGCGTAGGTTATAATCATACCTGATACCTGTATATATCTGAGTGTGCTTACACATTTGAGCAAGGAAACACAAATTTCAAGTTCCTTATACATGTCCATAACATATACTACTAGTTAATAGTTTTGCTCCACTCTTATGTTTGTTAATGTATTTGGTCTTTGTTTTTTTCAGGGTGGGCAAAACCTCATTGATGAATCAGTATCCTCAATCCTACTAATTTATTTTATAATTGCTGATGCAAAACGTAATTCACTGTTTCTGTTACGAATACCTTGTTCAGGTTATTTACGTGATGTGTTTCTTAACCCGTTAATTAAAGATATGTAAACAAGAAGTTTAGCAACCAATACAAGGCGACAATTGGGGCAGATTTCTTGACAAAGGAAGTGCAGTTTGAGGATCGGCTCTTCACTTTACAGGTAAGAATGGGAGCTGCTTGTTTCATTATTCTACAATTATAGCATGTGATTGAACTCGCCTGAACAAGGAAACGCAAAATTTTAAAATCCTTATACATACATGTCCATAACACAAATAGTTTTGCTCCCACTCTTATATAGTTGGTTCTGACTCAGTCTGATAAACACTTTTCTAAAATGGATGAGCCTCAGATTCATGTAAATAATTAATAAGTAAGAGAGCATATTTCTTCATAATTAAATTTCGTTGCCTTTAAATTTGGATTGTGAAAAAACAACCATAACTTACTAAAGCCACTTGAGAATCACGGCATAGTTTGGACATTGGATATGTTCAAATTACTTACTTATATTTGTAAATTGTTTGTTTTGATACTATCTTTGGTCTTCCTCATTATCATCCCTCTCATGCACTATGCTTGGCCTTTGTATAATTAGATATGGGATACAGCTGGACAAGAAAGGTTTCAAAGTCTCGGGGTTGCTTTCTACCGTGGTGCTGATTGTTGTGTGCTTGTCTATGATGTGAATGTCATGAAATCATTTGACAATCTCAATAATTGGAGGG
This sequence comes from Salvia hispanica, assembly GCF_029641045.1. Taxonomy (NCBI): domain Eukaryota; kingdom Viridiplantae; phylum Streptophyta; class Magnoliopsida; order Lamiales; family Lamiaceae; genus Salvia; species Salvia hispanica. The sequence continues at coordinate 11,238,418 of NC_142692.1, forward strand.
AAGAGTTCTTGATTCAGGTACTTGCACTTATTATTTTCTTCTGAGAATGTGCCCTCCTTCAGTTCACTTTTTTTCTCTTCAATTCAATATAAGCTAAAGTTAACTGATAAGTTTAAATGATATATATATTGGAGCATGAAATTAGTTAGGCGACCCTCAAGCATATGATGGTTTAAATTAATAAGGGTCTCCTTTTCTGCATCAAGGAAAATATAATGCTTCAAAGGGGAAAATATAATGTAGATTAAATTTTGCAGGCTTTATTTCACCTTTTTAATTTGTTCTTCATGTTGGGGGACACTAGTGAGAAGGTGTTCTAAGTTACATCAGCTTGAACATCTTCATGACATATTGCCATATATGTTACTCAAGAATTCTTAGAATAGTTAGAGTAGTTCAGTTGTATTGAAAGCCCTGAGTTTGATGTTTCTAATAAAGATAAGACTTTCATACTAATGCAAATTGCATAGCTTATGGAAACAATGGAAATGTACTAATGAAACTGAAGTTATTCTGCAGGCTAGTCCAACTGATCCTGAAAATTTTCCATTTGTGGTGATTGGCAACAAGACTGATGTGGATGGTGGAAATAGTAGAGTGGTAAACTCCTCTCCCTCCACTCTCTTTCTATACATATTGAGGTTGAGAGTTTGATCCAAGCTAAGAATTTTTCACTATTATTAAAGGGCACTTGGTGTTGTAGTCTGAACTGTATTAGAGATTTTTGTGACATTGCCCTAGTATCCAAGTCATTTAAGTAATAGGAAAAAATTCACCGTGCCAAAGGCATTCATCTTATGCGTGGTGGAATATTGTGGACCTATCATGATATCTAATATGCGGTTGGTAAGACAACATACAACCCAATATAGATCTACATTGACATCAATTCATTGCTTTCACTTTCCTTGTTTGTTTTTTCTCTCGCCCATGAAAAATCTTCAGTAGGCTGTCCTACCTATAATTATGTTTATAAGTTCTGGTCCCACCAAGAAAAGGCAAAACTTATATGGTCAATGTGGATAGTAAAACAAAATTGTTTGGCTGCCTTAATTAATATATAAGGGAAGGAAGCTCAATCGCCCCAATCTCCTTGTTGATGGATACTGCTGCTGATAGTCCCGTCCATACCTTTCCCCTCTGTCAGCGCCCCATTCTCCTCCAAGGCCGGAGGCCCTAACCCTGCCCATCCAAGTCGGTGGATCCTCTCCCCCCCCAGTGCGGTGTTCATCCCATCTTCCATCTTCTGTGCTGCTACTTGTTTTTAATTTTTTGGAAGTAAACAGTGTTCATTTGCATTCCATTCCCTGTTTACTCAGTGCTTGTACCATGATAAATACTTGCAACCTTTTTGTTTGGGCACGGAGGTGATATGATGTACTGTTTTCAATATATAAGCTGTGAACTTATCTTTGATATTGATAAACATTGTTTTGCCTGCTTTGCCACAGGTATCTGAGAAAAAGGCTCGGGCTTGGTGTGCCTCTAAAGGAAATATTCCTTACTTTGAGACTTCTGCCAAGGAAGGCACCAATGTTGAAGAAGCTTTTCAGGTTATTGCAAAGAATGCCTTGACGACTGGAGAAGAGGAAGAAATGTGAGTACAAAATCCCATATTATTATCTCATCAATTTGCATTCATATGTCCACACCATCTTGATTATACTTCTTCAGTTTCTCGTAATGCTGTCATAATGTTTTACAGCTTTATAACATAGTTGTGCATTTGTATCATTCTGAAAAATAAATTCTCTTAAGAAATGACATTTGTGTTTAGATTTGAAAGGGCACATAATATCATGTTTATACATTTTGCACTGATCTCATAATTCTTGAACGACATATTTTCTTGTTGCTAATATTCTTGATGATGGTGAAGATACCTGCCGGACACAATTGATGTTGGAAGCAGCGCCCAACAAAGGTCAGCTGGATGCGAATGTTGATCGAGTAATATGATTAAGAAGTTCCCAGGATGCACCAAGAAGTCATCATTCTTATGTTTTTTTGTGTTGCACTAAGTCCATACGTGTATACTAGTGTTTGTTTTGTGGATTGAATTCGTTTTCTTATTTGTTGAGCTTGGTTGCTTGGGTTAACCTTCAATGTGTACTGTACTGCTCTGATTTGGCTTAGCTGGATAGAAATTTTCAGTGAATTGACTGTAGTTTCTGTTAAGTTATACCCTTTCATCTTTAACATTCTTTATCAATTTCTCTCCTTGTCGAATACTTCAATTTTTTCCGCAGGAAAAGAAAATGGTGTTGATGGTAACATACGTGCACGTCTCTTCTGTCTATGATGCTGTGCCATTGCCCACCATCCCATTGGTTCATAAATATTCTACTATCACGATGAATAAATGATTTATTTAATTGAGACAAATAGTTACTCTACCAGTCAGAAAATTGACTTTTGTACAGTACGTATATAATATATGGAGTACAACAAAAACAATAAATAAATATTTAATTTAATATTTTCCAACAATTCTACATTTATATATGCATAGATAGGTTTGATTTTTCATTTAATTTATTTTAAATATTGTAAGTAGATTATTAAGTAATTTAAAGTATTTTAATGGTTATGTGGAACAAAAATAATACTCCATCCGTTTTGCGGTAGTTGAGTCATTTCATTTTCTGCACTCGCTTTGTAAGTAGAGAAAAAATAAAGAAAAAGTTTGAAAGGAAAAAAATATTTGACCAAAGTTTTGAGAGTTCACCACAGTTGATGAGCTATGTTCTAAATTGTTGAGCAACTGTGTCAGACCATTTGATAAGTACTAGAAGTTGATAGGTATGATATCACAAAGAAAATTACCTTTAATATAGTTCCAAAATGATACCGTTCTCCAGTTCATTTAAAGCATAAAACCTAGTTATGTGATTTTTTCTGAAGTCTGTAACTTGTCTTAACCATTCATGTATCAATAAGATGAATGAGGAATTAATAGATATTCTCCTTCCGTCCCTTATAAGGGTATAAGTGTTCCTATAACTTTGCGGCACAGGTTTTAATAAATGTGGAACACTTATAAGGGATGGAGGTGATAACTTATAACAGAACATTTGGACGTTAAGTTTTGTTGTTTCGTTGATTTATGTCCAACTGTGAGAGTGTGGTTCTTGTTTGTATGATTGATCAAGTCTAGTGGGAATTTGATTATATTTGACCCAAGTCTCAAGTTACACTGGTCCCAGATCTCTATGGTAGTTTTACATCAATTTTTGTTGATGCAGGTCTACTATGGAAATTGTTGATGGTTTGACTTGCCTTGATTTGATAATCAACCAAATTGAGGTAAGTTTCCTGTCAGTTCCTTGTTTCTCTTTTTTGAAGCTTATGACGGCTCCACGCAGGAGCTGCAGTTGTTTGATTTTTAGTTATCTGATAATATCTGTAGGCTCTAAATGCAAAATATGGAACCAATATTCCACTATATGTGGTGAATACAGTTGATGCACATAGGAAAGTATTAGAGGTAACTTCTATATTCATCTGGAGCTGAACTGTGGTGGGAACTGATGTTGGTGTTTAACTGATGGCAGTTCCTGAAAAAGCACCCGAATAAGAACATCCATACTCTACAAGAGGTTTGACATTTTGATCCTTTTGTTGTTTATGCCTGATTCATTTAGTCGGAAAACTTTATCCATTTAGTTTTTGATATATGTATGTTTTACAGAGCATCACTGACCTACAAGAGGCAAGCAAGTTTGCACCTCGTTCAGCTAAAGGCCAAGATAGCAAGGATGAAATGTATGTGGATTGGGGGAACTTTTGAACATTGCCAATTTCTAATTTGTATGATAGGGAGGAATCATATGCATACATATTCATTTAAAATGTGGTTGTTTTTCCACAACTAAACGACAAGCTGGATCCTTGATCAATATCAAAGTTATGCGTAAAAACTAATAACTCTGGATGATGGATATGAATTATTAGGTGAACTGTGGCTTTGTTCTGTTCTTACTCTTCAGTTATTAAGTAGCCTAGGCCTAGCATATGGGGGGCTTTCAGCACCTCATGGTGTTGGTTAAAAGGGATGTTCACATTTTAAAAGTTATATAAGGGAAGATCGTTTGGAGTGTGAATTTTCTTCCCCATATAGCTTATAAAGCTTACAATTTCACTTTTCTTCCGGATCAAATGGTGGCTTACGTTTGTACCCTCCTCCTTTCTCTTCTCCTTCTTTTGTTAACATTAAGCTTATTATATTTCAAGTATGAAGTGTAAAGAATTTGTCATGGCCATGGATTCCTCATACCTCAGCGAATATCTTTCTAGTTTTTCCCTCAGGAATACTAATTTAAGGCTAGTCCAATCTTGCACAGCATGTATTAGCTTCCTTCACGTTACATACATTGTCTTGCCTATGACATTTAATGTACATATCACATATGAAGTTTGCTTTTCTTTTCACTTGTGAAGGAATTCATTCAATATTGCTCAGGCCATCCTCCCGTTGGTAAATAGTGGAAGATTGGATGTACTATCATCACAGGTTTGTTTTCACCCCTTTCTGGGTGTCTTGTTAACAGAAAAATATTCTCTTATTTTAATACAGGCTCTGATGACATTGAATTTGCGAACAGGGTAAAGAGTATATACTGCTGTTGGGCTCAGATAATCTTGGTTGTGTCATTGACCCCTGTATCCTTTTGTTATGGATCGCGATAATTGTCACTCTGAAATTTATTGCTCTCATCAAGTTTTCCCAACATCTGAATCTAAGGACTCCATCATATTCTAACAATATATACTCCCTCCGTCCCACAATAGGAGTCACTGCACGAGTTTTAAGAAATGTAAAGAATAGTGGGTTGGGAAAGTTAGTGGAATATTAGACCCGCTTTTTTATAATAAAATGTGAGTGAAGTGAGTTAGTGGAATGTGGGACCTATGAGACTCATATTGGTTAAATGAAGTGTGACTCTTATTGTGGGACGGAGGGAGTATGGATTTACTACAATTGAGCTCCTTAATGCATGGTGGCAGAAATCTTGAATTATCTGGGTCAGAATGATATTGAGCTTTGCCTAGAGGTATTCTCGACAACTCACCTAACTTTCTGCCAAACTTTGGTTGGTAACTCTTTCTAATATGGGTGCAGGTGACCCCTAAATCCTCTGTAAGGGAAGAGATCCACCATTCACATGATGAAGCCAAAACTCCGGTTGCTTTTCTTTTGCGTTTATTATGCATTTCGGAAGTCCACATTAATGCTAAAGTCCTAGTTTTTAGCATAACAATACTATAGTGGGAACTGCGAACTAGGTAACTGTGTGTTGTTGGTTCTGCTCATAATTTGATAGTTGTATTTTTATAATTTTTCTTGTGGGACGCCAAAGAAGGATTGGAGATTTACTGAGACAATGTAAGTTATTGATCTTGAAAACTTGTTTATTCCATTTTTCATATGAAGAAGCTATATTTTTAATCCACATTATTTCCAAATTTTTAGGTGGATGAGCATTCAATCTATGGAAAAACTTGTGGCTAAAGATAGTCTAACCATTTCCAAGGTACCAAATGTTTGATTTTAAACGTGCCATCAGGATCACAGATGGACCTGATTCATACCCTTTTGTGGATCAAGCATTTTCTCTGGCTGTACTTCTCAAGCAGTTTTGTTCTTTAGAAAAAGGCCTATTTCATGTTTTATAGTTTTGATCGAATTCCTATGTACCTCCTTTATCTTACAGATTTTCGATCAGCATTTTGCAACGAGTGTTCCCAATGCAAGATATCTTCCCGTTGAAGCAACATCAGACTTATTTTTGCTACAGGTTGATAATACGTCCAACCCAACTATCATTTGCAATTTGATAGTTTTGATGTTATATGTATTACCATTCAGTCGGATCTGTATACCTAGTATTGTAGGACTTGACAGCTTGAAGGTGACCGGTGATGTTTGGTTTGGAACTGGCATAACTCCTAAGGTAACACAGATTCTACTTGACAGATTTATAATGGGACTTTTCCGAACAGACCTTTTTTAAGCTCCTTTTTTGGTCCAGTCATGTTGGCTATTTTCCCATGCCATTCCTGTGTTCATTAGGGGGAAGTCAATATAGATCCATGCCGGACCTGGTGCGAGGATAGTTATCTCTGACACCGCTGTTCTGGAAAATAGGGTAAGAGATGTGAATCTCAGCTCGTTCCCTCACCATTATGCTTGCTATAACTTTATTGATTGAATGTGATTCCTCCGTAACAGACTATAACTAGCCAAGAAGAGATTGGAGAAGCATCATCATAAGTTGATCGACAAGAAAATCGAGATTGTTTTTGCTGGAGTTACAGGAACATTCGTTTTACTCTTGACAGTTATCCCTGTTAGCAGGGGAATGGAAACTAGCTCCAATAACTAGAGTTGATTCACTCTTCCAGCTACCTAAAACAATTCTCAGATAACATATTGCATCTTCTCTTATTTGTCTTTTGAATTAGTACAAATTAAGAATGATTTGATTTATTTCAACTGTTTATTTTTATTTTTTTGATGTAGTTTGGTTTTAGTCTCCAATGAATGAGTCTTTTACAGTAATACAAAGCAAAGTGGGGTTTTTTGTTCTGTTTTTATATGTGCCTAAACCAATGGAACGTTTAAACAAGAAATGGGCCTAAACCAAAGGAACCTTTATTCCCTGGCCCTTTCTCTATGTCATTTGAATTGAAATATGGTGAAGTCTTCATCAATGAAGACTTTTAATGAGCCAACTTGAATCACATATCAACAGACAATACATACTTGGCAGTTGCATCACTACGGCGGAAATAGGATTTTACATCTCTGTGATCTAGGATTATACCTGTATTACTATTGCATCTACACATCCATAATGCATGATATATGCACAAGGAGCGATGAACATAATTTCTAAAACACACTCGTACAAACCTTACAATCCTTCAATGGTCCTAGACCAGACTGATATTATTGTAACCATACAATACTTATGTAACACCTGATGCTCCTATCCTAGGTAGCTGGAAGCCAAACAAGGTTGTCCGAGGGGAAGAAATGGCACACGGGGGAAGCACCAGGGACGCTTCCAAGAGCACGGAAGGCGTTATGACTAGGATCCCATTGTGAGGTATCCATGTGGCACATAGCAGCTGCCTCCACTCTCCCGCCGTCCTCCCCTTCCACCACAACCTTGTACACCTTGTTATCGCTTTCTTGGCCGTGACAGTAGAAAACTGCGTACGGATAAGGCAGCGTGTGGCAGCCAACAATCTTGGGAGCTGATATCTCCACCGGAGCTTCAGATATAGTGTAGTTCTGAAGTGGTGATATTGAGTCAGAGAGGTAAGTGGTGGTGAGGACTCTGAATTTGGAGCTCGGACCGAAGATCTTGTGAAGGGAGTCGAACATGGACTCAAGAGATGTGGCGCAGAATTTGGCCTCGCCTTTGATTGGAGGGAACTCGCAGTGGTGGAGCGTGTCTGTCATGGCGTTGGCCTGTTTGGATCCCTCGGAGAAGGAGAGGAGGCGGAGGATGTAAGGGAGTTGAGAGGAGGAGAAAGGGATGGCGTCGGATTCGTGTTTGGAGAGGAGATGGGGAGAGGTGGAAGGGTCTCTTGTGGGGAAGTAGATCTCCATTTTGTTGCCAGCTTTGAGGTCCTTGTAGTGGAAGAACACCTTCAGTTCGGGTTCTATGTCATCATGCCTTTTCAGTCCGGAATCTTGGGTTCTTGATCGAAGATGGTTGTTCCAATGGCTGCCATGGTGCAGATGCAGGTGCCCTTGTGTTGCTTGGAGACACTGAAAATGACATCACAGCTCAGGTGAGATTTTTGACACAAACATTGCTACTATATATTGGATTGATTGTCGATATGTTTTACCTGAAGAACAAATACTGAATACACAAGCAAGATTGAAGGAGGAGTCATGTTGATCTTCTTTTCTTCAAACTCTCTGCTTCTCAAATCGAAAATTTCTTTATATGATAGGCATGATTTTTGTTCACCAACTTGTAAGAGTGCTCATATATGCCTAGATAAATTTTTTTGATCAAAAAACATTTTAATAGCCCCCACCACCTTCCAACCCCTCATAATAGTATCGACAAATGCGTAATTAATTCTTAAAAAAATTGTTTGCCTTTTTGAATGAAGTAGGATGGACTATGGAGTATTAATTTTATAAAAATTGAGAGTAAAATGAGTTTGTAAAATATGAGATTCACTTAATATTAATACTAAGAATGAAATGTAACATTTATTGGAGACTATCAAAAAAAAAAAAATGATATATTTAGTGGAAATCAGAAGAATAAAATATAAAACATACTGTTGGATATGGAAAGTTGGAAACAAATATAGATTTGATAATTTCCACTTCAACGGTGGCCTTCAAGTCAGTGGGTGAGTATTCTAACTCAAAAAGATGAAAAACTATTTAGAAGAAAAGTTTCTAAATTATTCGATATACTACCTCTGTTTATAACAAATAGTCTTGTTTTTTTTTACCATCCACCAAAAATAATTTCTTTTTATTGGTGACAATTTCTTTGTTTTTAAAGATGGCCTATTTTCATTTTACTTTATTAATTTTGTACATTATAATATAGTTATACTCCATATTAGTAAAACTATTTTTATGGACGAGTGTAATGGAGTATTAAAATACAAGTTGAATATATTACTAATTTACTATTATGATATGTATGGAGTAAGCGGATATTTGTTGGACTACTAGTTTTTGTCCCTTTCCCGGGTAGGAGAAACCAATAGTTCTTCGTAAAACAGAAGAGGCGTTTTCTTCTTTATTATCCTCCTTTAATTAAATTTGAAGATTCAGCCTCTGATGACAAGTGCCAGATACATTTTGTGGCTAACATTTTTCTATTGCACATGTCATGGAGCAAGTTTTCAATCACATACTCTTGTACTTTTGTTAAATGGTACTCCCTCCGTTCCATAGTAGTAGAGTCATTTCATTTTACGCACTCATTTTGAAAAAATAATTATAAATAATTAAAATGGAGAAAAAGTAAAGTAAGAGAGAGAATATTGTAGATAAGACTCTTTTCTACATTATTCTCTCTTTTACTTTACTCCCTTTTCATTTTAATTATTTATTATTATTTTTTCAAAACAAGTGCAGAAAATGAAATGACTCTACTACTATTGAACGGAGGGAGTAATATCTCATCGAGATACTTGTTTTTTTGTTCTGAATTGCTAAGTAGGCGAGGTTTTTTCCAAGGCATGCAAATTAATAAAAGTTATACTTAGTCTAAAATTATTGAACGTCACTACTACTCCATTTATAATTCGTAAGATATGTAACAAGCTAAGTTACTTGGAGATATTTTTTGTAATTGGACAAAATAAGATCATATATGCAGCTTAGATAATGAATATATATTGTGCATTAGACAAAATAAGATCATATAATATACAGTAATAATCAATCAGATCATGTATAAACGTTTAATTCTCAAAGGATACTTAAGGACAATTCATTCTTAATTGAGAACATATACGAATTAGAGATGTTTAAATAAAACTTTTTCTAACCCGAGGGGTGTGTTCAAAAGTCACGAGACTCGTCCATCCTTAATAAAACATTTTCTTCTATAGTGATTAAATCTGAATCAATATTAAATCTTTATAGTAGTATAATTTTAAGAGTATATATGAATCAAATTGTTCATAATTGCTGCATGCGTTGGATATTGGTTTGTGGAGTTGACATTATTTAAAAAGAGGGGTAGATAAGAACAATGTACGTGTTAGAAATGCTATTTGTACTCTTTTCTAACCACCCACTATTTTATCCCCATACCACCATTGTCAACTCAACTTTCTCCATCCCCACATTAATTCACATGCACCATCATTGCCTCTGTATGCAATAGTGAGCTAGCTTATTCTGCACTGTAGATTTTAATTAGGATAGTCCAAATTTTACTACTAATAAAGTTAGGTGGAGTTTGTTGAAATTCAAGATTATGATGTAATAAATTTAGATATATAATGGCAAAGAGACAACATGTTTTGATGAGTTTGTCCTAAAGTATTTGATGGATCGAGATATTTCAAACTAATGTATAGTATATGAGGGGATGTAAAATAAGTTCTAAATTTTGTATTCCCTCTTGTTCCATAATAATAGAGTCATTTTGCCATTTTGGTACATTCCATAATAATAGAGTCATTTTCCTTTTTAGTAAAAGTCAACACATTTTTCCATATCTACTTTACTCTCTCTTACTTTTTTCTCTCTTCGTCTCTCTATCTTTTTTATTTTCCACTTTATTTTCTCTTTATTTAACTCACCTAACACAATTTTTCTTAATTTTCATGCCGAAAAGAAATGCCTCCGTTACTATGAAACGGAGGGAGTAGGAAATATGTAATAGGACCAATTCAGATTATTTTCAGCATGGATATCAACCACAATGTGTGGATTCGTATCTAATCTAAAATCTAGTGGAGTGATCTCATGATTGCATTCTGCTACATATATAGGTTTTCACTCCACCTTCATTATCTGCAAGTTTTTCAAAGTTGTCTTTATTTATAAATTGAAATTATAAGTGTTGACTTTGGGAGAAGGTTCTAGGAGAAAGAATAGTACTAGTAACTATATAAATAAATTATGCAGCTTTCGTTTTTCTATTTTACTTAAATCTTATCTTCTGACTGTATATGTTGCCTAGTGCATAATTATTAGTAGTATTATATACTCCTAATACACTCTCTTAATATTTTGACTACAGTACTATTTTTGATTCTACGCGCTTCCAATAGTTGACTTCTTTTCAAATCATTTTCCAACTCATTAAACAAAACACCAAAACCCTCATTTATTTTTTATATTAGTTAGTTGCAGTTTTAAATGGATAGATTTGCAATACCAATTTATAATTTCATCAAATTTGGGTGGCGCAGGGGGGCGACTACTTTACATCTAGATACGTTGCATATTATATTAAAAATGACAACCGGTCCATAAAATAAAGACACAAGACATCCCTAAAAAAAAGAACGACAAAAGCTAGTTCTAACTGTAAACTGGCCAAGTTCAGTTGACTATTGTGTTATTTATATATTCTATCTCACATAAAGACAATAGTTTCTTTAATTCTATGGGCTAATAATAGTCACAAAAGACTTTTGAAAACTCCAAGGTTAGGATATTTAAATGCTTCATTTACGAAATTTATTATTGGTGAAGTGAACCTGGTATAAAAACTGAGTTAAATTGGGTAGAGTACGTAGGAAAAAGAAAGAGAATATGTTGATAAAATAAGAGCATGGAAGATAAAAAGTGAATAATAAATTGGAAATAACTTTTCATTTTTATGAGACCAATTTGGATCACGGACGAAAATAGAAATATAGAACTATTTTTTCTGGACATTTGAATTGAAAATTTTAAATTGTCAAAGGAAACTTGATATTTTGACAAAAATCTTAATCATAAAATGACTAATTAATTAGTCAGTAAGATTGGGAACAAATTGCAGGTGGCAGGTAAGAAATTGTGTAGGAGTACTATATTAATATTAATGCATATTCAAACAATAGCTACCACTACCTATTTTTTGTCAATTGTTAATCAAAGATTCAAAATTCCATAACGTGGAGTGTTGACTTTCTGATTATAATATCCTTTAATTTGTCCGAATCTTTATTGCAGTTAATTAGTTTGTCTATAAATAGGAAGTCAGAGGTTGTACAGTTGACAGCAGCAAAGAAGATGGAAAAGAGCAAAGCATTCTCAGCTTCATTCCTTGTCTGTCTTCTCATGGTAATCAATTAATCATGTTTAGCCCAACATCTCAAGCTAGTTTCATATTTTGTTGAATAATTAATTACTACTAGTTAACAAAATATGACGTGTTGGGTGCAGTTTGCTTATGTGTGTGATGCAAGGAAAGAGCCAGGAGAGGTGTGGAAGGCTGTGATGGATGAAGAGACTATGCCTAACGCAATCAAAGATCTTATGGATTTGGGCTCGAATCGTTTCGTTAGGGATTTTGATGTAAAGCCTAATGTTATAATATATCACAGCCGTGAGCATGCTCATACTGAAATCGAAGGTAATTAGGTGTCCATCGTATGTAATAAATCAAATTTGTAGCGTATGAAAGGGTTTGAGTGTGGTAGTGGTTACTCAATTTGTTTTAATCCCCTATGCTTTGATAGTTTGAATATGTTGCTTTTTTTTCTGTAGAATAAGAATTTGTTTGCTTTAATTATCTGTATATACACAGTTATATTAGATGCTTGCAAGGAGGACTGGATAGAATTGATATTTTATGGTGAAATATAACAGATATACATAACTTCAACGTGGTTATATTTTGTGATCAAAGAAATTCCATCTTATATTTTCAAGAGAAATGATTTACCTGGAACTAAATTTGATGAAGAAAGGTTACAAGTACCGTTTGAATTATATTCTAACTTTTTTTTTTTTTTTTTTTTTTGCAAATTTTATTGCTCGAAATTCAGACATCAACAGCCTTAAATTTAAATATTCTCAGCACTGAAAATCTAGATTTGCATTTTGCAACAGATATACTATTAAGATTCAAGAAATGAGTTATTGTTTCGTAATACTATATAGAATTGGTTTTTGAGAGATTTCATTCTATGCTAAGTAAATATCAATTTCACTTGTCATCAACAACCTTTTCTTCAAGAATTAGTATTTAAGCAGACGAGTACTTTCGCAGTATGTTCATTTTTTCTGTCTGGTAGAATCAATCTATCCTTGTGCACACTGCATTCTAATTCTGGTTAATATACCTAAATTTTTTAATAAACTCTACTGGAAAAATAATGAAATTTAATCCAATTTTCTTCAAGTTTTTAATAAAAGACAATTCGCGATTGGACTTTCAGTTACTTGTAAAATGCGTGAAAGGGAACCACAGCTTGGATAAGAACGAAAGCGGGAAAAGATCAAACCGAACAAGTAAAAATTCATAATATTGAATTCTTAATTTATTATATTATCCGTGTCATATTATATAAATAAAGTATAGCTGTTGTTATTTTCGTTGGTCACTTGTGGCATCAGCTTCATATAAATCTCTTTCTTATTTATGGATAATTTACGCATCGCGCTTCTATATATAGACTCATTTGATTTTAGTTTATTCATGTGGATAATTTATCTCTCGAAGAGAGAGAATGATAAAAAAAAACCCGAAGGGCATGTTTGGTTGTCAGGAAAGTAAATGAAAGGAAAGTTGTCTGGGAAAGTGATTTCCAGGAAAGTGATTCCTAGTAATATGATTCCCAATAATTTTACTTTCCAGTATTTGGAAAACGTCAAGATTTTGAATTTTATATTAACTTTAAATACTAAACTAAAAACTACAACAATTAATCAATATATATATATATATATATATATATATATATATATATATATATATATATATATATATATATATATATATATATAGGGTCTTGTTAGGTTGAGATTATTTAGCTAAATTGAGAAATGAGATGCAATATGGGCCACTAATCCACAAGCTAAACAAAATGTCAACAAATACAACATTATGTCAACAAGGGGGTAAAATTGTAATTTCATAAATAGAAAAAGCATGAAACATCCAAACTGATTTCAAACTCTAAAATCTCTCGTCAAAAATCTCTCTCGCTGATCTTCATCCACTTCGAATCCTTTAAAATCTGCAACAACTCGGTGATTTTCAAAATTCAAACCAAAAACATTGAAAATCTCGCTGATCTAAATGACGAACGAAGAGGAAAATCGGAAAGAATCGATTGAAAAATCGATTGAAGCTGAGGAACAGCAGTCAAAATCGGCGACGCATGAAGCTACTTCTTCAGGTTAAGAAATTGATTCATATTTTAAGTATATTGCTTTGATTTTGGTGTTTTAATAAACATCTCGATTTCGTTTTTTATGAATTCGATACTTGCTGAATTTTTTTGTTGATTTGCGATTGTAGAATCAGAAAAAATGCCAACGAAAATTGCTGCTGTAAAAAAAGGAAGAGAAGAATCTTCATCTTCCAGTTAAGGATTTGTTTAAATTTTTAAGATTATTGACATTTTATATACTAGCTATTGACATAGCTATAATAATATACTGTTCACAGTAATGAAAGTAGTGTATGCTTGTTTGAATAGGTATTGACATAATAATATTGACATATTGTATGCTTGTTATAGTGGTTGTAGAAAACTTACAAATGTATGGCTGTAGTAGTATGTCAACAACTATTGACATAGGGTATGCTTGTTTCAATGGCTGTTAGGATGGCTGTTAGTAGTATGTCAACAACTATTGACATAGGGTATGCTTGTTTCAATGGCTGTTAGGATGGCTGTTAGTAGTATGTCAACAACTATTGACATAGGGTATGCTTGTTTCAATGGCTGTTAGGATGGCTGTTAGTAGTATGTCAACAACTATTTACATAGGGTATGCTTGTTTCAATGGCTGTTAGGATGGCTGTTAGTAGTATGTCAACAACTATTGACATAGGGTATGCTTGTTTCAATGGCTGTTAGGATGGCTGTAGAAAACATATGTATGGTTGTAGTAGTATGTCAATAGCTATTGACATATTCTAAGCTTGTTTAAATAATAGTTGACATAGTCATATTTATATAAACAGAGTATAATTGCCATAAACTTTATAAGATAATCAACAGGTTATGTCAACTTTAATTGTTGACATAATAGTAATAATATAATTGTTCTAACTATATATGGAAAATACCTTTTAATGATAGAGCATACTTAATGCCTGAAATTCTGTTAATTGTGATTGGTATATCTAATGAAATAATTTTAGTAATATACACACACTTGATGTCAACAGAGTACACTTGTTATTGTCATGATACTTTGTATAATTGATATAGATTTATTATGTTTGATTTTAAAACAGAAAACAGAAGAACATCCAAGCGAAAAAGGAGTACCTCAGTATCTCAGAAAGAGTTAATTATTGTTAAGAAAAAGCAAAAGAAAAGTGTAGAAGATGGAAAACAGATTGTTATTGCTGAAAATCTATCTCAAAGGCTTCTAGTGAAAAGGAAGCCAATGTATTTTGTTGATGCAATAAGTAGACTGAATGAGGAACAGATTAATTCTATGAAGGAGTTGGGTTTCGAGAGTGTCCTACATTTCAAGATTAATTACATTCCTAGCAGATTAGCATTAGTATTATTAAAATTTTTTGAAGAGAATAAGTGCAAGATAAATCTTAACAATGGTAAACAAATTCATATCACTGAAGAGGATGTGGAGCTTGTATATGGGTTCCCAAGAGGTGACATTACTTATTCTAGAGATAAGTGTAAAAGTAATGCAGCTTTCATGAGGAAGATAGCAAAGAAATGTGGTACGAAAAAAGAAAGTGTGAACCATAACGATGTTTTAAAAGTTATGTTGAATGATCTTCAAGGAGGAAGGCGGTTTAAGACAATGTTTTTGTTATTGCTAGAATCAACATTAATTGAGCAATCAACATGTGGAATGGTAAAATCTAAGATCGGAGAGATAATTGATGATCTGGATAACGTGAGAATGTAAATTGGTGTTCGTATGTAATATCTGTTCTCAAATTTGCAAAACAAAATTGGTCAATCACAGAGAAGAATGCATTTGCTGGACCTCTTCCCTTCCTTATGGTATGTTTTACATTTTGCATTGTTGATTATTAACATAATTACATTATGTTGTGTGTGTTGTTGATATAGCTCGTACTATAATTAACATAAGTTGTATTAGTTATTTTAAGTGGCTTTTGTATTTAGTTGACACGACACAATAGTAATTGACATGCATTTTTTAACATATGCAGCTCTGCTACTTAGACAGAGTTATACAAGACAAGCGTCCTGTTCCTCGGACATTTCCATTAATGAAAGGATGGAATAGTGAGCATCTTCAGGCTAGAGAAGATAGAGAGATTAGTGCAGGAGTTTTTGGTTTAGGAAATATAAAGAAGAGATACATTCGAAATGAAGAGCAGCAGCAAGAGAATGAAGAACAAAGAGTTGATATAGATGACAGTGGAGTGGGGTCTTCTTCTCAGAACATACTCCCATCAGATATGGTGAAAAATGTTTTAAAATACATCAATCAGATAAATGATGGAAGGACCAATCTTGTTAGAGTCCTCAAAGAAGCTTCTTCACAGATCAAGAATAATGATTTATTTGGATTTGTTTGTGACATTGCTAGAAGCGCAATTGGAAGCCAGAAATCTCCGGTTGTATCTGAGAGAGACACTTTTCTGCATTTGTCCCACTCATTTCATATAGAAGACAATGTTGCTGTTGATAACTGGAAAGCGATATTTGACTCAATACGGAATGCTGAAAAAGAAAACGAAACACTTGAAGATTTGAATGAATTTCCAACTTTCAGATTGGGAGATTTCTTCGATAAAGTAAGCACATAATCAACCTATATTTAAATTAATACATAATTTTATAGATACATTGTTGAAATAATTTTTGAACAGGCTGTAGAAGAAAGAAATAGAGAAAATTTACCTACATCACCAGTTGATAATCCTGAAGAGGTCAGACAAACTGTTGAAGGAGATGAACAAAGCAAGGAGAACATGATGTATGATGGTGATAATGAATCAAACTCTCCTATCTTGACAGCCGTATTAGGATCTCCACACACAGCATACCCATCTCTCCAACAACAAGAAGCCAATACTTCAGAGCATTTCAACAAGCAAGCATCAGTTTTAGCATCTGAGAACAGAGGAAGTGAGATGGAAATTCAAGTACAAGTTCAAGCTGATAGGTCATCACCAAATACTGAATATGGTGGACATGTCAATACTCAAGAATCAATTATGGAATCTGAGAACAGTGAAACTAAGTTGGAAATGCAAGAAGAAGTTGAAGCTGATAGGGCATCACCAACAACTAAATCTCCTGGACAAGTCAATAATCAATCATCACTTATAGAATTTGAAAACAGGAGTAGTGAGTTGGAAATTCAAGCAGAAGATGAAGCTGATAGGACATCACCAACAAATGAATCTCCTGCACATGTCAATATTGAAGCATCAATTATAGGATTTGAGAATAGGAAAAGTGAGTTTGAAATTCAAGCAGAAGATGAAGCTGATATAGACTTAAGAACACAAAATGCCTTGCATCTATTATCAAAAGCATGTATTGACTTTGAAATCAGCAACAATGAAGAAGCAATCAAGGCAACAAATGTTATTGTTGATATCATAAATGAACAGGTACAGTTTATAATAATTGTATTAAACTATTGAATATTTTTATATGATTTTATATTAGTTATTGACATTGTGGATATCATAGTTGACATAGATTAAAATATAATTGACATTTTATAGCATGGAGTTTCAGGAAGACAGGGAGGATGCAGCTGCATGCTCAATTGTTGAGTATATGATGAGAGAGGGTATTGAAACACTGGATGACACTCCTCCTGAATCCAACATACAAATACAAGAACATAAAGGGAAAGATAAGATGCGTGAGGAAAAAGAAAAAACTCCTGAAAACACGGAAAGAAGAATGATTGTTTACAAGGTAAAAAAATGAATGAATTATTGTTTACATTGCTTGTAATAGTTGTTAAAATGTAATTGACACAGTTATTGACATGATATGTAGTGTAGTTGACATAATCATATTAGTTGTTGAAACAGTTAGTGTAATATAGTTGACATGATTTGTAATTGCAACTAATATTAAATTCAATGACAACAGCATCTGAACCCTGTTCCGATCTCTGAGATTCCACTGGCTGAAGCTAGAGAGAAACGGACTCGTGCTGAAATACGTCCTAGCCCAGTGCTACGCTCACCATTTGAAATACGAGCTGTACATATGAAAACAACCCTGAACCCAGACGAAAGAGATATGTACTACTATATAGTAGAAACTGAAGGAACAAAAGAGTATGCATAATTTAATTCTTTGAATAATCTCTACAATCCTTTTATATTTACATACAGTTGACATAATTTATGAATGATATTTAAATGTTCTCTGCACGCTTTCATTTCAGTGATTTATGTGTCTACACTAATGGCTTTGTTTGGGCAAGCAAATGAGTGTTTTCATCTCTGAAACCCCATTCAGAAATCAGTACAGGTGTAATTGATGTATGGGCAGCACACCTGAACTACAAGGAAAGAGAAAGGGCAAAATCATCACCTCCGCGCCTGTTTCTGACAACATCCCCATGCGTGAGTAATCTAAATTTCTGTGTCAACTATTTGGATGACAAATTTCACTAACAAAAAAATGTTAAATGCAGTATTTGAATATAACAAATCGGCAGCCTCATTGGGATCCATTACAATCCCAGAATAACTTTGTGTCGCGAATTGAACAGGAGATTAGAACAATAGAAGATTTCGACTGGAGAAAGATTGATTTGGTAACAAATTTATTTTTGTTCAAAGATCTCACAGTTTCACCTACATAGTTTTCTACAGGAGTTGTCAAATTCTTTTCTCTAATTTTATCTAACATACAATACAGGTATTCTTCCCTGTTTTTAAAAGTGGCTATTACTATCTTGTGGTATTCTGGATGAGGATGAACAAAATTGAGATAATTGATAGTGCCAAACCACCTAGAGACAAGAATCCCTTGGAAAAGTATAGCTTTGATGTTGCAATACTCGTATGCTTTTTTAAATATAGCTAACATTATGTTTATATTTTTGTTGACATAATTTATGTATCTTGCTAAAATGCTTTGTATGCAAATTTTAATTTAGTTGTTTATATATTTGCAGAAAGATATGTTTGAGGCATACTTTGTAGAGAATAACATGACAGATCTATCACAGAATATAAAGAAGTCTCCTTACAAGGTTATTCCTTTAGATTGGGCCACAAGCAACAATAAAGAAGACAGTGGTGTTTATACGATGAGACATATGGAGACATACTTTGGCAGGAAGGGAAGGGATTGGGATATTGGCTTTACTCCACGCGGCTTGAAAATTCTACAGGTACTCAGAGGAAGATATTGCGAAGCAATGCTTACATCAGAGAGCAACAAGAAGTGTATGGATATGATATGCCATGCTAACATCTGGATGAATGCAAACAGGCAAAGATTATCTGCGTTACAGAACAAGTACAAGGAATGGTTTAGCCGTAGAACCAATAAGTAAACAGCTGTTTTATTTTGATTTGAACAAAGACTCGTTTGAATATTTGATATTATCATGTTTTTTAGATGGATGTGTAAAACAATTATTATATATCGATTTGAACTACGCAGCCTATAATAATATATCAACTATGAAATGAGTAAAGCAACTTGAATTTTATGTCAACAACTTGAATTTTATGTCAACAGCTCAAAAACAATTGTTTTAACTAAAAAAAATGTACAGCTATTTTTCTTCATTTTTTAATTTTAAATATGTATTGGCATCATTATCATAAAAAACATGTTAATAGTTTCCATATAAAAACTAAATAAATGTGAACAGTTTTTCAATAGGCTTCATATAAAATTTTAGATAACTCAATATTTTGAAGATATTGATGAATTATGGTCATACAATACATTTCAGTATAAAGCAAATTAAACGTGAAAAATAAAAAAGAAAATATAAATAAACTCTATGTAATGCCAATAACTAAATAATTGTCATGTCAACTGCCTTTTTTTCAAATATTAACAATGTCAACTGCCTTTTTTTCTAATAAAACGGATGAAAAGAAACCATGTACTCTACGAACTATTCCGCTAAGGCATAAAAAAGCAGAATAATAAATATTTCTCTAACACCTACTCTCTCACACATAGATTACCGCTCAAAGAAATTTCTGCTTCTCTCTAGTATTCAAACCCTTCGTTTAACAGATTTCATCTCTTGTCTAGGTTTCTAAATCGATTTAGAGTATTAGGAATGTCAACAGAAGAAAGAAACACAAGTGATTCAGTGTCTTCGACCGTTGCTGGTAAAACGATATCAGAAATGGAGGTTAACAGCAAATCAACAGATATTACTGAAACGACTCATTCAGGTTAAACATTTCTTTGGTTTATTAATTGAATGACTTCGATTTCACTTTTGAAAAACACAGTATGATTATTCAAAAGATTTTATTTTTAGGTTTCATTATTTAATTATCTGATGAGTTCGAGTTTTGCTTTTTTAAAACAGCAGCAGAATATTTCTGAGGTTAAGTAGTATGTATTTAAATTTTTATGATTATTGACATTAAAAGATGTCTGTAGACATAGTAGTATTGACATTTTATAAAATAAATATTAACATAATGTATGCTTGTTTGAATTGCTGTTGACATAGTCATATGGTTCCATAAAATAGATATGAAAAACAAACGTGAATTCATATGTGAAGGGTCAGAGGATTACAAAGTATATCAATAGGGTATGATGGCAATTGTCATATGTATGATTGTAGTTGCTATAAATTTTGAAATGATAATACTGTATTGTTGACATTTTTATGAAATAGTGATATTGGCATTTTATACAATAATTATTGACATAATGTGAGCTTGTTTGAATGGTTGCCAAGATAGTTATATGGTTAACATTATATTACTGTATTTTTAACATTTTTATTGTACTTGCTTTTAAACCAGAAAAAAAGAACACAACAAAAAGAAAAAGAAGTACATCAATTGATGGGGATGAGTTGACTAGATCTGAGATTAGAAGTAAAAGAAAAAATGACAAGAGACCATTAATTGCTTCTGAGATTAGAAGTAAAAAACAGAATGAAATGTATACAGAGAATAAGGAACAGAAAAAGAAAAGTAATTTCTTTTCTAAAAGGCTTCTAGTCAAAAGGAAGACGTGGTATTTTATTGAAACACTGAGAAAATTGAATGAGGCCCAGATTAATGCTGTCAAGGACATGGATTTTGGGAATGTTTTTCATTTCAAAATCGATTACATTCCTACCTATTTGGCTTTTGAATTGATGAAATGTTTTGATGAAAAAGAGTGCAAGATAAAGCTAAATAATAGCAGGAGTGTTAGTATAACAGAGGACGATGTGGAGCTGGTATACGGATTTCCGAGAGGTAGGATAAATTACTCCAAAGATAACTGTAAAAGTAATGCGTCTTTCATGAGAGATATAGCCAAACATTGTGAAATAAAAGAAGGAGGAAATGTTAGCCATAAAGCTGTGGAAGAGCTTATGTTAGAAGATAGTGAAGGAGGGCCATGGTTCAAAAGATTGTTCTTGTTACTTTTAGAATCAGGATTGATTGAGCCATCAACATGTGGAACAATAAAGTCTAAGATTGGGGAAATAGTTGACGATCTGGACAATATTGGAAATGTCAATTGGTGTTCGTATACGTTGTCTGTTCTGAAGTTTGCAAAGGAAAATTGGTCAAGGAAAAAGATGAAAGCTTTTGCAGGACCACTTCCTCTGCTCATGGTATGTTTTACGTTTCACATTAAAGTATTAATAGTGAATATAATGCTGACATAATGTTTTATAAGTAGTTGATATAGCTTATAATTGTTATTGATATGTATTTTATATGCAGCTCTGCTATATGGATAGAGTTTTACAAGCCAAACGTTCAGTTCCTCGCACATTCCCATTAATGAAAGGCCCAAGCACACATCTCCAGGCTAGGGAAGATAAGGAGATAGATGTGGGAATATTTGGTAATGGACTTAAATTCAGAAGATATGTCCGTAATCTGGAGCAGGAGCAGGAGCCTCAACAACAGATTCCACACGTAGTTGACAGTGGGGTTGGGTCTTCCCAAAACGTTGTCCCAAAATATATGATGCAGAATGTAATGAAATACATTCAACTCATAAATTATGGGAAGACAAATCTAGTAAAAACCCTTGAAGAAGTTCCTACACAAGTCCAAACTAATCATCTATTTGGATTAGTATGTGATATTGCTAGATCTGCAATTGGAAGTCCAACAACTTCTGTTCAATCTGTGGAAGACAAGTGTGTAAAATTGGCAGAGTCATTTCTTCAAGACAAAAATGAGGCATTTGACAACTGTAAAACAATCTGTGAAGCACTAGTTACTGTTGAAAAGAAAAAGGAAGAACTTGAAGATTTGACTAAATTTCCAACTTTCAAATGGAGAGATTGCTATAACAAAGTAAGCACATTATTTTGTTTACATACCTTTTCTCTAAGTTGAAATTAATTTAATATTAATTATAAATAACCTTTTCAATAGACTGTTGAAGAAGAAGTATGTGAAAAACAACAAAGTGAAGGACAAGAAGAACAAGAAGGATCAAAAGAGGACAACATATGTAGCACCAATAATGAATCAACGTCTCCTATATCACCTCCTGTACTAGAGTCTGATAACAAGGAGAGTGAGAAAGAAAACCAGAAAGATCTTGAACAGGTACAATTTACAATTACTATCTTAAACTATAAAGATATTCTGCATTTTATAGAAAAAAATATAATTAACATAACATAATGTGTTTCAATTGAAATAACAGGAAGATAAGAAGAACCAAGATGACACACATGGTGAACCGGACAGAGAAAATCCACTGTATAAAGAAAATAATATTGTTGAGGTAACTAAAACTAAGATTAAACTGTATATAATTTTTATAAAATAAGTGAAGTGTTGTTGACATGAGTTGATAGTGTAGTTGATATAAGATATAATAATTATTGACATGAGTTGATAGTGTAGTTGATATAAGATATAATAATTATTGACATGACTTCTACGTGTAGTTGACATGGACCATTTTGTTTACATATATTTCTCAAAGTTAAAATTAATTTAATATTAATTATAAATGACTATTTGAATAGACTGCTAATGAAGAAGTACATGAAGAACAAGATAATGAAGAACAAGAAGAAGGAGAAGCATCAAAAGAGAAAACAACATGTGGTGTCAATAATGAATCAGTGTCTCCTATGTCAACACTTGTTCTAGAATCTGGTAATAAGAGGAGAGAGATAGAAAATCAGAAAGATCTTGTACAGGTAAAATTTACAATAATTATCTTAAACTCTAAATATATTCTGCATATTATAGATAAAAATATAATTGACATAACGTAATATATTTCAGTTAAAATGGATAAAGAAAATAATATTGTTGAGGTAAGTATAACTAAAATCCATTATATTATTTTCATAAAATGAAAGAAATGTTGTTGACATGACTTGATAGTGTAGTTCATATGATTTATAATAATTATTGACATGGCTTTTACTTGTAGTTGACATAACTTATAAGTGTTGTTGACATAGCCTCTATGAGTAGTTAACATATTATGTACTGTAGTTGACAAGAGAAAGAAACAGAATCCATATCTCTACATTGTCATTTTCTGATCCTAAAGGGAAGAGCCAAATCTCGTCTTTTGTTATTTAGAATTAATTATAAATTACTAATTTAATAGGCTGTTGAAGAAAAAGAAGAAGAAGGAACAAAAGAAGACATAGTAGGTGATAACAATAGTGAATCAGCCTCTACTATTTCACCTCCAGCTGCAAGTTCAATGGATGACGCACATGTTGAAATGAACAAAGCAAAGCAACAGGAGAAAGGAAAAGAGAAAGAAGAGAATATTGTTAAAGTGAAGTAACTGAAACTAAAATTAGATATTGTATTGTTTTTATAAAATGGCTTGAAAGTGTGGTTGACAGTTGGTTATAATTGTTATTGACATTATTTGTATGTGTAGTTGACATGTCTTATAATTGTTGTTGATGTGAATTTTATTTGCTGTTAATATGTATCTGTGTGTAGCAGAGATGGTATGTACTGTAATTTATATAACTCGTATGTGCCGTTGACATAATATGCACCATACTTGACATAATTATAATAGTTGTTGACATGATTTTTAATTGAAACTAACATGAATTTTATTTGAACTGACAGAAGAATGTTGTTCCATGCTCTGAGATTCCACTGACAGAATGTAGTGTGAAAGAGTCTGATGATAAAATGCATTCCGTCCCATTCCTAGGCTCTCCAGTTGACATCAGAGCTGTAGATACAAAAACATATCTGGAATCTTATGAAAGAACTGTGTACTACTACATACTAGAAACAGAAGGAACAGATGAGTATGCATTATTTAATTATTTCATTGAGCTAAAATTTTTTTTAGTTTTCTATGAAGTAAACATAATTTATAAATATTGTTTATATGTCATTTGTATAACTTCATTTCAGAAATGCATGCATTTATGAAGATGATTTTACTTGGGCGACCAAGGAATTGTTTTTATCACTGAAGCCCCATGTTGAAATTAATGTGGGTGTAATAAATGCTTGGGCTTCACACCTGAACAACAGAGAAAATGAAAGGCCAACAACATCACTTTCACGCTTTTTTATGAGTACATCTCCATGTGTAAGTAATCTTAAATTATATGTAAACTATTTGAGTCAGATGTCTCCCTAACCAAATATGTTAATTGCAGAATTTCAATGTAACAAATCGGCAGGAAAATTGGGATGCTTTGACAGCAAAGACAAATTTTATTTCTCAGATAAATAATGAGGCTGAAAGAAGACCAAATTTCAACCGGAGAAAAATTGATTTGGTAATAACATCTAAAAATGATATCTATGTTATAATATGAACAAGTATTCTATGTATATAATTATATATTTCATGTCATACAGGTCTTCTTCCCAGTTTGTGCAGATAATCATTACTACCTTGTAGTATATTGGATGAAGAAAAACATCATTGACATCATAGATAATATAAAGCCAGTTAAAGATACAGATCCGTTGAAGAATTATGACATTGATATTGGCTTACTGGTATGCTTTTATATATGTTATAGACATATTCTCTACATTGTGTTGAAATGCTTTATACATGTAGTTTAAATTAATTATTTATATATTTTGCAGAAAGCTATGTTTGAAGGATACTTCATAGAGAAGAAATTGCTAGATCTTTCAGAAAATATAAACAAGTCTTCATTCAACTTTGTGAATTTAGAATGGGCAACAACCACAAACATAAAGGATTGTGGTGTCTATTTGATGAGGCACATGGAGACCTATGTTGGGAAAAAGGGCAGTGATTGGGATATCGGCTTCTCTGCGCGTAGTCTGAAGATTATCCAAATACTCAGGGGAAGATATTGCTGCACGATGATTGCATCAATTTATAATAACCAGAGATCAACAATGTTACAACTAGCTCGTGATTGGATGGAAGCAAACATGGACAAATTGCATAAGCTAGACAACAAATACAAGAAGTTGTTTAGTTGTAGAAAGAGGAAGTGATCAAAAACAGATTTTAATGTATGATGTTAACTTATTTTCTGGATTGGTTTTAAAATAATTATTATGCACTCTGACTTTTGTTGACATGGCTAGTATTTGTAGTTAACATGACTTAAAGTTGTTATCAAGATGTTTTCTATGTATTATTCACATGGATAAGTAAAACAGTTATCACAATATATTATTTTTATAAAATGAGTGAAGTGTTGTTGACATGACTTTATAGTGTAGTTGATATGAGTTATAATAATTATTGATATGGCTTCTACGTGTAGTTGACATAAGTTATAAGTGTAGTTGACATGGCCTCTATGAGTAGTTGACATAATTTATAAGTGTAGTTGACATGGCCTCTATGAGTAGTTGACATATTATGTACCGTAGTTGACATTACTTTTATGACAACAAATGAACCGTAGTTGACATGGCAAGAATTTGTAGTTGACATAAATTTTATGTCCATTAAAAAAGAAAAGCCAACAACTTCAACATTTGAACAACATTGAAAAAAAACCTATGCAATCTTTAATAATATGTCAACTATGAAATCAATACAACAACTTATATAGAAATGTCAACAACTTGAATTGAATGTCAATAGCTCAAAAACAATTCTTGTAACTAAAAAATATTTACACCTATTTTTCTTAATTTTTAAATTTTAAATATGTACTGGTAAGATTATCATAAAAAACATGTTAATAGTTTCAATATAAAAATTCAACATTTTGTCCATACCTTAATTATCAAATCTCAATAACTTATAGGAAAAATTTGAACATCTTATCAATAGGCTTCATATAAAATTTCAGAAAACTCAATATTTGGAATAAATTTATAAATTATGGTAATATAACACATGTCAATATAAAGCAAATTAAATGTCAAAAACAAAAAAGAAAATATAAATCATGTAAACTGCCTTTTTTTAATTCAAAAGTTAACGATGCCATTGTCTTATTTTCTAATAAACTGCCGGAAAAAAATTTAATTTATAGTAATAAATGCCAACAAGAGAAAGATGAGCTACACTCTATTCTATCTTCTTCTCTCTCAAAAATACATTACCGCTCAGAAAATTTCGACTACTATCTCATATACAAACCCTACATCTACTCGACTTCATCTCTTTTCTAGATTTCTAAATCGATTAAGAGTACTAGGAATGTCAACCGGACAAAAAAACACAAGTGATTCAACTGGATCGTCGGGGTTTCCTGTAGAAACGACATCAGAAACGGAGGTCAACACCAAATCAACAAATAGTACTGAAACGACTCATTCAGGTTAAAGATTTCTTTCGTTTATTAATTGTATGACTTCAATTTCAGTTTTTTAAAACAAAGTTTTATTATCTAAAAGATTTTATTTTTAGGTTTCATTATTTTAATAATCTGATGAGTTCGACTTTTGCTTTTTGAAACACCAGAAGAATAATTTTGAGGTTAAGTATTATGTATTTAAATTTTTATGATTATTGACATTAGAAGATGTCTGTTGACATAGTAGTATTGGCATTTTATAAAATGAATCTTAACATAATGTATATCTCTTCAAATAGATATGTTCTGTAGAAACAAACGTGAATTTATATGTGAAGTGTCAATAATTATTGTATGATTGTAGTTGCTACAAATTTTGAAATGATAATACTGTATTGTTGATATTTTATACAATAATTATTGACATAATGTGAGCTTGTTTAAATGGCTGTGAAGATAGTTATGTGGTTGGTATAAACTAGATTTGTTGTATTTATAAAGAATTGTTTATGTTAAACAACATATGACTGCACTTGTCATATATAGGGTTGTAGTTTCTATTAATTTTGATATTATATTACTGTATTGTTGACATCATTATTTTAATTGCTTTTAAAACCAGAAAAAAAGAACACAACAAAAAGAAAAAGAAGTACATCAATTGATGAGGATGAGTTGATTACATCATAGATTAGAAGTAAAAGAAAAAATGACAAGAGAAAATTAATTGCTTTTGAGACTAGAAGCAAAAAACAGAAAGAAATGTATACAGAAGCTAAGGAACAGAAAAAGAAAAGTAATTTCTTTTCTAAAAGGCTTCTAGTCAAAAGGAAGACGTGGTATTTTATTGAAACACTGAGAAAATTGAATGAGGCCCAGATTAATGCTGTCAAGGATATGGGTTTTGGGAATGTTTTTCATTTCAACATCGATTACATTCCTACCTATTTGGCATTTGAATTGGTTAAATGTTTTGATGAAAAAGAGTGCAAGATAAAGCTAAATAATAGCAGGAGTGTTAGTATAACAGAGGACGGTGTGGAGCTGGTGTATGGATTTCCGAGAGGTAGGATAAATTACTCCAGAGATAACTGTAAAAGTAATGCATCTTTCATGAGAAAGATAGCCAAACATTGTGAAATAAAAGAAGGAGGAAATGTTAGCCATAAAGCTGTGGAAGATCTTATGTTAGAAGATAGTGAAGGAGGGCCATGGTTCAAAAGATTGTTCTTGTTACCATTAGAATCAGGATTGATTGAGCCATCAACATGTGGAACAATAAAGTCTAAGATTGGGGAAATAGTTGACGATCTGGACAATATTCGAAATGTCAACTGGTGTTCATATACATTGTCTGTTCTGAAGTTTGCAAAGGAAAATTGGTCAAAGAAAAAGATGAAAGATTTTGCAGGACCACTTCCTTTGCTCATGGTATGTTTTATGTTTCACATTAAAAATTATTAATAGTGAATATAATGTAAACATATATCAACATATGTCGTGACATATGTCACTGATTTAGCATTTGTTGATATATTTTTCTCTTAATTGACACTGGATTACTCACACAGTTTACAAAGTAAGCACATAATGTTGTATATGTAGCTGATATAGCTTATAATTGTATGTATTTTATATGCAGCTCTGTTACATGGATAGAGTTTTACAAGCCAAACGTTCAGTTCCTCGCACATTCCCATTAATGAAAGGCTGGACAAGCACACATCTCCAGGCTAGGGAAGATCAGGAGATAGATGTGGGAATATTTGGTAATGGAGTAATGTTCAGAAGATATATCCATGAACAGGAGCAGGAGCCGGAGCAGGAGCCTCAACAACAGATTCCCCATGTAGTTGACAGTGAGGTTGGGTCTTCCCAAAGTGTTGTCCCAAAAGATATCATGCAGAATGTAATGAAATACATTCAAATGATGAACTATGGGAAGACCAATCTAGTAAAAACCCTTGAAGAAGTTCCTACACATGTCAAAACTAATCATCTATTTGGATTAGTATGTGATATTGCTAGATCTGCAATTGGAAGCCCAACAACTTCTGTTCAATCTGTGGAAGACAAGTTTGTAAAATTGGCAAAGTCATTTGTTCAAGAAAAAGATGAGGCATTCGACAACTGTAAAACGATATGTGAATCACTAGTTGCTGTCGAAAAGAAAAAGGAAGCACTTGAAGATTTGACAGAATTTCCAACTTTCAAATGGAGAGATTGCTATAACAAAGTAAGTACATTATTTTGTTTACATATATTTTCTCTAAGTTGAAATTAATTTAATATTAATTATAAATTACTATTTCAATAGACTACTGAAGAAGTACATGAAGAACAACAAAGTGAAGAACAAGAAAATGAAGAACGACAAGGATCAAAAGAGTACAACACATGTGGCGTCAACAATGAATCAGCGTCTCCTATATCACCACCTGTAATAGAATCTGATAACAAAGGGAGTGAGACAGAAAATCAGAAAGATCTTAAACAGGTACAATTTACAATAACTATATTAAACTATAAAGATATTCTGCATATTGTAGGAAAAAATATAATTGACATAACGTAATATGTTTTAATTGAAACAATAGGAAGATAAGGAGAATCAAGATGGCACAAACGTTGAAACAGAGAGAGAAATTCCACTGGATAAAGAAGATAATACTGCTGAGGTAACTAAAACTAAAATTAAACAGTATGTTATTTTTATAAAATGAGTGAAGTGTTGTTGACATGACTTGATAGTGTAGTTGATATGAGTTAAAATAATTATTGATATGGCTTCTACATGTAGTTGACATAACTTATAAGTGTAGTTGACATGGCCTCTATGAGTAGTTGACATATTATGTACCGTAGTTGACATAACTTATAAGTGTAGTTAACATGGCCTTTATTAGAAGTTGACATATTATGTACCGTAGTTGACATTATTTTTATGACAAGATATGAACCGTAGTTGACATGGCAAGAATTTATAGTTGACATGAATTTTATGTTCACCGAAAACAGAATATTGCTTCATTATCTGAGAGTGCACTTCCAGAAGATAAAAACAGATCAGAACTCAACAAAGCAGAAGTAAATGATGTTGATATACTGCCATACCTTGAAGTTCATGAAAGAGATCTCTACTACTACATAGTAGAAACTGGAAGAATAGCTAAGTATGTAAAATTTAGTTTTCTAAACAGTTGACAAGATTTATGATTGTTGTTCATATATAATTTTTATAACTTCATTTCAGGAATACATGTGTATATGATGATGATTTTACTTGGGCATCCAAGGAATTGTTCAACTCACTGAAGCCGCATGAAGAAATTAAATCTGGTGTTATTGACTCATGGGCTTCACATTTGAACAACATTGAAAAAGAAAAGCCAACAACTTCACCTGCACGCTTTTTCATGACAACATCTCCAACAGTGAGTAATCTAAAAATTTATATAAAATATTTGAATTACAAATCTTCTTAACCAAATATGTTAATTGCAGAATTTCAATGTTACAAATCGGCCAGAAAGTTGGAATACTATGATTGCTACGAACAAATTCATTGATGAAATAGAGAATGAGATTCAAAAAAGACTGGAATTTGATTGGAGAAACATTGATTTGGTAATTAGATCTAACAATTAAATTTTTGAGAAAATATTAGGATGTGTTCTTTGAATGTAATTTTATCTTCAATGTCATATAGGTCTTCTTTCCAATCTGGGAACACCGACGTTACTACCTGGTAGTATTTTGGCTGAAAGAAAGTAAGATTGAGATCATAGACAACAAAAAAGTTAATGACATGGAAGCATTAGAGGAGTATGGACATGAAATTGGTTTACTGGTATGATTTTTTTTTATATTATTGAAACAGTCTCTACATTCTGTTGATATAATTTATGCACAATGTTAAAATGTATTTTATTTGTAGTTTTATTTATTTATTAATATATTTGCAGAAAGATATGTTGGAGGCATACTACAAAAAGAAGAACTTGTTAGACATATTCGAAAATATTAACAAGTCTTACATCGATATTCTTTCCTTGAAGTGGGCCAGAAGCAGTAACATAAAGGACTGTGGTGTCTATTTAATGAGACACATGGAAACTTATGTTGGAAAAAAAGATAGTGAATGGAATGTTGGCTTCTCTGCACATAACATAAAGATACTCCAGGTACTGCGTGGAAGATATTGCTACAACTTGATTGTATCAAGTTACAACAACCAGAGAGTGCCCATTTTAGAAGTAGCTAATGCATGGATGGAAGAAAACAAGCACAGATTGAATAGTTTAAACAACAAATACAAAAAGTGGTTTGTTAATAGAAAGTAGTGAAACAAAATTTGGGATGTATTTAACATTTAATGTTATTAGCTTACTTGTTTTTGGATGGATTTAAAAACAGCTACTACTGTGATTTTAACTTTTGAACTTATGAAAATGTCTATTTTCTGTTAATTTTGTTATGATTCACATGACTTATTATTATTGTTGATATGGCTTATAATTCTTATTGACATGACTCATAATTGTTGGTGACATAATTCTATAGATACTTAAGATAGTAAATAATATAGTTGACACAGCTTTTAACGTGTAATTGACATAACATTTATGTATCTTTGACACTATATGCACCATAGTTGATATAATTGTTATTAACATGACTTATAATTGGTGTTGACATGGCTTATAATTATTATTGATACAGTTCTGTGCATAGTTGACATGATTTATATTTGTTGTTAAAATGATTCTGTGCGTAATTGACATAGTATTTAACGTAATTGAAATGGGTCTATACGTAGTTGACATGACTGACATGATTCAATTTGTAGTTAAAATACTATGTAATATACTTATATGTGCAGTTGACACGGCTCTAACGTGTAGTTGACATGAATTTTATGGACTGTTGAAACGATATGCACAAAAGTTAATATAATTGTAAAACTAATATAGTTGACATGGATTGTACATGTAGTTGAAATGGCTTAAAACATAGTTGACATGAATAGTATATGTCGTTAACACGAAGTTCACCATAGTTGACATAATTATATTAGTTGTTGATATGGCTAGTACGTATAGTTAACATGGTTTATAACATAATTAACATAACTTGTACGTGTAGTTGACAAGATATGTACCGTAGTTGACATGACTGGTATGTACCCTTGACACGATGTGAACCATAATTGACATAATTATATTAGTTGTTGACATGGCCAGTATATATAATTGACATGATTTTTAATTGTTGACATGTGCAACTTAAAAACATGATAGAGCACGAAGGAAAGGCAGAGTCCAAGTTGTACTAAAAAGTCAACTACTTATAACCAAATGTCAACACCTTTTATAAAGGTGTACAAGTCAGAAAACAAAACTTAAAATTAAAAAACAGAATCATAAAATAGATGCCAACAAAGAGTAAAATCAGATATTAACAACTAACAAGAAAATGTCAATAATTTGTAGTCTATGTCAACAACTAAAAAACAATCATATGTCCTTTCTGCCACAGCTTCTAGCATTATGATCAGTAATTTTATGACACTTTCCACAACGCCTATGAGGTTTATTTGCTTTTTCAATTGCTTTCTCTATGCTTGACTTAATCCTGCTCTTCTTGTCACTTGCACCTCCTTTTGTACTAACCACATCTGGAGCATGGGCAGTTATTTCTTCAGGAACAGCAATACCATATATGTTCATGATTGAATCATTTTTATCAAGAGAAGATGATACAACACAGTCATCTTTAAAGATTTGAGGACCAATACCCGCAAGCAAATTATCCAAAGCAATCAAATGATCTTTATTTCTAAAAGCACGCTGATATAGACCAAAGTAACGACCATGACATCTGTTAGCAATCTTTAGTTTGTCATATTTGTTAGAACCTGCGCACATATAAAATATCAACAGAATATATAAGATGTCAACTGTCTATATAAGATATGTCAACAGCTTAAACAACACATGCTAAAACTTAAACTGAAATATGTATAGAAAACAGTTTGCATACCTCTGTCAGATGCACTTGTAAGACCATGAACTGCCTTTAGTAATTCACTTTTAAGCCAACGGTTACCAACATATTTCTCTGGAATATTGTTGACATCTTTGTTTCTAAGAATGAAAAAAAGATGGCTGCATAGATAACCACACCTTAAAAATAGTTTACACTCACATTCATATGACTCAGTCTCTATCTCATATCTAACTGTAAAGATCTTCTTTCTAGCATCAGAAACTTTGAAGACCTCGATGTTCTCCAATGTGGACATGCTAATCATCCGACAACTCTTATCAGCCTCAACAATCAAATCTTGTACCACTCTAAACATCCTATCTGTGTAAACAGATCCCAATTGCTTCTCAAATGCTAAATCAGTGACATATTTTGGAGTGATTACAGAATCATAATAGTCAAGCCTTTCAGTTTGATTCCTTTGAGCATCAATGGCATTGTTATACTGAAGAGTGAAGTCAGCAAAATTGAACAACGGTTTCGAGTACCTCTTAAAAAAACTGTTTTCAGATTCTGAAAAAGATGTTGTTCTCATTAAAGAACCCATAGGAACATCTCTAAAGAAGGCTGGGATCCACATTTGTCTGATCAAAAACATATCCTTAAACCACTTATGATCTTCTACACTATATTTTTCAACAATACTAGTCCATAATATATCAAACTCATCTGGATCTAACAACTCTGACCAAACACAAGACTTAAACTCCTTACTAAACTTTTCTCTATCAGAAATTGATTTAGGTATCTTCTCAAATAACTTGCTCATAATATGCCACATACACAAACGATGCCTTGTACCAGGTAATACTTTCTCAATAGCAAGCCTCATTCCCCAATCTTGGTCAGTAATTATGATTCTTGGAGCAACACCCATGCATTCAACAAATACAGTGAAAAGCCATGAAAATGCATCACAATTCTCACCGGATACAAAACCAGCTCCAAATGCAATAGGACACCCATGATTGTCTTTCCCAGTAAATGGACCAAACACCATACGATACCTATTGAACAAATACATTAACACAAAACATCAATAATGTCAATTATAGATATATGCTATGTCAACTATTAAATCAGAAATGATGCAAAGTACAAATGTATCATATGTCAACTACCATGTCAACTACCATCTATGTCAACTAATAAGTATAATAAATAAACTACCTGTTTGTTGAATATGTTGTATCAAATGCTACAACATCTCCAAACATGTGGTAATGCTTCCGAGACTCAGCATCAGACCAGAATAAGCTCACTAACTTATTATCTTCAGATGATAATTGATATTTGTAAAAAAAGCCTTCACAAATTCTCTTCTTCTCTTGCATCTGATTTAGAATCATTTGCACATCCACTTCTTTTAATTTCTCTTTAATATCACGTGAAAAATTCCTAACATCAGTCAACGTACACCCAACAACATCATAACCACCGAAAAACTCTTTTAATAAGTTAAAAGTAGAAGTAGGACCGATGTTAGCTTTGGTGCAATCTTCAACAAACTTGTGATGAACATCATTCAAACTCCGATTACCTTTCAAAAA
Source organism: Salvia hispanica (assembly GCF_029641045.1). NCBI lineage: Eukaryota > Viridiplantae > Streptophyta > Magnoliopsida > Lamiales > Lamiaceae > Salvia > Salvia hispanica. The sequence goes on from NC_142692.1 coordinate 11,272,552, forward strand.
TCTCTTATGATCTTTATCAACCATAGTATGATTATGTTCCTCAACAAACTGATGCACTAGGTAATACTTATCACCAAAATCAGAAAAAAACTTAAAACTAATTCTCGCTCCACATCCACATCTTTTCGTTCCACGTCTACGTCTCTTCTTTGAAGATACTTCTTCATCATCAAACACATTACCATCCTCAGATACATTAACATCAACATCCAATGAATCTACCGTATGAAATCCTTGTCTATTGCAAACAATATACTGAAAAATAATAACACAACCACTAGACCTATTCCCAAATCTTCGACAATCAAAACGACACTCCTGAGCATACATTTCATAAAATGAAATTCCTTCCTCAAGAGAAGAAAATTTTTGACCTTCAAAAGGCCTCAACTCAGGCTTGCAAATTGGAATAACAGACCCTACAACATAGAATATTTACCCAAGAACATAAATCATGTCAACAGATTTTCAAGTCATGTCAACAGAGAATAAATCAACTACATAACAACTTTAGTTATCTCTAAAGAGGTGGCTGCACTCTTGTAAAATTCTTAGACAATTATTATAAGTTATGTAAGCCAAAATATCAGAATAGACTTCAGATTACAAGGATCAAAATGTCCAGATTAATGAAACAGAAAGTGAACAAAGAGCATGACAACAACACAGAATATTTACCAAGGAACATAAATCATGTCAACAGATTTTCAAGTCATGTCAACAGAGCATAAATCAGCAACATAACACAAAAAAATCATCTTAATGAAAATCAAACCAAACTACCTTCACCATTCATAAATCATGTCATCAGATTTTCAAGTTACATCAATGCAAATCAAAAGACTTACGTAAATTACCCCTATAGTTATCTCTAAAGAGGTGGCTGCACTATTATAAATTCTTAGACAATTGTTATAAGTTATGTAAGCCAAAATATCAGAACAAGCTTCAAATTACAAGGATCAAAATGTACAGTTTAATTAGAATACACTGATGGAAACACACGATGTCAACAGAATAATTAACAAATACACATAAATCATGTCAACAGAGCATAAATCACCAACATAACACAACAAAATAATGTTAATGAAACAGAAAGTGAACAAAGAGCATAGCAACAACACAGAATATTTACCAAGGAACATAAATCATGTCAACAAATTTTCAAGTCATGTCAACAGAGCATAAATCACCAACATAACACAACAAAATAATGTTAATGAAACAAAATGTCCACAAAGAGCATAACAACAACACAGAATATTTAACAAGTAACATAAATCATGTCAACAGATTTTCAAATCATGTCAACAGAGCATAAATCACCAACATAACACAAAAAATTCATGTTAATGAAAATCAAACAAAACTACCTCCACCATTCGTCGACGTAGACTCAGAATAAGATGAAGAATCCATCAAATAACACTTAGCTGTTGATTATGAACTGAAATCGGACCTGAAGATGAGAAAAAAAAAAAAACTAATTAGGAACAAATTTAACTGGGCATCAACAAATAAAGGATAAAAACAGAATAAAAGTGGGTATAATCGACCGAAAAACGTCAAAATCAACAGAGAAATCCGTCGAAAATCCGTCGAACTGTTCGTCTGTTTTTCGAAAATTGAAGCACAAATCAGATATCGTTGAAATCGTTGAAATCGTCTGAGTCTAATTTCGTGAATCAATAGAATCATAAACCCTTAGAATAGATTCAATCAGTGATAGTATTGAATTGTTAAATTCTCAGCAGAATCGCCGATGCAACATGAATATGATGAAGAACCCTAAATTAAAACGCGAAAAGACCATTATACCCTTTCATATTAAACTAATCTAATAATATTTATTGTGTGGCAAAATCTGGACCACTCATTTAATAAAAATGAGTGGCTGATATTGCATCTCATTTCTTAATTAGCCTAAATAATCTCAATTGATCATGATCATATATATATATATATATATATATATATATATATATATATCATCCTTCTAATATCAATAATGCTAATTAAATATAATTACTTAAATATAATTCTCATTACATGCATCTAATAAATTTATGAAAATATAGAAAATACAATACAAAAATTACTTTAAAAAAACACGGATTGAATATAATTAAAAAAGCAAATATAATGTTTAGATAGTCAATAACATGAAATTGAAGAAGTCTAGTCTGGTAGCAAAAACGTAAAAAAGTAATTTCATCCTAATAGTTCTATTAGAAACATCTTTTTCGTCCCTTCATCGTGAAGAGTGAAAAAGTAATCTAATAAATCAGGATCTCGAACAAATTTCATTGCAGCTTTTTGTCTCTGAGAATCAGTTAACGCTTCAATCTCTTGCAATTTCTCATAAAGCATACGACGATTGTCTTTTTTCTCTTTGTCACCTCCGGTAACACTTTCCAGAATCTTGTTCATTTGATCATTCGACTTATCCATATGCGCAGCAAGCACATTAGTCATTCGCTCCAAACTTGATATGAAACCATCTGAACTTCTTCTCCTCTTACGATCAAGTCTTTTTGAAGTTCCTTCGTCGCGAGGTGTAGTTAATGAAGGTACACCATCTTCACCAGATTCTCCATCTACTGATCTACATTTTCTTCTCTATCTAATTCCTCGACTACATCTACTGGAACTTCAGCATGTAATCCAGCAGCTCTATCTTTACCCCATACAATTGATAGTTGATCAAAGTAAGGGAAAGACTTGTTTTTCATGAAAGTACAATCTGGATGGCTCTACACACAATAACACAATTTCATTATAATATTTCGTCATGCAACAAATAAATAGAAATGGAATAAGAAATATACAAATTTTTACCTTCAAATAATCATCCCAAACATCCCACTTGCAGTAACACATTTTCTTTCATCATCCCAGCCAAAGCCACTCAATTCTCCATTAGCACGTACATCATAGATAGCATGATATTGTTTTTTCAGTAACTTACAACGAGATTCGATGTGTGGCTTTTCTTTAAGACCATTACCTGGAAGCTTTTCTTGTAATATTTTTTCCAACTCCTTTTGATAACCTTTCCTCAACCCACTTCCACTTTCACCATCCCAATTCTTACTCCTCTTCAACTCAACAATGGATTCTACGAGTTTTGCATCTTCTTCAATAGTCCATACATGATTACTCTTTCCTCGGCGAGCCATCTGAAAAATTGATAGAAACAAGTACTGCACAATTCTCTTATATGAATGAGCTTCAAACATAAATAAAAAACACCAAAGAAGCAAGATACTGAGATTCTTGATATCAAACATGAGCAAATATACTAGAAACTAACATACATGTTATGATATAAAAGATACAAAAAAATCAAACTGAAAGCTAAAAGAATTTATCGGATAAATCAACAAAAAGATATTAATAACCTCAATCAACACAAAATGTCAGATTGCCACTTGTAAATTCAGATATTATGAAAGAAAAAAATAAAATACTAATATCAAGCAACATGCCTACTTTCCATCCACTGACTAAACATTTCATTAGCTAAATTATATCTCCAATTTGTCCATTCTTGAGTTGGTTCAACAGAAGTAATTGATTCTCCATCTAGTCCAATAGCCTCTTCTTCATTTCGCAAATTGTCACCATAATCATTTTCAATAGGATCAACTGGCATATGTTCTCTAATGTGATTTTGAAGAAGACAACATGCCATTATAATTCTTCCTTGTTGCTTGATTGGATAAAAATTTAGATTCCTAATAATGCCCCAGCGCATCTTTAGCATACCAAAGCACCTCTCAATAACATTTCTAGCTGATGCGTGCTTCATATTAAAAAATTCTTCTGAAGTTGTTGGTTGACGTCCATTCCTCCATTCACTAAGATGATATCTTTGCCCTCTAAAAGGAGCAAGAAAGCCTTTGCCATTTGTGTAACCCGCATCCGCTAAATAGTAGTAACCTAATTTTAAAAATTTATTGATTAGATTATTCATATATATTGAATTAAAATTTTAAAAGTGTCTAGCTACGTACCATCTTGTATTGGTAACCCATTTCTTCTACTTAAAGCATCTCGAAGCACTCTACCATCTGCCGCTGAGCCTTCCCAACCCGCAAGTACATATATAAATGGCATGTCTTGTGAACATACTCCTAAAACATTTGTAGAAGTATGACCTTTTTTATTGCGATATCTAGGTTTATCAACCTCGGATACTTTCACTTCAATGTGGGTACCATCAAGAGCTCCTATGCAATTCTACAATTTTAACTCAATCAATATTAAAGATATTTGTTTATATAATGAAAAAGAAGGTGTTTTTAGGATACCTTAAACCATTTCCATTTCGCATCAATTGAATCCTCAGGTATAGAGGAGGGAGCTTTTAGTAAATGACCTTGAAGCCTAAGAACTGCATTGAGTACCCTATTGAAATACCTACTAATTGTTTCACCTGACCGCATGAAATTAGTTTTCATTGTACGATTCTTTTGATGATGGACTAGGATGTACAAAAATATAGCAACTTGCTCATCAACTGTCAGGTTTTTCGTAGGTCTTAGTCGTCCAATAGTTCCAAGCATGTGAACTAGGCGCCTAAATGTATATCTATCCATACGTAATTGTTCATGACATGTGGTATCACTCTCATAGATCAGTCTGTGAATGTAACGTGATCGGTCAATCTCACTCACGGAATATGGGGTCTTTAAATAATATTTTCGATAGTGATGTGCAACAATAGCTCTAATCATAAGCATCATTAGCTTCAATGTATCCATTCTCTTCATATGCGTACTGATTAGAAGGAAAAGATGTTTTCCCAAATTTGATTTTACTTTCATCATCCTTCCCAAGAGACCCTGAGAAATTAAAGCTAGACATAACAATTTTTAAAAACTAAAACAAAATTATTTCTAAACAAGCCTAATATAAAGCTGATAAGAATAAATAATTAGAACTACAACAATAAACTTGCACATATTCACAAAGAATAATCTGAATTGAAAATTTGTGACGTTTAAAAGCTATACACCATAAGATCTCACGGACATAACACATTTTATATACATAGTACAATACAAATATACGTGCATATATGAAAATACAAAACAGAAGCAGTCATATGCATATATACGACTCAGTGCTCAAAAAATTGTAGAAACCTAGAATATAAATCATAAATTTCTTGATAAGAAGCAAAAATCTTACTTGTTGTTGAAGAGAATTTGGGCAGAAATTTGACTGATTGCAAATCAAAAGTGAAGGTGTGGAGAATAGAAAAGAACCGCAAATAAATAGAAGAGAAGAGAGGAACTTTTTTTTGTATATTTTTTGCTATCTTTTAAAATCCTCAGATTTGGAAAAAGAATAACTGGGTTAGGCTAGGGAATCATAATCCGCGTATTTTGCCCAACTTTCCACATTTTTAGGATTCTGATTACTTTCCTAATTTCTTTAAAAATCAAAAATTTAAAAATTGAGGAATCAAATTACTTTTCCTGCCAGATTCTGGGCAACCAAACGTGGCCTAAATGTAGCCATGTAGTTTGTTGTGTTGCAAGAAGTACTCCATTGATTTGGACTGATATCAAATTATCCATATATTTGTAGAATAAGATTAATAGATGAGGCTCTAAAATTATACTCTAGTAGCTAGATTTATTTTTTATATGGGCCTATCCTTCAAAGCCCACTAATATTTTCCACTCGAACGTTGGATTTAGTCCCGTTTTAGAGTTTAGTTGATGTTGTAAAATTATACTACTAGTGTACTTTATTTTGTGTACAAATGAAATGAAATTTAAAGGTCATGTAATATAGGACTCGAACCTTTTAGTTGATATTGTAAAATTATACTCTGTGTATCTTTTTTATGAGCAAATGAAATTAAATTTAAAGGTTACACCACAGAGGACTCGAATCCGAGACATTCAGCATCAGCCATTACCTCTTTACTGCTTGGACAACTCACACACACATTAAAATAAAATTAAAATAAAAGGAAATGGGCTTTTATTAAACAAAAAAATTATTATGAGAGGCTAATTTGATTAATAAGATAACTCTTCCTAGACTAATTTGTTTAAAAAACATAGTATTTCTGATTAGAACAAGTAGTACTTCACTTATTATATGTGATTTCATGGATGGGACATGGTGTTAATCCTTTCCGGCCATAGCCAAATTACTTTCCACAAACAAACAAAGGAACTATTGCTAGTCCATAACTTTGGACAATAAAATGAAATGGTACATCTAACTACGACTACTCTGTCAATAAATTCCAACCCACTATTAATGTCATGTCTTATTAACAATAATTGCAATTTGATGTCTTCGTTTTCCATTACTGTTTCTTAAATTTATTTTAGATCAATGACAACCAAGAAAACAGATAGGCTGTCAACTTTTTTCTTTATATAATTGGTCTATATTTCTTGATACACTTATCACTTTTCTTATATTGGTTTCTTTATCTTTTCCGTTTCTATTTGTTACTATTACCAATTACCACACTCTGTGATGGATGTGGACTTGATGATTGAATTGTTTTGTTGGTGCGCATAGAGACATATATAAACAACCATTCGCAATGAATTTACTTGTAGTACTAGTATTTCCTTAAATATATGGAACTTCAATTAACTTCTTGTACTGTTATTCAAATTTGCTGTCTTCCCACCATCCGATATCACTACTCTTCACTTGCAACCCATTCCTTTAGTGGCTCACCACAGCAGTCCCATCATTGTTTTCCTTTAGTGCCCTTGCCGTGGATCGCCAGCGGAAGAAAGTTCCGAACAAAGTGTCCATCTCCTCGAGAGTCCTCCCCTGCGTCTCGGGGTATAAAAGGTAAAAGAAGAAAAGGGCAATTACGGCCAATCCCGTGTAAAGAAAGAAGGCCCCTCCTATGGTGATGGCCCCAGTGAGGGACAAAAACGACATTGAGAGCGCCCCGCTAGTGACCCGATTGGCTGCGACGCCTATGCTGCAGCCCTGCGCCCGCAGCCGCAGCGGGAAAATCTCGGAGCTGTAGACCCAGGTGATGGGGCCCATCCCGATGGAGAAGAGCGCCACGTAGGAGAGCACCGAGGCCAAGCAGAGGGCGATGGCCCAGATCAATCTCCGCTCCGAATTCTCGATGATGGTGAGCCCAATTGCGAGGCCCAGTAGAGAGAGGATCATCCCGGCCATGCTGGATAAGAGCAGCGGCCTCCGCCCGATCTTATCCAGAAGAAACGTGGCCACGAGGATGAAGAGCGTCTTGACGAATCCGACGGCCATGGTGGCGAGTAGCTGGTGCGTGTCGTCCTTGATGCCCGCGCGTTTGAATATCTCGGGGCTGTAGAGCACGACGGAGTCGATGCCGGTGCACTGCTGGAAGAAGTGGATCCCGACGGCGCACAGCAGGATGTGGCGCACGGCGGGGCTGGGCCGGAAGAGCAGGTCGCGCCACACGCCCTCGCCGTGGCTCTTCTTGGACACGCCCACCACGTCGTCGTCGCAGTCCTGGGGGATCCCCGCGGCCTCCTTGATCTCCGCCAGCCGGAGCTTGGATTCGGCCAGGGAGTCCGAGGTCCTGTCCAGGACGTGCTTCGCGTCGCCCAGGCGGCCCTGCATGACCAGCCACCGCGGCGACTCTGGCATGGCCAGGACGCCTAGGGCGATGAACACGGATGGAATGGCGCCCACGCCCAGCATCAGTCGCCACCCTAACTCCAATCGGAGTTTCGAGAAGGCAAAGTTGGAAACATAGCCTAGTAAAATGCCTGCAATTATTTAATCAATTACAGTAAGTGGTCCCCTAGCTACCTCGATTTAATTCACACAATATGAAGAGGGAGATAGTCCAAGGAGAGCGTCAATTCACATTAAATAATCAAACATATCTAAAAAATGATATTTCTAGTGCAGAGTAACTTTTGCTGCATCCTATATGGTCAACATCATGCATAAATGTTTATGTAGTACAAAATTGGTGTCTCACTACTTGTATTAAAAGCTGAAACATATGTCATAAACCTAAACTTAAGCATTATACATTAACACCAAAAAAAAAGAAGAAAATGAAAACGTTAGTAAAACATGAGCTGTAGACCTGTAGTAGTACTATATATAAATCTATAAGGCTGGAATGGCCGAATACGACACCATATTGTGTAATTTGTCTTCCATTTTTGTGGGCACGCCATTAATTATTGACCCATTGCAAATGGTGTGCAGAAACTCATACCATAAAAAAATAAAAATTAAATATCCCACTCTTATATTTTTGGGAAGACATAATAGGAAATCATTAATCAAATGAGAGGCAAATGATAACCTTAGAAAACAAATAACTACCTAATCTCTTGATTGGTATTCACCGACAAGAGTGTGAATCGGCGTATTAAACATTGTATGTCTCTTCCGACACTTAATTGAAAATTTTCATCACCTACCAATCATAACACGATTCCAGCTCATGTGCATGAGAAAGACAAATATGGACGTAAAATCCAGATGAGATCGAGGACCATAAAATTAATTTATCTAGATAGACACAACTAATATACTAGTATTATTAAAATGATAACGTACCAAAATTGATGAAGACTTCAGGGAAAGAAGTGAGGAAGCCGCGGGAGGCCGCCGGCGAGACCTCAGCCGTGTAGACGGGCGCTATCATGAGGGCGTAGCCAACGCCAACGCCAGCGACAAAGCGGCCAGCCATGAGGAAGGCGTAGTTGGTGGCAAAGCCCATGAGCAGCGCGCCCACGAAGAAGATAGCCCCGGCAAACACAATGGTGTATCGGCGGCCGATCCAGTCGGAGGTGCGGCCAGCGGCGGCGGAGCCCAGGAGCGAGTAGACGTTGAGAATCCCCATTATCACCTCTTTTTGGGTCCTTGTTATGCCAAGGTCTTTCTGTATGTAGAGTATAGCCCCACTCATCACTCCTATATCTGCACCTTGCACAATTAAATTAGTAAAATCAAAAATTCATGTTTAATTAATTTAACGAATAAGAAGAAGAAAAGAAGAAACATACCGTATCCGAGTAAGATGGAGGTCATGGAAGCCAAGAAAGAACAAGCCAAAGCATACTTGTTTCTTTTGGGCTTCGGAGGCGGCTCGAAGGCGCTGATTTGGCCGGCGGCGTCGCCCATAGAGAGAGAGAATTTAAAATGAGTGTAGTATGGTGAAGTTAGGGATGTGTGAGTGTGAATGTGTCTATATATAGATAGAGGGATTATAATCTTGTACTAGTTGAGTTACCTTAGCTGTTTGCAAGTTGCAATGTATAATGGACAGTACGGTCAAAGATGAATATAATATGGTCAATTTGGGTCGAACGTCTATTTCTAAATCTTGTGTACCCACATGACATTGGACAAAAATGTTACTCTACTAAGTATTTTAATTAATAACTAGTATTCGTGACTTACTAGATATATATAGTTAAGAAATTGCCTCCAACATTTGAGTATGAGTCATCATTTTGCTAATTCAGTATACTGTATCATTGTGGAAGAAAAGTTTGACTCGCATGATTATTTTAAGGGTTCTTCGTCTTGCATCAAACGATAATTTCATATTCCCTAATGTCACTAAATTATCATCACATATTATGCGTTAATTTCCAGGCAATAAAATTCAATACAGATTGTTAGTTATCTCGTACAGATACATATCATTAGCATTACCGCTCTGTCGATCACTTGAATAATTGGGTCACTTTAGCATCGAAAATGATTTATTGAGTCACTTGATGCAATGATTTTCTCTTCTCTTTTTCTTTTTATGTTGACTTATTGACTTGCTGTTGTGTTAAGTCAATCTAGTTTACTTTGGTGGCTAGTGTGAACCACATGATTCACTTTAATAATCCATTTTTATGTTCTTTCACAGTATTTATTTATTTTATTAGTCCTTTACTTTAATTTAATAAAAGTTAATGTTAATTTTTCTCTCTTTAAGTATTAGTATCTCTCTCTAGCCTGGACACTATATTTTCTTCGTAAATCTGTCAAAAATCAAATAAAATACATAAGAGAAACCAAATTTATCAATCTCACAAATATAATCATTTGTTTGTCCCTTAAAGTTGATATCTCACATATAATTGTATGTGAGATGTTTCACATATAATTGTATCGTCTTGTATTGATGCTCCTGGCAAGAGTATGAGCGTATTTAAAGTTTAAATTAAGTGCATACTCTAGAATTAACATGGTACAATAGGTTTGCTCAAAATCTCTTCTCTCCTCCGTATTGCTGTAGATTACTATGAATTAAAAATCAAATCAAGATGGTTCTTTTCAAATTATAATAAATCTTCCATGTAGAGTTAGAATTGAAACTTATAAAATGTTGTGTAATACTCTCTACGTCCCACATAATTTTACACACTTTGATCCGACACGGATTTTAAGAAATATAATGGAAAGTGAGTTGAAATAGTTGGTGGGATGTGGTTCTTACTTTTAAAGTATTAGTTTTATAATAAAATGTGAGTAAAAATGAGTTAGTGGAATATGTGGTCCACTACCAAAAATAATAAAAGTGAAATGGGTAAAATTATGTGGGACGGAGGGAGTAACTAGCTAGAAGAAAATCATTTAGTCCAATATATACGATAGAGTTCATAAAATATTATAGTTTTCCAGTATCTTTTATTTTTCGTATTCTAAATTTAATAAGAAAACGGTAATTTTCATGGAGTAGTATTTAAAAACCATCTTATAAGTGACAGATTGGTGACATACTCTCTGCTTCAACTGCTTCAAGAGTTTTGGTTTGACTAGAGTTTGAAAATTCAAAGGTTTGAAGTTGAAATAGTTGATTTAATATTATACTCCCTCCATCTCATAATAGTTGATATACTTAGGTAATAGCACGGAATTTTAGGAGATATTGTTTTGCATGTTGAGTAGAGAGAAAAGCTAATATATTTGTATTAATGCGAGAGATAATTTTTTTCAAAAAAGAAAACATGACATCTTTTGTGGAATAAACTAAAAGAAAACTGTAATATATATGTATGTAACAGAAGTAGTTTTTTTTACTTAAAAAATATAATTCAAAAAATTTTAACTAAAACCTTTCGCAATCTGAAAAGCTTATGGGATAAATATTTGTCCAAATGTGATATAGTTTTATTTTGTAAAGTTGTTGATAAATTATTAATTTATACTCCTTTCATTTCATTAGCGTTGGATCATATTTTTTAGCAGTTTTATTCGTATTGACACGACACAAACTCGCAACACATTATAACCATATGATAGTTTCATGAAATAAAGCAAGCATGTTATGGAGGAGATAAAACCAGCCTCCCGCGGAGGTGGTGGTCATGGCAATGAAGGCAACGAATTCATCTAATGAAAGATAATGAAATTAAAATAGAATCCTAACCCTAAAGTAATAAAAAAAGAAATAATAATAATAATAATAATAATAATAATAATAATAATAATAATAATAATAATAATAATAATAATAACAACAATAATAATTTGCTACTCGAACTCCATTTAAACTCAACTCAGTCCAAATCTAACCAGAAATGATCATGTGCCTATTAGATGGCCCGATAAAGATCTGAATATAACAAGGCGGCTTTACAGTAATATACTGTATTAATTTAAATGTATATGTATCGTGTCAAAAATTATATACCCTAATCTAGTTGATGTTAGCTTCGTTATGTAGTTCCAACCATTAGAAACAAATTGTGATTTCGAGTCGTTTTATGAAACATTTATAAACTTTAGTTCCCAATTCAAGTTTCTTTCCTATTAATTTTATCAAATAAATTTTGTATTCTTTGAGCATTTTATTCAAACACGGATTGCGCAGCCCTCCCTGATCGATTAGTTAATTATTATTTATTGTAAGTTATATTTATGTGGACATTTATCTACTGCGAAAAATTACAAAGTCATTTTCAAAGATACGGGCGTTCTCATTAATATCATGAATAAAACGATAACGACTATAAGGACTATGGTGGTGTAAAAATCATAAAAATTTACCATAGCAAGATAACATAAATTAGGAACGTTTTCTTTTGTTTTTCTCTCCATCAGGGGCGGAGCCAGGATTTCAATTCGACGGGGGCAAAAATATATCTAAGAAGAAATTTAAATAGTTTGAGGTGGGGCAATTATAAAGGAAATCATAAATTTTTAAAAATTACTCTATGAAATAGTACTACATGAAATATATGAGGAGGGGCAAATGCCCCTTATCCCCTACTAGTAGATCCGCCCCTGCTCTCCATGAAAATGTTTTACCTTATCACTCATTTAAGAATAGAATAACTTAATGCCATGATGTTATGATCTTTCAGTAGTTAGGTATTTGTATTCAAAATCACAAGGCATAATTCGATGATCTTTTATTTTTTTACAACATTTCAACTAGTGGAAATACTTTTTAGGCAGGTTTATGAGAAGGAAATCATTTACGGGTTGGTTTAGTTAGGTAGAAATAGAAGGAAAATGTGAGAAAATGAAATGGGGTGTATCTTTCTCAATAAATTTATTTTAAGTTTTGACTTTTTTCCCAAAACTTGCTCTCATATACTTCAACCCAACATAAAGTTAAACAAAACACAATTGAGAAAGTGTAAAGAAATTACTCCAAGTTAACTCATTTGGGACCTATAAACCTTTCTAAAACAATAAGGAGAATCCAAAATAATTATGAGCGAACTACAAAAACAATCACTGGACTATTCGTTTATCTCGCCCTTAGTTTCTCGATTTTCAAAACATTCCTAGACAATCCTGGACTAAGCGTTTATCTCGAAAAAGGTCATTTTTCACTGTGTTCGGTCGAAAATGCCCTTTTAGGGGTCTGAGCAATTTGGTCTTTTTACACTTTTTACATTTTAAATCTAATATTATTTCAGTGATGTACTAAATATGATATTATTTCAAAATTATCATTCTTCTTCCCTTTACTATCCCTTCACTTTGTTTCTTTATTTCAATATTAGATTTAATTTTATAAAATTAAATTTTTAATTTTGATTTTTAAATATCAATAAATTTTTTAATTAAAACTATTAATTCATGGACACTATAAATATTGATTAAAACTATTAATTTGTTATTTAATATAATATTCAGTTGAATTGAAGAAGTACAGATTAATCATGATGGAAAAATAAGAGCTATTCTATTTAGCCTTCTAAAGACTCAGAAACGTGCAGTGCGATGTGTGATATCACTCGATCTAACAGGTCCTGAGGATTCGACTAGACTTTAGAGGCTAGAAGATCATGAAACTATCAGACAAGGGTCGTTGGATGCACTCTATTTCTTCAAAACCTCAACCCACTATACTACAACTAGCACATGGAAGTAAATGATCGATCCCACGAGGACGAATGTGTTACGAAACTGCATTTGAGGATGTTTTGGGAAAAAGGGGTTGGCTGCTACCACGCAATTTTGTGGGTCGAGAACTTAAAATTACTGGGTCTGAGAGATAGGAAAAACTTTACTCTACCTATTGGGTCTAAGAAATAAGAACGTACGGAACATGCATGACTTAGAGAAATGAGATATTTTAAAGTTCTAAGACAACTGGAGTTAACTTAACTAGACAGACTTTCCCAATTTGGACAGATAAGTATAAAGCAAAAAGTGGGGACAAGTTTCCTTAAACTACCAGGGTTTGGAAAAGCATGCAGAAAAGTAAAAAGATAATGCAGATGGTACTGACAGGGTTTGGGGGACATGCGGAAAAAGCAAAGTACATGTGCAGAAAGTACTGACAAAAGCAGATCTGGTTCTAACTACCAACAACTTCATCTTCTTCGAGAATCAAACGAGAATAGCAGATAAAACAAAGTATTAAACACCATGAAAACAGAGCAAACTTGAGATCTAAACTTGAAATGAGAAATTAAAGCCTAAACTAACAGATCTACGCTACTGGACTTAAAGGATGCAGAAACAGAAAGCAAATAGCCATAATCATGCAAACGTAAACAGAAAACATCAGATCTACGAAACTCCAACTCAAATCCACCACGATTCAACAAATCCAAACACCTTCATACGTAAATCCACAACCTCCAACAACGAACCAACAAATCTCAGCTCCAAACATCCAACAATAAACAAGACCGAAAGCTGAAAGCAAGAGATAAACATCAACTCGGGATATCCAATAAAAACCAACATAAACTTCCATAATAACGAGAACTAAGTTCGAATCCAGTAGATCAAAGTCAGAAACTAGAGTTATGAAACTTAAAAATCAACAAGTACTTGAAACGAAAACAAACTAAGCAAAACAAAGTAAATATTGTTTCTTCGCCTTCACAAGGCGGTGTTACACAACACCAAAACGACGATGAGAACCACGGTGGCCAGAATCACTCCATCTCCAAGTACGCAGCAAGTGAAATGAGAAATTTGAAGTGTGGAACTAAGGAATGGAATGAGAGCTTGAACTAAAAGTGTGTGTAGAAGTGGTTGTCTCGATCTTCAAGGTTGAGCTCTTTATATATGTGAGGCTCTGATCCCTAGGGTATCCCTCTGGTAATTAGACGCTTTTGCCCTTGAATAAGACTCTCTAAAATAATCTGCTCTTGCTCCATTCTGCTCCTGTCGCCAAGTTTTAATTCTCCCTTGTCCGAACGACGACTTCTGATTTTTACTTCAATTCCATCTCTTTTGTATCTGCCAGGTCAGGTTACAGCAATTCCTAGGTCCGGCAGATTTACTACGCACCTGAACTCATAAACACAGATTAGCGCCCCAAATGCATAGAATTTTAACCCAAAACCAATGCATGAAACAAGCCTTATCACCTTCGTTCGGTTGTTATAATTGCTTGTGATTAAATATTTTGAAGTTAATTTTTGATACTATTTTGAAATTTTCTAGTTAATTTGAGGAAATGGATCAACAAGCCTTATCACCTTCGTTGCTCTGTAGTAATGGATCAACAAGAAAATGGTTTTAGGAAGATACATTCATTTTCCTCATTTTATCTCCACTTGATACAAATTTTTAAAAACAAATGTTCATTTCTAAATTACATCATATCAAAGTAGTAACATTAGCTGCACCACAGTTATACTTCTATTTCATTAATATTGGAGTACTACTTATTTCATTAGTGTTTATATATCATTATACTTGGAAACAGAGTGGCTTTAGGGAAGTGAATCCACTTCCTTATTTTTAGGCAAAATTATAGTTTTTCCTCAAAACAGTATGTCTTAATAATTTCTGACTTAAATATGGAGTATTTTAATGCTATAAGTTCAGAAATATAATGACATGCGCTGAGATTAAATCTGGAGATAATCATTTTTTTTTATCTTAATTTGTAATGTATCTAAAGAGAATATATATTACTAATAATGCAATCCTACACATTACGACATTGTTATATATATGACTGAAAAACGTAACTAGGACCGTATACTAATTTTAGATCTTTGATCAGTATTTACCTTTTTTTCTTCTTTAAAGATAACATTAGTATATTTTCTAAAGGGAAATTATAGAATCAGGAAAGGATGTCATTGTCAAAAATTAGTGGATTCCTGCGCATTGAATTATAATACCGCTTTCATAATTGAGAAGTCTATCCCCACAATTTTGGGACCTTTCCTATTTCAAGAAAAATATGTAGTCGTTGCCTCGTTGGACCACCTATTTATTCCCACTCTTAAAATTTTGATTATTGATTTCTTTGAATCCATGATTTTCAGACTAGAGCTCTCAAAATTTAACAAGTTTATAACAATAGCGCATGAAATTAATAGTGCATTTCTTTAATTATTTTGATCAGTTAATTATTCTGACAATGATTTTTGCGGAGATGTGAATGACTTCAGAAACACTTCTGGTTACGTGTTTTATTTGGGAGACACACATTTACTTGGTTTTTCAGGAAAAACCAATTGTGATTTTGCCGACATGTGAAGCGAAGTATATTATACTCCCTCCATTAATTCCATAGTAATAAAGTCATTTTGCCATTTTGGTATGTTCCATAGTAATAGAGTCATTTTCCTTTTTAGTAAAAGTCAACACATTTTTTCACACCTGCTTTATTCTCTCTTACTTTTTTCTCTCTTCATCTCTATACCTTTTTCATTTTCCACTTTATTCTTCATTTACTTAACTCATCTAACACAATTTTCTTAATCTCTGTGCCAAAAATAAACGCTTCCATTACTATGGAACGGATGGAGTATATATATAGTAGCATCATGGTGTGTTGACATGCAATTTGGTTGATAAATTTGCTACGTAAGCAAAACTCTCGCAACATGAGGCAACTGAATTAAATCCAAATCGATAATAAATCAGCAATTGAGTTAATGAAGAATCCGGTGTATAAAGAGAGAAGTAAACATATAGACTTCTCTTTTTATATCATTTGAGAACATGTCAAGAATGAAGACATATGAAGGCTTTACCAACGGAATTGTTTTAGCAACAAAAGGAATAAATTTATCAAAAGGTTAAATAAAGAAAAGTGACAATACTATCATGTTATGAGTTGGATCTTAGATTGCCCACTGTCACTGTGTATGGGTCGGATGAAAGAAGACAATTTCATTTTGTTCTGATGTTCTAGTTGTCAACGCATGAGTTTAGAAAAAGGATCAAAAACTTATCTTTCTCTCTGATTTTTTAGCTAGGTCGATTATGAGAGAAAAATCGACAATATGTAGCCTATAAATACATACTGTTATGGATTTCTTTTAGAGTATATATGTAAGTGAATTATAGACATCAATACGAAAGGGGTTTCGCCATGCATATAAGTTTAATTCTCGCTCCACCTTATTACTATAAGTCAAATTCTTTCACTTTAACTATGATTTTTACAAAACGGATGTACAAAATTGACCGGGACTCCTAAAGTGGGACGGGCTCCGTTCCATAATAATAGTCATTTTGCCGTTTTTAGTAAGTTCCATAGTAATGGAGTCATTTTCATTTTTAGTAAAAGTCAACACATTTTTCCACATTTACTTTACTCTCTCTTACTTTATTCTCTCTTCATTTCTCTACCTTTTTCATTTTTCACTTTACTTAACTCACCTAACACAATATTTCTTAATCTCCGTGTTGAAAAGAAACGCCTTCATTACTATAGAATGGAGGAAGTATATATTAGGAACCATTTCTTCCGATACTAACCTTTCTTCTTTCCATGCTTGCATAATACACCGCATGCACTATTACGTATCAAATCATCCCTACCCAAAAAACCTTGCTTAAGGTTGGAAATCTGTAAATCATTTCATAATTTGCATTAGATAATAAAGAAACTTACATGTAGCATCCGAATAAACTCAATGATAGGAATTAACGTGAGGTTAATTCCTATGGAAGAGAAAATATTGAAAAAGAGGAAAACAGCGTGACTTTGTAGAGATTTGGAGAGATTGGCGGTTTCTCCAAAAGGGAGAACCGATGGAGAGAACGAGATTAATATTTTAGTTCTTCATTCTTCTTGATAATAATAAAAGACTCCACACATATTTATAATATTTGTGGTACAAAAAGATCTCCTATAAACTAGGAAAGTAAATCAAAAGCAAATCAAATCTTAACCATTAGGGAAAGTAAATAAAATCATAGCAACTAAATAAATATACGGAGAGAATATCAGCTCCCTTCCGAAATAAAATAGAATATCAAGTCCCTATCAACTCCCCCACCGTTGAAAACCACTTTGCCCTCAAGGTGGACGTCGGAAAAATAATCTCCCATCTCGTTGTCTTTGTTTAGATCTTCAAATAAAATTGTATCGCTTGTGACCTCAACGAATGATGGAGAGACCGTCTTCGGGCATGAGATCTCTTCAGCGATTTCCGTGACATAACCAATGATGAGAACATTGACTTTTGGGCTATGAGATTGTGGAGGACATTTGGTTTCCACCAAAGCCATTGCCTCATCCAACGCTTGAGGCGATTCGTCGTCATCTTTTTCCGTCTCGTCGATGACGGGATCAGACTTGACATTTGTTGTTGACACATCGTCATTTTTTGCAATAGTCTCGACGACAGAATCAGATGTGGCCTCCTTTTTAGCCATGGCCCCCTTTTTTGCTAAATATGCAACTGCCTCTGTAATTTTGTTGAGAAGTTTATTCGTCTCGGCGAAGTAAATGGCATCCTCATTAAAGTTATGATAAACAACATCCAGAAATTCTTGCCATGAACAATTAGGATTCGAGCGTCGATATTTGCCGTTGACATCAAAGTAAATGGCATCCTCATCAGACTTGACATTTGTTGTTGACATATCGTCATTTTTTGCAATAGTCTCGACGACAGAATCAGATGTGGCCTCCTTTTTTGCTAAATATGCAACTGCCTCTGAAATTTTGTTGAGAAGTTTATTCGTCTCGGCGAAGTAAATGGCATCCTCATCAAGGTTATGATAAACAACATCCAGAAATTCTTGCCATGAGCAATTAGGATTCGAGCGTCGATACTCGTGGAGCCATACAGATGCTGGATGGTCAAAAAATAACCTCACAAAAAACAAACGATCAGTATCAGAAAATAAATGATAGTCAAAATACTCCTGAACATCCAAAATCCATCTCACGGGGTTAACACAAGAAAACCGAAGAGGAGAGTCTGGAGGAGAGTTTGACAGCAAGACGGACATAGTGGTAGAAATCAATAGGAGGATGAGAACCTCTAATGAAAGCACCAATTTGATAGGAATTAACGTGAGGTTAATTCCTAGGAAGAGAAAATATTGAAAAAGAGGAAAACAACGTGTAGAGATTTGGAGAGATTGGCGGTTTCTCCAAGAGGGAGAACCGATGGAAAGAACGAGATTAATATTTTAATTCTTCATTCTGCTTGACAATAATAAAAGACTCCACACATATTTATAATATGTGTGGTACAAAAAGATCTCCTATAAACTAGGGAAGTAAATCAAAAGCAAATCAAATCCTAACTATTAGGGAAAGTAAATAAAATCATAGCAACTAAATAATACTAAAACATAAATAAACTAAATAAATATACGGAGAAAATATCAGCTTCCTTCCAGAATAAAATAGAATATCAGATCCCTATCACTCAACCAATGCACTAAGACTTGAGTGGTTGGTAGTGTACATCCCTTAACCATCAACCAATGCACTAAGACTTGAGTGGCTGGTAGTGTACATCCCTTAACCATCCTCCAATTTAAGTAGGATTGTCGAATGAGTTGGGTCGACCAAGGCCCACCTTAAGCTAGGCAGCTTGGGTCATTGCTCCGCCTAATTAAGCCCATCACTGAAGCGGGCTGGAATGGACTGGTTTAATTTTATACTAAACGCAGCTACCCAAGATCCACTTGGTAAATGGGATGTGGTGAAATGGGCCAGAATGGGCTGGACTGTGCTGAAAATTTTATTTTCCATGCACTTCTATTTGTATTTTAAAATTTTTTATGCACCGTCCCTAAAGTAGGAGAGAGATAGAAAATTTTTTAAAATATTTTTAGTAAAGAATATATCACACTGAAAAAAATTCCAAAACAGAAAGTTTCTAATATTCAAATTTATCTTATTTTGAAAAAATTCAATTCTACTAACAAAAAAATTAAAAAAATAAACTGTACATAATTATGGGTCATATCTAGGCATGGGCTTGGTTAGGCCATGGCTTGAGCCTGGGTATTAAAAAACAGCCCAATTAAAATGTCAGCATATGCTAAGAATCTTGAAGAATACCCAATTGGAATGAGGTGATAATGTTTTGAAACCTTAATAAAATCAATTGCTTTTATTGTACCCCGTTCATCTCAATGCAGTTAAGTTGCGGAAGTATTTTTTTTTATTGGATTATCCTAAGATAGTTAGACCATTCTTCTTTTTTTTTTTTCTTTCAAAAAGTCTATATTCTCTCATACTTTATCTCTCTTATTATATCCCATCCGTTAGTTTACTCTCTTCACTTCAATTTTTACTAAATCAATTTCATAAATTTCGTGCCCAAAAGAAATGCATCAACTACCTTAGTACAGAGGGACGAGAGACTATAACATGTGTTAAGAAGGCGATTATTAGTCTCTCTAATTAATACTCCATCCGTCCACGAAAAATAGACCACATTTATCATTTTTGATTGTCCACGAAAAATAGACCAAGTTTTTAAAGGGACTCCACATTTGCTAGCTAATACAATTAAACACTACTAATAATATAGACCTCACATTCCACTAACATTACTTCTTTCTTACTTTATTAATTACACATTAAAAGCCATGCCATTCACAATATAGTCTATTTTTCGTAGACGGATGGAGTACTTTATAGACCAAAATATCAGTTTAATTTGCTGACTTGATCGAAAAGAGGAAAACACAACGAAATTTCAACGAATCCAGAGTGATAGATAAGTAGATAACTCACTACAATTATTATGCAAACAGTAAAAAGTCGGTTTTAAACTTCCACTGTATGATTTGTGAATGTTGAGATCATTTCACATTTTCACTATATATTGTGTCAACAAGAGCAAAGTAGTTGACCACACTCTAAATCAGAGCATAGCATGGGAGGTTCAGCAGAGGTGAATGACGGCATACCTCCGCCTCCTCTCGCCGTCGCCGATGAAAAGGAACTAGACGCCGGTGCACAATTTGTTCTCAAATCCAGAGGTGATCACACAAATTTGTTCTCAATTTTCTGTATATTGAGAGAATTAAGATTTTGGGTTTAATTAGTGATAATTAAATTGAAATAAATAATTGTAGGATCGTGGATACACTGCGGGTACCACTTGTCGACGTCGATCGTAGCTCCGACGTTGCTGAGCCTTCCATTTGCATTTGGTTCATTGGGATGGACGGCTGGGATTTTATGCCTGCTCATCGGAGCGATGGTAACATTCTACTCTTACACTTTGCTCTCTCAAGTGCTCGAACACAATGCTCAATTAGGCCACCGCCACATCCGCTTTCGTGATATGGCCAATCACATTTTAGGTACTTCTCTTTCTCTCTACAATCTTGTGAAATTTTATTTAATTAATGAATTTTGAGCATAAGTATGATTATAAAACAACACAATAGTGTATATGACTAGTTAATTGTTTTCTTTGTCCCGGCCTAATTGAGATGTTTGTACTTTGACGCGGGAACTTAGGTAGTGGTTTTAATTAATTAAATTATTATAGTTAAACAAGAAAGAATTAAGCTAGAGATGCAAATAGAATAAATAAGAGTGAAATGAAGTGAGAAAGTGAAAAAATAAAGTATAACAAATGATAAATAAGAGAGATAAAATTGGATAAGTAGGAGAGAGAAGTGAATTAGTTATTACTCTCTCCGTTTCGCCATAGTTGAGGCGAAACTTTTCGGCACGGAGTTTAAGAAATGAATATTGGGTGTGTTAAATAAATAGATAAAAAAGTAAGAGAGAGGAAAATGTAGAGAGAATAAAGTATAAAGTGAATAAAGTAGAGAGAGTAAAGTAAGAAAGAAAAAAAAGTTACCATATAAGGAAATGACTCAACTATGAAGAAACTTTTCGAAATTGTAAAATGACTCAACTATGGCGAAACGGAGGGAGTACTAAAAAAGGAAACTTTTATTTAGTGTGGGACGTATCAAGAGGGAAAACGTCTCATTTAGACGATGATAGAAGGAGTATGACATTAACTAATTGAGAGTGTTGTTTGTAATTGTTTATCAGTGTTGTTTGCAGTTTGTAATTGTTTATCGTGAACAACTTGAGAATTTCCTAATTCAACTCCCACAAACACCAGGCTTACCATTTTATTTTTGGTCAATTTTATAGCTTACTTTCCTCATTAAAGCATTAATTATTTTATTTCACTCAAAGACTTGCCTTATTAGAAATGCTAATTTCAACTAGTGTTTAATTTTTGTACTTCCTTTCGTTCGAAATTAATTATTTCATTTTAACTAGGCATAGATTTTAATTAAAAATGTAAAAAAAAGAAATGAGTTATAAAAATTAGTGTCATGTGAATCATGTTTTTATATACAATCTTCTTCTTTTCTTTTTTTTTTTTTCCATTTTGGATCATTTATTAAAATTAGTCTCTATCCAATTAAGTGTGGTAAGTTTGTGTGGACGGAAATAGTAGTTTTGTTGGATGTAAATCCATACAACAACAAAGATTACTAGAAATTGAAAATAACAAATAAAAATTTTCCAACGTACTTAATTAATTAGTTTGCTGACCTTTTGAAATTGATCCTAAAATAAATTTGTACAAATTTGACTAAAAATGGATAATAAACTAAATATTTATTAAAAATAGTAAAAAATAAAATAAAACATTGATGAACATTTTAAAAATAGGATATTTAAGCATGGAATAAACAAAACGAGTAGTTGATGTTTACATTTTCAATTTTCTGTCATTTGTTTTGAGAATTTGCGAAAATCTCTATTAGTTAATTCACTCATCATAAGTGATAATCCTAAAATATATACATCATACACATAAGTCATAACTACCCTCTTTTAGTTTTATCGAATGCAAATTAAAAGGACCAATTAAAACATTTATTAAGTGGAAAATAGAAGGCTGACCATTCCCATATGTATGGAAGACCAGACAAATTAAAAATCAAATTGATTACTTTTAAAGTGGAAAATTGAAGGCTGACCATTCCCATCCGATGCAGATATGCCCAAAACAAATTTAAAATCAAATTGGTTACTGACTTACTGATGATAGTGATAGAGCTGTGGATCTGAGTGAAATTTTTATGAATTAGTGTCCAAATTAAATGTTATAGAGCTGTGGATGCTGATTCCATGTTTTATTTTAGGGTTTTTGGCTTTTTAAACCAAAACCTTTCCCCGAATTCCGATTTTTCCCATGAACTATGGGATTTTGTTTTTAAAACCATGAACTTTCATTTCGTTAAGATTTTCCCCTGGCGGGTCAACGAAGAAACCCGGATTGTCTACATGTCAATTTTAATCCTATTTGTCACTAAATTGATTACTTGATACTATTTGGCACAATAATACATATAGTCACAATTATTACATAACAAATGACAACTTTTGAATAAACAAAACACAACTTTAACATTTTGAATTATGCTATTCGGGTCGGGTTGGGAAAATCCTAACGAAATGAAAGTTCGTGGTTTTAAAAACAAATCTCATAGTTCATGGGAAAAACCGAAATTCGGGGAAAGGTTTTGGTTTATAGAGCCAAAAACCCTTTATTTTATATATAGGGCATTCCCATTTGATCAGGGACGGATCTATTTGGAGTTCACAAGGGGCAAATGCCCCACCTAGAAATAATTTATGTATACTACTTTTAATAAGTTAATTTTAATTTTTTTAAAACATCCTTATTTTTGCCCCTTCTCGATGTATTAAAATATGTTTATGTATATTTTTGCCCCACCTATGTAGAATTTCTAGATCCGTCCCTGCATCTGATGTAATATTATCGTCACCAAACATGGAAAGGGCTACATAAAATAAAAATGCAGTGAAACAAAAAGCGTGAACAGAAATAGTTTCATTTTCATTTTATTGTGTGAGAAGTTTGGTATATATATAACCAACACTAGAAGAACTTTTAGCTACTTAATTTTTTTAAAGTTTAATTAGGAAGATATTTGTGAGTAATAATGATGAGAAGAAGAAGACTGTAGTCAGAGCTGTATATAGATTGATTTTAAAGATTCCAGTGCTATTCCAAAACTTGGTCGTGACCCCATAAAATTAAAATATCTGGTCTATTTGGAAGTTTTAACATTAAAAACTCTGAGGTTTATCTTTTTTTACTCAAAACTATACTACTACCTCATTGCAGTTCGTGTACTGAAACAGTGATAAAATATCAAAGCTGATCATTTGAACGAAAAAAAAATAGTTTTTTTAAAATTAAAAACTAAATGGACTGATTATGATTGGGTTTGACTGTTAACAGGAGCAAGGTGGGGTAAATATTGCGTTGGACCAATTCAATTCGTGGTGTGCTATGGTGTTGTAATTGGGTGTATACTTTTGGGAGGACAATGCATCAAGGTCAATCCCATTCTTCTTTATACTATACATATGGTTTTCAATTATTTAACGCTTTAAACTTAGAAAAGTCAGATGAAATATACCATAATACCACTTACCATCACAATAAATAATTCGGCAGTCTATAGCTATTTAAATACTCCATCATTTTCTAAGAATTGATTGATAAAATATTCGGCAAAGATTTAATTTTCACTTTATGTTAAGTTAGAGGATGGTGGAATACATTTTTCAACCCTAGACTCACACTAAAGACTCTAGGGGCATAATCATCTAGTATTAAATACAGTATAATATTTTTCTTCTAATTTATATTTATATGTTTATCCCTTGACAAATTAATACCTAGAAAATTATAATATTAACTGAACCTCTACACAATTTTTTTTTGTTATATAATATCCGCCATAAGAAGACAATTACTACTCTACTTTTCTAAGTTATGTGAAGTTGCATTGTAGTAAAATGAATATAACGAATCTATATTAAATATCCATAAAACCAAAATGCAAGAAGACACATTATATTCTCTATAGTGCACATAGGCCTTTTTTGCAAGTAATAACTCGGATTAATGATATTGTTTTATTCAGGCAATATACTTGTTGTCAAAACCCGAGGGAAACAATAAACTGTACGAATTTGTGATCATGTTTGGTGGGCTAATGCTAATTTTAGCTCAAATCCCATCTTTTCATTCGTTGAGACATGTCAACTTGGTTTCATTGCTACTATCCCTCACCTATAGTGCGTGCACCACTGCTGCTTCTATATACATTGGTGAGTGCTATTGTCACACTTACATAACAACATTCAATTATCACATCATTTTTTCATTTCAGAATCCTTACTATGTTTATTTGATCAAAATTACCTAGGGACCTCTTCTAAGGGACCAAGAAAAGACTACTCTTTAAACGGCAATGTCGAAACTCAAATTTTTGGTACCTTCAATGCAATGGCCATTATTGCAACCACATACGGCAATGGGATCATCCCAGAGATACAGGTTATAACTTATACTAGTATATATAATCAAGGACCATGTTTGCTTAACGTTTCAAAATACGAGGCCTAACAGCGTGCAACATTTGTAGGCGACACTAGCACCTCCGGTGAAGGGGAAGATGTTCAAGGGGCTGTGCATTTGCTACGCAGTCGTATTGACAACTTTCTTCAGTGTTTCTATTTCTGGATATTGGGCATTTGGCAACCTAGTTCAAGGCCTAATTCTCAATAATTTCTTGGAAGATGGCAAACCGCTGCTGCCCAAATGGTTTATTTTGATGACCAATGTCTTCACAATTCTGCAGTTATCAGCTGTTGCCGTGGTTAGAAAACACACTCCTACACAAAATTTTCACCCACATTAAATAAGAAATTCTAAAGCTGCATGTTTGCAGGTGTACTTGCAACCAACAAACGAGATTCTTGAACGAACATTCGCAGATGTGAAGAGGGGGGAGTTCTGTGCGCGCAATGTGGTTCCGAGGCTGATCTCGAGGTCACTCTCTGTGGCTGTTGCAACCATCATCGGTGCAATGCTCCCGTTTTTTGGGGACATCAATGCACTCATTGGGGCGTTTGGCTTCATGCCGCTTGACTTCGTGCTTCCTTTTGTGTTGTTCAATGTAACGTTCAAACCATCGAAAAGGGGGGTTGCGTTTTGGGTGAATACTGCCATTGCTGTGGTGTTCTCGGTAATAGGGGTTGTAGCATCAGTGGCAGCAGTGAGGCAGATCATTTTGGATGCCAAAACATACCGATTGTTTGCCAATGTCTGATCACATGTTTTCAGACTTGTGTGTTATAGATATATAGTTTGTTGTTATAAATAGTAAAAATTGTTGCTACTCAATCGTGCTCGTGCTCGTGATTATGATCATGATTCAATTCATCAAAATGCATGGTTACTATGGAGCTTTTATCGAGGGAGAAATCAAATATAAAACCGGACCTTTCCATTAATACTTGACATACAGATATACATCTAGATATATTGGTGCAGCTTTGAACTCAACTTTTGAATAATGAAGACATTTTCCAAAAATTGATTCACACCCACAATGCTTTTACCATTTTGGTCCCAAACATTACGTTTTGAATTATTCGGTCCAACACATTTAAAAACAGGTTGGAATCAGTACATTTTGGACGGCGCCTCAGCGACATCTTCTACGGCTACTACCACTGGGACAAACTCTTTCTCACAATTCCAGCAATATCGAGGCCAACACTGATCTCAAGCCTAAACCCCCAAACAAAGTATGTATTTTAATTGAATCACAAATTTGTGCAATCCAGTTATGAATAATCAATTGGGGCGAAAATTAGATGAATTTGAGTTTAATTAGTTGACTTAGGGAATTATCGGGATTTGAAGCAAAAGGAGAATCAGAGCTTGGCTGTGATGATGTTCCCAAATTCATAGCATTGTGGTGGCCATGCTAGCCGTCACAGCAAAGGAGCATCGTCATGGAGGTCAAGAAATGGCCATCCCATACTATTGAAGAATGAGCGAGAATCTAAGAAGCTGGGGCGTGGGTGAGAGTGTGCATGAGAGCGGGGTGATGCACGGATTCTTTCACTGTTCCTGCCACCACCTCACCGACTTAGGCTAAGCCTCACCAGACTGAAACTTCTCAACAGCCCCAAGTTGGGCTACGATATATGGTCGGCACCAGACAAGTAATGCTCCGAATAAGTTACAAAGTTGGATTTCCCCTGCTCAAATTGCCAACAAATTCCCATTTCTGCATTACGTTAAACTCAGAGCTGTACGCCCTGTTTTCCATGAATTCTAAACTTAACTTTTTAAATCTAGTAATACTAAAGAAGATGAAGTTTGATCCAAGGTAGTTCGTTTACGATAATTACTAGAGACAAATCCCACCATTGTTTTGTCGCAATTAGTCGTTGCTTTATTTCATTAAACGATTCATTTATTTGGGCAAGAGATTAGTGTTTGCTAGTGTTTGATTTTTGCATGTTTGATGGTGCTGAACTGGTACGGGTACGGGTACGGGTACGGGTAAGGGTAAAACAGGGTGAACACCAAGCAACAACAGCAAAATCCAAACAACTGTAATCCTTTCAGCGAGCAAAACACCCATTCCAATTCCAGGTCAAATCAGAGGAAAGCTGAGAATCTTGATCGTATTCTATTCCATAAAATTAACATTTCGTGGGTCTCAAATCATTCAAAAAATGTGAACTTCGAATTTCTTGATTGTCATACATTAAATACGCAAATTTTATAAAGAGGGCGTGGTGATGCTTTTCCACATTAATACCCAAAACAAAATACGTGTGGTGTTCAAAATGGAAATAGTGTTTTCAATAACAAAAACTATTAACGCACATGAGTAAAAACAGAAATGAAGAAATTGAACAGAAAGTAAATGTATGGTGAAGCTACTATTAAACGCCGTCTTTGAAAAAATATAAGCGGCGTTATCAGCGAAACTCCCAGAACTTTAATCTTTGCCTCCCATGAATCAGACAAGAACCAAATCAAGCTTATCTGGGATTATGAAGGCATCTACAAAATCATCGAAAACTAAAACAAACAAATACAGTAGAAAATATCTAATTCAGATCGGAGGCGCACTGAGGATGACATTCATTTTGCCGTAGTATTTATAAGGGGAAGCGTCATTCTGAAAACCCTATATGCTGATTCGCCATGGGCCCATACATAGGAAGCCCATTATTCATTTGCTCAACGCCCCAATTTACAATAACCCAACTTATCTCATTATATACACTTTAGAAATTAAATAAGTTTTAGTATAAAATTGATAAAATAAGAGATTAAAAAAAAAAAAAAAAA
This sequence comes from Salvia hispanica, assembly GCF_029641045.1. NCBI lineage: Eukaryota > Viridiplantae > Streptophyta > Magnoliopsida > Lamiales > Lamiaceae > Salvia > Salvia hispanica. The sequence goes on from NC_142692.1 coordinate 11,300,394, forward strand.
AAAAAAAAAAAAAAAAAAAAAAGAAGGTAAAAGTAAGAGAGTGGAGTGAAAAAATAATGAATTAGTGTTAGTAGATTATTGGATTTATTTAAAAGAACATATTTTTATGAAACAGGCTACAAATGAAAGAGTTTCGAATTTTAGATTATTCTCTACCTTGCTTTATTATTAATTTTTTCTATTTTAACTATTTTTATCATTTTTTCAATTTGATTGTGAAAATGAGGTGTGTCAAGTAACGTTAAATGGATGAGTATATAATACTAATATCAACATCTTTTGATGAATCACATGGGATTCTACACAACAGTTTTCACATTTATAATTTTTAGTTGTAATATCATCTTTGACTCTTTGTTCTGATTTCCTTCAGCATTGAAAGCTGTAATTCATAAATTACATAACAAAACAAAACATTACAAAAAAAACTAAAATTGAAGTAGCTGTAAAAGTAGTTGCTTTGATCCCAAGTTTTGAGTCAGTAAGATCATTTCAGTTAAAATTTTTCCGCGTTTGCCTGAATAACCAATCACTTCTTGCGTTCTTATCCATGTTGTTAAAGAGACACGTTTATTTTATTTTTTGCACAATATATTCATATTTTCCTATTTGTCAAATTAATCCTGGTCATTGTAGATAAAGATTAATTTAAATACTTATGAATGTATTATCTAGATTGCTTCCCGCGTTTACTCTCACATGAATTAAGTCATGCGTGCAAGCTATTTGTTGATAAAGGATCATCTCAACCCTCCACTATTTCTTTTTTTTTCTCCTAACCGATTTGATCCTCTTTAAGCTTCTCCTCAACAATCTTTGTCTCTACACACACATATATATAACATCACTTTCCCATCCCCCTCTATCAAAATCCCTTGAAATTCTATACTATCTTTCCCATCCACCAATATTTGCATAGATCTTGAACTATTCTAATTTTGGTATGTTTCATGACTGAGTCTTCTGTTAGAATTCATCATATCATATGTATTGCATGCGTATCTGTATGGTTAAAGTTTTAAACACCCAAAATTTCACTGTTTCTGCTTCCTCAATACATTATCAACCCAGATTTGTACGCACATTCTCTCTAATATTTTTCTTACTTAGCTTCCAAGCAACCAAAGTTTATTTATTTATTAGTGTTGGATGATTGTAGTGTTCAAGATTGAAGACCATGGGAAGCCATCTGAGCAAGAAGCCTGATCAAGAAAGCCAGTCATCATCATCATCAAACAATCTCCCCTTGTCGAGGGAGCTGAACTCGTACTCGGCCTCCTGCAGAGTGGACGCCGATCTACAGGCGTTCGACGCGTCTCTGCAGGCTCGAACAAGCAACGTGATCAGCTCCCTCGCCGCGGGAGTGGAGGTGAGAGCTCTCTCCTTGGATTCACTCCGACAAGTCACGGAATGCCTCCTCGACATGAATCAGCAAGTGGTCAAAGTCATCCTCGACTGCAAGAAAGACATTTGGAGGAATCAGGACCTGTTCGATCTGGTGGAGGATTACTTCGACAACAGCCTCAAAACCCTCGATTTCTGCGCCGCCCTCGACAAATGCCTCAAGCGCGCCCGAGACAGCCAGCTCCTCATCCTCCTCGCCCTCAACCAGTTCGATGAGGAACACAACGACAACGACGCTGGGGAAATTAGGTATTCGAAAACGTTGGAGGAGTTGAAGAGTTTCAGAGACGCAGGGGATCCTTTCAGCGATGAATTCTTCCAAATGTTTCAATCCGTTTACCAGCAGCAGATGCACATGCTGGAGAAGCTGCACAACACGAAGCACAAACTGGACAAGAAGCTGAAACGCATCAGCTCATGGAGGAGAGTCTCGGCCATGATATTCGCAGCGACATTTGCTGCGGTGCTGATATGCTCGGTGGTGGCGGCGGCGATGGCGGCGCCGCCGGTGGCAGCGGCGTTGGCGGCAGCGACGTCTATCCCTTTGGGGTCGATGGGGAAGTGGATAGACTCGCTGATGAAGGGGTACGAGAAGGTGCTGATGGGGCAGAAGGAGATGGTGAATTGCATGAATGTGGGGACCTTTGTGACCATTAAGGATTTGGACAGCATTCGGTTGCTGATAGACAGGTTGGAGATCGAGATTGAGTCGCTGGTGGGGGCTGCGGAGTTCGTGATGAGGAACGAGGAGGCGGTGAGAGTTGGGATAGAGGAGATTAAGAAGAAGGTGGATGTGTTCATGAAGAGTGTGGAGGAGTTGGGGGCGCAGGCGGATAACTGCAGCCGCGATATTAGGAAGGCGAGGACTGTCATTCTGCAGAGGATCATCAAATCCCCGCCTCATTCTTCATATTAATCTATTACTCCTTTGGGATCCATATTTGATAGTAGTAATATTCATAGGAAGTTGCTTTCCATTTTAGCAGTTGAAGTTTACTTATTCATAGATTACATACTGATATGACTCATTCTTTTAATGTGATTCTTGATTTTAACAATTGTTTTCTCGTGATTTTATATCTTTATATACATGATAAAGTATGTGAGTGATGAAGAACAACAGAATTCGAGTGATGAGACTGATGGGGTGGGTCTATTGGAGCTCAGCTACAGGTTTATTTATGAACTCCGCGATGCAGTTTTGTCGATCATAAGGATAATAGCAAGTTCAGTTCACATTTTGGATTCTAAATCCGTCTTTAGCTCACAAGTATACATACATGTCTAGATATTGGAAACGTACGAAAGGTGTTTTGGCCTTTCATATAGAGTCTTTGTAGTGAAACAGAGGATCATAGTGATCTCCTTCTTCCTCAAAATTGGGGGAATAAATAGATGCTCCCATTGAATCATTCGTGGCAAGACCACTCACTGTATTAAGTTTGATTCAAGACTGAAGAGATGGAATAGTCAGTACTATCTCCCCTTTTTGAGTTATTTTATTTGAAGTTTGATTGTTCAGGGAAAGGTTGAAACAGCTTTTTTTAATTCAGGACACACTCACTCAAGTAGACATAGAGAGTGACTTTTTCCTGTGTTGTTCTAAGCTTGAATCATCTACTATGAGCACCTTCAAAATCTCCAACATTGGATCTACTTCTGCCAAGCTCAACATCCGTATCTCAAACGCTCAAACCTCATGCCCTCACAGTTTTTGTCATGGTCTTTCTATTTTGTCTTATTTTTTCCACTCCAATTTAATCCTGTGTCCAATATTGTTTGTATCCATTTCTGCAGTCACCATTAATTTGTGTGTGCGTGTGTGAAAGCTGATATACATGAATCGGCAGTGCAACTTAGGAAAACTGGAAAAGTTCGTGTGAAGGATTCAAGTGTTTGATTTGGGGGCTACACACTTTAGCTATGGTGGGGTTGATGAGCATTTTGAGAGGTACATTCTCTCACCAATCTGCTAACATTTTTTTTCGATGTTTCTATCTTGACGTGTTATATATGTAAAGAAATTTGGTTGGTGAGCATAATGAAATTATTTTCCAGAATATGATGGTGGTGGTGTAATATTTTGAAATTAGGTGACAACATGCATTGTTGGAGACTATAAAGGAAGCAGTGCCTGAAATGTGGATGTCAGAGATGAAGAGTGCTTGTCCTAAGCTTACGATCATCAAGTTGGAAATGAAGCCCCCCTCTTCAAAATTGGATTTACTATTTATAATCAATATAATTACTTTGAATAAATTATTAGTTACTTATATATTTGGTTTGTTATTATTTCGCATTAAATGTCTAACCTTGATTCTATTATTGATCCGATCAGATGGAATATATTTTAGAATTTTATATAATTCTTGTTTAGTTTCATGTGTATTTGACTATATTTAGGCCAAATCAAGGCCTTATTATAATATTTATGTTAGGTGATTTTATCTTGAAAGTGTGCATGAAGCTTACTTCAATTATATGATTATTAAATGGTCTGGGAGTAGAGGGCTACTGGTCTCATTTTCTATATATTTTGGATACTACGAATACCAATTAGATACAGAAAGTCGTCATCCCTTGAAATAAAAAATGGTCATTTTACATTATTAAATGTCGTCTTTTATAACAGAAAGATATTAACCTTGTAATAAACAATCTAAAAACTTGATGTTATAAAAAATCTTGTCTTCATAATCAAGACAAAATGTCAAAACATGTCCCCACCCGCCACCATCCATCATTTTGAGCCTTAATATTTGTTTTCAGGAGTATGGTTTCTATCTTGAACCTCCATATATACTCTTATTAATTAACGTTTGAAAATAATTTATCGTCTAACTTGAATAAATTATAAGTACTATTGAAAATTGGATTTTAAACATAATATCTACTTGTAATATTCTCTTTGTATGTCTCACATAAATGAAAAGGTTGATTTATCTGATATTGAGTTAAACTAATAGGGAGATGATTCCAATGAGTAAATTAATCATCGTTTATTTTTTAACAGTTCTTTTCACTTTAATTTTCCATTGACCAATCAGCTTGCATAAGACAAATATATACTTCGTCACAATTAGTAGTGTTGAAAATTGAAGCTCATACCCATTAATCGAGTTTAATTTGAATGATTTCATTTCTATAAAAATTAAAAAGGTTGAATATTTAATTTGCAAAAAATGATTACAATAATAGTACACACAACACTTAATTTAGTTCACGAAATGATCCTTGAATATTCAATCCACCAAAACATAATTTGATCACATAAATCATGTATTTACAGCATAGATTTCTTCGAAGATCATGAAATATAGTAACAATTTAAAAACAGAAAGTCTGTCAACTTCTTCAACAAGAAAAACTCTGAAGTAGTCAATTCATAGCAAGAATGATTAATCCATCCTTGATATCGAAATAATATACAAATCCCATAAAATAAGAAAAGTAACAACTCCAAAAATGACCATAAACTTTGCCTTAAAACATTTCAATCTTCAACTATTGCACTGAGCTTCGCAACAAACTTGCGCTGGCCGGCGCCGCCCCCATCCCCACCGAGGAGCGGCATCTCCTTCTCACAAAACAACGCCGCCGGCCGAGCCCGCTTCGACCAGCAACAGCAGCAGCATCTAACAATCCGATCGCCATCATCATCATCATCATTAGTCGCCAGAGCTAAGCTCGCTTTCAAGGCCAGCGCCGCCATGTCCTCCGCCTGCAGGCGCACGCTCCGCCACGCCAGCGGAAGCTCGAAGTAGATCTCCCCGGGCTGCAGCGCCTCGTGGCCGCCCATCGCAGCCGGGAACTCGCCGAATTCCATCTCGTCGGAGCTGCATATGAAGCAATCGGGATCCGGCGGCAGCAAAAGCGAAACCCTAACCGGCCAAGCAAATTCATGGAGTTGGCCGGAGACGAGGATTAGTTTTGCTGTGGCTGTGATGAGAGTGGATGATTTTGACTCGCATGATCTGTAATTTCCCATTAATTTGGAAGCAAGAGAATGAGGACTTTGTGTGGGGAATAAAATTGAAATTTTGAGAGTCATATTTTATAGGGAGATGAGATGGATTGCGATGCATGCATTTTTTCAAACAATTATTTTCATTGTTGTCACGTCGTTTCATCCGTCCTTGTTTGGACTTTAACTGAGGGAGGTCTATCTTTGATTTTTGATTGCTAAATCGACCATTTTTAATTAAAAATAATTATTAGGAGTATAACACTACAATCATATAAAAGTTTCACTCATCGTCAATTAATTTGCTTACCTTATTAAAGATTATATTTGTTTTTTGTGCAAGTATGTAATTTGATACAAGGATTAGATATTATCTGAGATAAATAAAATTACATAAAAATATAAGATAAATAAAAAAGCCTAAAATTGCGTTTGCCGGGAGTCGAACCCGGGTCTATTGCTTGGAAGGCAATTATCCTAACCGTTGGACTACAAACGCTATTGATACTGTTAGTACTTCAAAATAAATTCTTGTGTTTGTAATGCATCGTGAATCCTTCATTGAGGAGATTGTAATTGCGTTATGTATTTTGATATAGTGCTTATTATTACAACCAATAATCCAAAATAAAATCCAGAATTTACCTTTCTGCTACATCCAACTTAATTTTCACAGATTACTGTAGTTTGAGAATTAGGTTTGTTTAATTTGTAGAATTGAAGAATTGGGTAATTGTTTTATATATTATTCATAAAGAGATTGTACAGATATATAGGCTAGAGGAGCTATACACAGTAAGATTTTCTCAATCAATTTCTTCTAATTACTCGGCCATAATCTTTTCCTGATTTTATGCAATCTTCTTTTCTCGTAGAATATTCTAGATCTTCTTTCAACACTCTCCCTTAAGTTAAGTGACGGGATTCCCGAAACTCAACTTGCCCAACACTTCTTGAAAGCTTCTTGCAGAAACTGCTTTGGTCAATATGTCTGCCAGTTGGTCTTCTGATCTCACATATGGGATCTCCACTATCTTCTCCTCGAGATTCTGCTTTATGAAATGTCGATCGATCTCGACGTGCTTCGTTCTATCATGTTGTACCGAGTTCTCCGAGATACTAATTGCAGCTTTGTTATCACATAGTAATCTGCAAGTTTTCTGCGGCTCCAAGTTTAGCTCCTTCATTAGCCTCCTAAGCCAGAGAATTTCCGTTAAGCCACTTCTGATGCCTCGGAATTTAGATTCGACACTTGAGAGAGCCACCACCTTTTGTTTCTTACTCCTCCAAGTCACCAAGTTCCCACCAAGGAAGGTGAAATAACCTCCAGTGAAGCGTCTGTCGACCAAATTCCCTCCCCAATCAGCATCTGTATATCCATGAATATCTAGGTGCCCATTCTTCCGGAACAGTACTGTCGAATATAGAAAGAAGAAAGAAGATCAATGATTGAGGCATAATTGATACTTGATTGATGCAGTCTAGAATAGAAAATATTGTGTAATATATTCCCTAGAATAGAATGATTTCCTCCTGTAATTAAGTGATCCTCCATATTTAGTGCGTTAGTAAATGGTTACAAGGACAAATTTTAAATTTTGAAAAGACTCTTGGGTCCAGAGCGGAAAGAACTGAGGCTCTGATACCAACTGTAACAGCCCGGTTTTCTAGGGTATAATAAATACGGCGACTGCTACCAAAACGGACTTAAAAGCAATAAAAACATAGGCTAGGGTTTCATTTAAAGAGATTTGACCAAGGTATTAAACGAACTATCAAAGCAGTAAGTCAACGGTTTAATCAAGAAAACCAAAGAAGAATAAATACTATAAACTATGAGTTTAAACCACCCTTATCTCCCCACTTTCATAAATTTGCAACATAAAAGAGTTTAAGAATAAAGCCCACCTTGACTGCTTAGGTTTCAAGTATGATTCCCTCTTTTGTTATCCGGCTTCGCAACCAAAGTTTCACCTTTTAATCACATATGCACATATCATGTATTAGCTTCAACATCAACTCCTAAATCATGCGTGTCTCAACGTTTCCCCTTATTCCCACCGATCTAGTTTACGTTTATCATTCAAACCAAGACATATTCATCATATAAGTTTATTGACTCAACAATCTTAGATCTAACATCAACTTATGCCACACATGAGGGTTATTCGCATGTCACACACACACACACGCACGCGTACACACACACACGCACACATATTTTCCATATACCATTTATCCCACTTTCACTCAATCTAGATGCATGAGGGTTCAAGAATACCGATTAATCGGTTAGATGAAGAAAGATTAATATATAGGTACCTTTTCTTGTCAAAACGAACGGTAGAAACAAAGTAGAGACTTGATTCTTCGACAATTCTTGAGGCTCAAACTCAAATTCTTCTCAAAAGATGAAGAATTATAGAAGAAAATTGAGAGAGAGAGAGAAGAGAGTGAGTGGCGTGTGATTTGGGGGTGGGGGGCAAAAATTTTGGGGTTAGGGTTAGGTTTTGCTCTTATTTATAGGGTTCAATAAAATCTTTAGGTAATTAAATAGAATATTTGGGAAGATTTGATTCTCCACAATTAAATAAAACAAATATTGTGGAGTAGAGAGGAAGAAACAAGAAGTGGCGTGAATTAGGGTTTTCAAGCTAGGGATTTTAAAAAATCCTTGGCTTTTATTTAGCCAAGATTTTATTTGGTATATTTTTCGGAGTAAAATAAAATATCACGGAGCAAAATAAAATACTAAATCTCCTACCAAATATTGGAAATAGGCGTGTATATAGGTTCTCCCATAAGGAATAGATTTTAATTATTAACTAAAAATAAGATATGGCAAGATCTCCTTGAGGTATGGTAAGATTTGCTAGAATATTTATATTTATGTATGGAAGGAATCAAATAAGGGATCAATTAAACAAATAAAATAATTCCTTCTTCCCAAACTTAGGTGATTTTCGAAAATCACCTAGAATAAATATGGGTGTCGATTTTTCTCATAGAGAAATAGAGAATAATTAGGTTTTGGATTTAATTTGGATAAATATCCCAAGAAATAAATTAAATCCGGAAAAATAGAATTCCTTCTCCAATAATAGTAGGGATCGAAAATTTCAAATAATGTGGTTATAGTATTTATGGAAATTTCCTAATAATCTCACTCACCCTTAAACAAATAATTCACCACATAATTTCATCTTTAAAAATCAAATATTCGCATGCCACGTCATATACTCAACGAGTTTGACTTTTCAATCCAAACCTCAACCCTAGACACAACTTGGTCATAAGAACTCATGCAATAAATTCATTCAATTAATTCACGTCTCCCACGTCATCAATAAAAATTTTACGGCTCTAAAATTAGGGTTCGAAAAAGTGGGGTGTTACAATACATCAACCAGAAAATAAGAGAACAAAGCACATTCTCTACACACATTCTCTACAATGTCTAGCAACCAATCTTGCCCTACCTCTCTCGATTACCATCTTTAAGATGGTATCAAAGCAGGTTTGGGACTCAGAACAGATTCATCACCGTCCCGGGCATACCTTTCCCGACCTTTTCTAAAATACCTACAAAATCACCAAAATGTCAGAATCTGACGAAGCCACAGAACACCCCCAAATAACCAATATGAATTCCTCTACAGATCTTGCTGCACAATTTGCAGAATTCCCGAAATGGCAAAACAGCCAACAAACAAAGCCAATAAACCAACCACCAAGCCAAATCTCCCCTCAACTAGAATCGTTTGGGGAAATCCACCTTCAAGCCAAGCTAAATGGAGATAATTACTCTTTTTGGTCAAACCTGATGGAGCGGGCTATTGGAGGGAAAGGCTTAGCATCTCACATTGATGGAGTTCACGGCCCTCCCTCGATCGACAGCCCAGACTATCCCAAATGGAAGCAGCGAGATCACTGTTGTTTCAATTGGATCATCAACAACATTGAGATTAACTTAGTAAGCGAGGTTTTCCAGTACGCTACAACTCGAGATCTATGGGAGGGTCTGGTGATCACATACGGAAGTGGTGCCGACCCATTCCAAGTCAGTGATCTACATAAGTAGGCGTATGGTATGAAGCAAGGTAACCTGTCGCTGGAGGCTCTCTGGGTCAAATTCCAGGACCTCTGGATCTTGATCAATGCGAGGGACCCGAATCCCATGGACACCCCTAACACAATAGAGAAATACAACAAAAACACACAGAGGCATAGGCTGTATCAGTTTTTGTGGGCTTTAGACGAAAAATACGATGCAGTCAAGAGGGAACTACTGAATAAAGAACCATTACCCACTGTGAGGGAAGCCTATGGAGTAGTTAGGCGAGAGTCAGCCAATTTGAAGGTTATGAAGACGACCCACGAGCCCAAGGAATCTGAAGTCGGAATCGGCCTCGGAGCTTTCGACCGAGGTCGCCCAGCGCCGAATCCACCACCTCACTTTCCAACCAACCGAAGGGGAGAAGAAGATAAAAGCAAGCTCTCGTGTAGTCACTGTGGTGGGAAGAAGCATAACCGAGAGACATGCTTTCTAATCCATGGCTACCCGGGATGGTGGGAGGAGATGAAGAAAACGCGACAAGCTAGAGCAAATCGCGGTGGAGGAAGAGCCTCAGCATCAGCGGCAGCGGCAGTTGGAAACCGAGCCGCCTACACCGAAAACTCGGTGGGCAACTTCGGTGCTCCAATCGCCGGAAATAATGGTGCCGAGAGAAGTAGGGAGGACGACAAGGCAGTCGCCACAGTTACGGCGGCTAGGGTTTGCGGTGGAGGAAAGGAGGCGGCGGATAATGGGAGTGAGGCGGCTAGGGTTTGGAGTGAAGGTAAAGGGGGGTTCTCTTTTTTTAACCCCTCGATTTCTCCTTTATTCCACTACATACCCCGTTCAAATTATATTACTACTAGCACCCCCAAAAATCTGAATAAATTACCTCCTGGCTGTGAAACTAAAAATAATTCCCTTAGTGAATCTCCAGAACGGTGTAAATATTGAAATACACCCCACTGTGCCATGTAGTAATTCTTTCTATGCCTTAGCAAATTCCTCAACATCAAAAATAGGTGAAAAAAATAGTCATTGGATTTTTGACTGCGGGGCAACTGATACGATGTCCTTCGACGCCTCAGTTTTTTGGAAATTTCAAAGTCTCGAAAATCTTTTGTCCAAACGGCTAGTGGGGACTTGGCACCAGTTCAGGGGGCGGGCACCATTAATATATCCCCAACCTTGCGACTCTCAAATTGCCTCTTTGTTCCCTCTTTATCACACAAATTATTATCTGTGAGTCATGCAACGAAGGAACTTAACTGCAAGTTACTAATGCAACCTCATGTCTGCTTATTACAGGATACCCAGACGGGGGCGATAGTTGGGCGTGGCACTAAACGACACAGACTGTACTATGTGGATGAGGAGGCCCAACAGAGTACTGCGTTGCTATCTCACGGACTAACTGACAAAACAAGTTTGGCTTTGGCACCGCCGGTTAGGGCATCCTTCCATAGGATATCTTCGTTTACTTTTCCCTAAGTTAATTGAACCATCTTTTTCCTTGAATTGTGAGACATGTTTTTTGGCCAAAAGCTACAGACATTTGTTTAAATAAACAATACTCGTATGAAAACTCCTTTTGCTTTGATTCATTCTAATGTTTGGGGTCTTGCACCGGTTAATGGGGGGCAATGGTTTCGTTATTTCTTACTGTTTGTGGATGATTATTCGCGTATGACTTGGGTTTATTTTTTAAAGACAAAATCTGAAGTTTTTTAAAAATTTACTCAATTTTATACTCTTGTACAAACTCAATACAAACAGTCTATCCAAATTCTTAGGTCCGACGGGGAGGGGGGGGGAATTTGTTAACTCCAAAATGCAGGATTTTTGTGTCAAAAGGGGTTTGGTTCACCAAACAACATGCCCTCACACTCCGGAAAAAAATGGTGTTGCAGAAAGAAAAAACAGATATATCCTAGAAATAACTAGAGCCTTCCTAATTGAATAAAAAAACCCCAAATCTTTTTGGCCCGAAGCAATTGCTACATCAGTCAATCTCATAAATCGCCTCCCCACACATATCCTAAACTTTTAGACACCCCTGGATATTTTTTCCCAACAACTCCCTATTCCATCATCCCTCAGCCTGGAACCTAAAATTTTTGGATGCACCGTATTTGTTCATATACCCAAAATCGAACGGTTAAAATTCTCTCCTTGTGCAATTAAATGTGTTTTCCTTGGATATGGTAAAACTCAAAAGGGGTATAGGTGCTATGACCCAAAAACACGAACCTTATATACCACAATGAACTGCGATTTTGTAGAAGGGGAATACTTTTATGACCAATCCAGTGGTCAGGGGGAGAACCAGTCAGAGAATACTCCAACTAGTGAGCCACTAGATTGGTTACTACCCAGATCCATCATACCGAGCACCGAGAAAAATCCAAGTCAGGGGGAGAAACCTAGTACCGGGAAAAACCGAATGAGGGAGATAACCGTCCACCAAATCCAAGTTCTGTTACAGATGTCGGCCCACCGGAGATGGTTAGCGGTACCGCTGGGCAACCAAATCCAAGCGTACTAGACGTGGAGCCAAGTGACATGGCCGGCCCATCGCCTCCGCTCTCGGATCCTGAGGTAAATAGATCTGATAATAGCATTGTTCCCGTAGCTTCTGCGGATATTACTAATGATGACAGGCAAGGGGTAAACGATGGTGAAACCATATGCGTGGGACAGTATGACTTGCCAACAAGGAGTACAAGGGGTGTCCCTCCAAAGAGATACTCCCCAGACTGGAAAGGCATGAAAACCAAATATTCTTTAGTAAATATTGCTCAGGGGAAACTAATAGAGATGGCAAGGGCCTTCGAAGCTGCCCTATACGAGGAAGAAGAAATTCCCCACTCATTTGAGGAGGCAATGAAGCACAAACATTGGAGAGATGCAATGAAGAAGGAGATCGATGCCCAACATTGGAGAGATGCAATGAAGAAGGAGATCGATGCCCTGATTAAAAATGACACATGGGAGAACTGCACCCTACCCAAAGGAAAGAAACCAGTGGGGTGTCGGAGGGTATTTACGATCAAAAGACGAGCAGATGGTTCAATCGAGAGATACAAAGCAAGATTGGTAGCAAAATTATATACACAGGTCTATGGTGTGGATTATTCTGAAACCTTCTCCCCAGTTGTCAAGTTGAGTACGGTGAGGACTCTTCTGTCTGTCGCAGCATGCAAGGATTGACCATTGCATCAGTTCGATGTCACCAACGCATTCCTACATGGGGAGCTCGAGAAGAATAAAGAAGTTTACATGGAGATTCCTCCAGGCTGTTTCGAGGGATTTGGAGAAGGGGAGGTATGCAGATTAAGAAAAACACTATATGGGCTTAAACAATCTCCAAGGATATGGTTTGGAAGATTTTGCGAGGCAATGATTAAGAATGGATTCAAGCAAAGCCACTCCGATCATACACTATTTGTGAAGAAAAGGGGAAGCAAGGTGACATGTCTGATTATCTATGTGGACGACATGATCATCACTGGAGATGATACAGAAGAGATCGAGAACCTGAAGGAGAACTTGTGCAAAGAATTTGAAATGAAGAATCTTGGAGCCCTAAAATATTTCTTTGGGAATCGAAGTATTGAGATCAAACCGTGGAATTTTTCTGAGACAGAAGAAATATGTGCTAGATCTATTAGCGGAAACAGGCCTATTGAAGTGCAAGCCTGCAGAAACTCCAATGGTACCTAATCATGGACTAAAGATTGTAGAAGGAGCAAGCTTGACAAACCAAGAAGAGTACCAAAGGTTAGTAGGGAAACTAATCTACTTATCTCACACCAGACCCGACATTGCCTATGCTGTCGGCATAGTCAGTCAGTTCATGCATCGACCCCAAAAGGACCATATGGAAGCTGCACTAAGAATAGTGAGGTATCTAAAAGGGACTGTTGGCTATGGGGTATTCTTAAAGAAAAGAGAAGATATGGAGATAGATGGATATACAGACGTTGACTGGGCAAGTAATCCGATCGACAGGAAATCAACGGGAGGATACTTCACCTTTGTGGGTGGTAACCTGGTCACTTGGAGAAGTAAAAAACAGAAGGTCGTGGCATTATCAAGTGCTGAAGCTGACTTCCGTGGAATCAAGAGCGGCCTAATGGAAATTCTGTGGCTACGGAGACTACTAACTGAGATAGGTTTCCCACCTACTCGAAAAAGTCGACTGTTCTGTGACAACAAAGCGTCGATCACGTATCAGAAAATCCTGTGCAACATGATAGGACTAAACACGTGGAAGTAGACCGCCACTTTATCAATGAAAATCTTGAAGGGGGAGTCATTGAATTTCCGTTCGGCAAATCCGAGGAACAACTTGCTGATATCCTCACCAAGGTTGTGCATCCCAAAGTCTTCAAGGAAGTTTTGGACAAGTTGAACATTGGAGACACCATTGCTCAACTTGAGGGGGAGTGTCGAATATAGAAAGAAGAAAGAAGATCAGTGATTGAGGCGTAATTGATACTTGATTGATGCAGTCTAGAATAGAAAATATTGTGTAATATACTCCCTAGAATAGAATGATTTCCTCCTGTAATTAAGTGATCCTCCTCTCCTATATAAGAGGGAGGAATTGTACACAATACATCAACCAGAAAATAAGAGAACAAAGCACATTCTCTACACACATTCTCTACAATGTCTAGCAACCAATCTTGCCCTACCTCTCTCGATTACCATCTTTAAGAAGTACTCCATGTCCGACAGTTCCTTTTAGGTAGCGGATCACTTTTAGTGCGGCCTCCCAATGTTCGTCCTGCGGGTTGTGCATGAATTGGCTGAGCACTCCTACTGCGTAAGCTATATCAGGCCTGGTGTGAGATAGGTAAATGAGTTTCCCGACTAGTCTCTGGTATCTTTACCGATTGGCAGGAGCCGCCCCCTTGATAAGTTGAAGTCCATGATTCTGGACAATTGGAGTGTCTGCTGGTTTGTACTCAAGCATTCCTATATCTGTTAGAATATCTAGGACATATTTTCGCTGGCTTATGAAGATTCCCTTTCCGGATCTAAGTACTTCGATTCCAAGGAAGTATTTAAGGTCTCCAAGATTCTTCATCTCGAATTCTGTAGCTAGATGGCCTTTGAGTTGCTCAATCTCTTCGATATCATCTCCAATGATAATCATATCATCCACATAGATGATTAAACAAATGATTTTCTCTCTTTTTCGTTTGATGAAGATAGTGTGGTCGGAGTTGCTCTGCTTGTACCCATATCTCTTCATTACATCTGTAAATCTTCCAAACCATGCCCTCGGTGACTGATTCAGCCCGTACAATGTTTTCTTCAGCTTACACACCTTTCCTTGACCAAACTCATCAGAAAAACCGAGTGGAGCTTCCATATATATTGGGTCCTCCAATTCCCCATGAAGGAACGCGTTGGTGACGTCATATTGATGAAGAGACCATTCTCTATTAGCCGCAATTGAGAGTAGGACTCTTACAGTGTTCATCTTGGCAACGGGAGAAAAGGTTTCAGAGTAGTCAATTCCTTGTGTTTGTGTGTACCCCTTTGCCACTAACCGAGCTTTATATCGTTCAATGCTTCCATCTGGCCTTCGTTTGATTGTGAAGACCCAACGACACCCTACTGTATGCTTTCCATCAGGCAATAGACTCACCTCCCACGTGCCATTCCTTTTTAATGCTTTCATTTCAACTAGCATCACCTCCCTCCAATGTTTGATTTTCATAGCTTTTTCAAATGTTCGAGGAATCTCCTCCTCGTACAGTGCCGTGTGGAATGCTCTTGCCATTTTAGAGATATTGGCTTCGACGAAGTTCGCTACTGAGTATCTGCTCTTTCTCCCCATTCTTTCAGGTGAGTACCTCTTGGGAGGAATTCCTCTCGTACTTCTTGGAAGAAGCACATATTGACCAGTGTCTTGATCAATAGTAGTATCTTCATCTTCTACAGGAGGGTCAGGAATAATAACTGAACTTTCAGGATGTGGGCTAGAAATTACCTCGGATTCCGTTACAGTTGGATCAGAGGAATGCGGCGGAAGATACTCCCTAAACCCTAAACAAATAAAAAGATACTCCCTTCGTCCCGGCTAAGATGACACATTGCTTAGCCGGCACGGGATTTTAGGAGTTATTGGTGTGTTTAATTAGAGAGAGAGAGGGTGGATGTAAGTATTAAAGTAGAGAGATAAAGAAAGATGAATATTTTAATAGGAGTGAGAAAAAGTGGTTGAGTGTATTAATTAGAGAGAGAAAGTTATCAAAAAAGGAAATATGTCATCTTAGTTGGGACAAACTAAAAAGGAAAACTTGTCATCTTAAGCGGGACGGAAGGAGTACTATGTTCGCCCAATTTAAGCGTCTTCACGTATAATGGAGCATTGGAACGTCCATGAACCACGTGGCGCAAGCATGGGAATGTCATGATTAAATTCAAACACCCTAAATAGGATATTTTTGAGTTGCCATTCATACACCGAATCACATTAATTACTTAGATGAAAGTCATAATTGACGACGAATCTATTTATTATACATATATTGAAGGACTGATAATGACATGAATTAATTATTAATAAGAATTCAGGCGGGCTCGATTCTGAATTTGCGTGTCAGAAAGAGAATGGTTAATTGGCAAGTAATTAGGGTCAATTGTTGGCAAAATATAGGTGTACCCACGAATTTGATTCCTCTTCTGATTTGATCGCAATCAACGGTCCCATTAATTCGTTAACAAAATTGTGGCTCTTGTTTATCATTACTTTATAGTTATCGGATTAATGGACCACTCACAACGACAACGGCTAGTCGAAGATTTAAATTTTAGATTAATTACATTATACATAAAAGAAATGAAGATCGGCGACCAAAAATTCTCTCTTTCTTCGGCTGCGTTGTCTGGTTTGGAAGGTTTTTTTTTCCCGAAGTCTCTTCTCAGGTCCTCCGTCAACAGAGCCTTTCCTCGTTATTTCAGCAGCAGACCAGGCCTACAAGCTACAGCTGCATTTGTTCATTTTTTTCTTGTAAAAAATGTACTAACACGCTTTTGAATACTCTATAACATTTTACAATGGGCCAAGTTATAAAAGGAAAAAAAAACATAAACTAAGAAAGCCCAATAAGAGAAATGGGCTGTAGAATTCAGGAAAAATATTTAAACAAAATTCATAATAATAATATTATTCCCTACTCCATCATCGTAGATGCGTTTTTTGGGTACGAAAATTGAGGACCTACTAATGTTTAGTGAATTGAATGAGAGGAGAGAATAGAATGTCTCGTTAAAAGTGAAGCATTCCATTTTGGTATACCATTTTAAACTGTGGTGATTAATGTGTTAAGTAGAGATAGAATAAAGAAATGACTCACTTATAATAAAATCACTGAAATGAATACAATTCAATTATGATTGATTATGTGGAATACTCCCACAATCCCATATTTTTTGTGCTGTTAATTTTATTTGAGCTTTCTTTAGTTAAAAATCTTAAAATGTTAGTAGTACTTTGAAATTTGTATTTAGATTGATAAATTCAATTTGAAATTATGATTATATATATTTTACGGAGTATATTTTTAGAGTAACCAGACTAATTCTCCATATTCTCATTTCTACAATCTTACCAATCATTTAAGAAATTCAAAAAATTAAATTGATATTCCATAAACTCTCCATAGTTTAAAGTGTGGATTCTCCATCACCCAAAGCTAAAACTTAAAAGTGTGGCTTCGTCACTGTGTCCAATAATATTTCGTCAAGGAGAATCAATCGAAACTGTTAATTTAGCATGAGAAAACATAAAAAATGAACTGATGTGATAGTTAATACTCCTATATAGTTTTGATGACCTTGATTAAGGCAGTGGCTAAAAAACGAGATCACATACCATTTGATAGGATCATATACTAATTCATATAAGGATGTACATAAATCATTAAATATTAATAAGCATCGAATTTCATTGTTTGATAATAGTCTTATTTATCTGGACATCAAGGATGCGATGAGGCCAGCGATGAGGGTGGTGGGATCCCCTAGAATAGCAGACACCACAAATTGTAGGGCGAGTCCCGCCATCTCGCAACATTTTTTAGCTTTGCCGCCTTTGGATTTGGTGTGATTCACATGAGTCTCCAGCGTGGCTTTGAGGCTAGGGATTTGCCGCACTCCGCTGTTGCTGTTGCTGTTGCCGTTGCCGTTGTACAGGTCGTGCCAGCTGTCCACCAACATGTCCATCACGCACGCCACATGAAGGTTGTACTTCTTGCATGATGATCTATAGCTCCAACTCCTCCCCTTCCTTCCACATCTGCATCACTTACCAATATATGCCTCAATTTTGTTTTACCTTAAATTAATTGCCAATGAATTCTAGACCAAATGTGACTTAGAATGTAGTAGTTCAAAATTTAAAAGAAATGATGGGATACGATTTTAACTTTTAAATTTTATCTAAACGATGTCGTCAGGACAATTTAAATTCAAGAAATTCGTAAATTTATCTTTCAAATTTTGAAGTTATATATTGCAAACCAAAATTAAGTACCTCCGAAATCCTCTATTAAAATGCGTGTTTCACGAATTAAAGAAATACCACTACAAAGTTGATTGATTTAATCAAACATAAGAATTCAATGGGAATTTTTTTCTCGGGATATAGGATAAAATTAAAATACTACCAGTAAAGTTGAAAAGGCACGCATTAATTCGCCGAGAAGAGGATACCAATATCAAATTCGTAGTGTAAATCAAGAAATTGTTGCATAAAAATCGTCAAGTTGATTTTGGTGAAGATAACGTATACTATAATTGAAAAAAATGAAATACATGTACCTGTGGCAGGGAGCGGTAACTTTAGCGTACAAAAATAATTTGATATCGGCGTCGTGGTGCAGCATGGGCAGCTTAGCGCAACAAGGGTGGAGGTCGAACCCACACAGCTTGCAGTGATAGACGAACCCCGTCACCCGCCTCTCGCACGCGTTGCAGCAACGCGCCTCCGTCCCCGGGGGCCGGCTGAGGAACTGGAAGGCGCACTTGGGGTAGAAGGGGTGCACCAGGGTCGGGGAGGGGATGGCGCAGTGACTGTGGAGATCGAAATCACAGGCTGCACCGTCGCACTTGTAGGAGGACCCGATCCCTACTTCCTTGCACCCGTCGCATTTGAACGGCGCCTCCGCGTACCCGAATTTCAGGCCTTGGTGGGGGTGGCTCCAGTGGGAGATTTCCTTGTATTTCATGTTTATGTTAATTTAGGCCCTCTCCACACCACTTCATTTATAAAACTTCTGTTTTACTATGTTCTTTTGTTTTTTTTTTGGCTTAGCTTTATGTTTGGTACTCTATTTTAGAAAGTACTACTATACTTTAAGTTTAAGTTGGTATTTTAAATTAAATTAAATTAAATTAATGATTTTGAAAATATATACACTATTTTATGTGCATTTCATGATAATATTGATCCATGGTTACAATCCATTTGGCACGGTTATTCTTTTTTTTTTTTATAATTTTTATCTTTAAGTCGACGTCGGTGGGGCTGGGGTGCATAACGAATAAAGTATGCAAGAATTGGAATTTTCACTTTACCTGATTTCTCCAAATGCACTATCTCATTCATAAAGTTGAAGCCATCCTCTTTAAATACGTACAGAATATTAGGTAAATTTTAGATTTTATTGCGACAATAGGAAATTCATATCATCATAAGGAGTATTTCCGAAAAGCAGTTAAATGCATATTAATTGATTTTGATAATACAGTGATTTAATATATTTTTACACGGTAAACTGATAGTAGTACATTTTATATAAATTAATACTACATATAAAAATTTTGAACTAATATGCTAATTATGTTATTAATGTAAATATGTTATGATTGTAATTATTCAAAATAAGTATTCTTCTGAACCTTCATAATTAAATTATAATACTCCTAAGTCTTAACTGAATAAAGAAAATTCACACACGCAAACGAAACATTTTCCTAAAATTATGCCTGAATTCAGAAAATTAAAGGACAATATGTGAGTGAATTGATTCTAATTTCTAATCAGCTTCATCGCTCAACAAATCCAAAAAGTGAAAAACAAATATCTTGATGAATATTAACTTCGAAAATGAGTCTAAGAAGGCATAAAGGTGTCAAGCTCTTTGGCTTTCTACTTCCATAACATGTTAATACATGCAGAAGAAAATAGAGAATAACCAATTGCCTAAGCAACGTATCCCCCAATCACTCAAAAGGTGATGGCATGCCCCTCGTGGCATCAAATACTAGAAAAATTATAGTAGTAGTATAATTCAAAAATATTTTTCTCCCTCATGGTCAAGAAAGCGACCTGGAATATATTTTAGTTTTAAACAATAAGATCGCATTCACTTTGGTTGCAAGGGATAATGAGAGAAAAGAAGATTCTCACTCGATGATTAAATTTCTTCATTTCTTCTAATGCTTATCTATGAAAAATAATTTGATTTCTTATTGGAGTAAAACTGAGTAACAAGATATGGCGGAATTCCTTTTATCCATAACGAATTAATATGATGGAATAAGAAAGGAATGTTCATCCAATTTACTTATAAGAAGTTATTTTCATAATCAAGTGTATAAAGCTTCTCGTCCTACTAATTGTAATTATATTGATGAACTATGATCTCTCTCAATTAGAGTCATGCGAATAAATCTATACACCTTGACTAGAGGTTCTTAAGGTTTATGGTGTTGGAAAAATAAATTGATGTGTCCCATGTATGTTGGAAAGAGAATGTTTGGAGCCCAACTTGTTGGGAAGAGAACAACATTTATATTGTGAAGTTCCAATAAGTATAGTTCCTAGGTATATTTATATCTAGGTCCTATAAATATCTATGTAGTATGTATCTCAAATAACAATTCAAATCTATCAAAATGTAGTCTTCAAGAGTTCTTTAGTTTTATTTTCCGCATTTTACTTTTCAACATGGTATCAGAGCAGGTTTGATCCTTACATGGATCGATCTGTGTCTATAAAAAAAAAAAAAAAATGAAAACCCCCTCGAGAAAAAAAGGAAGGAGGCAACCAACTTTGTTGGGAAAGTGTTGGAGGAATTTGTGAGTATAGATCCAAGTTGGTGAATCTCACTAAGGTTAGAGCTCTCTAGAATGATCTTTCGGAAGTTGAGGGCTGGAACTATGCCCGACGGGAAGTTCTTCACCAGCAAAGTGACGGCATAAAAAGACCCGATGGATGAAGCTGTTGCTCTACTAATGACCAATCGTGGTGGAGATGGCAGCGGCGAGAAGCAAGGTTGATGGCTGAACAGTGCTGGCAGCAGCGGCATTTGCCCGCTGAGTGAAAGAGCTGTGGCGCTAGATGATCGAAGCGAACAACGCGAACGACGGAGTTGTGTCACCGCGAAAAAGCAGTGGGAAAATCAGAGGCAATTACCTCACAAGGCCCTTGTTCTGGCGAATTGGGAAAAAGAGGAGATGAAGTCCCTGACAGCAGCTACGCGCACAACCGCAGTCAAGAGAAGAAAACAGAGGAGTAATCCTCGGTTTGTCCGGCCGAGGGGGAGAGGACTGCCGCATCCGGAGAAACCAGAAGGAG
Source organism: Salvia hispanica (assembly GCF_029641045.1). NCBI lineage: Eukaryota > Viridiplantae > Streptophyta > Magnoliopsida > Lamiales > Lamiaceae > Salvia > Salvia hispanica. The sequence continues at coordinate 11,321,418 of NC_142692.1, forward strand.
GCATCTCGACGGAAAGGAGACATGACTGAAGTTTACACCTTCAACTACGCTGTAAACTTGGGTGTCGGAAAAGTGTTTCCAAATGGAGGTGCAAACTAAAAGTGCATTGGCGCCGATGAACAGATTGTCACCAAGAAGAGAAGATTCAGGAAATGAGTCAAAGCAGTCGAAGATTTATCCGGTAGAGGGGGAGAGGAAGTACACTACCGGAAGATTCGTCTCCACTTCTACCAGCCATAGTGGTGTGTGCAGCCAGTTAACCAGAAAAGAAAGCAGCTACGAAGGAGGCGCGGTGCACGATTGACGAAAGAGTCGAGGCTTGAATCGGCGAGGAAATCTGTCGTGATGACGGCAAGAGGAGAAAGCGAAGTGAAAGAGTGGTTGGAGAAGTTTCACCGCCGGCTAATGGTGACACAATTTGTGAAGGGATGACGGGCAGCCAATCTAGTAGCCGAGAAGAAGAGGCTGCCCGGAATAGGGGAGCACAATACCACAGAAGCAGGTGACCGGAGTTACAAATGATGTTGTGCAGGTGATGGAGAAAAGATGGCCAGCCGTGATGAGGAAGGAGAAGTCGAGACTTCCAGAAAGGGAGCCGAGAAAAAGCAGTCTTTGATGTCGGAAGTGCAAGTGTACAACACAAGAGCAGATCCAAAATGAAGTCTTTAGTCAGTGAATCATCCGAAAGAGAAGGAGAACACTACCATTGTCGGATGATTTAACCCACCGCCGGAGAAGGTGAGTGAATAACGAGGGATAGGCGTAATGGTGCCTGGATGAATGCTGAGAAGAGAGCAGCGAAAGCAGCCCGTAGAAAATGGGCCGCCGAGAAGGGCAAGGCACTGATCAAGCATATGCAGTCGAGAAAGTTGCACCCTGCAGAGCTGAAGGCCTGTGTTAGGGAAGATGCGACAAAGGAAGCAGTCACCGAGAAGATATCGCTGGCTGTAAGGAGCCGCGAAGTTTGGCTGCGACTCACCGAAGGAGGCCGCCATGATGAAACCAAAGTGAAAGGTTGATTGGAGAGGTCTCACCATCGGACAAAGAGCAGAGGTCGCCGGAGGACAGGTTGTGCAGGAGTTAAGCCTTCTCAGTCTAGGGTTTCCAAAATAGGATAAAAGATGGAAAGAAGAATCATGGGTCATCCTCCATATCTTGGGCCCAACGGTAAAAAATGGCTCAATCATATTGCCCACAAGATTTGTTCTATATAATAAATGCAGCCTCCAAGAAGTGTGAGTTGGGCTTTCAGCTAAGCTCAAATTTGAAGAATTGCATCAAGACGATGTCTTTTGCATAATGCATATGAATAAACTCCTCGACAAGAGTCAAAACTGTTTGAAAAATTGAAGATGGCTCCTAATGGCATGAGCTAAAACTGCCGAAGATGGCTCCTAATGGCACAAGCTAAAACTGCCGAAGATGGCTCCTAGATATGAGCAAAAATTGTCTAAGAACGCTCCTAGATACGAGTTAAAACTATCTAAGATGCTCCTGGATACGAGCTAAAAATGTCTAAGAAGGCTCCTTGACATGAGTTGAAACTTCCAACCAAAAATTGAATAACTCTATGACACGAGTTAAAACTGTCAACAAAAAAAATGAAGAAGCTCCTTGAAATGAGTCTAAACTCTCAATGATGAAGAGGTCCTTCATAAGAGCCTAAACTTTCAATGAAGAAAAATGAAGAAGCTCCTTGAAAAGAGTTTAAACTTTCAATGAAAAAAAATAACTCTTTGATACGAGTATAAATTATCAATGATGAATTAAAGAAGCTCTATGATACGAGCATAAACTGTCAATGAAAAGTGAAGAACTCCTGAATACGAGTATAAACTATATGTCAAAGTGAAGATCGTGCAAGTTAAGTGTCGAAAAAACTCGATACTTAACTTGAGGGGGGGTGTTGGAAAAATAAATTGATGTGTCCCATGTATGTTGGAAAGAGAATGTTTGGAGCCCAACTTGTTGGGAAGAGAACAACATTTATATTGTGAAGTTCCAATAAGTATAGTTCCTAGGTATATTTATATCTAGGTCCTATAAATATCTATGTAGTATGTATCTCAAATAACAATTCAAATCTATCAAAATGTAGTCTTCAAGAGTTCTTTAGTTTTATTTTTCGCATTTTACTTTTCAACATATGGTTCGGCGGTTAACTGCAAAACCGTAACCGATGCTTACGGTTCCGAACCGAAACTGTGATAATTTACCCGAACCGAAACCGTAGATTTTAGAACCGTGATTCGGTTTAGGTTCAAAAATTTTCGAATCGAAACCAGGCCGGAACAGCCAGCGAAAAACTGACGGAAAATCGTGAAAACTGAAATTGAGCCGAAACCTAAAAAAACACCGAAAACCAGCGGTTCGAAACCGTGAATAACCGTAAAAAAACTGGTTATTGAAACCGAAACTGTAACCGTGAAACACCCTTGCGGTTCAGTTCCAGTTTCAGTTCGGCAATTTTCAAAACCGGAACCGGCAGTTCCGAAACCGTGGGCACCTCTAGCCTTGACGATTGAGAATGTTAATAAAGTGTAATGAACAATAAGTTTTGATATAAAAAAAAAGAACAAATAAATATTCCCTCCGTCCCACAAGAACATGCACTCTTTCCTTTTTAGTTCGTCCCACAAGAATATGTACTTTCTAATTTTGGAAAAAATTTTCTCTCTAATGAGATGAGACTTATTCTCCACTAACAATACTTTAATTACTTTTTTCTCTCTACATTTCTTACTTTATCAATTTTACATTAAAACTCGTGCCGAACCTAAAGTGTATATTCTTTGGGGATGGAGAGAGTATTTATAGTAATGATAGAACAACGCCGTTTTGTGTGCTAACTATGCATAGTTTTAATATGTTTAACGCTAATGTTCAAAACATTTGCAATTTGTCAATGAAGTGACGAAGCTAATTCTAATGATAATCCAATACAAGTAGAAGAGTATCTAATGATGATCCAATAGTCTTTGATATAAAGATTGTGCTTAGTAATATAGAGTATTTGGCTATCAACTAAATTTTGGATAAGAGACTTCTTCGATCATAAGTAATTCTTGGAAAGGAGGTAATTTACATATATATATTTATATATTAACATATGAATCCATATACACATATGACTTTTATAATGAGCTTGCACAAACTTCTTCAAGCAGTTGGATAAGAAGCTTCCATGGCAATGCCACAAAGGCCTTCAGCAGCTCCAACATCCCTCTGCATTCTAATGTATCCATCCTCGCCCCAGCTCGTGCCCCACGAGTTTTTCACAATCCAATACTTGGTGCCATCACTATCCACCCCATACCCAACTGCAGTCACACCATGGTCTAGTTCGGTCCCACACTCTCCGGTGAAGACTCCACTCGAGTAGAACTGGAAGTCTGAACCACTAGCATCAATGGCCACGGATACCGGTTGATTCACCACTGCTTTCAGAAGTGCTGATTCGCTGTTGGATGGAACATCCTCGTACCCACTGATCTTGGCTGCATCAGACGATTCCTTCTTCGAGTTGCACGTGCCATCAACTCCTTGGTAAGGGTAGTTGGATTCTGTTGTGAGGCCTTTGTTGCTAATGATATACTGAAACGCATCATCCATTAATCCACCGTTGCAGCCTTGATCTTCACTCGTGTCGCAGTCAACAAGTTGTTGTTCCGATAAAGAAACAAGCTTCCCTGTCTTAATTTGGTTGATTCCTTCCGTGGCTGCAACCGCTGAAAACGCCCAGCAACATCCTGCATTTTGGTTCAAACATCAAAAATGCAAACTACTAATGTTTGAATGAATTAGAAATGTGAGAGTTATATATATATATACCACATTGGCCTTGATCCTTAACAGCAGTAACAGCTCCCTTGTTCCTCCAGTCTATGCTTGTTGGTGGCGCGCTCACATTGGCATACCTAAACGACGAAGAAGCCTTAGACGGCTTTGAATGAGAAACCATCTTGTATCCATTGCTAGATGCTTGAAATTCAGCATTGGTGAGATCAGCAAATCTGTTGACAGCAAGCTTGTAAGGCCTTGAAGCTGCTTCGTTAAAGGACTCGATATACTCAACGTTCTCCTTGAAGATATTGAATCTCTTCACCTTCTCGGCCTCATCTTTGTACACACGTCCGTTCTCCACCATCCACTTCTCATGCCTCTCGATCATCGATGCATGAGGAGCCGTTCGCGCTGCAGCTAGAGAAGCGCAGAGCTGTAGCAGCGCGATTGCTGCAATGAGAAGCTTCCAAGAAGGTGTGAGGGCCATTTCTTGATATGTTTTGGCTATAGAGTGTTGGATACTTGGATTTATGAATCAATTGAAAAGGGAAAGTCTATTTATAGAAGGAAATAGCAAATATTCATTTGAACGTCCATGTCTACCTGGGAAACACGGTGAAAGCATAAATTGATTCAAAACTCTGTTTCGTGGAAGCTAATCTGCTTCATTTCATAGACATGTAATTTGATGCAATATCTGTTTATATATAATTTAATTGTTTGCTCTTTCCCTACTTTCAACCAAGAGCTACTGTTGAATTTTTTTGTCAATATTAATTTAAAAATTAATGGCGTAGCGTCTCAATTCTCAAACACCAGTTGTATCAAAATTTAACTTACATGGAGCATGTTTGAGTTCACACTATATAGTACAGTATATCAAATTATTTTCCTTTTTCCCATGTCAAATATATACTCAAATTTAAGTTTAATTACGAAGTTGTGGCTTTTATTTGGTGCATTAATGATGAATTATTCTTTATTACTCTCTCATTTTATAAAAATGATAATAAATACGATTAAGTGGAGAAATGGTAAAGCAAGATACGCATAATAATTTTGTTGTTTCTCCAGTTGGGATTGCAAAACTATTCTATGTATACATCAATTTTTATATTTTCAACAAATTAGTCACTATTCCATTTTGTATTGTAGAGTATCCATTAAAATGTAGCCGCAGTATTACAGCCAGCCCTGTATTGCAGCACGATTTTACTCACAAAAATAATGAAAGCTTGATCTTCAACTGAAATTCATCTGAATAGGTTAACAAAGAACGAAAATTTACTTATAAAGAAAATGAACGAAACATGATTGATGAGTCGCATGATTTTACGATATACTATCAACTTTAAACATAGAAGTGATAGTTACAAGATGAACTCAAGTCATAATCTTGCTATTCACACATACATGTAGTAGAAAATAGAAGATTGATATTGAGTTTAGAAGTGGAATTCTCAAGAGGAAACCTTTTCGTTACAGAGGTATCACAAAAAAGGTCCTGTGTGTTTGGATGCTCATCTCGCGATGAGCTGAGCCGGTTAACCCAAATTGGTTATAGTTTTAGGCCTTGTGCTGATTTTGAATGAATTTTTTCTCTGTTCTGTCATGCTGCTGCCTTAATCTTTGCTGGAAATTTTAATGGCAAGAGATAAACACTTGATCATGCTTCTCTGCTAAAGAGAATCAAAATTAATAAAGAGTGAAGAAACAAAAATGTTTGGAACTTATAAATAACAGTATAAAGATGTTAATGCCACAACCTTGTTAGTATTGGGAAGCATTGGTTTCAATGTGCAGTAGCATTCTGATACAGACCAAAAGACTAGTCTATTAGGAGAGAGAGCCTATTTAGTTCATATACCCCATACCAGTTGTTCTTACAATCGATGTGCTTGGGACATTGACATTCAGTATGTCTGGGTTTGGTAGATTATCAATCCGTATCCAACCATGGAAGTAGCCAAATATTGGAAAGAGATGATAGCAGCAAAAGGATCCATGAGAAGAAAGCCATTACAGCTGATATCTGATATCTGCTACACAGCCTCGGGGGGCAAAAGGATACATCAGCTTTTAGCAGAAGATCAGCAAGACTTGCAGTTGAGCTTGCTGCTGCTAGAGCCAGAAAGGATAACACCTATAAATCAACATACACTTTGTTGTTACTTGATGACTTATGATCAAATCCTTTTACATATTGACCTAGCTAGAGTAAAATTACCAAGTCCCCTATTATGATCACCATGAAAATGCCAGATTGATGTACTGGGAAGTTAGCTAGGATGGAATATCCATCAAGTATGGCCAAAGTGAAACTCCATGGAATAGCCAACCCCATTATCGTTACCGAAAAGCTGCAAGGACAATCATAGAATAAAAATTACTATTGAATTTAATCACTATGAAAACAGAAGAAATTACCAAAAGGCTGTGTAGCTGTAGAATCCAACTCCTAAAGACATGAAGACTATAGAGGATGAAGAGAATAGGAGCTGCCCAAATCTCAAACCAATGCTACCACTTGTTCCTACAGACCCTGCTACACTTTTCATTGCTGTATGCTGTGTTTGTAAACAAGGTGATTTTCTGTCTGATTAATGCCTTGTTCCATATACTATCTCCTCATGGTTTTGCCACCAAAACCTCATTCATTGCAAGTTGAAATCAAGTTGATAGAATTCTCAGGAATTGGGTTTTCACCATTTTCGTGATTTCTTCCAAACAGTTACTTGGACAAACAAAATTAGTGGAGATTTGGTGGTAAGAGAAAATAAGGGTACTCACTTTTTGTATTACCAATATCATCTTAGTTTCTTCCTTGACTATACTACATGGATGGATGGCCTGGACTCATCCACTTTTTATTGTTGTGGAATCTCTAGTTGAATGGATAGAATTGTTTTTCAAGAGTTTTCGACATTTTGTGGTGTGAGTGGATTCTGAATTGGCAATTCGTTTCCTAAGTATAGTGGTTTGTGTGTGAGCTCTGCCGACAGGCTACCTCGTCTAGCACTTCACATAGTAAGTGAGTAGTATATGTATTGGATTTGGATTTTATTGAGATAATAATGGCATGTGATATTATAAATGTTTGTGGTGTTGAAACTAGACAAATGTTGCTTTGATGAGACAACTTAGAAGTGTTGTGTGTGCCTACGTACCCACATCGCTATTGTTGGCACTTGTCAAACGTTTGCTGGTTGGAGAGGGATATGTTACCTAATAACTTTTGCCCAACCATTGTTTTTGCTTTGTTTTTGTTTGCCAAAGAATAACTAACTAGAGAGAGACACGTTTCATTTCAATTTATTGGACTTCACTTGCTTTCATAATTTAGTTTAATTTGCAATTAAGGTACCTTTATTGAACAAAACTAGTTTCCCAAGATGAATATATACAATGTGACACTTGCCTAGAAAAGAGTCATATCTGCTGGGGGTCTATATACACTCTGCCATGAGTACGGTGTGATCCATTTACCAGCACCATTGTCACCGCCTGCGTATTATTATGATACATAAGAAATCAGATTGCAAGCCATTTGAGAACAAAACTCGAACCAGAAAAAATGAATATCTTGCTTTAAGCTTAGGTACAAGTCGATTTTATAGCATAGCAAATACTATCAAATATTGAAAACTTACTAGACAAACATAACTTGGGCATACCTATCTAGAATGCTGGAGATATTAATTTATTATATAGTGCATTCGATGAGCAATGATATATTTAGATGCATGCGTTTGTTTATGGACAGACATAAGTACTTTTATTGGCTGGAAAAATCAGAAATAAAATAATAAGGAAAAACAAGTACAGTAATTGAAGTCCAATGAGGTCAGCTGAAGGAAAATTCTCACCCAGAAAGTCATTTAACCTAACGGCTTTGCTTGCTGCCTCAGCCATTGAGAAAGCTTCAGGCATATTGTCCCCCCTCTGAGCAGTAACAGAAAAGGCAAGTCACCTTCAACCCTTTAGCCTACCAAAACATATGAAACTTTTAAATACAATGATAGTAATAAGTAAATCATGCTCAGCCGTATATATATGTTTCAATATTTATTCCTATAGCTTAAAAAGAACAAGATTAGCCATGGGTGTTGGTTTAGATCCTAAACAGTTGCAGATTTTGTTCTGACTGATTTTTGCCAACCATTTGAGACATATAGTAAGTCCCATACACAAAATATGTGCTGCTACAACATGCTGACCATATTCTATAAACGACAAAAGGTTAATCTGAAGAGATCGAAAAGGTTATTTTATGGTTTTGAATAGCCTACCCATCCAAAATCCCAACACCAGGTTGTGCAAGCTGAATCATACAAACAAATGTAATATCGTGCCAGAACGCCATTTAGATTCAAAACCATTACCTTAAAGCATGAAAAGAGTGCAGCAAAAGGCAAACTTGGATAGTAATCATCATCACTCAATTCGTCAAAAGGAGAATCTTCATCAGGTACAGACACTTGAGCTAATGTATCAAGATACTTCTATGTTCTCAGGGCGGGATCATATTTTTGCAGTCCTTTCCACCCAAGGCTTTCACATGCAGAATCAGTTCCGTCCAAATTGGAGCTAGATAAGTAATAGATCTGCAAACCACTGGTATATATCACTGCTGAATTAGTTAAAATTACCAAAATTCAGTCGTTAAAAAATGAATTGGCAGCACAACATACCTCAAATTTCTCACTACTACTCTGCCTAACTTTATCCACATAAAACAAGAAGTTACATGAAAAAGGTTGAGGAAACCACATAGAGGTGTGTGCTACATGCATTTGAATGTTGATGTAGAAATATCAAATATAGAGAGAATAATACAAATATTTGCTCTTCCTTGTGCCTATTCTGCGAAGTTGAAGTTTATTTCCTGGAAGAAAATGCATGGATGTATCACAAACTTCTCACTGGGATGAGAAGACAACAAACTGAAACCAGGAGAATTAAAAATTGCATGTGTCTTTCATTTACCACTAGCAGGAAATGTCTCCGGGGTTAGACACACAAACAGTTGATATAAAACACAAAACAATTACCTAGATAAAATACCTTGACATATCAATATTCCTCCATCGCCCAAAATCTAAGCTGGAAAGTAAGAAAACATGCTTCTTTCCTTTAGCAGCTGCAAATTTGCTATGTTCTTAGGCCTTAGCATATGCCACCATCATGCCCTGTTTCACAAGCATTCTGAGACAACCCTACTGGTAAACCTATAAATCTAAACTAATTTGCAGTCCACTTTAAATAAATGATCCAATTACATTATACAACTTTTGTGGATTTTGCAACAAGTAGCACTAGCAGTAACTAGATAAAAACTAATTTTATTTTTTGTAATTTGGGTCATCCATCGAAATTATTCGCTATCTATTTAGAGTAACTTTCACTTTCTAATACTACTAATATGATTCTCATTTTTCACTAACAATACTGCTATCACATTTTCGCTCAATCTATCTCACTTTCCTAGTTTTACATTAAAATCCATAGCATCTATTATTAAGACTTTTTCTGAACAAATATAGTACTTCATCCGTCCAAAAAAATAGTGTAATTTTGTCATTTTAGAATGTCTACAAAAAATAGTCTCATTTCTAAAAAAAGTAACTATATCCATTTTTTCTCTTCTCTCCCATACTTTATTTACTTTTTCTTCATAACTCTCTTACTTTACCAATTTTTTCTCATTCTCTCTTGTTTTACCGACTTCTCATTAAAAACTCGTGTCGTCCATATGAGAATATTTTTTGTGAATGGAGTGAGTATAATTTTTGCATTTAATTGATAGAATGGTGGGGAGAAACACACTACTCCTTCCATCCCCCAACAATTGTCCACTTTGGTTCCTACATGAGTTTTAAGAAATGTAAAAAAAAGTTGATTGAAAAAATTAGTGGAATATGAGTATCACTTTTATACATTAGTTTTATAATAAAATATGAGTTGAATAAATTAGTGACTTAGTGGAATGTGAGACTTACTTAATATTTATAGTATAAAGTGAAAGTGAATATTAACGGAGGACAGACAAAAATGATAAAAGTGGACAATTAATGTGGGACAAAAGAATTATTATCTTAATTTATATAGTATGGTGTATTTGTTTACTCCATGATTTGAAGATGTTTTGGTGCATGTGAAATTTTTGGTTTAATCTATTACTCGATTTTTCAAAATAATAGTAGTACTAATAGTTAATGCATCATCAATAAGCGGTGCCTAAACCTGTAAACATTAGCTTTAACTTAATTAACTTTAGCTTTTAATCCCTTAATAAGGAGTTAGTTAAAGTTGGCACAAATAGTTGCTTCGTTTCAGGTCTACATATTTAGTGCAATTCATTTAATTACTATTTATATAACTCAACATCACTAATAATCATAAAAAATAGACCTATCTTTATTTTTATTTTATTTTCTCTGACTTTATTTTATCTTCACTTAATAAATAAAATTAAATTGTATAAAATCTCGTACCTTTTAAAGAAAGGGTCTTCTTCATTGGAGGGGATGGAGCACGTATTTTATATGAAGTGTGATATTATCTTAAGATAGTAAGTACAATTAGATATTTACAGCGTACATATGTAGTTAAACATCAATTAGCTTTGTCTGTAACCTAAACGTAACTGCGCATCTCTTACCCACCCAACCATTACGTGTATAACTATTGGGAAATCTTTGACTTCACAGCATACACCTACGCTCTCGTAAAATAACCATTTCTTGCATTTTTTTTTTCTTGTCTTCGTAATTGCTTATTTTTCATAACATTATCTACACTTAATTAATTAGCTTCTAATAATTAAACTGATTAGTTTTATATGGAATGATTTTGTTGTACGAATAATGTAAATCTATTTTGAGGAAATATGTTGCGACTTATATATATGACTATAAATAATTAATCACTATAAAATTGACAAGAAAAAGTTTAATGGCAGAAAAATGGTGTGATGGTTTTGAAAATATATAAGTGTTTGGTTGCAAATTTATTAAATTTGGTGAAGACTTTATTATTGCACTGTCATTTAGCCAATCACATTATTTTGTAGGTGGATAAGAAGTCAATACAAGAGTCAAATAGCCTACAATAGGGAGTATCACAACTAAAACATCTGATTAATGATTAATCTGTCACTTAAAAATGATAAAGGTTAAGTAGTGCATCACTGCTTCTATAAAAGAGGAATTACTCATCCCATTTTAGGGAGTCAATTGACGCTTTTGGTTACAAGTAGGGATGTCAATCGGGCCGGTCCGTCGGGTTTCGGGCCAACCTTACTCGGGTTGCGGGTCAATCGGGTGCGGGCTAATTGGGTTGTGATTTCTTTCGGGTTATAAAAGTTCAACCCTAACCCTAAAAGCTCGGGCTTCGGGCTAGCCCAACGGGTTAATCGGGTTGCTACCGATAATATTAACATGCGATCAATCCAATAATTAATGATAAAAATTACTAATATTCATACAATGTAGAACATTTAATTATGGTATATTTGAGATATATGCTTAAACTCAATCATAAACATGATCAAATACTAATATTTGAGATATTTCGTGGATATTTCGTGGAATTTTAATGCATGTTTTAGAAATTTAAATATTTTTGTAGTTAATTTGAAGTTTTTAATTTATTTATCAATTATTATTTAATAAAAATTCAATATATAATTTGTATATTTAATTATAAAATTCAAAGTTATTTTTTTAGTTAAAATTAATTAATGAAGTGTCGAATTAGGAGTAAAAAAATAGAATAATAGAAATTTTATCGGGTTTTCGGGTCTGGCCCTAACGGGTTGCGGGTTAATCGGGTGCGGGCTAATCGGGTTTTGATTTTATCGGGCTAGAAATTTCCGGCCCTAACCCTATAAATTTAGCGGGCTATTTAGGCCAGCCCACGGGTTACGGGCTACATTGACATCCCTAGTTATAAGTATGACTCTGGTTAAAATGTCAAATAATCGGTACCTGTGGATTTGGCAGAAAAAAACTACACTTAAGTACCCGTCACAAATTAATGAAAAATTTATAAATAAAGGAGAGAATGAGATTTAGGGAAAGTCTCTTCTTATACATATGAATGAGCCTGAAATGGTTGTTCTAATGTCCAAAAATCAAAATGGTTCCAAATTGTGGAAACAAAATTAATCGCAATGCATGTTGTATACGATTGATAAACATAAAGTGGAGCGAAAAATTTAGATTCAGATTCATGCCGTTATTTGATGAATTCTAAAGTGAGAAAATTGTCTTCAAGTGCCAACGCCTTTAAAAAGTATGTTTTCTCTTTCTACGTTTCGTTAATAGGAATGAAATTCTATAAACGTATTTATAAATTGCACATCGGGACCATAATAATATATGCACAATGTTCATACTTTAACTGATGATTGTTTAATCCGAAAGTTAAAACTATTAACTTAGCAGGTCTTATAATGGGGTTATTATGCTACGTGAGCATCATCAATCATCTTCTCATGGTTTTTATTGAAGCTGCATAGGATGACAAATGTCACTTCACAGTTCTCCATTCAACCCCAAGTCAAAAAAAAGAAGATATAGGTATATGGCTCAATAATGGAGGTCGTGGTCTGAATCGTGAATCAATGGCGCATCCTAATCAGACATGTACTGTAAAGACTACGCGTCACCATGTCATTCTCGCAGAGATCAGTTGGAGCAATTCTGTTTCTTGGTGAGTGACTAGGTTTTACATAAATATTCTTGTGTTTGATTTTGTTTGCCTAACTACTAGCAATATTTTACGAAATTAACTTCTAAATGGTATTTAAATTATAAAACAAGCTCTAACAATTTATAAATTCTTAAAAATCTGCTGGTGGATCTAACTTATAAGTCCAGAGTATAAAGAGCTGCATCTAGCAACATTTCCCTTTTTTATTCAAAATGGGTAGGGTTAGAAGAACCCCAAAACTTGTGAATACAACCAAAATTAATAGTCCCGAATATAGCCCAAGCCTAAAAGTGATTTAAACCCAATAACAGAATAAGAACATATAATCGGGTGCAGCCAAGTAATCAAAACTAAATATAGATAAAAATTTCAAAATTAATAACAGAAGTCACTAACAAAATCCTTTAAAAGACCTCATCCATCTTTGCAACGAAAACGAAAGTCAGGATATCCCACTTAATCCATCTTAACAAGTGCTTTCGAATATTGAGACGTTAATTCAAAATCATTAATAGGGGGACTCGAATTCTACTATAAAAGGAGGACTCGCATTTCAATAACGTTTTCTACTCATTTTTCTTAATATTTATCGAAATTAGTCCCGAGTCAAAATAAAACTTTAAATTGTAGGCTACGAATGGGAGGGAGTCCTTCATTTAAAAAATTGAATATAATAGTACTAATAATTATGAAAGAAAGTAGGCACTAGTTTTTTCTCTATCACAAATGATATGATACTACCACGTGTCCCTCACTACTAGCTCGATTCACCTATATATTTATGCCCACTTACCTTACCGTTACATCCTCTCATAATTAAAACAAGCAATAGTAGTACTACTCCAACTACATGCAGTGATGAATGATTTCAACTCCTCCATTTCAAACTCAGTATCATCAACTCCCAATGCCAAATGGGCCTCAATCGGGCCGGTCTTCCCGGAAGAAGGCCACATTTACTCCCTCGCCTACACAGGCTCCGAGTGCAACAGCCTTAGAGTATGGAAAAACATGAAAGCTGTTGAAAAAGAAGATTTGAATTGGAATGAAGAAATCTTCATTGAAGGAGTAAGAACAAACTGTGAAGAAGAAACCGTCGACTAAAGGAGAGAAACTGAGAGAAAAGGAAAGGAGATATTCATTAATGACTACATTTTGACAAAAAGATAACTACAAATTACAATGAAATGCCTTATATATAAGCTGGAACTAACTAATAAGAGGTCTAATAAAATGATAAACTAACTAATTAATAGCTAACTAATTACATTTTATTTTTCTATTTCAACACACCCCCTCAAGATGGAAGCACGAACAAATGCTACCATCTTGGAAAGAAGTATCAAACACCACCTACTCGCCTACTGGAGTTACTGTCACTTCATCCGGTTGCAAGAAAGATGACTTGTTCTTGGCTGACATTAACACTCAGTTGAAGCACAGAAAAATCACCATTGATGTTACAGTTGACACAAGTTCAAATTCTTAACCACCAGCACAGTTGATCAGCCTTGCTCTGGAGTGAAGACTATTATCTTCAGCTTTAAAGTTCCCCGCTATCCACAAACAAGAAATTCCCCCACGGTCAAGGTGGAGCAGACTGATGTACTTAGGTAACAATTGCTCAAACTGATCAATTTTTCTCAAAATATCTCCCTGCCACAAAGCATCCCCTAGAATGCTGCTGACTTCAAAATAAAACCAAGATCATTGGGACTCAAGCACACCTGTAAGGCTGCACATAAAATCACTTCAGCAGCAAGGACTTCATCCATGAACTCCTTGGCTCCAGATCTTGCAACTTCTGTGGACTTAGCTTATCTAACAAAACTTGAGCTGCTAATTTATCTCAACACTCCCCCTTAGTAGAGAATCCATCTTGAGCATTTTCAATTCATCATATTGCTGCTGGAATTATGGTTAAATCTTGATGCCTCAAAACATTCACTAGTATCAAGTACATCCAAGATCACCACACAAACCATACAAATTCTAATCCTCCAATATAGCTCAACATAGCAGAAGCTCTAACAACAGATTTCCACTCCAATTTCAAGCTTTGATTCTGAATGAAGCACCACTGCAATTACCAATTGCTGTATCTGAACTACTGAGATGCAAGTGTGCTCTTACCAACATTGACCATCAACAGTAGCCAAAAAAAGTCTTGCAGTTGCAACAACTAAGAACAATCACAACACCAGCTACGAACAACACTGCATATAAGCATAGCCTTTCCTCCTCACCCAAACAAACAACATATCTGGCAAACTGACTTCTCAAACGAAACAGATCCAACTGAACAATCGGTGAACAACAAAACAAACATCCGACATACAATCGAAAACCAGAGATAAATCTGAAAACATATTCAGATTCAACAACAAAAAAACCGAATTCAACGGAATTAAACCGATATAATCGGGCAGAATACAATCGATTCACAGATCGAAAACAAAACTGATACCTCAGATTCAAAAACAGGTTATAATTGTGAAATCGGAGCATACAACTCCATACTTCAACATACTAAACCAAACATGAATCCTGAAGTAGAGCGAACCGATACAATCGGAATTGAGAAAATTGAAAACTCAATTGAGATCAGAAGATAGAGAAATCACCGATCAATTGGTGAAAACATAACAATTTCAGTGAAGAGATAACGAGAGAGGAAACAGATTCGAAATTTCAGATCGGCGGAAATTAACGCCGAAGAGAGAAAAAAAACTGACAGACTTTGCGGAAGAACTACGGCAGGAAACAACAACATATCCGGCCTGAAGATCTCTCCCGGAACAATCACCAGAAATTTTCACGAAATCAAAAACCCTAGCTCTATGAAAAAACTGGCAAACGAAAAAAAAAAAAAAAAAAAGATAGAGGAGATAGAGGTAATCAGAGGCAATCAGAGGCGCAGCGATTGCGCTCTGATACCATGTTGAAAAAGAAGATTTGAATTGGAATGAAGAAATCTTCATTAAAGGAGTAAGAACAAACTGTGAAGAAGAAACCGTCGACTAAAGGAGAGAAACTGAGAGAAAAGGAAAGGAGATATTCATTAATGACTACATTTTGACAAAAAGATAACTACAAATTACAATGAAATGCCTTATATATAAGCTGGAACTAACTAATAAGAGGTCTAATAAAATGATAAACTAACTAATTAATAGCTAACTAATTACATTTTATTTTTCTATTTCAACAAAAGCTTTCTCGGGATTCAAGTTCACCAGTGGGATGGTGAAAGCCATTGTCCTCCTCAACGGAAAGATCTTCACCGGTCATCAAGATGGCAAAATCCGCGTATGGACCCTCTTCGACGATAAACCCACTCGCCTCGGCTATTTGCCCAAAACCAACACCAAGCATTTGTTGCTCAAATCTCTGAGCCCCAAAAGCTACGTTAAAGTGAAAAGGAACCGTAATGTTCCGTGGATAAAGCATTACGACGCCGTTTCATGCATGAGCGTCGATGAATATCACGGCCTACTGTACTCGGGCTCATGGGATAAAACCCTCAAGATTTGCAGAATTTCGGATTCCAAATGCCTCGAGTCCCCGTCATGGCGGCGCCGGGCGGGATGGTCTTCACGGGATCCGCTCAAGGCGTGGCGGCGGGAGGAGGACGGAGCATTTTCTGGAGGAGCACGCCGTGACGGCGGGGGAGGGGCGGTGTATGCGGGTCGTCGGACGGGCTGGTGAGATGTTGGGAGGTTGGGAAGCGGTTGGTGGCGTGCGGCGGTGTTCTGAGGGGGCACAAGGAGGAGTGCATGAGTGTGTGGCGGTGCTGAGGGGGCATGGTGGGCCTAGCGGCGGAGGAGGAGGGTCGTCGGCGGTGGATTGTATATAGTGGGAGTTTGGATAAGAGCGTTCAGATTTGGAGGGTGTCTGAGTGAGGTATAGTTCACACTCGAGTGAAGAGTAGATGTATGATTGTGCTTTAACTTTGTTTTAATACTGCCAAATCAATTACTACTTCTAATTAGTACTGTGACTTATTTGTAATTTAGCATTGTTTTTAAGACTTGACAAATGTTTGTTTGCCATCACCACTAATGCTCTTGTCTTATAGGTTGAATTCGACACGTTTCTGTGATTCGTATAATTAATCAAATAAATAACAAAATCTTAGTATTCAAAATAGCAACGCCGTTGCCGGGGATCGAACCCGGGTCACCCGCGTGACAGGCGGGAATACTTACCACTATACTACAACGACTTGATGAAAGCTTAACCGAACTTTATATATCTGACTTTAAATGTTGGCACCGAGCAGCTTGGATGTTGTGGGCTTTAACTATGAAAATGTTGCTGCTGGTTTCATATGAGTAAAGTTGGAATCCCAAGTCGATGGAGGTTTCTTCTGAGAATTCATCACGTGTCGTGGTGGGAGTGAAGATTGTGTATTTCTGGCCTTGACAGAATGCAAATATCCAGTGGCATTGAATTATGAGAAGAAAGGGTTGTGCTATAAAGGAATAATGGGAGAAAAGTGTTATGGAATGCTTAAAAAACTGCTTGCCACCTATACCTACTACAGAGTTGCTTATGTTGCAAATCAAGCTCTTCTTCCTACACTTGGGTGGGTAATTGCTTATATCTTATACTTTTACAAGTGGCCTATCCTAATTATGCATCAAGGAGAGAAACCAAGTCAGATTATCCGTGCGAGGATCACTAAAGTAGAGCTCATGCTATTACTTTGACATTCTTTTTTCGTGTCTATATCTATCTTCAGGCTGCTGGATTCAACTCAACTCAACATTCCTAGTAGCTTCCATTTTGCTTGCTTTTTCAACGTGCAAGTTTCATGTACGACTTTGTTTAAAGCACGGCATGCTTCTTTAAAAGCATCATTTCATTTGGTAATAACAGTGTGAATGTTGCATCACCAATAACCAGCCTTGTCATTTGTACCACTGTTGGTTGGAAACAATGTTTCTACTCCATGTGTTAGGCTCTTTCATAGTTCCCCTGTTTCTTTGTTTTCTATGATTAATTCTAGCTGGAAAAAAGTCATTAACATATTTTCATAGTTAAAATGTGTCAAATTGATCTAACTGAAAATGAAAACTCATGATTGAATTCCATCACCAAACATGTCTTTTCACTCCATGCCAAGATTGTATATTGTGTTCCATTCGAGCATCAAATTCGTAATCCAAAGAAACGTATACATCATGAGACGAGGAGACAACAAGCAGATCTTGAACCTTGTTCTTTTAGCTTCAGGTATGCATATAGAATTCTAGATCAACATGATGATTCTTGATTGCGTAGTTTGATGTGCATATAATAATCAAGATTAGGAGTTGCAATATGAAACATAATGTATTGTACAAGAGCAAGCAACATTCTTATAGAGAAGTAGGAGCATAAATGATCATTTACAGAAGAAAAAAAAAAGAAGATCCGTTGTCCTTAGCTTGGCGCAAACCGGTCCATGAGCAAGAACATGGCGCTTTCCGACATCGTCTCCTCTCTTTTGGCCTGTTGTTTTGCTTCTTGGCTTTCTTTCACTTGTTGAGCAGCATCCCTTTTTCTGGAAATTAAAAATAATGGAATTTTTTCTCTCATGTTTGCTCTTAGCTTTGTCGGCTCTCCCACGCGTAAATCTGCTACAGTTGCCATTTTTTTCTCTCTCGTGAATTATTGGTTATAAGATGTGGTAGCAAAGTAAATGAAAGAGCGATGTTTATATAGGGAATTAAGTGAAGAAATTGTGGTATAAAAGGAAAGAAAATCTCTGTGGTTTTAACTGGACATGCTTTTATTCATGCGAATATTCTTCAAGATTGGCTACCGCCCATTTTCCCAAAGGAATTAAGAAAATTCATATTTAAAACGAGCCTAATTAGGAATTAGAAACATGCAGCTGAAGTCTTGTTAGGTTGAGATTTTTTAACCTAATTGAGAATTGAGAATTGAGATGCAATCTCAACCATTCATTCAGAATATTTATAAAATGTCAACAGCATGTAGTTTATGTCAATTAGGGGTATTATCGTCAATAGCCTGCACATAAAATGTCAACAACTTTATTCAATAAATACTTTTTTTTATTTTAATTTATTTTATTTTTTAATTTTTTTTATGTTTTTTTTATGTTTTTTTTAAAAAAAATTAAATTTTTTTTATTTTTTTTTATTTTTATTATTTTTTAATTTATTTTATTTTTTTAAAAAAAAAATCATTTTTTTTGTCAACTACATATACAACTCGTGTCAACTACACGTCAAATGTCAATAACTTTATTCAATACATACTTTTGACATGAATTGTACATGTAGTTGACATTATATTGTGTAGTTGACATGAATTGTATATGTAGTTGACATGGATTGCACACATAGTTGACATTATATGTGTGTAGTTGATATGAATTGTGTGTGTGGTTGACATGGATTGTACACATAGTTGACATTATATGTGTTTAGTTGACATGAAATGTATATATAGTTGACATTATATATGTATGTAATTGGCATGGATTGTTCGCATAGCCCCCGTTCGGTTGGCCAAATTGAATCATTTGATTAGTTTAATCAAATGTTTGGTTGGTTATATTGAATCTCAGACTAAATCCCAGATTGAGTCAATGACAGATAGTCAGGGGATAACTCATCAGGGCCTCACCCCTCCGACAAAATTAATCGGTGATGTACAAGTTATTAACTTCCAAATCTACCCTTTACTAGTTCTCCCCCAAATCGCTGCCGACGGCTCCCCAAATTCCCCTGATGCAATCAATCTCCTCAGAGCTCAGAGCTATAATTGAAATCGCCGATCCGTCAATTCTCACCGCTAGGGATGAGCAAAAAATCCGAAAATCGAATGTCCGAACCGAACCAAACCGAAATTTTGAAATTCAGTTCGGTTTTTTCGATTTTTCGGTTCGGTTCGGTTTTAAAAATAAAAAAATTTCGGTTTTTCGGTTCGGTTCGGTTTGGACGAAAAGAAAAACCGAAAAACCGAAATCCGAATTATATTTAATATAATATATTAAAATATTTTATATATATATATATAATACTTAAACTCTAACCCTAATAGAAATCCGCCGCCTCCTTTCTCAATCTGCTTCTCCGTTCTGGGTTCTCAATTCTCAATTCTCCGCCTCCAATCTCAATTCCGGTCTCCACTCTAAATCTCACAAACTCTAAGCATTCATCCCGCTGCCTATCTCTGTTCAAGCCAATCGCCGCCTCCGCCCTCAAGCAGTGCAGCCATCGACACCGTCAGACGTGTTCCAACCATCAACGCCGCCTTCAGCCGTGCTCCAACAATCCACGTCGTCTTAAGAAGAAGGTAAAACTTAAATGCATCTATTTTCTGCATAGCTCTCAAATTAGTGTTCAAAATTAAAATACTTCGAAAGTTCTTGCATTTTGGCATTAATGTGCATTTTTCTTAGATGATGAGTGTTTGGATTTTTTCCTTTAGGAACCAGAAACAATTGAAGAATCCACAAACACCTTCTAACGGAAGATAAGACACATAAACTTTGATATTGCAAGTATTGAAGATGAATTCATATGCTTAAATTAAGTATTATGATATTTAAAAATTGGATTCCCCTAATCAATCCAGATCTGCCGCCCCAGATTCAAAATTTTTTGTTATTCTAATTTTCTCAACCTCTCTATTATACATTTGCATTTTCTTTTACATTCATAAATTCTCTAAATTCGGGTTTTCGGTTTAGTTCGGGTTTTTTAGTTCGGTTTTTCGGATTTCGGTTTTTCGGTTTTCGGTTTCGGTTCGGTTTTGATTTTAGCCTAAATTCGGTTTTTCGGGTTCGGTTCGGTTTGGGCAAAAAACCGAACCGAAATCCGAATGCTCACCCCTACTCACCGCTCTAAAACTCCAATTCTTCACCAAAATCGCTCAATTTCTGAAATCGAGATGTTTAATTTCTGAAATCGAATGACATCTCGAGAAAGGGAAGGAAAATGGAGCTGAAAACCCTAATCGCTGCGTGCATTTGGGGGTGGAATCGGGTGAAGGCAGTCGAAGCCGGAGGCCCGAAGCGGTGACGGTGGCGGTTGATTTACTGCTCGAGACGAGCAAGAAGAGAATGTGTGAGATGCTGATGGTGGTGGTGGACGTGCTCTGCTAATGCGCGAACGTGAGGGTGGCTAGTGGGGCATGCGTGGCGGGGCTGGCGGTGGTGTCGAAGAAGAGACCGAGGATGTCGGGGGCATCGAGCAAGAGAGAGGGGCGGCGGTGTGGTGGAGATGGTGCAGAGTGGGATGGTGCAGAGTGGGATGGTGCTGGTGTATTAGACCCATTGTTTGAAGGGTATCTTAGTAATATACATTATTTTGGCACTATATAATATTTTAAATCAGAATTATATTAAAATAGACATTCCAACCAAACACCTTTTTTTAATCCAAGATTCAATCTTGTATTAGCCTATATTATATCATAAGACTATTTAATCTAGGCAACCGAACACAACCATAGTTGACATGAATTGTATATGTAGTTGATATGAATTGTATATGAATTATATTAAAAAATATTTATTGAATAAAATGTACCATGATATTATCATTCTGCCATTTCATAATTAATTAATCTAAAAATATTTTCCATATGGAAAAATCTGGACCACTCATTTAATAAAAATGAATGGCTGATATTGCATCTCATTTCTCAATTAGCATAAAAAATCTCAATTGATCACAATCCTATGCAGATGTGTGTAATCAAACGCAAACTCCAAATATCTTTCAAACTTCAAACTAGGGGTGAGCAAAAAAAACCGAATATCCGAACCGAACCAAACTGAAATTTTGAAATTCGGTTCGGTTTTTTTGGTTTTTCGGTTCGGTTCGGTTTTAAAAATAAAAAAAAAATTTGGTTTTTCGGTTCGGTTCGGGAAAAAAAACCGAAAAACTGAAAAACCGAATTATATTTTAAGTATAATATTATATATATTTATTCTATTAATTTAAATATATTATATCATTTATATAGTATATACTTTAAATATATTTTATATAGTATGTATTATATATATTCTATTAATTTTATATTATATATTTTAATTTATATTAATATATATAAAATGAATAAATTATAGGGGCATGTTAGGGCGCCACCACCCCTTAAAATAACACCATACCACCATTCCTAGCCAATCATTTGTACACGTGGACGAATAATAAGCTGCCATGTGGCAAAAAAAAAATCTGAAAAAGACGGTCAGCAATTTGCTGGTCTTTATCCAGCAATTTTTCTTGTCCAGCAATATCCGACACACTATACAACAATCTATAGATTGTTGTGTAGTGTTTGTAATATTGTTGTGTAACGTTTATAATATTACTGTATAAGTGGTGTCACGGTGTCACTTTAAGAGGGGTTGTCATTTTAACACAAACCATAAATTATATATATATATATATATGCATTTAAATCCAGAAATGCAGCCCAAATCTTGGCACTAGGATTAGATGATCTAATGGTCAATATTTAACCAAAAACACGGAAGGTCATAATTAAGTAGTTTTAGGTCATATTATAAGATTTGGATTTATGTCATGTTAAGATCATTTTAGGTCATGTTTTGTTAGCATGCCCTAAAAATAAACTAACTATGACCTACAAATGCCCTACGTATGACTTTGTTCTGCGTTTTTGTATTTAAATCTGGTCTTCATAGATCAAAACCCTATATATATATATATATATATATATATATATATTAATATATACTCCACATTTTTTTCGGTTTTTCGATTTTTATTGAAAATTTCGGTTTTTCGGTTTAATTCGATTTTTTAAGTTCGGTTTTTCGGTTATTCGATTTTTCAATTCGGTTCGGTTTGAGCAAAAACTGAACCGAAAACCCGATTGCACACCCCTACTTCAAACTATAATTTGGTCCACTAATTATACTCTATAGATAAGACGAGGTTATATTCGAATGTCAACAGATGCCATATGATGTCAACATAAGGACATATATGGAAATAGGTATTACTTCATCTGCTATAATGTCCCAATTTCACTCTCACATTCCAAACGATAGATATGCACATTATGGAAGGAAAATATATTCAATGTTCACAAATATTCAGGCACATAATCTCCACTACCGCAATATCCATCACAATAATCTTCTTCGGTGTGATTCTAAGTGGCTGTTCGGTTCATGAAACAAAATTGTCTTGAGATGCAGTGTAAGATACACTAAAATAGACCTTGGCTAGGATTAAATTAGTCTTATGCATGGTTGTAGAGTAGGGTGGAGGAGAATAATGAGGAGAGGGAGATGGACAAATTAGTAGGAGGGGGTGAGGTGAGATGGTTAGTCATGGGATAGGTGAAAAGGAGTCCATTCAAATGGGCCGAAATAGACCCATATCTACAATTGTTAGCTAAAATTTGCTTGAAAATGTGAATGGAGAAGATAAAAGTTATCTTGGAAACCGAACGGGCACTAAGAAGACGACGATACTTGATAAACGATTTTGATTCTATTGATGTTTCTTACAAATCACAGGGTATGTTTCTGGTGCATGGGGTGATATTAAGATGATGTTTTTTTTGATTTCATTATTTACGTCAAAGGATTTGTTTTTATTTTAGATCCAGTCTTTAAACTCACATCACATGATATAAAAGTCCAATCTTTGTACATGTCATAATTTCTTAATATTGAAATTATTTGATAGTGCAAACAAGAGTGTTCGTAAATTGTAGTTATACTACATTTGTGTGGCTTATAATCAACTTAGATTGATTAGCCATCAACTATAAGTTGGTGTTTTGTATTGACATTTTGAAGACGTGGTTAGGTTGATATTTTGTTGATTAATAGGGTTCTGTTGTTGTTGACCCCAAAGAAGATATCCAGATTTCTTCTCCACCGATTTCAATTGATTTTTCTTGCGCAAGTTCACAATTTTTATTGTATGTTCTGTTAACATTTCGGTTGGTATAAAGTAGACATTTTGTTGATGATTTTGGGTTGATATTTTGGATTTATGTTGCTGACTTAAGTTGATACTCAGTTGATATTAGAGTTATGTTATATAATCCCCATTGATATTAAGTTGTAGTAGATTCATTCTTGATATTATCCCTCGAGCAGTGACATTGGATGCGTTGATAATATGACACATTGACACCTTGTTGATATTATATTCTGATTGATATTACATGTTACCGATCGATTTTTTTTGTGTGTAGTGTCAGTCATTCTTGAATGTAGATCCGAGTTAAAGTCCGATGCAGTGACAGATCCAATGTATAACAAGGGGGTACAATTGTACCATAAGTATAGAATATTAATTGTATATTTAAGCCATGTTTCTAACCAAGGCTTCGTTGGTGGATTTGTAGTATATAACCAAAGTCAGAGCAGAGTTCAAATAATCAAATCTCACTAGTTGCGTTTCTTTATGTTTTCCTATTATTTTTCTTTTTAATTGTACTTTTTGTACTAGTTTTTCTTATTTTTTTATTTGTGATTGTATGATTATTATATAACAAAATATTTAAATAAATCAAACCTTTAATAAATACTTTATGTAATATTACAGTATTATATTCTATTTATCGCACCCCCGAATCTAAATTTTTGGATCCGCCACTAACCCGTTAGCAAGGATTATCTTTGCCCTTTCCGAGATTCAGACTTAGGTGCATCCAATCAAATGAGTGATCTATAAGCTTCGTTTATCATATCTTTTATAGTGACCCATTCTCTCATTTCTTTACTGTTACTAACGACGTGAGACATGTTAAATAATTATGATCTAAAATGAAATGAAAATAATTATCTTTTGACAAATAACCAAAAGAATTATAAAGTTTAGTCAAATTCTAGTATATTATTCTCTCACTCCCGCTTAAGATGAAATATTTTCCTTTTTAGTTTGTCACAACTAAGATGACACATTTAATTTCCTTTTGTGGAAACTTTCTCTCTCCAATTAATACACTCAACCACTTTTTTTCACTTCTATTAAAATATTCATCTTTCTTTATCTCTCTATTTAAATACTTACACCCACACTTTCTCTCTCCAATTAAATATTTTAACCGTAACTCCTAAAATCTCGTGTCAGCCAAGAAATGCGTCATCTTAGCCGGAACGGAGGGAGTAGTTGAGACAGATAAAATTATAATTCTATTTTATTATTATTTTATAAACAACAAGAAAATGTAAAATACTTAATCTATACATCTATTTAAAAGGCGAGTTTTGGCCTTATTTTAAAATATTTATAATTATTTTTATTGCATCTATTGTTTATTTGATGTATATACATTGTTGTTATATATTCCTCCTTTTTTTTAAAAAAAGTAGCAACTATTTTCATTTTGGTTCGTTCTTCAAATATAGAAACTTTAGAATCTTTTTATTTTAGGACATGGATCCACAATCCACTAACTTTAGTACTTTCACTATTTTTTCTCTTTCTCTCTCTTACTTTACTCATTTTTATTTTCCTCTCTTTTACTTTATCAATTCTTTTCACTTACTTTACCAATTGTGCATTAAAACTCATGTCATTTCAAATGTTTCTATTTTTAAATACAGAGGGAGTAGTACATAACTAATTAGTTATTTCTGTTTTGTAAGTTGTAGATACTACTTTATTTTTAATTTATAAATCAAATTAAATATTTATGCATCGCACCCCCTCTCTATACTGGGTGTGAGTTAATTAGTATTTTTAAAAATTGAGTTATTTTTAAATCACACTCCTTTATATATATTATATATATATATATATATATATATATATATGACATTTTTTCAAAATATTTCGTTTTATGAAATGAATATTTGTATTGGTCAATTTAAATAAATATCACAAGTTTACTAAAATATAGTAATTAATTTATCTCAAGTTTTCATTCGAATGTATGACAATTAGTGGTGCCCTTCTCATTTACCTACGAGTGGGAGATTATAATATGTTATGAACTTGAATCCTTCGAGTGGATTCTAACTCCAAAATATAAACCATACGTATGAAAACTTGAAGAAGAAAATTGGTAAACTAAACAAAAGTAAACATTCTATTACTTGTTTTTCATGCCATGCTTGAAAGAGCTTATAGAATTTATAGACTAATGACTAACCAACTAACCAATCCACTAACCACTTAACTATGAAACTAAATAACCGACTATCCACTAACTATGATGGAAACGTGATTAAATAACTGATGAAATGCTAAATCATATCACATATTTGTATCATAATATACCATAAAAAAAATGACATATAGTATATTGTACTGAAAATATTATATTCATACCAAAATTATCGAAGTATTGAATTGCGGTATACCAAAGTTTTGGTACGAATCCCTTTAACAGTGATAAAATAAACGTAATAGATAAAAAACGCATGTAGTAGAAGTACGTCAAAATAAAAAATGGTGATTCCCAACTTGT
This sequence comes from Salvia hispanica, assembly GCF_029641045.1. Taxonomy (NCBI): domain Eukaryota; kingdom Viridiplantae; phylum Streptophyta; class Magnoliopsida; order Lamiales; family Lamiaceae; genus Salvia; species Salvia hispanica. The sequence continues at coordinate 11,347,350 of NC_142692.1, forward strand.
TGATTTAATCCATTTAATATTCTTTCTATTTTTTGAGCAACATTTTTTGTCTTCGATAATTTCAATCACCTTTAATTTTCGATTTATATAAAGAGAAAACAAATTACCAAAAAGATGACTAGACTAGAATATAAGAGATATTAATAAAACTAGTACTGCAATATCAATGAACAATAGTAGATAAGAATACTAATCCGTGATAATTAAAAATGCGTGTGAATCATTCTGTCAAAACTTACAGTGAACAATATGTGATTTGTTGTGACAAATATGTAGGACAATTTTATTTCGTAGAATCATATACTATCATATACTCCCTCCATTCCACATAGAAGCGTTTTTTCTCGGCACAGAGATTAAAACAAAATTGTGTTAGATGAGTTAAGTAATGGAGAATAAAGTGGAAAATAAAAAAAATAGAGAGATGTAGAGAGAAAAAAGTAAGAGAGAGTAAAGTGGATGTGGAAAAATGTGTTGACTTTTACTAAAAAGGGAAATGGCTCTATTACTATGAAATGTACCAAAATGGCAAAAAATGACTCTATTACTATGGAACGGAGGGAGTATAAAGTAAACACATATAATTATTATTTACTAAATCAAGTTACGCATTCCAATTACTATTCATGACCTTTTAATTAAACATACTCCATAATCAAAGAGGCAGGGAAACAATTAGCTGTGAGATAATTCCAAGTTGGTGTGTCCATATTTAGCGGTTAGAAAGAAAGAGAAAGACACGAAATACATGGTTCATCTCCTATATTTTTGGTGTGAGAAAGAACATTGACCTCCAAAAATGGATGGCATTGCATAAGTTGAACGGAAAGAAATGTCTGAGGAAGTAGCTCATATTTATTGTGACAAAACTCTGGTAGAAGCTACAATGGGTTAATTCTCCCCAAGGAAGTTATCATGGAAATCAAAACCTTGGGCTGCTGTCTCCTCCTCATCCTTTCTCACCTTGCCATCCCTTCCTTCTCTCAGCGAATATTCCAAGCTGGATTAGGTGTTGGTGCCCATAGTCAAACAGGCTCCGAAGCACTGTCGGAGTCCGAAGAAACCACAGATCCCGATCTGGAATCAACCCCAACACCCGAACCACATACAACAACAATCTCCCTAGGGAAAGACAGAGAGAATGAGAAAGAGCCAACCCTTACACCCGAACCCAACAATAATGAAGAACCAGATGTCGAGCCAACCCAACATACCAAAGAGAAAGAGTCACACATAGAGAATGAGAAAGAGTCAACCCTTACACCAGAACCCAACAATAATGAAGAACCAGATGTCGAGCCAACCCAACATACCAAAGAGAATGAGTCACACATAGAGAATGAGAAAGAACCAACCCTTACACCAGATCCCAACAATACTGAAGAACCAGACGTCGAGCCAACCCAACATACCAAAGAGAAAGAGTCACAAAAATCTGACAATCACGGAGAATCAGACAACGAGACAACCTCGGACCCCGAAGAGAAAGAGTCGACTCCTACTCCCAAAGCAAGCAATCATAAAGAATCAGAGATGTGCAGCTACAAATGCGCCTCTGAGCCAACTCCGAAGCTTGCCAATCAGAGGCTAGAAGGAGCCTACAAAGCCCTGCGGGCATTGAAAAAATCCATATACTCTGATCCAAATGGCTTCACAAGCAATTGGGAGGGTCCCGATGTGTGCAGTTACAAAGGCGTCTTTTGTGCCAAGGCTATGGACGATGCCAATATCCTAGTGGTGGCCGGTGTTGACCTTAACCATGGCGATATCGCTGGTCACCTCCCCTCAGAGATCGGGTACCTAGTCGACATCAGCCTCCTCCATCTTAATTCCAATAGATTTTGTGGGATCATCCCAAAAGAGATCAAGAACCTCAAGCTACTGTACGAGTTGGACGTGAGCAACAACCGCTTTGTGGGGTGTTTCCCGGAGGTGGTGTTGGAGTTACCGCAACTCAAATACCTCGACTTACGGTACAATGACTTTGAAGGCGAGCTACCTCCGGAGCTCTTCGACAAGCCCCTTGATGCAATTTTCTTGAACAACAACAGATTCCACTCAACCATCCCGGAAAACATTGGTAACTCTTCGGCCTCCGTCATCGTAATGTCAAACAACCATCTCTCTGGGTGCATTCCGTCCAGCATCGGAAAGATGGCAGGAAAATTGGACGAGTTTGTGGTTTCGTACAATGAGTTGTCAGGGTGCCTTCCAGAAGAGATCACAATGTTAAACACGACCAAAGTTTTTGATATCTCCAACAATAAATTTATGGGCGACCTACCGCAGGGGATGGAAAACATGAAGAGTATAGAGGTACTCAATATTGGGAATAATAAATTTAGGAGCAAGGTTTCGAAAACTGTTTGCACCTTGACGAATCTTAAGAACTTCACCTATTCTTACAACTTCTTTGATGCCCAAGATCCTGAGTGTATGATCAATGCGCTTCCCATTGTGGCTATTGACGGTAGGAAGAACTGCTTGCCTCGAGAACCCAATCAGAGGCCAGAGAAGGAGTGTCGCATAGCCTTGAGCAAGAAGGTTGACTGCAATGCCGGTTGTCGACCCCCGACTCATGGCCATTCGACCAGTTGTCGACCTCCAAAATCCATTCCATCAGCTCCGACTCCTAAACCCACACCTTCGCTGAAGCCTGAGCCAACACCTAAACCTGAGAAGACGTTTGTCCCGTCCCAGATTCCCAAGGCATCACCTCCTCCTAAAATGGAGACACCAACCCCTGCCCCCTCACCGGAACCATCTAAGCCGCCTTTACGACAAAAACGTGTTGCCCCACGCCTCGCTTCTTCGCCACCTCCAGTCCACTCTTTGCCGCCCGAAGTTGAACCCACACCTCCTCTAGTTCAATCACTCCCACCACCAGTCCACTCTCCACCACCATCTCCCGTAAAGTTACATCCACCTCCAGTTCCATCACTCCCACCACCAATTCACTCTCCACCTCTTCCAGCCCACTCCCCAGAACCACAAGACCACTCTCCACGAACCCCAATTAAGTTTCCACCACCACTAGTCCACTCTCCACCTCCTCCAGCCCACTCCCCAGAACCACAAGACCACTCTCCACCAACCCCAGTTAAGTTGCCACCGCCACTAGTCCACTCTCCACCTCCTTTAGTCAAGTTATTGCCGCCCCCAGTCCACTCTCCACCTCCTCCAGTCAAGTCGCCACCACCTCCACTCCATTCGCCACCGCCACCAATCAAATCACCACCACCTCCGGAGCACTCTCCACCACCCCCAGTTAAGTTACTACCACCACCAGTCGACTCTCCACCACCTCCAGTCAAGTCACTACCGCCCCCAGTCCCCTCTCCACCTCCTCCGGTCAAGTCGCCACCACCTCCAGTCCACTCGCCACCGCCACCAGTCAAATCACCACCACCTCCGGAACACTCTCCACCACCCCCAGTTAAGTTACTACCGCCACCAGTCGATTCTCCACCACCTCCAGTCAAGTCACCACCGCCACCTGACCACTCTCCACCTCCTCCACTCAAGTCGCCACCACCCCCGGTCCATTCTCCACCTCCTCCAGTCAAGTCGCCACCACCCCCAGTCCACTCTCCACCTCCGCCAGTCAAGTCGCCACCACCCCCAGTCAAATCACCACCGCCACCTGACCACTCTCCACCTCCTCCAGTTAAGTCGCCACCCCCGATCCACTCTCCACCTCCTCCAGTCAAGTTGCCACCACCTGTGGTCCACTCGCCACCACCATCGCCACCGGTTCATTCTCCACCTCCTCCAGTCAAGTCACCACCACCTCCCGTACACTCCCCACCACCCCCAGTCCACTCTCCACCTCCTCCAGTAAAGTCTCCACCGCCTCCAGTCCACTCACCGCCACCTCCTCCAGTCAAATCTCCACCACCTCCAGTCCACTCTCCACCTCCTCCAGTTAAATCGCCACCACCCCCAGTACACTCTCCACCTCCTCCAGTCAAGTCTCCACCGCCCCCTGTCCACTCACCGCCACCTCCTCCAGTTAAGTCCCCACCACCTCCAGTCCAGTCTCCACCTCCTCCAGTTAAATCGCCACCACCCCCAGTACACTCTCCACCTCCTCCAGTCAAGTCTCCACCGCCCCCTGTCCACTCACCGCCACCTCCTCCAGTAAAGTCGCCACCACCCCCAGTCCACTCTCCACCTCCTCCAGTCAAGTCTCCACCACCCCCAATCCACTCACCGCCACCTCCTGTCAAGTCGCCACCACCCCCAGTACACTCTCCACCTCCTCCAGTCAAATCTCCACCGCCCCCTGTCCACTCACCGCCACCTCCTCCAGTCAAGTCTCCACCGCCCCCAGTCCACTCACCGCCACCTCCAGTCAAGTCGCCACCACCCCCAGTCCATTCTCCACCTCCTCCAGTCAAGTCTCCACCGCCCCCTGTCCACTCACCGCCACCTCCTCCAGTCAAATCACCACCGCCCCCAGTCCATTCCCCACCTCCTCCAGTCAAGTCACCACCACCACCAGTCCACTCTCCACCACCTCCTCCAGTTAAGTCGCCACCACCCCCAGTTCACTCTCCACCTCCTCCAGTGAAGTCGCCACCGCCCCCTGTCCACTCTCCACCTCCTCCAGTCAAGTCGCCACCTCCTCCAGTCCACTCACCGCCACCTCCTCCAGTCAAATCACCACCGCCCCCAGTCCACTCCCCACCTCCTCCAGTTAAGTCGCCACCTCCTCCAGTCAAATCACCACCGCCCCCAGTCCACTCCCCACCTCCTCCAGTTAAGTCGCCACCTCCTCCAGTCCACTCACCGCCACCTCCTCCAGTCAAATCACCACCGCCCCCAGTCCACTCCCCACCTCCTCCAGTCAAGTCACCACCGCCCCCAGTCCACTCTCCGCCTCCTCCAGTGAAGTCGCCACCACCTCCGGTTCACTCTCCACCTCCTCCAGTGAAGTCGCCACCACCCCCGGTTCACTCTCCTCCTCCTCCAGTCCACTCCCCACCACCACCAAAACCTATCGCATCTCCTCCACCTGAACCGGTTCAACCACCACCTACTAACAAATTTCCTCCTTACAAAATTCCAGGTATTATTGGTGCCAGCTATAAATCTCCGCCTCCTCCATTAATTCCAGGCTACTAAAATCCAAAGTAGTTATATAGTGGAGTGAATATTCAATTTTATATAACATGTATTTATTGAGGAGATTATCTAATTATATAATGCATCTCAATAAAATAGAACAACTCACTAGGTTGATTTATTTAGTTTTTGCTATTCTTATCAGTCTATCGTGATTTTGTACTTAAGTTAGAGTGTTTTTCTTCGTAGTATATATATAGAATTACGAGTACATACATGTTTACAAAGGAATTTCTTCTTTGGATTTCATTATGTGTTCTACTAGTTTTCTAGGATAGTTCTGTTAGATTATTGTAACACTATTTTCTAGGACAGTTCTGTTAGACTATTGTAACATATTGTACATCATAATGCAATTTTATACTAAAATAGTAGATATGCTTATAGTATTCCAGTATGTGTCCGTAGTAACTTTTTTATTTATTGTATTATACTCCCTCCGTCCCAGCTAAAATGACACATTTCATAGCCGGCACGAGATTTTAGGAGTTATTGGTTAAAGTATTTAATTAGAGAGAGAAAAAGTAGGTGTAAGTATTAAAGTAGAGAGATAAAGAAAGATGAATATTTTAATAGGAGTGAGAAAAAGTGGTTGAGTGTATTAATTGGAGAGAGAAAGTTTCCAAAAAAGGAAATGTGTCATCTTAGTTAAGACAAACTAAAAAGGAAAACGTGTCATCTTAAGCGGGACGGAGGGAGTAGAATTCTCCCTAGATGTATTTTAAATTAAAACTCCTTCCGTCCACGAATAAGAGTCTTTCGGCACGGGTTTTTAACAAATGTTAAGAGAAGTGGGTGGAAGAAAGTAGTGGAATATGAGTCATACTTGTATATATTAGTTTTAAATGATATATGAGTGGAATGAGTTGGTGGAATGTGAGGCCTTTTTACCATTTATGGTGATTATGAACCGGAACTCCTATTCGCGGACGGACCAAAATTGAAAAATGAGACTCCTGTTCGCGGACGGATGGAGTATTAATTTATGATAATCTTATACCAATAGCAATGTAAAATTTGCAGCTCAAAAAGTAATAAGTCATTCACAACACAAATCTCTCCTCATATTTCAACTTAATCACATAGTTATTCTCCCAAACAACACAATTTTGTTTTATTTTCATTTTCTAATTACTATAATCTAATTTTATGTTTATCTTTTGATTTTAACTTTATATATAAAATTAAAATAAATAACTAAAAATGACATTAATAAAATATCAAAATTTACAGTATTAAAACATCTAAAATTGCATTAATTAATTATAATTAATTAATAATTAAATTTCCTAATAATAACATTAATTATACGCCAAAACTTACATAATTTAAAATTTCTATTTTTTTATCAAAGACTAATTTTCAATAAAATAAATAAATATTTTAAAATATAATTTTTGAATTTATAAAAAAAAAATTATAAAATTTCTCGCTATTTGATCTGGAGCCCCACATTGCGGACCGCGCCCGATGCCACAAATTAGACCTCTCCTTATACCCTTAGAGTGGTCCGACCCTGAATTTAGAGTGTAACACTATTACATTTTATTTTTCTTATATTTTTAGAGGTACTTGAGGAAACCGATGAGCGCAACAATGGAGGTGTACCAATTTTTCTTGATTTTTGTTTTTCTTTAGAATTTTTTCAATTTTTTTAAAATTAATTAATTTTTTTCTATTAAGTTTATTTTCGTTAAAAAAATTACTGGAGCAGCAAAAGAAGAACAGTGAGGACAAACCATCATCAGCGGTCCGCTGGACTGCAGTCAGTGACCACTATGGCAAGACAGCCGCGACATATAACATATGTATTTAGCACATATTTATAATAAATTAATTATTATATATCTTAATTTAATGTTTAAATTAAATATAGAATTCTAAATCTTGGCATGTGTGAACATATGAAAGTAAAGTGATCTGTAAATTTACTTTCCTAACAAATAAACTGTGCCTAATTGTTTCCAAAAAATAATAAAAATATAATACTCCATTCGTTCCATAGTAGTTTTATCATTTTGGTACGTTCCATGGTAGTGATTGTTGGGGTTTGTATACTAAAAGATGCTTCGAGCGTACATGCCTTTGTACAGTCAGCTTGTGCATGTATACGAGAAACGCCACATCCACTTGTTTACCTATTTATGAGAATAAATAATATAATATAAATGGTTTATTATTGAAATATGATAAACAAGTCTAAGGCTTTTTACTAAGAAGGTCAAGTAGGGAAATTCGATGAATCTCCTCATGAGTTTTCCAGTAGGGGACTTGGCCAGATCTAGTAAGAAGAAAAACGTATTCACAACCTAGATAGGCTTTGGCTACCTATTGGAACGGTTGCGGTGTTTGTGATAATTCTCTCTTACCTAAGATGAGATTAGTAACACCGGTGTGGTAAAGCACTGAAAGGATCTAATCCGAAATGTATTCTTTATTGCTATCTACTGAAAGAATATATTTCAGAAAGTTTAGTATTTTCTAGTCTATGATATTAATATCAATATTGTTTATTCAATCAAACGCCGCTTTGACTTATCAATATGTGAGAGTTTGTACGTAACTCAAGTTCATGATATCTTGGGTGGTAGTAATTGAATAACATGAAGGTATTGGAATATTATTTCATAGAATTCGCGTGCCCAGTGTGGTATGATTAAATCCCTAAGGGGTGATCCCCAAGAGGTGTTTGAAAGAGGAATTTATTATTCAGAAAACTGCGCAGTTGGAATTTATTCCACGAATAATAAATAAAGTTTCAAACTAGAAAAACTCGTTGGAGAATTAATTTAATTCTAGTCACATAGCAGACAAAAGAATTAAATTGACGGATCAAGATAATCTTAAACGCGGGAAATATTATAAAATAAAATGGACCCAAGTTATTTGTAATTTGGTGATTTAAGTGGGAGTGCAATATTATTCTTTAGTGGAACAAAATAATATTCCATTGATAATATATTAAATCATGGGTCATTTGATTTAATTAGTAATTTATCTAATGGGTGAGTCCAACACTTAAGTCATTCCATGGATCCCCATCCTAGCCCAACAAATCCATGCTTATAAATAGTGTAGAGATGGGAAACCCTAGTAAGCACTCCACACATCACAAACCCTAACCCTAGCCGCCATAACCGGCTCTCTCTCTCTCTCCCCTCTTGCCTCGGTTTTCGTGCCTTTGCACGAGGGAGATTAGGGTTTTGGTTTTTGTTCTTGTTCTATCCTAATTCATAGGATTAGATCAAGACAATTTAGTGTTTGTGTTGGTTTTCCCTAGATCTCATATCACTTTTATTTGGTTCTTCGAGATCCGCCCACACGGATGGAGAATCAAGAACAAGGGAATAGGTTGGAAGATTCGTGGTCGATAAACCAAGGATCTCCGGGTGGTGCAGCTAGCAACGTCAATCCAATGATGGATTATGAGGTAACAATCGAATCTACATCGAATATGCATGATTATGTGTTTATTTGATGTTTTATCTATAGATCTATGAATATTGCATGAAATTGGAGTCGAATGCATAATCAACTAAATAGATCCGGTCAAGGACCTGTTTGGTTTCCGTGTCTTCCGCTGCGGTAGTCCCAACAGTGATTTCCCTAGTAAAAGTCAACACATTTTTCTCATTTATTTTTCTTTTATTCTCTCTACTTTTTATTCTCTCTTATTTTATTATCTTGTCGAAAAGAAATGTCCCACTAGGAGGTAGTACTCCACTAATCAATAGAGGACAAACACACGACTAAGGCCATCCGCAACGCTGTCTCTTAACCGTCTTATCTCTTCACTATTCATGGGCCCCACTGTACTTTTCAGCTAATCTCTTAACTAAGAGACAGCACCTGCAACCCTCCATCTCTTAACCATCTCTTAACTATTCATTCAATTTCATTTTTTATTTTTGATTCCAACAAATTCAATTAATAAAAACACACTTCATTAAAATAAAATAAATATTACAACTTAAAATCCTAAAAAATAAAAAAAGTACATAATTTAAAATCCTAAAAAATAAAAAAAAAATACATAATTAAAATACTCTAAATGAAACTATAAGAACTACTCCGCTGGCGAATCATCATCCCCCGAAGTCGGCGGTGCAGCTATACCAAGTTGAGCTCTCACATACTCAATTCCGGCCATATGGGCTGCAACTTGGCCAGGATTCATTTTTGAGAGTCCACCATCGTGGCGACTAGGTACATGGACATTAGGGTGTGCGAGCCCGTGCCCGTGCCGGAGCCCGAGCCCGAGCCCGCCTGGCTTGGTCTGCCCGGCCCATCCCTCTCGCTCTCGCTCTCCCCCTGGCTCTAGCCGCCTTCGCCGCCTTGGTCCCTTACGGCCGACGTCGTGCACCGGAAGAAGACCCCCCTACATCATCGGTTGGCGTGCCCTCACGTGAGGTGTTGCCTTCGCCGCCATCACTAGACGAGTAATGGCCACGCGCCGTGCGCTTCGTGCGTTTCGAGCACGACTCGACACCGCCAGCCCACCTGTCAAGGTGGTGGACTTGCAACCAAACATCGACAAGCTTGAAATCTTTGCCGACGTCGTCTTTGAAGACCCGCAACGCCGCTCTCAGAATGTCGGCTCCACTGGCTCCCGCTCTGATAATTCGCCTCTTCTCCCCTGTATATCGCGCAAAAATTTTTGACATCTCTGTCGCTTCGCTCCCAATGACTGCGGAGCATCTTCACGTTGCGGGGAACGGTATTCGTCGGTCTTCGTGCGTTGTAAACTTCGGTGACTTTTAGCCAAAAACACTTGTGGGTTTGTTGATTCCCGACGACAGGATCATACGAGACGCTGATCCAAGCGTCGTACAGAGCCAACGTCTCGGCTTGGCTGTATGCATGACGGCTGCCGTCTCCCACGGCCTCTGCATCCGCTGCCTCCTCTTCCTCCTCGGCATTGACGCCGAGACTGAGGCTGATCCTGCCGGAGCCAGAGCCGGAGCCTCCACCAATTGGCCAGTCGGGCAAACTGCGTTCAGGCGCCAAAAAATTCTCCGGAATTTGGGATAATCCCGGCGATTGGGGGGGGGGGAGGGACGATAGTATGCATCCACGTCAAAATGTGGTGTTTGGTACGCCGGCGGGGTGGTCGAGCCTTGGGTGCCCGGCGACGAACCGGGAGTACCCAAACAGTTGTACATGCTCGCCCAATCGTCGAACGAGTTCAAGTCGAACCCGACGGAGCGCCGCCTGCCGGAGCCGCCGGAGCCGCCGCCGCTGGAGTTTCCATCGTCGGACATTTTTTCAACAATTTGAGAGTAGTGTTTGTGTGTAAAATGGAAGAGGAATGGGGAATGAGAGCAGTGTTTGTGTGTAAAATGGTGAATGGAGTATGGAGTATATTTATAGAAGAATAAAAATAAAAAAAAAATTGAAAATTCGACCGTTTTGTTCCCAACGGTCATTTGACCGTTTGAATTTTTTTTTTATTTATTAAATTCGAATTTTTCGAATTTAAAAAAAAATAATTTATTACGTCATAATTACGATGCCCACTCGCAGGCCGGCGGGCCGGCGAGTGGGTGTCACGCAATGCTCCAGCGCGCGCCACGTGGGCGCGCACGTCGTCTCGCCAGCTCGAGGCCGGCCTCGCCGGGTCGCGTTGCGCGACGAGATGTCTCGTCTCGTCGAGCCTCGCAACGCTGACTCAATGCTGGCTCGTCCCGTCGAGACTACCGAGCCCGCATCGAGCCCGCGTTGCGGATGCTCTAATCCAAACGGAGATCCCACTTAAAAAAACCCCTTTTCAGGAAAATGACCAAATAGCTGTTGAAAATATTAAAGGGACTTTCTCAGATAGTAATTCTCTGCCTTTATCGCTGATTAAACCCCACAAGAAATGGCGCTCAAGCTCAATGCTTCGGCTGTGTACTCACTGCAGGTACTTATTCTATATTCGAACCAGCCTTGCCCTTTACCAATTGTGTTCTCTCGATGGAATACGCCAAATCTTGAATATGTTTCTTCGTTATCACATTTTTCTCAAAACTTCTATGGAAATTGCCAAATTGTGGGATGTTAGGTTTCGATTTTTATTTTGATTTTTTTATCTGTTATCATTTGGTGACTAATCCATTCTTTTGGTCAGTTGTGGAATTGGCTATCTGGCCATCTTGCTTAGGTGGTCTGTGTTTGAGCTTTGAATATGAATTATATTATTGTGCTAATATGCTGGCCTTTTTAGATTCTTGAGTAGCCAAGTTTTAATTTACATACTACATGTGTCCTATAGTAGTTTGCTCACGTTTAGATTTAAGAGTTTGTGCTGCTAATTGAACAACCTAGTCTTCTTTTGCTGCTGCTGCTGCACTTTGATTACTCTTACCATTGTCCTAGCAGTCTCACATATGACATAACAGTGTCAAATTTGTATGCAGAACCTTCAATTACGTCATACACATCAGAACTGCTTATGGAGTTTAAAGCCAAACCGATTGTATCAGAATACTGCAAGAACTTCGTGCAGTATGAATATGGCTGCCAATCAGCCAGGTGATCCTAAGAAAATGGGCATCGCTCATATTGTGGACAAAGCAAGAAGTTTGTGGGATACTTCTCCTCAGCCGGTCAAGACCTTTCCTTGGAACAGAACATTTAATCATTTCATTCAACTTGTTCTCGACCTTGTCTTGGCAGTTATCAGAATCCTTGCCCTACCTGTATTTTCCATTACATCAATCAGCGAAATATCTTATTGTGCGCATGAAAGGAAGCTATACCTTGTCCCACTTCCGTTTCTAGTTGGTGTCGCTGCAGCTGGGGTGTTACAAAATGCTGCTTTGGAATCGTCTTCATATCTCAAGGTAATTTTTACCACCATCTTATGTAACTGTCTGACATTGAATTTTTCTATCTGCATACAGATAATGTAATGCGATGGCTTTGTAAGTTTAGGTAGGGGTGTTCGCCGATTGGTTTAGTGTGGTTTGGCACCAAAACCAAACCAAACCTTAATCATAACAAATCAAATCGAATTGTATCAGATTCAAAACCATTGGTTTGCAGTGTGCATATTTTTTTTTTCCAACATAATATGGGTCAGCCTAATAGGATTTAGGATTTTGATTATAAACCATATAAAGATTTTTTAAAAGAGTTATATACATAAGCTAATGTATTATATTTTTTGTAGAAATCCAGAAAAATAATATTGTATACTTACAATAATAAATGAATAATAATCTTAGGCCATGTTTGGTAGTGGTGATAACTCATCTAGGGATGGAATTTTATGAACAAAAATGTACACTACATGGAATTTTTGGGCGAGTCCAAGAATGTCTATAAGTGTTTTCTGTTGGACTATATGTACACTACTTGCTCTAGAGAGGATATAATGGATGTGGAAGTTAAACGGTTGCTCATCTTTTGATTTTGCTTCTGTTTAGCATGTGAGGAAATAAAGGAATACAATTGCTCTGCGTAGTTATTTATTTATGATGATGAGTGCTGGAAACAATCAAGCGCTGTAGTATTATGCAAGCAACTCCAGGGCTAACAGTAAACTATTAAGACAGTGTAACAGTGTTATAGCTCACAGGCAATGATTTTTCTGAACATGAATCATTGTCTTTGCTTTTGGTCTAAATTTCTTAAGTGGTATTGTAAGTGGATAATTTTTGGGGGGGCGTTTGTGTTCCAGTTTCATGCCATTGCCATATAGTGTGTTCTAAATATGTTTCTTTCTGTATTGTCTTTTATTCTGATCGCAGTATGCAGAAGTACCGTGGCATCTTATTGCTCTTCTGATATTCTTTGCACTGCTCAAGTTTCCTGGCCCTTATTACCCTTATTGGGGCCGTATATTCATTCCTCACATGGCAAACGGAGCAATTTTGAGGACATTGTGGTTCTTGTTTCTGTGGTTCCGAAAGCCCCAAAAGACAGCAGAAAATAACCACGCCAACTCTGTAGTCGACAATCCTGAAGCAGACAAGGTCTTGTAGCATCGTAAAATAGGTAATGCCCACAAATCTTGCAAATACTGATTTTGATGTTCTTTAAATTCCTTCAACTGGAAAACATGACCGTAGAATTACTCTCTCATGACCTGATTCTGTTCTTACTGTTGCCCGTGCATCCAGTCTGTGGCTTCAGATTATCATCATGAAACATGTCTAGAGTTAAAGTTAACGCTGGTGTTTTAATTTGTGAATAAGCATCTCTGTGCATATTTTCAACTATTTTTTGTCTATAATAGTAGTATATGTATATATTCAATAGGTATTTATTCTAGGTTGGAGGGTATGGACAAATCTTCATTTTTATTTCTGGAATTTTACGCAGGTGTAGAAGCAGTTTAGCCCTTCGGCCATCAGCTCAACTATTTGGAAGAGGCTTAGGTTTTACCCATGTTTGATATTATTTCAAGACTCTTTTACCTTTTCTCTCTGTATTCTCGAGTGGCTGCAACAGAATACCATTTAGTATTACAATTTTCATGCCATTTACTAGCCGATCATGATTACATCATAAAAATTGTCTCCTTTTACTTTTAATTTATACCTTGATTAACTAATTTTGATAATAAACTAACAATTAAAAAAGTTAGATGACGATGTCACATTAATAAGTACTCCCTCAGTCTGCCATTAAGAATCTCATTTCTTGATGACATGAGTTTTAAGAAATATTAAGAAAAGTAGGTGAAAAAAGTTTGTAGAATATAAGTCTTAATATAATAGTTTTAAATGAAAATATGAGTGGAATGTGACTTTATTACTATTTATAGTAAAAGTGAACCGGAACTCTCATTTGCAGACGGCCTAAAATAGAAAAACGAGACTCTTATTTGTGGACAAAGGGAGGGAGTATCTATTAAGTATACTGATTATGAACCTGTTAAGTAAAAAGAGTGCGCCTTTTTGAGTATGGAATTTCAGTTCTAAGGAAATTTTAATTACTTGAGCAAAACTAACCTTTTAGGTCACTGAAAGATCATGTTGGTTTTACAATTTTATAAAATTGGAAACTAGAAACAAAACTAAACACCAGAATCCATAAATGAAAATATGTTCATTGCAAGGGAGAAATAGTAGTTTTCATTAAAATAACAGTGAATATAAACAACAATTAAAATCCTTCAATCAATCCATCTGATTTTACAGACAAGGCACGGAACTAAACCCAGAGCTAATAAGAAAAAAATTGTTTATATACTAACCACCCACTCTACAGACAAATGAGCACATCTGGAACAAATTCTAACAATAATATACAAACAACAACAATTTGTAACTTAAAAACCATCAACCCGAACTTCCAGAGAAATCGCCTGAAAATCCACTCCCATATGATGCAGAGCCACCAGTTCGCGAACTGGTTCCACCGGTACGAGAACTAGCTCCACCAGTACGCGAACTAGTGCCAAGCGCTTTCTGCAGTTGCCGTATCTTGAAAGCATCTTTAGGTAGTGGTTGGCTTTGGATAGTAGACGTGTCATCATCATCTTGCCCTAACAAGACACAATCAAAGCTAATCAGCATACCAACTTGTTTCAATTTTTAATTACTGGAGTTCCATGAATGGAGTAGTAAAACCACCATACAACATTCAGTAACCTAAGAGTAATCAAACTCAATTCCTCCCCAACTCTACGGGAAAAATGATAATGTTAGTCCTGTTATACTTTTCTGTACAAGTTGAATTTAAGTACTATATTTCAATATATTACACCGAACAATCTCTAAACTGGGAAACATTTTAAACTATGCAAAAGATCATGATATATAAGTAATAACAAGGAATCATATGATACATTAGCACAACAGGACATGAAAGAAAGATAATGACATACTCTCCATTCCTTTTCTCTTTCCAGCTTGCCTATCTCTTGTTTGTCTTAATTTACTTGAACCAGAGACATCACTGGCACTTGGAACAGGTCCAGATGGCAATTGTTGAGGTGCACTGGGTTTTGCACTAGCTGGTGGTATGTTGCTTTGCAAACATATGGATACTACAAAATCAGCATCGGGAGATGGACCTAAAAAGCAGCATGAGAAATTGGTCTGTGACGTAGATTCATTTACACAGAATTCTGTCAGTTCAGTATTTAGTTATAGTCCAGCTTCTAGATTGAAGTTTGGCAAGTTACAAGCACAATTCGGCTATAAAAGCTCATTTAATTAAAATACAGAATTTTTTATTTGATACAGCTCATTTGTGTTACTTCAATACTAGGCTATATATTGTTTAACTAGAGCCTTGTTTTTCATTGAGAATAAAAACTAATGAATTTTAGTTTAATGAAATAGTATTTTATTAGGGTAAACTGATTTGATCTTTTATAAATAATGACGAAAATTTAAACGTAACTATATATAGAAAGCTTGTTTTGGCTTTGACTAAAGTCAAATAGTCGCAAGAGCCTTAAAGAAGTTCAATGAATAAGCACTAGCTTGATTCTATAATGAACAAGTCAAGCTTGAGTAGAAGTTGCCTATGAGATGAACAAAACACTAAAACTGTGACAAAACCAATGCTGAACTCAGCGTGAAAGGTTCAGATAGATACCTTCAACGGCTGGCAAATTTGATACAAAGACTGCCAATGTTGGAGGTAATGATTTCAGTGTATCATTGATTGTAGCTGCTCCTCCACTAATGCCATTTGGCAATGTGCTTGAAACACCTGATACCACCGGGGTTGTGATCCCTGGAAGGTTTGCATTGTGAAACTTAACAGCAAAGAAGCTTATCTAATATTCTCATTCAAAAAGTATACTCACTTTGGCAATAATTAATTCAATCAGTAAAGCACATATTTCTTATAAATATGTCTGGTTCTTAAATAGTACTCCCTCCGTCCCAAAAGAATATGCACTTTGGGTTCGGCACAGGTTTTAATGCAAAATTGGTAAAGTAAGAGAGAGGTAGAGAGCAAAAGTAATTCAAGTATTGTTAGTGGTGAATGGGTCCCACCTCATTAGAGAGAAAACAGTTTCCAAAATCAGAAAGTGCATATTCTTGTGGGACGGACTAAAAAGGAAAGAGTGCATATTCTTGTGGGACGGAGGGAGTATATAAAAGATGAGAATGAGATATGGCTGGTCACAAGTGCTTCAGACATAAGCAAATCAGTATTACACGGTTCCACCAGATAAAGATCTGACTCCTTTTTTCTAGAATTACTTAAGCAAGAAGGATATACCAGAAAATTCATATTTACAACACCCTGTTCTGAACCTAAAAACTATCATAACTCAGAAGTCCCATTTTTCTATCACGACTTTGAGCTTTGAGCATATGTCAATATCAGGCACTCACTCGTTAATAATGGGAAACAGGAAAGAGATTAGAAAAGAACTATTGAGATCAAATACCATCTAAAAAAGCTGTTATAGAGGTAGCAGGAACAAATAGCTCATATAATAAACCAAATAGAGATAACTTTCAAGCTACTCGTTTTCAAAAGCTTATGCAAGGACATAAAACCCTTACTCTCTTCCTTATGGGAACTCCAGGTTGAGCTCTCTACGCATTTCACCATACTAAACTATCTATCAATGGATCAAATCAACTACAACAAGAAATAAAATGTACATACCAGGCTTTTGTCCAGGAGCATAAATCACCATTCTTGATACATCTGGATAAACAACCTTGCCAGAAACATTTGAATTAATTTGAATGTCTGCTGTAGTCCGATCTGCATTCAGAACAGAGAGATTGTGAAAGTAGAAGGGAAAAATGAACCCTAATATAGTAGAAGTAACTACTTTACCTGCAGAGCTAGGTCCATTTACAGGAGTAGGATTTTCAATCTTCTTATTGACACCTCTAAAGAGCCACTACAAGCAGACCGTATGACAGTTATAATACACTCAAACATTATTCAGGTTAGAGGGAGAGACCAAAAGTAAGTACCTCTTGCCGAGATAAATGATCCAAGTCCTTCGTTGAGCAAGGCCACAGATCCATGAAACTATACCGCGAAATGACATCTTGCAGAGAATTTTCTAAAACTGATTCTCCATTCTCAGTCATACGGCATAAAGCTTCTTTCCTCCTTTGCTCAACCTAGTACAGAGAAAACTAATGAACACATATTGTAGAAACAAAGTATGACACCACATAATAAGCAATTGGCTTCTACAAAATTACAGCATTACTTCCAACAGATAGGTCAAAAATGTTCAGACTCGGTAATAAACTTGATTGAGGTCACAGAGCATTTTGTGATGTCAAGTTGCAAGAATCCATGAAAGCAAGAACTAATAATCAACCACATACTAGAATGAATAATGACAAAACTACCTTTAACATGCTGGTAAGATCTCCATACGTCTGCTCGAATTGGGCGAATCTTTTCCATACCTACATTGAAGTAAATATATAACTTTACAATTTAAAAGTGGAACAGTAACAACCCTATATTTTGCACTTCCAGTCAAGTAAGTGTGCAAAAACAAAAAGCGAAAAAAGAAGACTTAAATACTTATGATATATCACATCTGAATATCTAATTGACAGGTACAGGCATCATAGTTTATACTATTCCCAGAATTTTTATAGCATTTGAATACATAGTAATAACTTTTTATTTTGGTTCAAAAATCTTCCCTAAAGATCTTTAATTTTCATAAGTTCAACAAGATAGAAAACAAAAAAAATTAGAATATCTAACTTATAACGACGATCTACACAAACAACAGCAGAACAGAGCTCAAACAGTGCACCTCAACAGATTCATCAGGTGGAAGTGAGCTCAAAGCACGCTCAAACAAAGCACGGATATTTCTATCATCGTTCAAGCGGCACAAGAAATCAGCATATCTGCATTGTGAATAAAATTTGGTATCATGTAAGTTGTGTATTGCAACATTACCCAAATTATTGACAGTATGAAAAGCCTCACAGAGAACAAGGAGTTGGAAAATGATAAATATGGAGTTGGAATCATACAATAATTGAAAAAACAAGGAGGCTAAATTACTTGTGTTACATGACTCGCATCTCCATGCAAAGATGGGTTACTTATGTTACAATTGCTCTAACAACTTTTTGAAAGCAGCCACAGCAATCAATACAGCATTATACTAGAATTATCACCGCAATTATTACAACTACAATCACAACTGTCAGTGTAGATGGTATCATACTGGCTTTAAAGAGGTACTCACTCAAGAATGTAGCTGGGTTCATGCATAAAACGTTTGAGACCTGCTTCAAATATGTTGTGTGCAAGCTGCAAAAAAGAGTTGCATAAAACACATAATACGAAAGGGAGACCAGGTTTAATTGTGCAAAAACAAAATTTTAAAGAAAAACCCAATTTGCTTTTAACTAGAAAGATTGAAAAGATTAAGAAGACAGTTACGTAACACCATTAGTGTCATTTTTTTGTTAGAGAAAACTTGATCATCATGTTATCATATAGCTCTGAGCAAGTCGAGAAAATGGTCCTCTGAGCATTAACAGATCAATCCCAGAAACATGTAGAAGCTAAAGCACCTTTGCATCTTTATCTAGACAGAATGCCATCATTGCATATGCAACATAAACATGGTAGGTGCAGTTCGGAGATTTTCGGGCATCCAGAAAGTATTTGCGAGCAGCTTCAACTCCTTCAGTCCTCCTTAAGAATCGTATAAACTGCAGAGCAGACAGCAGAAACAATTTACAAATTCAATCAACACACTTTGTTGCAGTTTTTAGATAAACTAACAATTCAATAATACAACACGGGCCGAAAGAAGAAAAAAAAAAATAAAAGTAAGTGTTTCACAACAAATAAGTAGAACATGTTAAGGGCTACTTGACAAACTAATCTTGATGAATTCCATTTAGAGTTTGAATCGCTCTAACCACTCGTCGAGGATTAAATATGACTACAGCATCCTTTTCAATTCAAAATTCACAGGATATCCCATATCCGTCTATTAGTTGTGTTCTGTTTCTAATAATATTAGATTGCTCTTCAGCAGATACCAGTAATGTGAGTTTTCACTTCTGATTTTTGAACAACTTTTGTACTGCAAATGCAGGCAGAACAAAATTTTATACCTGGATGTGAGATAATGCTGTTGCATTCACGCCATCTCCAAGAAGACTTTCATACACTTTTTTTGCCGCCTGAACAAAAAGAAAGCATTGAGATTATATAAATTATAAGATGATTAATCTTAATGTCTGAAGGAAACAATCTCAAGTCAGAATGGTACCTGAGCTGCCCCACGAGTCTCCTCTAGCTCAGCATAGGCATACTTAAGCATATCCGAATCTACAACAAAAGTAAAGAAATTATTAAGGAAACTCGAGAGGAAAAATTAATGAGTAATGGAATCAGATAGGGAAGAAGATACTATAGTTCAAAACAGAAGAGCAGCTATACCAAAAAAATCGATCGAGACGACCAAAATAAAAATATAGAGAAGATGGATATTTGAGAGAACATAATCTATCAGCTTATGGATATATACCAGGAAGAGCCTTCAGTGCGCGTTGAAAAACTTTAATAGCTGAGTCTTGTGAACCATTTATGGCATGCCACATGGCATAGTCATACCATATATCAGGGTAATGATACAAGTACATGAGGCACTAGCACCAAAACAAACGTGTGAGCACTTTCTCTTTGCTATCTACTTTTTCATATCAGTTATCTTAGAGTGATGGCTACACATAAATCAGAAGCTAAGACAAAAAACCTTAACATCAAAGCAACCATTCTAATGGTCCATGCATATAATGGAAACTGAATCTCCAAATTTGATGGATGAGAAACTAAGTTGAAGAATCGAAGGTTGCAAATCCCAGGAAAACCAAATAAGTCCACAACAGGGGAACATGGACAAAACGTAACTGCAACATTTAAATATATTTTACAGGTAATGCTGAGGATTAAGAGAGGCCTGCAGTCATCATACTTTTGACATATTGATCATTAAATACTTGTGCTTATTACACTCACACAGAATGGTTGAAGTAAAGACATCAAAAGAATTAATATGGAATTTTTTCAGCAAAACTCCATAAAATGGCCGTAAAACAAATGACTATGCATTACTTCAGCATTGAAACAATCTAACTGTAAATCCCCAAGAAACATAATTTACAAAAACATAAATGGGATTCATTCCTAGTGTGCCTTTGGAAAATTTGCAATTTAGCCTAAAACTTTAAATTTTAACAATTTTATCCACAAGACTATTCAATGTTGGCATACAGATACAAAATAAACAAATCCATCCAGATTGAGCATGCACCCGTTGATAGGAGGCACATGGATTAAGTTGATTGGCGAACATATGGCATTTATTTGAGGTTCAAATTTAACTGACATACAAATAGCTGTGGAAGGTCCAACTTTACGCAATGCAGCATAGAACATCTCATGGAACATCAACATACAAGAAACTGCTAAAACACAACTTCAAAAATGAAATCCATCATATGTAGTGCTTTCAGTACCTGTTCATAAGCAAATGTTATCCTTTTATTTGCTGAAGCATTGTCAATTCTCTGTGGATTACCTCTGTGAAGAAGCCAACATAGTTGTTAACTAAGTAAACCGGTGAACTTAGCCCGTGAAACAAAAATAGTATCCACAAATGATGTATTTTTAGAAAACAACAAAGACATCAAGAGAGGAAAAATTATTTAAATAATACAACAGGTGTACTATCTTGTGCCAATGAAGAAATTGGGAATTAGAAATTATTTCTCCTTCAAGTTACATATACTATATACTCCCTCCGTCTTTGAAAAGAAAAACTTTTGAAACAACTTAGGTTTTAATGCACAATTGGTAAAGTATCTGAATTATTGTTAGTAGAAAATGGGTCCACCTCATTAGAGAGAGAAAAGTTTCCTAAAATAAAAGGTTTCTAATTTTAAGGGACAGACCAAAATGGAAATAATTTCTATTTTGAAAGGACGGAGGGAGTATGTTATAGTGTCAAGAAAGTAGCATATTTGATGATGCTTTCACTCATAAGCGAAACATAACAGTGATGGGGACACCTACTTCTCAAAACTTAATAACTTTTTCCAGGCCACCCATTGCATTTCCTCCTGTAAAATAAACCGTATACTATTACAAAAATAGTAATGAAAAAAAATGATGTCATTTAATTTTCTTGATAAAGGAACTGGGTAAGGCAATATTCTACCAGATTTGTTCGTCCCCTATCTAAATATCAAACAAGAAACTAATAGTAGAGAGTCTAGTGACTCAATCCAAGTTAAACTGAATAAATATGTCAAGTCAGGGAGTACTCAAAAAACATTTAGTACTTATTGCTTCTTGTATCTAAAGCTGCGCTTGTGCAATTGAACATATTTTCTTGAAGCTGGTTATCACTTATCAGTGAAAAACAGTAATTAAGAAGGTATAGCCACAAAGAAATTTAAATAAGAATACTCCACTTCTATCTAAATGGGTCAAAGAGTACCTTAGGAGTACCAGAAGGAGGAACAGCAAGCATATTCCAGTCAATTTCATCAACATACTTCTTACGTTCTCGGTAAACAGCCCTTGCACTGTTATATTTTGGTTGATATTCAGTCACCAACCCTTTTGCCTGCAATGTACTTTAATAATCAGCTTGGAAGTAAACAACGTATCGCCCAGATCATTATATATAGTGTACTATCAGCTACCATGGCAAAGTAACAGATTACATTTCTAGCTGAAACTAGAGAAAACCAATGAAGATCTTCTGCTCATAGTTAGAGGTGTATCTAGTAGTAAGACACACATAAGTCATCAAATGAAGGATAGAATGATATCACAAACTTTTTTCCCAAATTCCCGGGAACAGTTCTTTAAAAAACACTTTAAAATGAGAAACATAAGCTCTAACCAAAAAATATCAGAAGCGGAGTTCTACCAGTGCACGGCTCACTGAATTCTCAAAATTCTCGTAGTCTCTCCAAAGTTGTTCAACATGATGAGTAGGCATAACAATAGCCCTCTGGTATAGTTTACGTATGGTAGTCATCCGCTGCGACTCTTCTAAAGTTGTTTGTGCCTGTTCCATTATATTTTATGAAAAGAATTATAGGGAGAAGATTAGAAAGGTTGATTGACACAACAGCAAGCAGTCATACAGTCTAACTTACAGGTAGTGATCTTAGATATGCAACATACTCCATCCATACAGGGCCAGATGCTATATCCGATCCTGTCAATGATATTCTTACACTTAGGAAACTATTGGAACTACTCATAATTCAACAAACAACAAAATCAAGTACAGCAAGACTTTAAGCAAAATATGAAGGTCACACATATGCAGCAACAGAAATAAATTATTCAGCCTCAGTGACATAATTTAGCAATAGAGAACAATTTGAATAGGTTAAGCCTTTAAGGGACAAAAGGCTTTTTACAATTATGACAACTAAAGCAGTCAATTCAAAGCTTTATAATTGCAATTAGGAAATAAGTACAAATTAAAGGGATCTTATTTCAATAAAAACAAATAGAAAAGACTAAGTGGTGAAGAGGACTTGATAATATGGAGGGTAAACTTCATTCGATGTGTGTGTTTGCACATATATACATATATAGAGAGAGAAGCTGAAAATCTCTAAAATCATGATTACAGTAGACTAATGAGTCATTAAAACTAGGTCACATCAAAACTGCAAATCTTCTACATTGGCAATTTGGCGTACCCATAATTTTTACCAAACAGTTAATTATAATTATAGCAAAAATGCAAAATACAGGTGGAGGTACGGAGGTAGTTTAAAAATGTGTGGACACATGCATGTGTGAGATGGATACAAAGATAAGCACTCCAGGATGACTCACCAACATAGTTAAGCATGAATTCAAAAGCTTTCTTTGTCTCTTCTTGACCCTCTATTCCCTTCTTATCATTAACTTTCCTTATGAAGCGAATGTAACAGCGCCTGCATAGAAATGGTGGAAGCAAGCAAGGTTTCAACAAGACTAAAGCATGGGGAGACAGATAGAAGAGAGAGATATTATGAGCACTAAATTCTACGCTATAACTCAGGATAGTGAACCAAAATCAAACACATAACTGAAAAGAAAAGACTTCAACAAGTTGTAGAAAATATACCAAAGAGGAACTTGCAAGCAATTCAAAAGACAACGGCTAAAAACTTGTTTTGTTGCTTCATCATTGTTGCTGGCCATGAGAGCCTCAACATATTGCTTCCAGTATTTTGCCTAAAACAGGAATTTAAATAAGCAATGAAAACCAGTAATGATGGGCAATAAAAAGATTAATAGGCCAAAGTTACATGTACTGAACAATCAGAACAGCAATGGTTATCAATGACACAGAGTACAAATTGGAGGGAAGAAACATGCATGAGTATGTGAAGGACTTCTTAATATCAGAAATAGGCACACGAACCTAGAATCATTAATATCACATACATAGAGTATGTGAAGGACTTCTTAGATGTGACCTTAATATAAGAAATAGGCACACGAACCTAGAATCATTAAGTGAGAAATTTAATTAAACTTGATCTAAAGTAGTACTATTAAGTTAAGCTAAGTCAGAAAATTCTACTCTGAAAAACTAAAGAAGTTCTTGAGATCTTATGAACTTCTCCACTTGCACAATGTGATTCGGCATATGGCATGACAAACCAAAATACACTGTCAAATGTCACACAACTGAAGAACTTCAAGATTATATACTTATTTAACATAATATAGCCAGGCATGCATCTAGCATCTAGCATCTATCAACAAAGTTACACACATGATCCATCACACCCTTGCACAAAATAAGACCTGACACAATCGTTCTAATAGAGTACACCGAAGAGCGTTTAGAGTTCAAGTCCCACAACAAGTGCTTACCGAAGTGGGGAAATTGGCCAGAAGATGCTCATATATGGGCACTGCATCTGACATTGGCAACCGCTGCATAAACAATATATACATTCATAAATAGTCTGCACAGGCAGGCCAACGAATCCAAACACACGCCAACAAAAAAAAGATGATGATTGAATAAAATTAGGAGTACCAGTGCCTCATTAGCAAGCCTTTCAGCAGCTTCGACGTTAAGCTTATCTGCATTCGCATCTTGGCGATCAAGAAAACAATTTTGTTAAACGTTACAACAGACAAAAACATAAATTTTGGGATACGTACTTGAAGAAGAGAAGTACCAGAAAGAGAGAGCGAGTTCGGTTGTGGTGTCTCAGTGGCCATGAGCCCCAAATTATGACGATGAAACACTACAACTCAAAGCCCTAAATAATTAATTTGGGGTTAGATAAGGAAAACTCGGAGGTATAATTTTTTTCAAATGGGACAAGGAGTCCAAGACAGTGCCACCACACACAAAATCGGTGGCGGCAGTGGGTTGTGGAAGAACGTTCCGGTGGTGATCCGGAATCACGTCATTAACCCGACCCAATTCACTAACCCGTTTTGGCAATCAAAATTAATTACAGGTCGGATTTATTTAATTATTATGGAAATTATCTCAGGCCCAAATATATTCATTTTGGGCTGGGGCTGCAGGCTAGTTCCAGACACTTACCCCTGCTAATTTTTATCTACGCCCAGCTTATATTTTAATTAGGACAATTACATATCTATCACATTTTTTCTTACTATATATAGCAGTATTATTTCTATTGAATAAAGAATACATGATTGATATATTATCTATTTTCGAAAATAAAATTAAAATATGAAGTGCACAAGAGGGAAGATTGTCTCTTTCATTCAACTCACACTATGCTATAGATAATTCATATCGCAGCCATACTCTAATAAGTGGTGTCAAATCTTCGAAATTGATATAGTTTTACCTTTCTCAATAAAAGGATCACCGGTGAAATGCACCAACATTAACGACCCGCAATGACTTTTATTCATCTTTCCAAATATGCCCTATTTATATACGAATATATAACAATAGTACACTCTTAAGAATTTTAACAATATTATATTATTAAGATTCTTGATCGATATCCCTCTTCAAATATAAAATGAATACCGAAAGTGTATAAAAAATAAAACTGACCTATCTAACAAGTTCAGTTTATTTTTTTTGATACACCAATTTATGCAAGTGGTTGTTTGGTGCAATTTTGAGCATTAGACGAGCTATATTGTACTTTTTTCTCTTTTAGAAAACTGGTATGGCTATTTTATTAAAAAAATATAGTACGTACTTGATTGTAATATAAAATCTTATTATGACTAGTGTCTGTAGCCTATACATGACTCCATCCCGTCGTATAATTTATTTCACATTTCATCACTGAGATAAAATTCGAATAGAAATTAATATAGTAATGGTTGACATCCTATCTTCTTTTTCTTCTTAACATGTTTGGCTAATAAATTAGCATTGTCCATTTTGATTCGCATCATTTGTAAATTCGCAGTAAAAACAACTAAATATTGATAATATTTTTTAAAAAAAACCTGATTACGTCACTTGATTAACTAAACAGGTTAGAAGGGTGAATGACAGTACATGATCTTACGTTGACGACAGAATCGAACGTGATATCATCAAGATAATAGTAAAGGTCACGCAAGATTATTTCTTAATTACCATAATCTTGATAAATCATCTATCTAACCATATACCAAATCTTATTTTTGGTGTTAGAAAACTTCTTCAATCATACTGAAAAAACAGACCTCATTTTATGAGATATATACTAAAAAAAATTAAATTTTAAATTTGATGTAAACAATTGAAGTAAAATTATTTTTTAGTGTGATATACTTTTAGAAATGGATTTGAGTTTGGTTTAAATATTGGAGATGGCCTAATATAAGCTAAAAACTCAAATAAAAGTATAAGTTACATTGGAGAATTATTTTTATGTTCCGCCTTAATTTATTTTTATAAATATTAATACTAGTGGAAACTGGGAAGCAAGCTAGACTATAAATATGCGTGGAATTGAAAATGAAGCAAAACTCGTGGTTGTTCAACACAATCTTCTCGCTCCATCTACTTTCTCTCTCTATATAAGATCTGGGAATCCAATGCTAATGTGATCGTTAACCTTCGATTGCAGTCCTCCGTTGAAATATTTTTGGAGCGAGTTTCGAGGATGGATAGCGGAACCGACAAGATATTGGAGCTTGAAGACGATCGATGCTTTCAAAGATGAGCTCCCTCTCTGCATGATGCTCCTCAATGATGGTATGAATTTTCCCCTAATTCACCAAACTGAATTGTCAAGATCACAGGGTTTTAAATTCCGATCTCTCGTTTCTCTACTTCTTCTGATGGCGGCTTTAATTGCAGCGATTGCGAAATTGAGGGATGAGAAAATCGGCGACGTGAAGGAAACAGACATTGTTAACAGGAGAGAGAAAATGAGCTGGATGAGTTATGGGACACCGGCAGCGATGAAAAGGTAGTAACTGAATCGTCGTTTCTTTTGTTTCTTTAAATTCGAGCTGAGTACTTATCTTTGATGATGAACAGAGAGAGGAAGAATCAGTTGATCTTGCGGCGGTCGGAAAAGAGGGCAGGGATGAGTCTCCGGGAGTGCCGTGGCTTTCTCTTGAGATAAAGAATTCGATGGAGGATGATTCCAGGAAGCAGAAGCAGCGGCTGTGCTCCATCGCCGGTTTCTTAGCGCGCTGCAACAGCTCTGATGAATTCCATAATTTATTTTTGTTCAAGATTGGATTAGTTGAAAAACAGATCAGAGAGCTTATGCAAGTCGATGGGCTCACCAAGGACGAAGTGAAGAGTCATTTGCAGGTGCGTATGTGAATTAATTAAGATGTTCAAATTTCTTAATGCAACAAAGACACCAGTGTTCTCGAGTCGTCTAAGCCTATCAATTCGCACTCGAACTCACTGCAACTGCAATGTCCTATTCAGCTAGCCGTGGAAGACGAAGATGATGAGTACAAATCGTAGAGCCACACTAGTCACATCCGCGATGTATAGAGAGAAGCATACTAGAGTTCTGCAGATACAGAAAGGCCAAAGCTAAGTCTTTTTGATTTATTGGGAAACTCCATCTCTCTATGAAATTCCTCTCCGGTTCATCAACCCAATATTCTCATCTTTCAACATTACCAACTTCTTCAATTTTATTGATCCATATTATTCTTGAATGGGAATTCCTGTGTTTAAGGCATCCAACCGTTAAGTTATGTTGGCGGTTGGCCCCTAAAAGTTAGACTTTTTTAAATACATAAATTTACTCCTCTTTTGATTGAATAAGCAGTTACTGTAAATGACTTTTTCAAAATTATTAAGTAGTAGTACATTTTTTTATAATAACAACGATATTAAAAAAACAGAAAAATTAAGGAGTATTTAAATTTATTAAAACATAAAGATATCATTAATTGTCTTCTAAGGTCTCATAAATTATTTTTAAAATTGCATAAAAACAAACACTCCAAAATTTCGACACTGATTATTTAAAAAGGAACCCTTAAGAGGCTAAAAAATCGGATGAGGCCATGTATATTTAATGCAAAATTTTAATTTTTGTTGAACTCTTCTTCACTCAAAAGTAAAATAAGAAATAAAAAGAAAAAATAAGTAAAATAAGGTTTAAAAAAATAGTGAAATTAATTTTAATGAACTTTAGATTTAGTTTCTAAATTGGAAAGTTTCTATTATGAACAACAAGGAAAAATTTCTGTTGTTATACGTACAACTTACGTCAATGGATAGAAAAATATTCATTGCATACACAGAATAATGGCGGGAGAATCTATAAGCATATATAATGACCCTGACAGTATAGGGGAGCACTGCACTCCCTATACACTTAACTTATAATATCCTACTGATAAGGATCGTCAGATATATAGATGTGGGATTGTGATTTCATCAACTGAGATTGCATTTTTTAGCATTTTCATTGCATTAAAGGGTAAAGTAGTCAGGTCATGTATTTAATCCACTCTTCTAATTTGATGAGCGAAATTTGAGGGAGCATTCAATCACACGATCTTTCCACTCTCTTCAACTTCCTTCAAATCTTTACAGTCTCTTTCCAATCGAATCAACTTCTCATTCCGCCGCTTTCAACTCCAAAAACACATTCCCAATTGAAAACCCTAACCCAATCCCGACGCTCACCACAGTTCCGGCAACAGCAAAGTCCAACGCTTCCATCAACACAGCATAAACCGCGTCCATCAACCGACCAACAATTCGAAAAATTTCCAAAAGACGAGAGATTTCGAACACCACAGAGCCTAACGTTGATGAATCGTCGCGAATTGGTAATTTTCTGATTGTCCCGGTTCCTATTTCGTGAAGTTATGTTTGCTGATTTCAATTGCTTAATCTATTTAATTTCGTTTTTGTGTGTGTTTAGATGTCCACAATTTTGGTGTTTTTGCATAGCGTTGTTTTCGATTTGCTTATTGCGATTGATTTTGTTGCTTAATTCTTCTTGTGGTTGCTTTATTCCGTGATAAATATATTTTTTTTGGAATAATATTTGTTTGTTAAAATTTTTTGCTTAATCATTTCAGAATGTTGCTTAATTTCGTGTAAAATGTGCTTATTGTTGTGTAATATTTGAAATCTTGCATTTTGGGTACCAAAAATTGCTTATTTGCGCTAAATTGTGCTTACATTTGATACATATTTAGGTATGTGCTCCCTCTGTACAATGTTTACTTTGTTGAACAGTTTGCTTATTCTGGTCGAGAAGATGCTTATTTTCTTGTTAAATGTGCTTATTTTTTGTTGTCTGGTTTGTGTATTGAATTTTTTTGGTTGGTGCTATTAGAAGTGTTGCTTTTTCTGTATAGTTGATTGCTTACTTTGTTCTTACCTCTGCTTAATTTGGCTATTAAAATTTTGCTCAAGCTATTCGAAATGTTGCTTAAGTATTGAGATACTTTGCTTACTTCCAAAAAATGCCTCCTATCCTGTTCTGAATCGATTTTTTTTTTGTGCACCTTTAGTTCACAAGTGACATAAAGGAAAGAATCCAGCTGCTAGCGACGCTGAACAACAGTTGCAGCATTTTGAGAAGAAAATAAAATCACTCCATTTCAGGAGTTCTCCTAAATATTTTAGTTATTTGAAATGTTACTTACTTTGTTGGACAATATGCTTAATTTAATCTATTGTTGTTTCATTTGTTTGAGAATTTGCTCAATTTCGCACTTATATTGTAAAAATTTGCTTATTTTGTACAAAAGAATGCTTATTTTGTGCTAAACTATGCTTATTCTGGGTACGCCAAGTTTTTTTATTGCTTATTATGGACATTGCTTAATTTGTTGAATTTTTTGCTTATCCTATTCGAGAGTGTGCTTAGTTATTGAGATACTTTGCTTACTTCATAATCTTGCTTACTTCAATTAACAAGTGACGGAAAGGAAAGAATCCAACTGATGAGGCAACTGATCCCGATGCCGGATAGGTTCAGCCTATTGAAAAGGAAATAAAATCACTTTATTTCAGGAGTTCTTCAGAATATTTTAGTGTTCTAATTGCTAAACTTAATTCGAAGTAGAGGAATAGAGCCCGAGGGATGGGATTCGAACAACTGTTGCATTTCTCATTGACCAACATTTTTGTATTACAATGTCAGTTACTATCAATGCAATTTTTTACTTTTTGTGCTGCGAACGTTTGATTTTTGTGCTGCAAGTTTTTTATTATGAAAATATATTACACAAGAAATGCCTTATCGCAATCACTGCAACGCACTTCAAAACGAGATGCAACATTGTGAAGGGCCATACATTCCATAACTTAATTCCCTCACATTTTATTATAACACCAATATATAAAAGTAGGCCTCACATTCCACTAACTTTTTATATCCACTTTATTTTATAAAGTCAAACAATTTCTTAAAACTCGTGCCGGTCAAATATAAGACATTTAATCACGGACGGAAAGAGTATGGAACAATATTTTGCATTATTTATTAAGAATGTTGCATTGTCGACAAGAAACCAAGATAGATACACCTACAATACTAATAGGAATTAAGTAACTTATCATGTCATAAAACATGAAAGACGTAAATTTAGAGACGAAATAAAATATTAAAATCCAATAATAATGGAAGAAATCATATATTGAGAATCCAATATTCTGTTCACCACATAATTAGGAATTGGGTTATCATAAAACGTGAAGGGCGTAAATTTAGGAAGAGCAAGAAACTGACTAAAATACATATACCAATTATAAAGGTCCCTACATATTTCGATTTTTTAAATAGTTTTTGGACGGGTGATGTGGCATAATCATGGCCATCAATTTCATAGATTGGGTGGACGAAAATGGTAGGATGTTATTTTTCCAAAATGTGATATTTTTTAAGTGCATCCCTGGCAGTATATATCCATTTAAATATTTGGCCAATAAAATTGTAAGCTGAATTGCTCTTCATTCTTTGCGGGTTCCCTCTCATTTTTTTTCTTTTTTTTTTTTTTTTTTCCTTTTCTTATCCTCTAATTGATTAGATTCCATTTTCGAAATAAGCTAATTCCCAAAATTGAACATTTTATTGTTGGAATAGACTAGAGAGAATCTAATAATACTATAAATACTAGCATAGCATAGTATATGTTAACCTATAAATAAATGGCTTGCAACCTGTTGCTTATAATTATATTAGCATGCTCCCTTTATCATTAAAAACAAATACTCCCCCGTCTCCAAAAAATATGCACTTTGGTTTCGACATGAATTTTAATACTACAAAATTGGTAAAGTAAAAGAGAGAGAAAAAAAGTAATTTAGGTATTGTTAATGGAGAATATTCGAACTAAAAAGGAAAGAGTACATATTCTTGTAGGACGGAGGAAGTATTTTATTTTTCATTTTTTGGAATGTATGTGTTGGAAAAAGGAAGAAGAATAAATGGCCGCCCACATTTATTAAGTGTAGAGTTCCTAGTTGTAGTGTGTTTCCAATACTCATTTATTGGTGTATTTCAAATCTCCCTATAAATACTAGGGAGATGAGCATATCAAACACATCAAGAAATACAATCTCTTTACTTTTTAGATCAATATGCATATCCAATCTTTTTATATCTCTCTCGATTACCATCTCTAAGATGGTATCAGAGCAGGAAACGAATAAAAAACCTCCAATGGAGGTAAGCCAAATACAAAATCTCGAACTATTGATCGAGACAATCTCAAATCTAATTGATTTGTATAAAGCCAACAAAAACCAAACCCAAAATTCCTACCAACCAAAAAACCTCGGCGTAGGGTCCAAACACATTGTTGAAGCAAAGACAACGGCGAACAACCGAAGGATTACTGCCTCAAACCTCGTTGAATACGAACATGGGGTATACGGTGGTTTAACGCCACTGGCTGTTGCAGCACCAGACACCAACGCCGGAGAAAACAAGGGGGAACGGGTGGCTGCTGTAGTAGGCAACCAGTCTGCAGCGCCACCCGTCACAGACAACAGCAACGGCGGAAGCAGTAGCACCAGACAGTAGCAGCACCCGTCGCAGGCTAAAGCTGCGTCGGCAGAGGAGGCTGTGCAGCGAGAAAGCCAAGGGTCGGCGGTGGAGGCTGTGCAGCGTCGGCGACGAAGACAAGGGTGCCGCGTGGAGGAAGGCCGGCTACCCCAAGAAGAAGCCGATCTCCAACTCCGTCAAAACCAGTCTCCAGCTTCCCGTCGGAAATCACGAATTTGAAGAAGTTTTGGTTGAGGCAGAAGCTGTTTTGATGGAGGCAGAAGCTACGGTTGAGTGGGATAACCCTCATACATACAAAATTGCCAAATGCCCCCCCAAGTCCAAGCCCCTCTAAAAAAATACCCCACTCATCTCTCACTTTGCAAAATGGTCCCCAAACTCTCAGACATTCCCAAAATATACCCCACCTCCAACCTTCTTCCACTGTACATCCCTAATCAATCCAAAATTATCAAAAAACACCCCAATTGTCCAAAAAATATCAAAAAAGCCCCCAAATGGTCAAAATTTCCGAAAAAATCCCTCCATCTTTCGAAAATTCAAAAATTACATCCCATATTTTTGAATTTAAGCCATCCATCCCATATATAAATTCTTTCCAGCCTCTTGCGTACTCATCATCCTCCCACATAGGACCTAAAGACTACCACTGGATTTTTGACTGTGGGGCAATCGATACCATGTCCTTCGATGCATCCGATTTCCTTGATATCTCCCAGTCCACAAAAACTTATGTTCAAACTGCCAGTGGGGAGTTAGCACAAGTGAAAGGGGCGGGCACGATCACTATCTCACCAACCCTTTACCTCTCGAACTGCCTTTATGTTCCGTCATTGTCCCACAAACTTTTATCTGTTAGTCATGTAACAAGAGATCTCAACTGCAAATTGCTAATGCAACCCCGTTTTTGTATGTTACAGGATATCAAGACGGGGACGATAGTTGGGCGTGGCACTGAGCGACATGGACTGTACTATGTGGATGAGATAGCCCAACAGAGTACTGCGATGCTGACTCACGGACTAACTGACAGACAGATTTGGCTCTTACATCGCCGGTTAGGGCATCCATCTATAGGATATCTTCGTCTACTCTTTCCCGAGTTAGTTTCTTCTACACATGTTTTGAATTGTGAAACTTGTGTTTTGGCAAAAAGTCACAGACATTCTTTCAAATTAAACAATACTAGAGAAAAATCACCGTTTGCGTTGATTCACTCTGATGTGTGGGGTCCTGCCCCAGTTACTGGAGGACAAGGCTTTAGATATTTTTTGTTATTTATTGATGATTTTTCACGTATGACTTGGATTTATTTTTTGAAAACAAAATCAGAGGTTTTTGAGAAATTTACTGAGTTCTATCATCTTGTCCAAACCCAGTATAACTCAAAAATTCAAATCCTTAGATCTGATAATGGGAGGGAATACGTGAACTCCAGGATGACATCTTTCTTCACTAAAAAGGGCCTTGTCCACCAAACTTCGTGTGCTTATACGCCCGAACAGAATGGGTTAGCCGAGCGAAAAAACCGATACATCCTTGAGATCACCCGTGCACTCCTTATAGAGTCTAGTGTCCCTAAATCCTTTTGGCCGGAAGCCATCGCAACAGCTGTTTACCTCCTCAATCGTCTTCCCACAGGAATCCTAAACTTTAAAACCCCCTTAGAAGTCTTCTCTTCCCAAAACTCGATCCCATCATCTCTCGCCCTTGAACCCAAAATTTTTGGGTGCACAGTTTTTGCTCACATACCCAAAATGACCGTGATAAATTCTCACCATGTGTAGTCAAATGTGTCTTTTTGGGTTATGGGAAAAATCAAAAAGGGTATAGATGCTATGAGCCGTCGACAGATCGCATGTATGTTACTATGAACTGTGACTTTGTTGAGAATGAATACTTCTATTGCCAATCTAGCGGTCAGGGGGAGAGTGAGACAGGAAACCAAAACAGTGACGCACTAAATTGGCTACCTTTGTGGGGAGAAACCATTCAGGGGGAGGATATTCAAAGGGAAAACAATCAACCTAGCCTACCAGAGCCAAATCCTGTCACAGAAGTCGGTCCAATGGAGGAAGTTAGTAGTAACACCGGACAGTCAGATTCCCAAGAACAACACATGCCACTTCAGGGCACTGCCAAGCTATCTGACCAGTCCTTGAATCCTGAGGTAAATACTTCTGATCCCAATATTGGTACCTTACCTGAAACCACTAACAGTGACAGGGAAACCAAAAGCAATACAGATACAGATGAGCCACCTACTGAACAAGCGGCAGATTGCCTCACAGAAGTACAAGAGTGATTCCTCCTCGAAGATACTCACCAGACTGGAAGGGGCGAAAACCTAAATACTCTGTGGCAAATCTTACTCAGGGCCACCTCACTGAAATGGCTAGGGCATTCGAAGCTGCAATTTATGAAGAAGAAGAGATTCCGCAGTCCTTCGAAGAGGCAATGAAACACAAACACTGGAGGGAAGCCATGAAGAAAGAGATTAATGTCTTGATAAAAAATAAAACATGGGAGAAGTGTACTTTACCTTCGGGAAAGAAACCAGTTGGATGTCGTTGGATCTTCACCATAAAAAGACGTGCAGATGGTTCAATCGAGAGATACAAGGCAAGATTGGTTGCTAAGGGATATACTCAGGTATATGGAATAGACTATGAAGAGACTTTCTCCCCTGTGGCCAAGCTTAACACAGTAAGAACTCTTCTATCTGTAGCTGCATGTAAAGAATGGCCGTTATACCAGTTCGATATTACCAATGTCTTTCTTCATGGAGAACTTGAGAAAAATAAAGAAGTATACATGGAAGTTCCCCCAGGGTTTTATGAAGAATTTGGAAAAGGGCAGGTGTGCAGACTAAGAAAAACCCTTTATGGGTTAAAGTAGTCCCCCAGAGTATGGTTTGGAAGATTTTGCCAAGCAATGTTCAAACATGGCTTCGAACAGAGCCATTCAGATCACACACTATTCCTAAAGAAGAGGAACGGCAAAATGACATGTCTAATCATATATGTTGACGACATGATCATAACAGGAGATGATACCGAAGAGATCCAAAATCTGAAGGAGAATCTGTTTAAGGAGTTTGAAGTGAAGGACTTGGGAGCATTGAAGTACTTTCTAGGAATTGAAGTGTTGAGATCTAAACACGGGATATTCCTAAGACAAAAAAAGTATGTACTTGACATGCTAGTCGAAACGGGCCTACTGGACTACAAGCCTGCGGAAACCCCAATGATACCCAACCATGGGCTGAAAATTGTGGATGGAGCTAAACCTACAGATCGTGAAAGGTATCAACGGTTAGTAGGAAAACTTATCTATCTTGCTCATACCCGCCCCGATATCTCATATGCAGTTGGCATTGTGAGTCAATTCATGCATCAACCGCAGGAAGATCATATGAATGTTGTCCTGAGAATTGTGAGGTATTTAAAAGGAACAATTGGTTATGGGATATTCTTAGAAAAGAAAGAAGATTTGGAAATCGATGGATACACCGATGCCGATTGGGAAAATAATCCAGTCGATAGAAAGTCTACTGCAGGGTTTTTCACCTTTGTTGGGAGTAACTTGGTCACTTGGAGGAGCAAGAAACAGAAAGTTGTAGCCCTGTCAAGTGCGGAAGCCGAATTTCGAGGGTTTAGAAGTGGTCTTATGGAGATACTTTGGCTTAGAAGATTGTTAACAGAAATTGGCTTTCCACCGACACAGAGAAGTCAACTTTTTTTTGACAACAAAGCAACAATCAGCATTTCAGAGAATCCTGTACAACATGACAAAACAAAACATGTCGAAGTTGATCGACACTTTATCAAAGAAAAACTCGAAGGCGACATCATCGAATTTCCATTTGTTCGATCTGAGGAACAACTTGCAGACATACTGACCAAGGCATTGTGTCATAAAGTCTTCAAAGAATTTCTGGGCAAGTTGAATATCGGCGATACCGTTGCTCAACTTGAGGGGGGTGTTGGAAAAAGCAAGAAGAATAAATGGCCGCCCACATTTATTATGTGTAGAGTTCCTAGTTGTAGTGTGTTTCCAATACTCATTTATTGGTGTATTTAACGAGACTCAAATCTCCCTATAAATACTAGGGAGATGAGCATATCAAACACATCAAGAAATACAATCTCTTTACTTTTTAGATCAATATGCCTATCCAATCTTTTTATATCTCTCTCGATTACCATCTTTAAGAGTATGCAATTTAAGTCATATATTTATTCTCTTCTATTTAAAGTAAGTGCATCCCATCGCTCAACTAGATAAACTATTACACAGACATTCTATTATAAAATCAATATATGAAAATAGAACTCATATTCTACTAATTTATTTTCTTATTTTTAGTTATAAAGTCAAATAATTTTTTAGAAATCATGTCGAATCAAAATGTGACTATATACGGCAAATAGAGGTTAAAGTTTGTAGTGATCACGTAAGCAGGGATAGAGAGGCATATAGTAGCATCACTTTATAAACTACCAAGAACAATATATAATCCGCATCATGATTAATGCATTGTAATTGTATTGTAACACAAAACGCGCTGAAATCGAGCTTGAAAACTAAATATTGCCTGCTCTTAAACAAATAAAAGAACCAAGGTTCCGTAAATGGGCTTTTACCTGAGCCATCCCTCATTACTTTTACACTATCAATAACTGAGAATGTTTATCCCTACACTATTATAAATTGCTAATATACAAAAAAAAACTAAAAAAAAAAAAGGAAAAAGGGTGAAGAAACGGTTAGTCAAAAATACCAGAAATGGTGAAATGCCATGATTTCCTCCACACGAAAACATAGAAATCAGTTATATCAACACTAAAAAGAAGGTGGAATCAACAATTCCCCCTCAAATTCCTACACCACTAATTCCAACCTTACTACAAAACCAACACTCCAAAACTATGCATCAAGAAGTCGAAGCAAAGCCACAGCTTTGATCCATAATAACTCTTTTATTTTTTTAGTTTTTCCTTTCCTTTTTAACAAAAAGTAGTTCATTCTCCTGTAACAACAAAAAAAATTCCCCAAAAAAACAACAAAAAAATCGTTACAAACAAAATGGCGCAAATGAGCGAACAAGATTATGCTCGCGAAAAAGAAGAAGAATCCCATAGCGAGAACCGGCGGAGCAGAAGCGACAACGGCTCGTTCAAGTTCAACGTGGCGGCACCGGAGTTCGTGCCAACGATGGCCTCCGCCACCGCCCAGGTGCCCGTAAGCGGCTACTTCTACCCGTGCTTCCCATCGATGGACGGCACCACGGGCAGCTGGATTTACGTGTCCGATCAA
Organism: Salvia hispanica; assembly: GCF_029641045.1. Taxonomy (NCBI): domain Eukaryota; kingdom Viridiplantae; phylum Streptophyta; class Magnoliopsida; order Lamiales; family Lamiaceae; genus Salvia; species Salvia hispanica. The sequence goes on from NC_142692.1 coordinate 11,384,189, forward strand.
GAAATCAGCCTCCCTTCTTTGGCTCAGCCTAAACCTAATGGCAAAGTCGCCTCCCCTCACAATGCCCAGCACCAGCCCAAGGATTCCGCCCTCTCCGAGGAGCTCAAGCACAAGATCATCAAACAGGCGGAATACATGTTCAGCGACATGAGCATGCTGGCCAATGAAACCCTCGTCAAACACGTCAATAAGGACCCTGAAGGCTACGGTGAGATGAGACAGAGTTTGTGAAATTAAATCCCTCAATTTTGATGTTGATTTGTTTTTTTTTTTCCAGTCCCCATCAATTTCGTATCCACTCTGAAGAAATTGAAATCGCTGAACGTGAACAACCAGATGGTGGCGCAGGCTCTTCGTTCCTCATCGAAACTGGTAATTAATTGAGGATTTGATTGATTCAGCATAGTTTGTTAAATTCTGTTACTATGTAGATGGTGAGCAACGACGGGAAGAAGGTGAAACGCATGCATCCGTTCACCGAGAAAGAGAAGGAGGAGCTGCAGCTGCGAACTGTCATTGCTGAAAACCTCCCCGACGATCACTCCCATCAGAAAATCGAGAAAATGTTCAACGTCGTTGGAAAGTAGGAACCTCAATCTTTCCCTTGCTTCGTATCATATCTGCATTATGCGTATTATACATAATGTTATGTGTATGCTGCAGTATAAAGTCGATCCGCATATGCCAACCACAGGAGCATAATTCGTCGAGGTCTTCAAAGGGCGATATAGTTATTAGCAACAAGGTAAAACAAATTAAGGTTATCGTGCCATGTATAAGTATCTTATCTAGTTATTGTTGATGGTGTAGCTTCACGCGCTGGTGGAGTATGAGAACCTCGAGACAGCAGAGAGAGCAGCGGAGAAGCTAAACGACGAGAGGAACTGGAGAAAGGGGATGCGAGTGAGAGTGATGCTCAAGCGCTCCGTATGTCTAAACACCCCACAATGCCTATTTATATTAGTAATTCCTATTTCCTCTAAACGCAAATGCAAATGCAGCCAAAGTCTGTGCTCAAGTGCCGCAAGTCAGAATTCGACGTCTGTTTTGATGATGAAGAATCCTCCCGGCTCAGCAACTCAGAAACTGAGGTACCTCTGCCACTCACTATTGTTTATTACTTATAAATTAATCTGAGAGAAAACGTGCAGGCTGATGAGAATGGAGCAACACTGAAGAGGAGCTGGTCCAAAAACAGAGGGAAAGCAAAACAGCAGCAACAGCAGCCACAGCGGCCGCAGCTGCAGGCCACCCGCAGCCTGCCGGCGACGTCCTCTCACTTCGGCACCAACTTCCCCGTCAAGGGACCCAGGATGCCCGACGGGACTCGAGGATTCACCATGGGGCGGGGAAAGCCGCTTGCCATCCAAGTTTGATTGATTAGGATTTCAATTAATTCATTAATTCAACTAGGAAGTTGTCTTTGTCGAACAAACAAGCTAGTTCCATTGGTCTTTTTCCATACTTAGGGGTGTAATGCCTCTGAATGCTTCGTAATAGCTATTTTTGGGTTTTCCATTTTTTTTTGTATAGTTCCGCTCACTCGTTGAGCTGGGAGTTCGCTACATGGGAGACAACCCTCGGTTCTCCATAGCTTTATACTATCATACACTATTTATTTTTTTTATACACTAGGAGTATTTTTTTTTTTGTTGGTTGTTGTGGTTTTTCAAACATGGAGTCGAGTTATGGAAATAGAGCAAAGTAAGCAAGAAAGATTCATGATGTAAATTCCATAATTGTATAGTACTATTTGATTTGTTTCAAGGATGATGAACATATATGCTTTTGTAACTCCTAGACCGTGATATCTAACACTAACTAGATATTGGTCCATCATGCCTTCTTCAGAATTCTCCAAAACCACCATTTTACCCAAGTTGTTAGTGACCTAATAGAGCATCTATCAAGTTCATGATCTAAGGTGACACTGGTTGGATTCCCTATCTTCACAATCATTATCTACACGTGTTGCATTGCATGCATGTGTTTCACTCGAGCTTATTTCTTCATGCACTAAGACGTGACCAATTCCAACATCTTCCCTCAATTCAAGCGACGTTAAGGAACAAAACCTAAGTTTGTGTTAGAAGTGATAGCAAAAGTGATCCGGCCACTGTGTGTAATGTCAAGTTGTCTAAGCCTTGATGATCAACATGTGAGTGCAGCATGTGGTGCACGAGAGAAACCAATCATCAACCTCACACGAGCTGAAGTTGTGAATGAGCCAAAAGTGACAGCTAAGGTGGAGGACCACCCTTGTACTTGGAGAGACGTGTTGATCAAAGGACTGAAGAAGAAAGATTATTTGTAGAGTTAGTTTTGACTTAGGTTGTAAACATGTTTTAATCTTGTACTGAGTAGATTAGAGTAATATTCTAGATAGTTCGAATGTGGAATATATGTAGGTGTTCTTGAACTTTGTTCTCATCAATGAAAGCTAGCAACTTCTCTATCAATGCATTTTTAGCATATTCTTGTTCATCTTTCTTCTTCATGGATTCCACGGCATGTTTTCAGTTTGTTCTAAACTTGGTGGCTTTGTGAAAATAGCAGCATTACAATCCGTTGATGATTCGTGTCGTACATTCCAGTTCCTTCCTCCCCTTTTCGTCTCTCACAAAGTGCGCGCCTATTTTAATATGCTTCGTTCAAACATGAAGAATAAGATTTGAGGCTAAGGCGATCGCACTCAAGTTATCTACCGATATTGTTGGTATTCTTCTCGACTTAATTCTCAATTCACTCAGAAGTGATTACGTACATCCACATCACCTCAGAGGCATCATGCGCTAGACTTTGTTACACTGCCTCACCGGCAGATCTGGGGGGCAGGACCAGGTCGTCCCCTCTCGGCCCTTCAGAGAGCCTAAATTTTCTCATCAATCGAGCCAAAAATAGCATATTTACCCCCTCCATGGAGTGTAAAAATATACTATTGTTTTCAACAAATGTCATGTGAAATGTAGTAGTCCAATGGTTTAGTTGGGTTTTTAACAAGAACATATTTTTTCCATTCTTTACTTTTTTAAGTATTTTATCAATTCATATTTCTTCTTATTATCAAAATAAAATCTTTAAATACTTTATGAAATCTAAACTTTTCTAATTTACATATATTATTTTGTTAAATTTAGTTTTTGGTCAAAATCATTTTCAATATTGTGTTTATTTTTTTTTCCTAAAATACTTATAATTTGTGATCCATATTGCATCTTATTATCTATGTAACAAAATAAATAATTTAAATATTTATGAACCTAAATAATTGTTACTCTACTTATATCACTTTTGTATATACTAATAGGTTTGTGTTAAAATGACAACCCCTCTTAAAGTGACACAGTGACACCACTTATACAGCAATATTATAAACGCTACACAACAATATTACAAACACTACACATCAATCTATAGATTGTTGTATAGTGTGTCGGATATTGCTGGACAAAAAAAATTGCTGGATAAAGACCAACAAATTGCTGGCCATCTTTTTCAGATTTTTTTTTAAATTTTTTTTGCCATGTGGCAGCTTATTATTCGTCCACGTGTACAAATGATTGGCTAGGAATGGTGGTATGGTGTTATTTTAAGGGATGGTGGCACCCTAACATGCCCCCTATACTATGATTTTGGATGTATATAATATTTTCAATGATTTCAAATTTTTAGAGGAATGATACATATATGCAAGCTAATGCATGTTTATATTTTATTAATGAAGCTAGTGCTAATTGGATATTAATATAATATTTTATTTTATTATTAAAATAATATTAAATTATATTAATATTTAAAATATTAAATTCCTCCCCCTCCATTTTCAGAGTCTAGATTCGCCAGTGCTTTGCCTCTGTGCTCAACCTTGAAACCACCAACTGCTATTTAGCACACCACGAGATCATATTTGACCCATAGTACACACAATATTTGGTCATAGATCTACTCTCGTCAAGAGCCAATGCCCAAACAGAGTTGGAGAAAGTTGCAATTTTCTTATTCGATCTTGTAATGTGACTATCATAGTCTAAGGTTCCAGCCAGAAAACCTAGGATCCTAGGTACGACCTTCGAATATGAATCAAGGTACGCTTTTGTTTTATAGTTTATGCTCCTTTTCCACTGTTCTCGGTTATCATCATAGAGAATTTTATATAATTGTTCATTCATTATACCAACAATATCTCCAATTAACATAGACTAAATTTATTTTACGCTTAAATTGTTGTTATTCATATCCAACACATTGTACCTACTTTAATTTATTTATACTGAAATTTACACGTTATTGTTAAAATTCATTCCAATGACTACCATCAATTTAATTTGTTTTTTAGATAGATAGAGAGAGTATTATTAACAGTAAAAGTTTTCATTAAATCTCTTTAAACGTTAGCCAACGAATCCTTCAGAAAAAATAGAATAAAATTACCATCAATTTAATTTGTTTAAATTTTTTGGTAAGCATTATAATTCGATAAATATATGACGTGATATATAGGTCATGGCAATATCACTGATGATTTGCAATTTCTAAATTTTCAAACACATGACCTTTCCATTTTCAGGTAAGAGCGCACTTAGCTAATTAGTATATTTCAGATTCTACTTCTTCTGCCGTATTTAATTAAAAAGTTACACAGTGGGTTTAGACTTTAAACGTTTTGGGAAATGATTAATATATAGGGAAAATGGTGGACACACATGACTTCGACTTTATAAAGCATCCGCCTTTGAGTTTACATCCAGTTGACTATTTATCAACATTTTTAACTGCAATTGGTATAAGTCAAATATTGATTGGAATTTTCATTGATATTAAATTCTTCTAAAATACGGAATTTTTTTGGTTCTGGTGGGATCTAACCATATCCTTCATTTTATCAAAAGAATGATAAATGTTTATGAGAATTGATAATGAGGCATAAATACAAACGCTCGCATAATCGCGTTAAATTCCATGCATAAGAAATTGACTAATAAGTATGTGAGTTTGAATCCTATTAGTGCTAAGTTATTTGCGACATTCTTATGCATGTAGTTTAATGTGCATATGTATGCTTCATATATTCCCAATTCTTACATGGTAAATATGATTGTCGGGGGTGCGTTAAAATGACAACACCTCTTAAAGTAACACATTACCATTATTCTTTATTTTCTAGTTAATCATTTGTACACGTGGACGAATAATCAGCTGCCATGTGGCAATCATAAAAAATGCTCAAGGGTAAATTTTCTCGGCCAGCAATATCCAGTACGCTACACAGCAATATCCAATACGCTACACAACAGTTTACATCAATTTTTTCTCGGTCATCAATATCCAATACGCTATATATTGTTGTCTAGCATTTATACTATTGTTGTGTAGCGTTTATAATATTGCTGGATACGTGGTGTCACAGTGTCATTTTAAGAGGTGTTGTTATTTTAACACAAACACATGATTCTCACTTCATCTAACCCCTCTATATACACTTTAATTACATGAGTAGGGTTGAGTTAACTTATTAGTGTAGAAATGTAAACATCACATTGAACATATAAAGTTGCTGCATTTAGTTGAAATAGTTGCATTTTTAGAAAAATAAATTTTCGTCCCTTAAATCTAGCAAAGAGATACATCTATCCATCGTAAATCTTTATAACTGTATGGGTGAAAATAATTACCGATTCCCACGATAAAAAAAATTGAGCTTATATTTAAAGCTATTCTTATATAAGTATTTACATTTATTTTAAATAGATGATGATAGACCTTAGAAGTATGTAAATAGTTTCCTCTTCCCACAAATGCGTTAATCACAAAATTCTGGTGGGGTATTACTTTGAAAAAAATTGACCAATTAAACCATAGAAATTTGATAATGCTATTTTACCAACCACCAACGAGAAAAAAAAAAAGAGAGGAGGATTTACAAGTTGCACTTATACGCGGTAACAAACTAAATCAAGCCTCTCGATCTCTCTATATATATCCTTCCCTCCAACACAAATTTAATATCAACTCATTTCCTACAACCATTCATCACTTGTACTTTTTGTTTAGAAATGGGTGCGAAATGCAGAGGAGCATTTTTTCTTTTAGTTGTAGCTGCAGCAGCATCGACATTCGGCGTTGCTTCAGCAAACAAGGAGTGGAGCACCGTGGCCGGAAACTGGAACCACACGGGGGCCGATTTCTGGTGGCAGAGGCACCCAAATGGAACTCAGGCGGCGTCCAAGAGAGTGATCGTTGGTGGAGACCAAAACTGGCGTTTCGGGTTCAACTACACTAACTGGGTCATCAACAACACCCCCTTCTTCTTAAACGACACCTTAGGTAATTAACATAATTGTTGAGCAGACAATTTCATACTAATGTGTCGTTCGAGTACGCATTAAATAACCTTACAGTGGTTGCATAATGATTAATGCATATATATAATTATCCGATGTGTGATGCTTGCAGTGTTCAAGTACGATCCACCAAACGACACGACATTCCCTCACAGTGTTTACCTGTTGCCTGATTTCTGGAGCTTCCAAAACTGTGACCTGAGAAGGGCGAGGAAGATCGGAGATGTGAACGCAGGCGGTGGGGATGGCTTCGAGTTCGTGCTCAAGAGGTGGCAGCCTTACTATTTTGCCTGCGGCCAACATGACGGCATCCACTGCAAAGATGGCCTCATGAAATTCGCTGTTTGGCCCTTGATCCGTTGGTTCTACTGATTATCAACAACAACATATTAATACGGAGAATAAGATTGATTTTTGTTTCTGCAGTGCGTACGTGTGATTTTGTTATTCCACTACTTTCATTTCTTTTTCTTTTTCATACTCCTTTTGTTACTCATCTTGCTACATCTACATTCATGAAGCAATATCTGTAACAGTTGATTTTGTATTCATCACGTCAATCAAGTTATTTTACTAAATATTATTGCTGTTTTGGCTTTTCACTTTTTAGCTGAAGAGAAAATAATTAATATTCCCGAGGAAATGTTTATTGATGGTTCAAATAGGTCCATTAAGAGATATAATGCCGTGTAGTCAATTTAGTACCAATATAATTATAGCCAATTTTCATTTTTATAACAAAATTGCCTTTGGTTTTTATAATCAAATTAGACCAGAAACTGCATTTTCACAATTTCTCTCTCATTTTGATTTTGATCTATACTCCTTAACCTATATATTTCAGCCAAACAAAAACCCTAATCTATGCTCAACAATTTTTTTCCTTTATCATTTAGGTTAGCATCGAATATTTTCACATTTTTTTGCGTTTAGTATAGCAATCAAACACGTTTTGGTAATTAAGTTGAATTCCAAACGAGGTTGGTAACAAAACATTCTTTTGTATTAAAATTGATTGTAATTTGGCATTGATAATTGAGTTCTGTTCTAGTAGTACTACTAATCTAATTTAGTGAGTAAAATAAACGCCAAACCATTATTTGTATGAGCTATTTCCAAAAGCTTGTAATTTGATTTTCTCCGAAATGCCCCTCCCAAAATCTCTACTCAGACCTAGAGCGCTCCACACCCTCTCTTCCCAGTCCAAACCGCTCACTTCACCTCATCCTCCTCCGCCGCCGGATACCTTCCTCGTCGACAAGGCCATATCAATTCTCAAATACCACCACCCCTCACTCCTCAACCCCTTAATCCCCCAATTCACCCCTGCAGCCGCCTCCTCTCTTCTCCTCCAATCCCAAAACGACCACACCCTAATCCTTAAATTCCTCAATTGGGCTCGCAAATTTCCCTTTTTCACCACCCACCTACAATGCCTCTGCCTCTCCATACACATTCTCACTCGCTTCAAGCTCTACAAAACCGCCCTAACACTGGCGGAACAAGCCGCCCTCACTTTTCCCGCCGACCAAACGACCGATTTGGTCTTTTCCTGCCTTGTCGACACGTACCAGCTCTGCAACTCCAGCTCCGCGGTGGTTGATTTGATGGTAAGGGCCTTGTCTAATTTGAAGCAGATTGATAGAGCTTTGAATTTTGTGAATTTGGCTACAAATCATGGTTTCCAGCCTAGTGTGTTGTCATATAATTCGATTTTGGAGGCGATTATTCGGAGTAAGGCTTCTGGATGTGTAGAGTTAGCCAACACTGTGTATAATGACATGCTGCATAAAGATGTTTCCCCCAATGTTTTTACTTACAATATATTGATTAGAGGGCTGTGTGCAAATAAGACTATTGATAGGGGGTTGGATTTCTTTGAGAAGATGGAGAAAAGGGGTTGTTTGCCCAATGTGGTTACATATAACACCTTGATGGATGCCTATTGTAAATCGGGCAACATCGATGAGGCGTATGCATTACTGGAACTGATGTGGGAAAAGAATTTGGTGCCTAATGTGATTACTTACAACGTTATCATAAATGGATTGTGTCGAGAAGGGAGGATGAAGGAGACAGGCAAGGTTTTTAATGATATGAAGGGTCAGGGCTTGGTTCCAAATGAAGTTACATATAATACAATTATCAATGGGTTCTGTAAAGAGGGGAACTTTCACCAAGCTCTTGTTTTACACGCGGAGATGGTTAGGAATGGCTTGTCTCCCACTGTAGTCACTTATACTTCTCTGATAAATAGCATGTGTAAATCCAGAAATATGCGTCGTGCCATGGAGTTCTTCGACCAGATGCAGATCAGGGGACTGAACCCTAATGAGAAAACTTATACAACTTTAATTGATGGTTTCTGTCAGCAGGGGTTCATGGATGAAGCATACAGATTTTTGAATGAAATGATAAACAGGGGCTTTTCGCCCTCAATAGTGACATACAATGCATTGATCAATGGGCATTGTGTGGCAGGTAGAATCGACAATGGAGTGGAAGTGATTAAAGATATGACTGCAAAAGGAGTGTCTCCAGATGTAGTAAGTTACAGTACAATCATATCTGGTTTCAGTAGAGATTCTCGTTTGGATGAGGCATTCCAAATGAAAGAGGAGATGGTTAAGAAGGGGATTTTTCCAGATGCCATTACTTATTCGTCTTTGATGCAAGGTCTTTGTGCAGAGAGGAGACTAACTGATGCTCGTGAAATGTTTGAAGACATGTGGAGACTAGGTTTGCAGCCTGATAAGTGTACATACACTACTCTTATAAATGCTTGTTGTGCTGAAGATGATATGGAAAGTGCAATGTATCTCCACAATGAAATGATCAATAAAGGTGTTCTTCCTGATGTTGTTACCTACAGTGTGTTGATAAACGGGCTTAATAAGCAGGTTCGCAGTAAGGAAGCAAAGCGGCTGCTTTTCAAGCTGTTCTATGAAGAGCATGTTCCTTCTGATGTTACTTATGATTTGCTGATAGAGGGCTGTAGTAGCATTGAATTTCAGAGCAGCGTAGCACTTATGAAGGGATTCTGCTTGAAAGGTTTGATGAATGAAGCTGATCGAGTTTTTGATGAAATGCTTCAGAGCAACCACAAGCCTAGTGAAGCAGTTTACAATGTTCTCGTACATGGCCATTGTAAAGCAGGAAATTTGCAGAAAGCAATCGATCTATACATGGAAATGGTGCAACACGAACTTGTTCCTCATGCTGTTACCATTATTGCTCTTGCTAGAGAACTTCACAAAGTGGGCAGGACGGAAGAGCTGAATCAAATTTTACAAGATATGTTAAGAAGCTGTAAAGTTATTGATGGTGACCGAGCCAAAGTCCTTTTGGAGGTGAATTACAAAGAAGGGAACATGGATAACGTTTTTCACATTCTGCAGGAGATGTCCAAGGATGGCCTGCTTCCCAATGATTTTAAGACTGCATAGGCTTGTGACGTTATTTTATATGGAATCATTAAGCTGTTTGTGTAAAACATAACAATGGGCTGGGTATGCAACACATGTCGGACTTGCTTTTTCTCCCACAATGAAGGTTTGAGTTATGGCAGTGTGTCCAGTGGTAGTAGCCAGTTTCGAGAAGATGAAAAGAATGGCTGCTAGCTTACTGAGCCATTGTGCTAACAGAAGCCATTCTTTTTCCCTGCCAAAAGAAAATGGTGAACCAGTGTCATATCTATAGTGAGATAGACAAGGATGGCCTTGGTTTCAATTGAGGTAACAACAGCTTAGAGTTATGAACAGACATGCTGACTAGAGGAGTTGCTTCATCTGCTATCCCAAATATATCTCATAGAGAAATCATTTGTTTCTAGTTGTATTTGGACACAGTCTTGTATTTTCTTTTATAATTTTTATCAATAGTAAAGTATAGTCACCGATTTATTGTCTATTATCTGTTATGCAGGTAGTGTATTAAATCATCTACTACTAATATTTGTCACAGATTGCATACAAATTCAAAGGGGGATTTGATATGCAATATTTGTTATTGTGATAGTGCTGGAGGAAGCTCTCTCCACAAATTTATTGGTAATGGTGTTGCATTTGCATACCTCTTGTTGGCTGAACCAGTGGTACCATGGAGTGTTCATTTGCATACCTCCGTGACTCCACTGCACACACCAAAATCTATCCATTTTTGTTCACTGCTTCAATATGCTTATTGTATTCATCACATTCACATACCTATATATCCAGATTCTAAGGCCATCAGCCATCAACTCCTTAATGGTAGGCAATAATGTGTCTGTGAAGTCCTTCCAGTGTTTCCGTACAATAGGACTGCACAAACGCGCCAGAAATAATTTGTTCAAATTGTGTAATCTGGAAATGGATGTATTGTGGTGAGTAGTTGGTACCTGCAGACTTTCCAAGGCCTGGGAATTGCTGTCACGTTATCATGAAGAGCTGTTTGAACTTGAAAGATGTTTAGGTATGATTTAATGTAATTACTAGAGCATTGATCACATCCTGATATCTACACATCAAACATGTTTATTAAACAAGAATCACCAGATTTAGGATAAACTGATAGTCAAGGTTTACCATGGAAGAGTCTGAGGATGAACACCAGGGAGCATAAATGTGACGAGGGTAAATATTGGCTACTGCATCCTCAGCCTCATATCTGTAACTCGTGCACATGTATGATACATTGGCACCTTGACTAAAGTCACAGTAATCTATGATTCCTTGATGGGTTTCGTCGGGTTTGAGAGCATGTGTCGACAGATATTCATAATACCCTCTAGGTAATCCTCAACAGTCACATTTTTGTGAGCTGGGAATGATACTTGGTAGGAGTATATATTTTGAGTTTATTGATGAACTCAGAGTGATTCCTTTCAAGTTGATGACGGTTTGGTTAGTAAATTTGTTGTTTTGCATGATCACTGAAGCCAGCTGAGGCGCGTAGTGACCGGCATAGCTCTCTCCGGCTATGTACATCTCTCGGGTTTCGTACTTTGGAAACCTCTCCAACCAGTTGTGACGATAAAGGTGCAATGCTGTTTGTGCATCTCTAGTGGTGTAATCCGATTAAGGTGTAAGCATATTGTGTGGGTTTCTAAACGCTTCAGAGAGGGAATGGAGGCTCTTTTTATAGGTCTCGAGTTCTTGATGATATCATGTTGAGTTGAGTTTTCTTGTAGTAGAGTTTTATTTGCTGACCTGATTTTCGTTATATAACCATATTTAGTGACAATTATTACTGTGGTTTTACTAAGCAAATAATTGCTCAATGTAAGAACAAATACTTGGTAAAACATGAGATACCGAACACTTTCCGAGTATCGAGAGTGTTTGGTATTCACATTGTCAGAATATTTCCAAGTACTTCCGAAGAGCAACACTAGGAAATTTCCGAGCACTATAATGTACCTAATCATCGTCACAAACAAATCATAGTCAATGGGTTCACAAACTAAGTGAACAGATTGTGCATATTTGAAGTTAACTTAGACAACCTGTGCATTTATTTAAAACGAATTGTGGTTCACAACACAGCAAATCGAGGCAAATACGGGGGACGTGATTTGTGGTTTTCTTAATCAAATCAAAATAACATGACGAAGCAAAAAAAAGACCTAAAAGATTATGAAATAATTCAAACTCAACTCTAGACCCAAACTCTGGAAATTGTGAACATATTAAATTTCATGAATTCGTCATTGTCGGTTATTATCATGATTTGCACAAGGATATCAGATGCTCGGAATTCAAATTGTCCTAGGTGATCAAATCATCTATTCTCCATTTAAGATCGGAGGAGGACCATAATACTATACAACAGTACTACAGCAGTCTTATGATGGACACGATATCCAGTAAATAAAACAAAGCAGAAAACTAAAACACAATCTTGAACAAAAGAAGATTTCTTTCAAATCAAATCATTTACATATGCTAGTATAGTGCTGGTAAATCTTGATATGCAACTTTGAACTGAATTGGGAACATGCAATTGGGCATATAAGGTATTAGTTCAATATGAGGATTTAAAGGCACACACATACATTATCACCCCATTAATCATAATAGTTTATCATACCATAGATAATTCATAGCTAAATTTGACACCGTCAAACCTACAAAGAATGAGTCTTTAACCAATTCCTGCAAAGCTCTTCCAAACCAAAATTCTAAATCCCAATTTATAAATAAAAAAATGAAACGTACGACTCTGACTAGATAACTGGTTCAGCTACAACAATGAGCGTGGTCGCTGTATTAAGATTAGCTGACTGACTGCTCACGGCTCCTACGACCATTTGAAGAAGCCACCCAATAGGCCGGACTACCATAACCGTATCCATTGTAACCTTGCCTTTGGCTCCACTGACTATGATCTCCTCTCGACTGCCAAACACAAATCAACAGATGTAATATATCATGAGAGCCCTCTATATAGATTCGGTACCCTATATAATTTACTAAACAACTGCTATCCTGGACTTTGGATTTACCTGCTTGTTGTTTAAACTCCGGCCCCAAGAAAGGCGAACCTTCTGCTTGCCAATAATCGTCCCATTTAATCTGTGAAGTGCATCCTCAGCATTGCTTCTGTTGAAACAAAAAAATATATAGGTCATTTTATTGTTTTAGATATAAAATACGCAGTGAACAATCAAGAGGGTTTTTCTTCAGGGCTTGCTTAGTGATAGAAAACCCTTGTTTCCCACCCATCAAATAAAACTTGTACGGAGTATAAGAAAAATAGTCTCTCCATAAAGCAGCATCTAACTGCTGGCAGAGACAATCCACAAATATATAGATGTACATATATTTCATTTATACCATTCCTCAGTCCTCACATTGGCACATTCTCCACATTCAATAATTTCTTAATGTCTATAGAAGCATAATCATGTAACCTGGTTCTTAGTTTACACTTAAATAAATGGTTTCATGAAATATACATGTAAACAGAAATTGTATTTTCAAACCAGTAAGGAGAAAACAAAAAGGAAAAGAACATATCAGAAGTTGCAGTCACAAGCACAAACCACATAAGAAAATTACCTTTTTTCGTATTGTACAAAACCACATCCTCTTCCAGCTGGTATTTTCACAGAGACAACCTCGCCGAATGGAGTAAAAGACTCTCTGAGCATATCATCAGTAACTTCCGAGTCAAGCCCTCCAACAAAAATCTAAAAGAGACATAGGATATCCTGTTAATCATGATACAAAATTTCCAATAGCAAGCAATATCAGAGCTGAACTTACAGTTGTGCTGGATGACTCATTCTCTGATTGACCTATACATACAGTATCATTTGAAGGACATCAGCCAGTCAATATAGAACAAGTCAGAATCCTTGAATAAATGTAACATAATAACAAACATAGCTCGTACAAAAATATAAATACAAAGAAGCAACTTCCCAAATTTAACCATAAGAAGAATAAATAGAAACGGATTAGACTAAATCATGGGTGAAATTTTTAATCCCATGAGCAATATGAGTGTATAAGATGATGCAAATTGGCAAGTTTTTACACTTCCGGCTTACCTTTGTCACTCTTATACATGAGATATGAGAGTAAAATGTAAATTAGACATTAATTAAAGAAATATAAATAAAGATTTATGGAGTTTATAACATAAATGGAGCACACAGAGACCTGTAATGAAATAGTAGTAAACAAAAACTTGTTATATATTGAAGACTAGAAACAAGTTATTCACTGAAAAAGCCAGATATTTGGGGAAAAGAGACTTGGAAACATAAAAACTAATTTATGTGAAAAACATCAAAGAACAGAAGTATAATAATAGTAGGAGTGCCATTACACCTTGAGAATAATATTGTTGCTGAGATGAATATCTCCTGGGGGTTGCTACACCAATTCGCATAGGCCTACTAGAGCACTGGACACCATTCATTTCAGTCACTGCTTTAGACTTTTCATTTTCATCATTGAACCTAACAAAGCCATAACCTTTCGAACGTCCAGTATTCAAATCAACCACCACTTTTACATCTTTAACAGATGGATACCTACTAGCAAAGGTTTCATGCAGCAGTTCATCAGTAACATCAGGCGCCAAATCTCCAACAAATATTGACAAATCAGAACCAGCTTCAGGGCGCCTATCACCAGAGCTAAAGGTAGCCCAGTTTAAGCGAAAAGGTTGATCTGCATTAGGCATCATGGCACCATTGTAGCTCTGCAGAGCACTCTCTGCTGCATCATGAGAATTGAACTCAATGAATCCATATCTATCCGATTGACCAGTCTGTCTATTGCGAATTATCTTTATCGAAAGGACCTGCATGTTTCGATTTAATAAGTCAAACCAAATATAAAATGACAGTGGCAAATGAGTTAATAACATATTTTGCAACATTGTTTTCTAGACACTAGACAGAGATCATAGATTGATAGTTCTCATCTTTTAGATCAATAATTGATAGATAACTTTTGTTTGGGTTCTAAATTGACAAAACTCCGTTTATATACTATCTCCATCACACCTCGGTGGGATGTAAAAACAAAGAAGAAGACCATCTAATAATTGGGTATCTGGTTTGCTTCGCAAATATCTGTCATCTGCAGGTTCTTTTGACAAGTAAAATCAGTGAGCCAACGAATTTAATTTAGTTTGTCTTAGTTGTATCAAACGATGTAAAGATGGCTGCATATATTGGAATAGCTGAACATGACATAATTAGTTTGATATTGATTCATATCAATTTAATCTGTTTTCGAATTAAGTTCCTGAACTTTACATCAATTCTCTTTGGTTACAGAGACACACACAAGATCTAAGATATCAGTCATCACAAAGTAGGATTTTCAAATCTGGGGCAAAAATAAGATTGAAAGAAACAAGAATCAGCAATCTAGACGTAGAGATGTGTTACCTCTCCAGATTGAGAAAAGCAGGAGTGGAGATAATCCTCATCCATCCACTGCTGGAGATCTCCAATCCAGATTGTCTTATTGTCCTCGCTAGAAGGTTGAATCTGATTGCGGTGCTTGGGAGGATAGTGCTTGGGTTGAGGCTGGTGGGGGTAGTAGGGCAAGTAATGCGGGTTATACATCATCTGCGGGTGCATAGCCATGGCCGGATACTGCTGCACCGCCATCCACCAATGCTGGTACTGCTGCATCGCTGCCCAATGCTGATGCTGCTGCTGCATCTGCCGTTGCTGCTGCTGATTTGAATCTCCGCCGGCGCTCATCCTGTCTTCGAATTCGAGTTTCGGTAGACTAGGGAAACCGCTTCTCGAGATTTATGTGACAAACCACAAAATAAAGACAAATAATTAGGGATCTAGGCTGCTCGATTTATTTTCTTTTTCTTTTTCCTTTTCCTTTTTTATATAAAAATATATTGCAATTTTTAAATCATCCAATTATCTCTTTCCTTAATAACGAAATCAACAATACTATTGATGAATAATACATGCTGTATTTTTGATGGCAAATAAATTCAAATTACAATATTATTGATGAGTAAATGGAGTAATTATAACAGGAAATAAATTTAAATTACACTCTAAAGTTTTCCTTGATTAACCGTGTTTTAATTCCGGAATAAATGTAAATAAGTAAATAGAAGATGATTTTTGAGAAGGGTGCATTGATTTGAGCGCCGCCGAATCTAGACCGTTGGTGGATGTTGATTGTTTGATGAAAGGAAAGGTTAAAAGCAGAGCAAGTTGCGGCGGCGTATGAGTATCGACGGGGTCCCATTGCCATTTGGAGGTATCCGTAGGATCTATTCGTTGCAGATGGACGGCCCAAACCTGATAATTTCGCATCTCACTGACTCAGACAATTAATTACTACTACAATATACTCCTTTCAATATTAATTGACTCATTTTTTTTTCTAAGTCAGTTTTAATTTTGTTAAAAAATAACCCTGTTTTTTTCATCTCTTCTACTACTTTATTTTAATATTTACTTTATTAACCATTTAACACATTATTCTTAATTTCCATGCCAAAAAGAAGTACTCCTCAATTAATAAGAAACATATAGATTACTTGTTTGTCGTCTCATGATAAATAGACTCCTTAGAGCATCTGCATCGATGCTCTTGCGGAATAGTTGTGCTCTTAACGACGGCAAGAGCACATATGTGCTCAACGCTGCGCTCTTGCCGACGGCACGGTCACGACAACAAGAGCACGAGCAGCCGACGTGGCATGCTCTGGTTGACCGTTAGTTTATCATTTTTTATTATTTTTTAAAATTAAAAAAAAATCTGAAAAAATCAGATTTAATAAAACAAATATTTTCGCACTTTCCAATAAAATATATCCATTTTTTCCACACTTTTAATTTATTTTTTCATTATTTTTACTCCGAAATTCACACTTTCATCTATAAATACCCCATTTCAAACACAAAAAATCACACTACACCAAACAACTCTCTCAATCTCAATTTTTAGGATTTTAATTATGTAATTTTTAATTTTTAGGATTTTAATTATGTAATTTTTAATTTTTTAGTAATTTGTAATAGTATCTGGTATTTTTAATGCATTTTAATATTGTGGAAATGTTTTTAGTAATTTAAGTGTTTAAATTGAATAATAGAATGGTGAGACCCTTGAGTATGCACTTGCGGAAGAGATGGATGTGAGTGTTGTGCTCTTGCCTAAGAGCATGGATGTGGATGCTCTTAGATAGTCACATGAGATTTTACTTTTTAGGATATACTATTAAAGTAGAGAGAAAATAGTACTCCTTCCGTCCCACAAAAGATATCACACTTGTGGGACGACACGAAATTTTAGGAGGTTTTATTTTGTATGTTAGGTACAAAGAGAAAATATAATTTTATATTATTTTGAGAGATAAGTTTTTTTTAAATGGAAATGTACATCTTTAGTGAGACAAACAAAAAAAGAAAGTGAGACATCATTTATAGGACGAAGGGAGTATATATATTAATGTGAGAGAAAAAAAATTTCGAAAACAAGAAATGTGACATATTTTATATGACAAATTAAAAAGGAAAGTGTGACATCTATTATGAGACGGAAGGAGTAGTATTACTCTTTCCGTCACAAAATAAGAGTCGCATTATGCTATTTCCGTCTGTCCCACAATAAGAGTCACATTTCACTTTTACCATTAAGAAAAATTGTAACTACACTACTCTCTCCATAACATAAAAATATGTGCATTTGCCATATTCGTTCGTCCCATAAAAATATGAGCATTTCCATTTGTGGAAAGTTATCCCAATTTATTACCGATATACATAAAGTTATTTACAACTTATACCACCAATAAATACTACTCCCTCCGTCCGCCATTAGAAGTCTCATTTCTTGGCGGCACGTGTTTTAAGAAATGTTAAGAAAAGTAGGTGGAAGAAAGTTAATGGAATAAAGGTCTCACTTATATATATTAGTTTTAAAAGAAATGTAAGTGGAATGAGTTAGTGGAAGGTGGAACCCTATTACCATTTATAGTAAAAGTAAACCGGAACTCCTATTCGCGGACGAACTAAAATGGAAAAACGGGACTCATATTCGCGGTCGGAGGGAGTAATAATAATGTGAGTCTCATTATCCACTAAAACTATTTTAACTACTCTTCTCCTCTTCTCTCTTACTTTACCAATTTTATCTTAATTTCTATGTCATATCATATGCTCATATTTTGATGGGACTAAGGAGTACTATATGACGCGTGCTAATTTTGCAATCAAAATAACACCCACAAGTGTACGGGGGTTTGTAGCACGTGGCAAGCTAAATTATTGAACCACAAACACTAAAGTCGGTTTGAGTACTATGATGCAACTTTGAGCACTATCTAGACTAAGTAAAAGTGTTTTTGGGTTTTCTTAACTGAGAACAAAGATCAAATAAGCAATTAGAGACAATTAACTAAGCAAAGCAAGTAAAAGATGGTTTTCACACAAATTGGAAAAGGATAGGGAAATGGATCTGTTAGAATGGATCAAGTATGTCACCTACGGGTCATGCTCATCTATTGGGCCTCAAGTGTGGTTGGGAAAGTCGGGATAGATGGTTAGACCCTCTCTCAAGTGCATCTAACGCGTTGGTCGGCTTCTAATATAGGAGTCTTCTCCCTACAAGTCAAAGTCGACTCCTAAGACCTACGGACTCAAGCCCTCTTTCTAGCACATGCATCTCTCGATCACATGGGTTGCACAGAATTGTTGATCACACATCTATCCTATCCATGCATTTCTCAATGACAACAATCAGGCAAAAATATGTATCTAATTTGTAGCTAAGCAATTAGATTATGAAAGCTCAATAATCAACAAAACCAACAAAGTAAGATAGATAAGCATTCAACCATAGATTCAATCCATACAATCCATCCAAACTTCACCAATTTCCTACTAGAAACTTAGCTACTCATGATCAAAGTCAAAACAAAATGATATATAAAGAAAACAAAGCAAAACATGAATGAAAAATGAAACTAAGAACTCCCTATAGGTGGAAGTAATGTTGGGGAGTCTTCTCCTTCAATCTCTTGAAAGTGGAAGATCCTTGTCTTCAAATCCTCATCAATCTCTTCATCTCTTGCTTAATTTGGTAGGGTGGGAGTTAGGGTTCGAAAGTGTGAGAATTCCTACTTGGAGTGAAAATGAACAAAACAAAGAGTCTATCATAAATGCCCGACCGGGCGATCCGCAAGTGCCAAAACGCCTGACCGGGTGTTCTATTTTGTATCCCGTAAGTTGCAAAAATGTCTGACCAGGTGAAGTTTCTGTATCTTGAAGTGTACTTCCAACCAGAATGCCCGTGCGGATTTTTCTTCACCTAGAAAACGCCTAGGCGGGCAAACTCTCTGTATTGGCTCGTTCAACTTCGTTTAAGCTCATTTTAGACCTGTTTTTGAATCAAGACTCCGACAAACTCGTTAACTCTAAAAATCGCAAATAAGTGGATGAAATCTAAACTTTATATCGCAAATTATTCAACAACTTCTGTTAATCACCCACCAAAACATCCTAAACTATGAGTTTGTCACTATAAAGAAAAATTGGTGGATATATAAAGAAAAAATGATGGATAAAAATATTATTGCATTTTATTGAATTTAGCACCGGCTAATTTGTATTTATGGTTCTGTCTCTGGCTCCAAGGTAGTTTTCATTTCTTTTTTTGGTAAAAATTTTAATCTCTCTTTTACTTCACTCTCTTTTCATCTATCTTACTTTACTCTCTTCACTTTAACCTTTAACAAATCAAACTCTTAAATCTCGTGCCCAAAAGAAATGCTCCAACTATCTTGGGACGGAGGAGTATTAAATATATTCTACTATATTTAATCTGTCTCACTAAAGTCGGTCATTTCTATTTCGCTACTAGATTTTATATGGAGTTTGTTTTATATACTCCCTCCGTCCACGATTAAGAGTCTCATTTGGCACGGGTTTTAAGAAATGTTAAAAAAAGTGAGTGGAAGAAAGTTAGTGGAATAGGGATCCCACTTGTGTATATATTAGTTTTAAATGATATGTGAGTGGAATGAGTTAGTGGAATGTGGTCTCTTTACCATTTATGGTAATCATGAACCGGGACTCTTATTCGTGGACGAACCAAAATGAAAAAACGGGACTCTTATTCGTGGACGGAGGGAGTACTCTATATATCCCATTAAAAATGAAATGTATTCATTTTTTAGCTGTCCTATTAAAAATGAAATGTTTCATAAAATAGAAACAATATCATTTATACTTTTTCTCTCTCTTACTTTATTCTCTATCAATTTAACTCATAAAACAATAGGAGTATAAAAAATTTTGTGATAAAAACAAGTAGTACTATTTCATATTTAGTAGCTTTAAGAGAGTATTAAAGTGGATATAGAATAAGATATAAAGTGATGTTTTTATTTTTTAAAATATCATTCTATGTGAATGTGAGAGACAACGTAAAGGGGAAAAAAAATCATTATAAGCCAGATTGAGAGATTATGACATACACCCTCCGTCTCATAAGAATATGTATTCTTTCCTCCTTAGTCTGGTTCACGAGAATATGCACTTTCTAATTTTGAAACTCTTTTCTCTCTAATGAGGTGAGACCCATTCTCCCCTAATGACAAACTCGTATTTTAGTGTCGTGATTGGTGTGTTGATATGTTTAATTGTTGAGTTTTTAGGCTCAAAATGGTTATTTCCAGCCAATTACTATATGTTTTAGAGTTCACGTGTTTGTTGAGTGTTTTAGGCAAAATAGGCAAAAAATGGGGCGAAACAGGGTCTACCCGACCGGGTGAGGTTATGTGCAAAAATGACACCCGGCCGGGTGGCATTTAGATGCCTTGGAGAGTCCAGAGAGCTCGGAAGAAGACCCACCCAGTCGGGTGATTTTCTAGTACAACAACTATACCCGGCCGGGTGGAGTAATTAAGCCTTGGCGAGTCCAGAGAGTGCCGAAGAAGTCCCACCCGGCTGGGTGGTTTTACAGTACAACAATTCCACCCGGCCGGGTACGTCATTCTGGCGATTTTCTTATTGCAAACGCGATTTTTTGAAGAGGGGAATAAGAAGGAAGGTCTAGGGCAACTCTACTCATTCTCTACTGCCGTAAAACACACAACCCATCTCTCTCAAGCACTCTTGGAAGAAGATTGAAGATTCAAGCTTCAATTCTTCCGCCAATTGTACTCCCTATCATGTTTTCCATTGTTTTCTTTAGTTTAGACTTGTTTTCTTCCATGAACATGAGTAGCTAAACATCTTTCATGTAGAATTCTTGGTGAAGATGCATTGCTTCATAGTTTTAATCCAATTGATTTCGTTTTTATCTTCCTCTTGTAATTGTTTGAATTACTCTTGTGCTTTTTCCTAACAATTGCTTGATCACCAATTGGGAGTGTAGGGTTTCTTAGAATAATCGGGAGATGAAATATTTAACCTTGAAAGAAGAATAATTCACACCTTAATTCAATAAAACTCGAGAGAGTTGAGGTTTTGAGTTGGATCTTTAATCTAATTGAACTATTAGAAGTTAGGTCTAAGAATTAGAAGGGGACTTCAATTATTACACCTAATCTACGAATTTCTCACCGGGGGGGAGGGGGGGTTAATCTATATTTGTGATTGATTCAACAATTCTGAAGACTTCAAATGGTAAATCGGTTTCAATTGGGTTAGGCTATGACTTGTGCATCGGATCCTTGAATTCTGCATGTTTCTCTATCATTTTTCTACAACTTGCTTAATTGTTTTCTTGTTTAAGTGCTTATTTTAATCTTTGAGTTATATGCTTTTAGTAGTATTAGTTTCAAACCCAAAATTTCGATCGTCTGGATAGTAGTTGAAATTTGTTCGCGGTACTTAGGTTTACACCAAATTGTCTCTGTGGGATACGATATACTCTTGCTTGCTGTTTGTTACGATAACCCCGTACACTTGCGGGTATTAATTGGGTAAAATAAAGTTGAGTCAAGTTTTTGGTGCCGTTGCCGGGGATAATTTTTGTGTTATATAGCTTGATATCGTGATAATAATCAAGATTACTACTTCAGACATTACTGCTTTATTTTTTTCTTTTAATTTTTCGGGTTCTCACAATTGTGTTTCTTGTTCAGGTGTATGCACACACGTTCTAAAGGCTTACCTCAAGAACCTTTCGACCCAGAGATCGAAGCATCAAATCGGAAAAGAAACGCATATAGGAGACTCACAAAGAAGATTCAAGCTTCTTCGCCAAACCGCACAGGAGCATCTTCAGATCGGAGGGACCTCTCACCTATTCGATCACCAGTTTAGGATTATATTCAGCTTGATCCCGATTCTCCTATTCTGATGGAGCACGAGGAAGGGAACAACAATGGAGGCAACAATGGACCACCATCCCCTCCTCCCACTAATGTTGAGCTTCTACGACAGCTAGAGGAATTACACCGATAGGTTAATCGTGGACCAGCTGTGCCGGTGCAGAATCAATATGTATACCACAGAGTGGCAAACCCAACTGTCTTCAACAATATCGCCGCCAACACCTTTGAGCTTAAACCAGGACTGATCCAGATGGCGGAAAATAATGCTTTTAGGGGAAAATCCTCAGATGACCCCAACAAGCATATTACCAAGTTCATTCAGATCTGCAACACGACGAAGATGAATGGAGTAACGGATGATCAGGTCCGACTGAGGCTGTTTCCTTTTTCTTTGGAAGACGCAGCAAAGGATTGGCTTGAGAGCTTGGCACCGAGGTCCATTAGAACATGGGATGACATGGTCCACAAATTCCTGGAGAAGTTCTATCCCCCTAGCGAGGCTATTAAGAGACAACACGAGATCATTGGCTTCCAGATGACTCCTGCAGAGACTATTAGAGATGCATGAGGGAGGTTCAAAGCTTTGCTGAAGAGGTGCCCCAATCATGGGTTGTCCCCAACAGTACAAGTCATTACATTCTTCAAGGGATGTGTACCTGAAGCACAAAGGGAGTTAAATCTTAGCGCGGGAGGTAATCTTCTCAGGAAAGGAGAGGAGGAGGAGTTGGAGGTGATTGAAGAACTTGCCCCCAGTGATGAAGGATGGAGCAACGAAAGGAGTAAGGTGCATAGGGTGGCTTCTACCACGGATCATGATACGATGAGCACCTTATCTGACAAGCTGGATACCTTAACCATGAAGTTCGACTGCATGGCGATGGGGCAACCGTCTCAAGAGCCCAAAGGAAACATGGAGGATGCGAATTATGTGCAACAGGGAGGCAACAGGTATTACAACAACTCACGACCGAACTTTAATATTGGAGGATACAACCAGTATGGAAACAAGGGGCATCCCAATCTCTCTTCTGGGAACCCCAATAATGCCCTGCAACCTCCTCCGGGATTCACAGTTACTGATGGGATGGTGAACGACCCCAAGAAGATGACCACAGAGGATATACTCAAGTCCTTCATGCTACAATCTAATAAAGTCATGGAGCAGAACAATCAGAGGATGGAGAAGGTCGAGATGGATGTACAAGGAATGGCCACTCATTTGAAGAACATTGATGTTCAGATCAGCCAGATTTCCCAGACTGTGAGTACTCTTACTCAACCGGGAAAATTCCCTTTTACCACCATTGTCAATCCCAAGGACTGCAAAGCTATAAACTTGCGAAGTGGGACGAGCTATGAGGGACCTTCAATGCCCTCAGGAAATGAAGTAGCGGAGAAGACTATTGAAGATGAGGAATTAGTTGAGGAAGATGAAACGGAGACGATTCAGGTCACCACTCTACCTAAGGAGAACGCAGTTCCAGTCCCATCCACAACACCTGCAGCTCACACTTTTACTGAAGTGAGGATTCCTTATCCTCAACGGGTGCAGAAGAAGAAGACGGATGCTCAGTTTTCGAGGTTCTTGGATATATTCAGAAAGGTGGAGATCAACATCCCTCTGGTGGAGGCACTACAGCAGATGCCCAGTTATGCTAAGTTTCTAAAGGATGTGGTCTCCAACAAGAGAAGATAAAGGGAATATGAGACGGTGAATTTGACTGAGAGCTGCAGCGCCATTATTCAGAAGAAGCTGCCAGCTAAGATGAAGGATCCCGAGAGTTTTACCATATCCTGCATGATGTGGATCCATGTATTTTGTGATCCATTTCCCAAGGATTACCCATTTAATGATGCTTGATATAACTATTTTTGTGAGATTGATTTTCAATTTATCAACACAAGACAAAAGATAATAAAAATCCAACCAACAAAAATTGAATCTAAACAAGAATGGATGGAAGATTAGGAATGGAAAGCATGTGTATAAAGATGAGATAAGAGAGCTACAACCATAGGACCTTAACCAAAAAGATGGAGACAACCCTAGACAACTTTCATTAGCTCTATCACCCCTTGGCTCCACTACTCAATGGATACACTCCATTGATGCATACCTCTACTTGAATCAATCAAAGATAGAAACAAGCAACCTTCAAGGAAGGAATTGGATACAATCCTCAAAGAGGAAACTCTCTAGGGTAGAAACTTTAATTCAACAAAAACCTAAAGAAAAGAAATGACATCAAGAGGTATTTATACTATGGGTCCAAAAATAGAAAGTTGGCCCACAAAATCTAAAAAATTGGCATAATCGCCCGGTCGGGCATTTTTCACATGCCAAAATGCCCGGCCCGGGCGTTTTCCCTGTCCCCGGGCGATTTTCACAAGCAAAACGCCCGGTCGGGCGTTTTTCCCGAAGCTCCCGGCCTTCTCTGCGCGACTTCCGTAAAACCGCCATAACTCCCTCATTCGGACTCCGATTGGGATGTGCAAGATACCCACGCGAAGCTGTTTCCAAGACGAAGACAATGGTGATAGTTTCTTAGCTTTCGGATGTCATCTCAATAGGACGATTTCCAGTTGAATCCAACTGTAGTTGAAATCCTTGACGCACGACTTTCATGATCGTATCATCCTCCCCTTCTTGGAAAGGATTTGTCCTCAAATCCGAGCCGTCTCTATTCATTGCCTCATCGGGAATCCCTCTAGCTTTGTTGGACCATTGGCTTGTCTTCTCTTTCATCCTTGGGCCCCAATCAACCCATGGCTCACGCCGAAATGAAGACCCTTGACGTCTAGCACTCGTGGTCATATCATCCTCCCCTCCTTGGAAAGGATTTTTCCTCAAATCCGGATTTCGTACACCTATGAAATGGAAAAAGAGCAAATCAAATATGAAAGTATGATGAAAAGGATTAAGAGCACTAACGGCTCTAAGAGACAATAATACACCAAAGACGTTGTGTGGGCCTCCAGAATCATGTTCCCTCAAGCTCAAGGCCAAGTGACAATAAACATGAGAGCACGAATTAATCATTCCTTTCATGTCCAAATCCCCCCATAAGAAATCAAGACAAAATCATCAAGATACCCTTCATAACAAAACTCAAACAACCTCACAATATATGTATAAGATATATGTGCAAATAAACATAGGCATTCCTTCACAATGTAGTCCCAAACAAAGCCATTAGATATAAAGTTCTTCACAAATAGACCATAAAACATCCCAACTCCATTGAATGGTTTGATGGACATGCAATAAAAGCAATCAACATGCCAAAACACAAATGCCCCAAGCACCTTGTTTCTATTTGGTTCGATCATCCTCATACAAATGATGCCCAAATCCTTGAACATCTTCACAAAAGATTTGGCATTCTCAACAAGACTAGGCATATACAAGAAAGGGTCCTCATAGTGTGTATATTCAAAGGTAACCGAATAAGGTTTATTCACAAGATTCCTATTCTCAAGGTTAAACAACAAAAGACCATAAGGAACCATTGATACATAATTCTTGCTCAAATGAGAGCTACTCCACAAATTGACAAGCCCATATTTAACACATAGAGTAGGTTCATCACAACACACATCAAGTTTGCAAGAAGGATTATCATTTAACAAAGTTCATCAATATGGATTTCATCCCATTGCCCCATCAATTTCAAGAGATTTTCAAACATAAGGGAGCAATGTGTCCATAAACCTTCATGCACGACATGGAGACAAGACTCAACACCATGCATATGATACTTGTAAAAAACTACATCAAGTATCATGAGAAATGTTTCCAAATTAGCCCCACACAATTGCTCTAGCAATTTTAAAACAATACCACAAACATGAGAACGATGCAATTTTATGCCATTAGTCACAACATCATCCTCAAGAGACATATGAGTGGAAAAATCCTTCACAAAACGGCCATAGAATACTCCAATCCCATTGAAGGGTTTAACCACTTTGCAATGAAGACATAGCAAACACCAAGTTCTATAGTCATTATCCATGTTACTCTTCTTGGTCTTAGTATCCTCATCCACATACACATGAAGCTCAAAATTACCAACAAATGAAAGTTTAGGCATCTTAGCATGCAAGGAAGTCACTCCAACATTCAAGGTAGAAGCCACAAGAGAAATTTCATGTCTCTCAATGCTTGATTTTACCAAGAAAGGATCAATATATGGTGCAAAGGTAGATTTAGCATTCAAAGTTTCAAGCTCATGAGACCACTTTTTACACAAGACATCAATAACAAATTTATCAACACAAAGGGGCTTCTCTAATATAATCTCATTCAATGAAACATCACAAGGAGATAAGGATAGTGCACTTGAACCTTGGGCAAGGAGTTCATCCACTTGCCCTCGTTCCTCTTGTTCCTTCTCCGGGTGAGTAGTTTCCAAGCCATGTACAACATGATGCCTCACTTCCATGCCTTCAATTAAATTTCCTACAAATTCATGAACACAAAAAGACATAGAAGAAGTGTTAGTGGGTAAGGGTTTAGTTTCCTCACCAAGGGCAAGAGGCAAAGGATCATTTGGTGCCCACCCAAGATTGACCTTAGAATCTAACAAGCACCCTTTACTCACTTGTGCTTGTGGTTTTTCTCTCATTTGATATTTTTCTTTTCTCTCACCCCCACCACTCTCTCTTGACTTTTGCACCTCACACTCTTGTCTTTTATCACGCTCTCTTGGCTTTTTAGACTCACATTCACTCTCAAGCCTTTTCTCTCTCTCTCGTTCTTTTTTTCTACTAATTTGGATTAAGCTCTTCGAAGAAGAGACATTTCCATATACATCATGAGGCTTATGTGAGAAATGGAAAGAAGAGGATGTAGTCAAATGACTTGATGAGTTACCTCTTTGGTTCGTGTCAACACCACCATGTAGGTAGGTAGGCCTCAATCGAGCTCTATATGAGACTTCTTCTTCAATTGGCCTCTCAAACCCCTAATGGCTAACATGATCTCTCACTCTCCTAGAATGCCACTCTCTATGAGACTTTGGAACTCGTTCCCCACGACTTCCCCTATCAAGTCCATCTTCATAGTACCTTGATTCATAGTCACATCTATCATCACCATAGAGCCCAACTCTCCCTTGTTGATTGCCCATCCCAAATCTACCATAGCCTCCATTCTCATCCCGATTTGCCATATTCCCTCCTTCAATTTCCCCACAAGACTCCACCCCTCCATGTTGGTTTCCTACCCCAAAACGACCATACTCCTCATTTCCTCCTCCAAACCGCCTATTGGCTCCATTACCCCTCGACACTACATGCTCTATGCCGGAAGCTTTGAGATGTAGATGGTCACTTTTAGGAGTGACGGATCTTGATGCACGAACCTCCTTTAAGGCTCCAACCAATGTGTTTTGATTGGATTTCCATCGGGTCTCGAACTCCTTCCTCCGGGCATCCATCCGGGCATCCCATTCTCTCATCTCTTGTTTGAGATCACGACTAAAATCTTCCATCATTTGGGACATCATGCTCACTAGATCCCCTTCGGGTTTAGAATTACTTGAGCCCGCGCCTTTCTCGACTTCCTCATGGATGTCCACCATTTTGTTGGATCGAGTCATAGGAGGCATCAAAGTTTACTACAAACACAAAAACAAAGACTAGGGACTAGTCTTAGAGATTAGTAAAATTAAGAAAGAGAGATTTAAGAAGCTAACTCACCCCAATGTAGTATCCCAACACCCCCCCAAGTCACTCACCAATGTCACTCGGTAGGTTTAGGATATAGTGGGGCTAGTATCACACACTCTCGATCCAATTCCCACTCGTTGGCGCCCGGACAACTCAATCAAGGTATACACCTCAAGAACATATGGACACCAAGTAGTAAATACCAAAGTAATAATGATTAAACATATGAAAGTAAGGAAAACTAGGCCTAGAGCAAACACACACACTAACGAACACAAGACATGGGATGAAGCTTTTTGCTGAAATCTGGCTGATCTTTATGAATTTTTTTGGTATTGATCCCCGCGCCCAATTTGGATGAATTTTAGTGGATAGATTTCCAAACAACTCTAGATCAAGGGAAAAATAGCCATATATAGTCAGATTTGATAATTTGATAGGTTTTGTATGGTTTTCCCCAACTATGCCAAAACAGGGCAATGATGTTAATCTCCACAGTTAACTAGGCAAACGAAGGATATTTTTGATGAAATTTTTCAGGTAGCTAGGTCAGATAACATAGATCATACACACCAAATTTAAGCTTAATCTAAGCACAATTGATCAATCCGATCATCCCCACAAAAATAGAGTCAAAACAAAGAACAAAAGAAAAAATAACCCAACCCAAAGCAACAATAGATCAAACACCTAGTGGGTACTAGGCTCTAGATACCAAATGATGTGGATCCATGTATTTTGTGATCCATTTCCCAAGGATTACCCATTTAATGATGCTTGATCTAACTATTTTTGTGAGATTGATTTTCAATTTATCAACACAAGACAAAAGATAATAAAGATCCAACCAACAAAAATTGAATCTAAACAAGAATGGATGGAAGATTAGGAATGGAAAGCATGTGTATAAAGATGAGATAAGAGAGCTACAACCATAGGACCTTAACCAAAAAGATGGAGACAACCCTAGGCAACTTTCATTAGCTCTATCACCCCTTGGCTCCACTACTCAATGGATACACTCCATTGATGCATACCTCTACTTGAATCAATCAAAGATAGAAACAAGCAACCTTCAAGGAAGGAATTGGATACAATCCTCAAAGAGGAAACTCTCTAGGGTAGAAACTTTAATTCATCAAAAACCTAAAGAAAGGAAATGACATCAAGAGGTATTTATACTATGGGTCCAAAAATAGAAAGTTGGTCCACAAAATCTAAAAAATCGGCATAATCGCCCGGTCGGGCGTTTTTCACATGCCAAAATGCCCGGCCCGGGCGTTTTTCCCGAAGCTCCCGGCCTTCTCTGCGTGACTTCCGTAAAACCGCCATAACTCCCTCATTCGGACTCCGATTGGGATGTACAAGATACCCACGCGAAGCTGTTTCCAAGACGAAGACAATGGTGGTAGTTTTATAGCTTTCGGATGTCATCTCAATAGGACGATTTCCAGTTGAATCCAACTGTAGTTGAAATCCTTGACGCACGGCTTCCATGATCGTATCACTGCATAGTAGGAGATTGTCAAGAGGGAAGAGCTCTATGTGATCTGGGTGCAAGCATCAATCTGATGCCGTATTCTTTCTTTTAGAAGTTGAAGATTGGAGTGCTAAGACCCACCACTATTTCACTGCAGATGGCGGACAGAATAGTGTCGTACCCGAATGGGATTGTTGAAGACATCCTAGTCAAGGTCGGGGAATTTATTTTTCCAGCCGATTTTGTGGTTCTAGATATGGGAGCCCTTGATTCTGGTGTAGAGATTCCAAGAAGAAACAACAAATTTCTACCACTTAAAGATCCGGCGGAAGAAGAAGAGAAAGAAAAGAAGAAGGGGGACCTTAAGTCGTTGCCTTCACATCTCAAGTATGCTTTTCTAGGAGAGAATGAGACGTATCCGGTAATTGTCTCTTCATCACTTACTCCTACTGAACTCGATAAGCTGTTGCGCGTGCTTAGGAAGCATAAGGGAGCTATAGGGTGGTCCATCTCGGACCTCAAAGGAATCAGCCCTACTGTGTGCATGCATCGAATTTTATTGGATGAAGTGTAGGAACTGGCAGCGGAAGCGCTCTCATAAATCAATTACATAATAATCAGATCTATTTAGCAGATTATTTAGACAAAACCTATTCGCGTAATTATCACATGTATCATGCTCATAACTTGAATTAATCATGCTTTAAGAATATTGAAACCTAAAACATGCTTTTCTACGGAGCAGAAAAATACCTAATTAATTCTCCAAAGAATTGAAGATGGCTAGCTTCTTCTCCACGTGATGCTTTGAGTACTAGACCACAAATCTTCTCTCTGGTTCCCGAACTGTATCCCAATATCAGTGTGGGCTGATCTTACTAGAATACTAGGAATTAAATAAAGAAGACATAAGAAATCCTTTTAGGAATAGGAGTAGAATTCGAAAATTCCTACAGCTGACGGGGCTGATATTTTCGAAAATTTCAAATAATGAAAATATTGTTATTTCTGTCTCCTTTATTCTCCTATTTAGATTAAGTTCCTTTTGGGCCCAGACAGGAATCTATGGAAGGTTTTGGATATGGGCTCATCCAATTTACTTTTTACTAATTAAATTGAACCCACAATTTAATATAAGTTATAATTGGAATATTACGAGCAGCCACTACAGAAGTAACATTGAACTCTCCCCATCCAAATCCGAAATTACTAGTAATCTGGGTTTCTGTGTAACTTTCATTTCCCGTGCTTAAGATTAAAATGTCCATTAATTAATTAATGTCTGCTATTGACTTAATTAATTAACTTCTTATTAATTCCAAGAGTGGACTTAGCATGAAACGCTTATTTACTATTCATAGAGTAATCAAACTCCAACTAGCTAGGTTCCGAATAATAAAACCTTGTTTCGCACTCCTCTTGAGGACATTATCAAACGAGACTCTCCTCGTGCACGATTCAATATAATAGCAATCCTAGCACCGCTAGATATTGATCACCACTACCCAATATATCAGGATAATTGGGTTACGAAAAACCCGCACCATTTGATAAGTCAAAGTAGTGCATAATCAATACCGTATGCTCAATGCTAACCTACATTGATTAAGAAACAAATATTATCAAGACCTCGCCTTTCAGTAGATAGCCCAAGGACAAGTCTTGCTGTTAGATCCGTTCAGTGCTATACCACACCAATGTCATCTTATTTCAGTAAGGCTTAGAAATATGCGGACTGACATTGCAACCTTTCTCGATGGATAGTCAAATTCCATCTAGGTTGTGAAATTCATCTTTTTCTTTGTTTAGAACTGACCGTGTTAGCTTAAAGTGGACGACGCCCACAACCGGTCTACTAAAACAAAGACTTAGACTTTGTTAAGTTAACTTATACATTTAAACATGCATTAACATCCATTAAATGTAAAACATAACAACATTATGACAAAAATAATCTGTTTTATTCCTTGGAAAATAAAATAAGAGTTTTACAGTATTCAATCACTCGAAACATGATTTCTAGTATACAAACTCTAACAATCTCCCACTTATACTCAAAACACTTTCGAGTATACAAAATGTGCTAACTAACGTCAAATTCTCCCACTTATACTGAAAGCGGATTGAGGTCTTGAATTAGTCGAACTCCCATTCCTTCAACATGGCTTTCATACGGCTTTACCGCTAATGCCTTCGTGAAAGGATCTGCCAAGTTGTTTTCTGACTCAATCTTGACCACTTTTAAGTCTCCTCTCTGCACTATATCTCGTATAATATGATACTTCCTCTCTATGTGCTTGCTCGCTTTATGAGCCCGTGGTTCTCTCGAATTTGCCACAGCACCAGAATTGTCACAATAGATGGTGATGCTCTTGGGCATATTCGAAACCACACCTAAGTCCAGAAGGAAGTTCTTAAGCCATACAGCCTCTTTTGCAGCGTCCGAAGCGGCCACATACTCGGCTTCCATGGTAGAGTCTGCAATGCATTTCTGTTTTACACTCTTCCAAATTACGGCTCTACTTCCTAAGGTAAACACATATCCGGAAGTTGATTTTCTCGAATCTACATCAGCTTGAAAATCTGAATCTGTATATCCTAAAGGACAGAGCTCGGCTGCATTGTAAACTAGAACATAGTCCTTAGTCTGATTAAGGTACTTGAGTATGTTCTTTACGGCAGTCCAATGTCCTTGGCCGGGATTTGATTGATATCTTGCTACCATGCCAACAGCAAAGCAGATATCAGGTCTAGTACAAAGCATAGCATACATGAGACTACCAACTGCCGAGGCATATGGTATTCTTCTCATCTCTGCTATCTCAGATGTTGTCTTAGGACACATCTCTTGAGATAAATGGATGCCATGTCTAAAAGGTAGAAAACCTTTCTTGGCATCTTGCATGCTAAAGCGTCTAAGTACTGTATCGATGTAAGATTCTTGGGATAAGCACAACATTCTCTTAGCTCGGTTCCTAAGAACCTTGATACCAAGAATGTGTCCCGCATCACCCATATCTTTCATCTCGAACTGGCTGGACAACCAAGCTCGCACTGATGACAACATATTTTTATTGTTTCAAATTAGAAGAATGCTATCTACATACAAAACTAAGAACACAACATTTCCTTTTTCAACCTTCTTATACACACAGCTTTCATTGGGGCATTTTTCGAATCCAAACTTTTGAACAGTTTGATCGAAACACTGGTTCCATGATCTAGATGCTTGCTTGAGGCCATAAATGGCCTTCTTAAGCTTCCAAACCATGTGTTCCTTGCTCTTTACCACATAGCCTTCGGGTTGTTCCATGTAGATGGTCTCCTCAAGACTCCCGTTTAAAAACGCAGTCTTAACGTCCATCTGTCATACTTCCCAATCCATGTAAGTTGCTATAGACAAACGTATACGGATCGATTTGAGCATGGCCACTGGGGAGAAGGTCTCATCATAATCGATGCCTTCCTTTTGGGTATACCCCTTAGCCACTAGTCTTGCCTTAAAGACTTTAACTCGTCCATCGGGTCCACGTTTACGTTTGTATATCCACTTGCTCCCAATGGCAGTACAGCCTTCGGGTAGGACAGACAAATCATAGACGTCTTTGTCTACCATTGATTGTAGTTCTGAATCCATTGCTTTCACCCATTCGCAATGATCGACATCTGCCTGCGCCTCTGCAAGATTCCACGGATCAAGTACATTGCTGTCCGAGGAGTGATCCATGCACTCTCCCAAACCAATGTATCTATCGGGCTCATGACAGACCCTCCCACTGCGACGCGGCACTACAATATCTGGAGTATTAGTTGAAATTTCTGGAATTGTTGTTACACTAGGTAATTGTTCTTGGTTAATGGAAGTTGTGACTTGAGTTAGCT
This sequence comes from Salvia hispanica, assembly GCF_029641045.1. Classification (NCBI taxonomy): domain Eukaryota; kingdom Viridiplantae; phylum Streptophyta; class Magnoliopsida; order Lamiales; family Lamiaceae; genus Salvia; species Salvia hispanica. The sequence goes on from NC_142692.1 coordinate 11,417,333, forward strand.
CTTGAAGAGCTATCTCACTGTTGGGCTTATGATTCATTACATAGTCTTCCTCTAAGAATGTGGCATGAGTGCTCACAATCACTTTCTGATCTCTGAGACTATAGAATTCATAAGCTTTCGTTCTTCTAGGGTATCCTATAAACACACATACCTCCGTCCTAGATTCCAGCTTAGTTGGATCCTTTTCCAATACATGGGCCGGACACCCCCACATCTGAGATGTTCCAGATTGGGCTTCCGCCCATTCCAAAACTCATATGGGGTAGTAGGAACTGATTTAGAAGGTAAGTGGTCAAAGAGATAGGTTGCCGAAAGCAATGCTTGCCCCCAAAATGAAATAGGTAATCGTTCATAACTCATCATTGAGCGGACCATATTTAATAAGGTCCTATTCCTTCTTTCAGCTACGCCATTCTGCTGGGGCGTGCCCGGCGCAGTCGTTTGGGATTGAATTCCCGCTACTGATAAGTAGTCCAAAAACTCGGCACTTAGGTATTCGCCTCCGCGATCAGATCGCAGGCATTTGATAGTCTTACCATGACGCGTCTCTACTTTAGCCTTAAACTCCTTGAACTTGTCAAAAGTTTCAGACTTGTAGCGCATCAAATAGACATATCCAACTTTCGAGAAGTCATCTATAAAGGTGACGAAGTATCGATAGCCGCCCCTTGCCTCAGTTGACATTGGTCCACACACATCAGTATGAATGAGCTCAAGTACTTCCTTGGCCCTATTCCCCTTTGACCTAAAAGGTCTCTTAGTCATCATGCCTTCGATACAGGATTCACACTTCGAAAATGGTTCCTTCTCAAGACCTTTGATAAGATCTTGATCAACCATCGCATGAATCCTTCTTTCGTTGGCATGACCAAGTCTAAGGTGCCATAAGTACGTATCATTCATTGAACTTGAAGGTTCTTTTCTTTTCTTAGAAATTTTCGATGTAGCATTGATATCACGACAGATATAAGAGCCATCTTTCTTAATAACGCAATTGTCATTAAAAGAAATCGAATATCCATCAAAAGACAATTTAGAAACTGAAATTAAATTTCTTCTAAAAGAAGGTATCAACAAAACATTCTTCAAAATAAAAAATCTAGCACTAGAAAAACGTAAATAAACGTCTCCCACTGCAACGGCCGCCACTTTCGTAGCGTCGCCCAGCTGGACTTCGATCTCACGATCATGTAACCGTCTTGTCACCTGCATTAAGTCAGGATCAAAACATATATGATCGATTGCTTCAATATCAATAACCCAAGTATGAGTAGATGTCGAAGCCAAACATGACTCGACTACTAGAGCATGGTGCATACCTGTAGCCTTGCCCTTCTTAGGACAATCTGGCTTCCAATGACCTTTCTCTCCACATTTGAAGCACTTTCGAGTTGGCTTCTTGTCACCTCTCTGTTTCTTCTTTCCCTTAGCATTCTTAGCTGCCACTAGGTTTGGTGCCTTTTTCTTTCCTCTTCCAGTCTTAGAGCCAGAGGAATTAGGCGCCAAACTTAGCATGGCTACCTTAGCTTGAACCATAAGGTCCTCCGCCGACTCAGTCATCAGCTCAGCCAAAGTATAATCCCGTTTGTTCATCTCGAAGTTGAGCTTGAACTGCTGGAAGCTAGAGGAAAGACTCTGAAGGATTATAGTAACCTGGGACTTGGGATCAATCGTCCCTCCCAAAACCTTAATCTGATTGAGGTGGCTCATCATCTCGAGGACATGTTGTCTCACAGACGTGCCTTCCTTCATAGACATCGTCATGATACTTCGAAAGGCTTGAGACTTAGCCGTTCGATTCTGAGTACCAAACAGATTTGTAAGATTTTGCATAATCTCGGCGGCAGTCGCCATGGCAGAATGCTGATGCTTGAGTACTGAAGACATAGATGCCAACATGTAGCACTTAGCCATCTCATTCGCCTTATGCCACCGTTTATGCGCATTCTGAACTCCCACCGAGGCATTAGCCGCGGGGACTGGAGGCTGTGGAGTGGTGAGTACAAACTTGTACTCTTCAGCCGTGAGAACGATATCCAAGTTTTGTTTCCATTCGATGTAATTTTGGCCCTCAAGTTTGTTTTCTTTGAGAATGGCAGAAAGAGGATTAAAAGACATATTGACGGATTTTGTTGCATTGCAAACAGAAGAATTTACTATTTGTCATAAACTTATGTAAGGAAATTGAGTAGATTAACCATAAAACTTTTCAAAATCTTACAACAGCAAAATTAATAAATTGTATCCTCCTTTGGAGGTTAATACGCATTAAAACTTTGACAATTTTACTGGTCACAACACCGATGCATCAATATCTTCCTCCTTTGGAGGTCAACACGCCTAATGCTGCCTAAGCACGACCATCAGATTTAGCATTACAGTATTTTATTTCTACAACACACTCCCATAACAATGTTCATGTGCTGATAACAAAATCAAGCTATCTCATAAATTCTGATTGAACCCTGAAACTCGCAGTTCCTTAGGATTATTGTCCCCACTTTGCAGGTGGCAATAATATTGGGAACCACTTTCTAGTTCATTCTATTTGTTATGTGAGAAGTCCGCCCTTATGAACTTACTGTTTTCGTAGGATTATTGTCCCTACTTTATAGGTGGCGATAATATTAGAAAATCAGCTTCACAAAATTTGGCAGTCCAACCGATGGAGACCATATATAAACTTTTAGTTCATAATTATCGCTTAGATATTTGAGTTGGTTTTTCATTTTTTATCCTTTAGCCTTAAGGCAGATTAAGACTAATTAAATTCTGTTGGTATTTAATTGACTGGATAATTAAATCTTTTATTATCTTTAATATCTTAGTTTAGAAATTATTAATCTAGAATTTAATTCTTATTCATGTCATACTATAAGATATATCTAAAATAAAGTACATTATTTATAATCTTAATTAGACATGAAAAATTAAATTCTCATAATTTCCAAGTTCAAGATTAGGAAGAATATTAATTATATTATTTAATGTAATCTTATATATATCTATCTTATTATGGATTCTAGATATATATTATATTTAGGAAACTATTAAATTATTCTTATCTATATCATCTAGGATATAAAATATTCATAGATATAGAAAATAATCCAAATATTCCTAAAATCTAGGAAAATCTTCCCAAAATATTTTATTTCATTAAATAATATTATTTTTAATGATATCTATTAATTTATGAATTAAATAATCATTAAAATAATCTTTCGTCAATATCTTGCGATTCGAGGTTTGCACGAATCAACACGACGAAGATTCGAAGACTCCGTCGGAGACGCTCGCCGGGGCGGCGAATTCGCCGCCCGACCGCCGCCGACAGTTCGCGCCCGAAGGCGCCTTGCTTCCTCCTCCCTATCTCTCGGCGGAAAGCCGCCGATACATTCCCTACCGCCGTCGACAACCAGCCGCGCAGCTCCGGCGTACTCCCACTGCTCCGGCGGCCTTGCACGAACCAGCAGCCGCCGTCACCGGCGATGCTGCTCTCGGTCGTGCGCCGCTAGGGCTAGGCGACTAGGGTTAGGTTTTTCTAGGGTTAGGGTTAGGGTTTGCGATTTCCGGTGGCTTCGCCACCCAATCGCATCGTCGGCGTTTTAGCGCCGGGGATTCAAGGCAAACCCGAGCATGGCGGCGGCGTGGACGAGCTCCTCTGCTCGCGTTCACGTCGCCACACGTCCGTCGTCTCGCACCCAGATCCCGTCGCGTTTAGCCGGGAGTTGCATGGTTGGGCGGTCTCGCCGGCAGTGCACACGAAACCGAAATCGTCCGTGCATCGCCGGTGGATCGCACCTGATGCTCCCACTCTATCGTCGGCGAACGTCGAACTCTATCGGGCGCCGGCTAGGGTTTCGTCGGGCTTGGCAAGTGGCGCGCGCGAGCCCTTGCTCGCCGGTGCGTCGCCCCATGCCCGTCGCCCTCGGCTCCCACTCAGTTCGATAACCCTACTCCGATCGCACGTAGTGATATTCTTCCCGGTGCAAGTGCCGACGAAACGCACATGTCGTTCGTTCGAATAATTCAAGTTCTATGATTCGAATGTTCTTGAGTTCATCATGCATAAACATAAATAACAAAAACACAAGAACATGCTTCGTAATCAATTAAGACATGCATACATGAATTTCGTGAAATTTAAATCCAAATAATCAGAGCCAAAGACTGGCTCTGATACCAATTGTAGGAACTGGCAGCGGAAGCGCTCTCATAAATCAATTACATAACAATCAGATCTATTTAGCAGATTATTTAGACAAAATCAATTCGCGTAATTATCACATGTATCATGCTCATAACTTGAATTAATCATGTTTTAAGAATATTGAAACCTAAAACATGCTTTTCTACGGAGCAGAAAATACCTAATTAATTCTCCAAAGAATTGAAGATGGCTAGCTTCTTCTCCACGTGATGCTTTGAGTACTAGACCACAAATCTTCTCTCTGGTTCCCGAACCGTATCCCAATATCAGTGTGGGCTGATCTTACTAGAATACTAGGACTTAAATAAAGAAGACAGAAGAAATCCTTTTAGGAATAAGAGTAGAATTCGAAAATTCCTACAGCTGATGGGGCTGATATTTTCGAAATTTCAAATAATGAAAATATTGTTATTTCTGTCTCCTTTATTCTCCTATTTATATTAAGTTCCTTTTGGGCCCAGACAGGGATCTATGGAAGGTTTTGGATATGGGCTCATCCAATTTACTTTTTACTAATTAAATTGAACCCACAATTTAATATAAGTTATAATTGGAATATTACGAGCAGCCACTACAGAAGTATTATTGAACTCTCCCCATCCAAATCCGAAATTACAAGTAATCTGAGTTTCTGTGTAACTTTCATTTCCCGTGCTTAAGATTAAAATGTCCATTAATTAATTAATGTCTGCTATTGACTTAATTAATTAACTTCTTATTAATTCCAAGAGTGGACTTAGCATGAAACGCTTATTTATTATTCATAGAGTAATCAAACTCCAACTAGCTAGGTTCCGAATAATAAAACCTTGTTTCGCACTCCTCTTGAGGACATTATCAAACGAGACTCTCCTCGCGCACGATTCAATATAATAGCAATCCTAGCACCGCTAGATATTAATCACCACTACCCAATATATCAGGATAATTGGATTCCATCTAGGTTGTGAAATTCATCTTTTTCTTTATTTAGAACTGACCGTATTACCTTAAAGTGGACGACGCCCACAACCGGTCTACTAAAACAAAGACTTAGACTTTGTTAAGTTAACTTATACATTTAAACATGCATTAAAAATCCATTAAATGTAAAACATAACAACATTATGACAAAAATAATCTGTTTTATTCCTTGGAAAATAAAATAAGAGTTTTACAGTATTCAATCACTCGAAACGTGATTTCTAGTATACAAACTCTAACAGGAAGGATCCAAGCCTAAGGCGCAGAATCAAAGGAGGCTAAATCCGATAATGCGAGAGGTGGTCAGGAAGGAGGTATTGAAGTGGTTGAAAGCCGGAATCATATTTTCGATATCTGACAGTGATTGGGTAAGCCCTACCCAAGTCGTAGCCAAGAAGGGTGGGATGACTGTTATACAAGGTGGCAATGATGAGATGATAGCCACAAGATTGGTGACCAGGTGGCGAGTTTGCATCGACTATAGGGTACTTAATGCAGCCACGAGGAAGGACCATTTCCCTCTCCCATTTATTGATCAAATGTTTGACAGATTGGGGGGGTATGAGTACTACTGCTTCCTAGATGGATATTCCGGATACAATCAGATCTTGATCGCCCCGGAGGACCAGTACAAGTCGGCCTTTATTTGTCCGTACGGTGTCTACGCCTTCCGAAAGATGCCTTGGGCTTTGCAACGCCCCGGCCACATATCAGAGATGTATGATGTCCATCTTCCACGACATGGTGGGAGATATTATGGAGGTGTTCATGGATGACTTCTCGGTCTTCGGATCTTCTTATGATCAGTGCTTGGATAATCTGACAAGAGTATTGCAGAGATGCGAGAAGACCAACTTAGTGCTCAACTAGGAGAAGTTCCACTTCATGGTACGTGATGGTATTGTGCTTGGGCACAAAATCTCTGCAGCGGGTCTAGAAGTTGATAGAGTCAAGATAGTGGCGATTGAGCAAATGCCACCACCTTCTAATGAGAAAGCTGTGCGGAGCTTCTTGGGGCATGCGGGATTTTATAGGCGATTCATCAAGGATTTCTCTCAGATAGCTCGCCCATTTTCCAGTCTGCTAGCTAAGGATGCCAAGTTCCATTTTTCCGAAGAATGTTTACAAGCCTTCGAAATTTTGAAGAAGGCGTTGGTGAGTGCCCCCGTGCTTATAGCTCCAGATTGGCATCAACCTTTCGAGATCATGTGCGACGCTAGTGATGTGGCTGTAGGTTCGACGTTGGGGCAGAAAAGAAATATAGTGTTCAGAGTTATTTATTACGCAAGCCGGACTCTAGATCCAGCTCAGGCGAATTACACCACCACGGAGAAGGAGATGCTAGCTATGGTGTATTCCTTCGACAAATTTCGCCCATATCTCATTGGAGCGAAAACTATTGTGTTCACTGATCATGCCGCCATCCGCTATTTGTTTGCTAAGGTGGATGTCAAGCCTCGTCTGATTCGTTGGGTTCTATTGCTACAAGAATTCGACTTGGAGATCCGGGACCGAAAGGGGTGCGAGAATGTGGTAGCCGACCACTTGTCTAGATTGGAGCATTGCTTTGAAGGAGAGAATTTGAAGAAGCCGATAAACGAGGAGTTCCCCGATGAGCACCTCTTCTATGCTCAAAGCTCGTCGCCATTGTACGCGGACATTGTGAATTTCCTAGTAGCCAAGGTGGTCCCAGAAGGCCTCAATAAGTATCAAACGAGGAAATTATTTCATGATATTAAATTCTATTTTTGGGATGAGCCGTTCATGTTCAGAAGATGTGCAGATATGGTGATTCGAAGGTGTACCCCCGATGAACAATGTGAAGCTGTGGTCAGAAATTGCCATTCAAGCCCCACCGGAGGTCATTTTGGAGCAAACCGGACGGCGATGAAGGTGTTACAATGCGGATTTTATTGGCCAAACATTTATGGAGACAGTCAGAAGTTTGTTCTCCACTGCAATGAATGCCAGAGGACGGGGGGTATCTCCAAGAAGAAGGAAATGTTGATGACTACCATTATGGAGATAGAACTTTTCGATGTATGGGGGATCGACTTCATGGGTCCCTTCACGCCATCCTCCGGTCATCAATACATCCTATTGGCGATTGACTATGTCTCCCGTTGGGTGGAGGCAATTCCTACTCTGGTCAATTCCTAAGGTGGTGATCAACTTTGTGAAAAAGAACATTTTCACAAGGTTCGGGGCGCCGAGAGCCTTACTTAGTGATGGGGGGTCTCATTTCAAAAACAAGTGGCTGGAAGTTGTGTTGGGCAAATATGGCGTCAAGCACCGAATCACTTCCCCCTATCATCCTCAAGCCAATGGTCAAACTGAATTGGACAATCGAGAAATCAAAGGCATCTTGGAGAAGACGGTGAATGCCAACAGAAAGGATTGGGCTTTGAAGCTCGATGGTACACTTTGGGCATATAGGACGCCTTTTAAAATGCCGATCAGCATGTCACCTTATCAGTTGGTGTTTGGGAAATCTTGTCATCTTCCCGTGGAGCTTGAGCACAAATCATATTGGGCGGTGAAGCAGTTGAATGCCGACTACTATAAGGCCGGAAAGGAGAGGCAAGCTTATCTGAACTTGCTTGATGAGTTTAGGAATGAGGCATTTGAGAACTCGGCAATTTACAAGGAGCGCCACAAGACGTACCATGACAAGATGATAGACAAGAGGGAGTTTTTCCCCGGAGATTTGGTGGCTACTGATCAATGCACGTCTAAAACTCTTCCCCGGAAAGCTCAAGTCAAGGTGGTCCGACCCTTTCAAAGTCAAGACGGTAATGAAGAATGGAGCTTTGGAGCTCGAAGCTGATGATGGGCGAGTGTTCACGGCCAATGGTCAGAATGTGAAGAAGTTCCACTCTATGGAGCAAAAGGAAGAGGTGTTCCGTCTCTCTTTGGAGGCGCAGTGATGCACTATGGAGATGTCGAGCTAACGACTTTAACCAAAAGCGCTTTAGGGGAGGCAACCCCTAGTAGGTAACTCTATCGCTTTTTGTGTGATTTTTCTTTCGATTTTTGGTGTGTTTGTTTTTCCTTCTTTCTTTTGGTTCTTGTATCTTTAGTCTCTTTGTTTTGTTTTCTTTCTCAAGTGTCTCAGTGGAATGTGGACTTGGTTTTGCTTGGAAATTGACGCTTTGCAGGATTGGGTTGTAAACACTGGTTAAAAGGGAGTGTAGACTCGGAATAAGCATAAAAATCTGCCCAGAAGGCATCACCCGGCCGGGTGATTTTACCGCACACAAAATACCACCCGGCCGGGTCATCCAAATAGTGAAGAAAAGTTCCAGAGAGGGGTCGAAAGGTTTTACCCGGCAGGGTGATTTATCAGTTCAACAACTCCACCGGCCGGGTCGGGTCCGAACAGCGTCGGGATTCCAGAGAGTACAAAATTTCTCTCACCCAACCGGGTGGATTATTAGTTGTGAAATACCACCCGGCCGGGTCCGTCGCCGCATGCCCTAGGTATAAAGCAGGTATTTGCGTTTTTTTTACTCTCACCCGCCTCTCTCCCCCTACCCGATTTCTCACAAATACACACAAATTCACTCACATCTCACACACCCACCACATATTCCACCCTCCTAGCTTCAATTCCATCTTGCTAGAGTGTTTGGGTCCGATTAATTTGTGTATTTGGAGGAGTTTTACCAACAAACTCAAGAAGGAGCCCTAATTTTCGAATTTTCTCTCACTATAAGCAACAAAGGTATGTTCTTCACCTCTAATCCTCTCTACCCATGGATATGATGTGCAATGTGTGATGGGTATGAAGTTTATAGCCTTTACAAGTTGAATTGATGAGAGTCTTGTGCTTAATTTGTGAAATTGTATGGGTTTTGGTATGAATTGTGCTTATGGTGAAGTCATTAAGTATGCATTGTTGACTTGAGAGTATACATTGTCTTGCTTGAGTTGAAGTTTGAGGTTGGGCGTGAACATTGTTGCTATTCTTTAGTTGTGAGGATAATATTGTTGAATTTGTTGATTGAGCATTGACTACATGATAAGGGATGCAATTGATGATTTATGTGAGTTTAGGGATTGAGTCTATCACCCTTCAAGGATTTTGGTGAACAATGGGCATAGGGATTGAGTCTATCTCCCAAAATTGGTTAAGTTGTGTTTATGGATTTTAGAAATCGAGTTTACTTTCTAATTTCTAGCTAGATTGCTTGTCTGCCCTAAATGTGGTGATTGATATTGAGGATATTAGGAATAGAGTCTATCTTCCTACATATTTGTCTGTAACCTAAGTTTGGGGGAGTCACTAATATTTCTCTTTCTAGGTACCTACTACTGATGGCACCGAAAACTCTCAAACCGCAGAAGGTGGGTGTCACCCTTCGAAAAGGGGAAAACAAGAAATGGGAGGCCATGGCAGCTCTAGATAGCTTCCCATCCCGGTACCCAAATTGGGGCATTCTCCACGGGCTCGGAATCTAGCAATCATGGGATGTCCTTATCCAAGCTGGACATCTTGAACATTTGTTCTCCTTGAAGCTCGGGTCCTACAAGGCCCTCACGGTGAAGTTATTCACTACCCTCACAGTGGAGTCCTCGGGGAATAACATCAAGTCAATGTCCTTCCGCCTCGTTAACGAAGAACATACAATTTCTGTCGAAGAGTTCAATGAACTTTTCCAACTGATGGAAGAAGGCAAGGAAGGCATTCTAGAGGATCCCCAGCCTGAGGATTATAGAAGAAACAAGTTCTGGAGCTTGATTAGCAGCGAAGTGGTGTTCACCCCATCCAGAGCCAAGATTAACACAATCAGAAACCCTTTCTTCGATACATGGCAAAGGCCCTGGTCTACTTTCCTTTCGCGCACACAGAAGCAAACAGCATGTCCACAGAAATACTATTTGTATTGTGGGGAATGCTCAAACGAAGGAGGATCAACATCGGCCATTATATAATCAAAAACCTGGAGAGGCAGTCAAAGAAACAAGGTGGCAAGCTGTGTTACGGCGGAATTGTGGCGGCTTTAGCTTTCAAATATGGAGTAAGCTTTGAGGGGAGAACCCCAGATCCCGGTCCCATGATATTGGACTGGGACACACTCAAGAGGTCCAGCATCATTCTAGTTGATAGACGGGGCACAGGGTACTTCAGAATAGACCCAAACACATGCATTAGATTCCCCGACCCACAACTTTTTGTGGTCAGCGGATGGGGCTACAAGACTAATTGGAAGATGGATAGTCCCGCTCACTTGGAGAAGATCGAGAATGACCCCTCTCAAGGGGAAGGAGCCGCAGATGCCGTGCCGATTTATGTCAGCACCGACTATCTTCCGCAACCAATTATCCCCGAGGAGCCCATGCAGATAGAGACTACTCCAGCAGCTATGAACGAGGATGATGAAGAACCAGCCACGGAGTATGAAGAAGGACAGAGCAGCCAGCCCAAGAGGAGCCGACCACGAGGGAGGCCATCCAAGGACAGTTACTTGGCGGAGATTGTTGCGGGGGTTCAATCACTTCAGGTGAGCCGAGACCAGCAGGAGGCCCGGTGGATCCAAGCACAGCAGTGGAACGCGAACGCCGAGGCATGGAGGTCCCAGTGCGACACTCTACTTGACAACTTTGGAACTCGGTTGGATCACTATGGAGAGCAGCTTCAGCAGCTACAGACTCGTTTCGATGCAAGTGATGCCAACCGCCAGGCCTTCTACCATTCTTACTACGCGAGGTTCCCACCGCCGGCCGAATAGAGGTATCTCAACCATCCACTTCTCTTCATCCTTATTCTGTCCTCTGTCTTGAATAAGTTTTGGGGGGTTTCTAACGTGGATTGGTTGCCCTCTTTCTCCACTTGCTAATGATGTGTACTTGTGTTCTTGAGACTATTTCTTTTTTGTGTTTTATTTGGTGTCATTTGGTGTAAGTCCCGCCTGTGGGACTCAAATTCGAATATGGATGAATGTAAGATAATTGATGCTAAGTACGGGGTTGATGGCTTATGATGATAATTGTTTTTGTCTTAAAAATTGGGGTTAGAATGGTTAGGGACTGCGTGATCATTTCATGATTTAATTGCGAGTGAAGTGCTTGTTTGCTTGGTCAATGCTAATCCCGGTGAGATTTGAGCCATACTTTGTTCATGTGTGATTTGATTGGGTACTTGCTTTTGTTTCTAGAACTTGCTCCTCGTCATGTCGAATCTATATAGTGGTTGTGAACTTAAGGGATGAAGTTAGACATTCTTTGATCATATGCTTATAAAATCCCTAGTTAGCCTTCATAGCCAAAAATGTGTTTGATAGTTGAAAGAGAATGTTCGAAAAACCTATAAGAGGGGAGAAAAACACAATGTTACAAAGGATGGGAAGATATATATAAAAAAAAAAGAAGAAAAAAATATATATTTGGAGGTATAAGCTAGATGAAGTCTAGAAGAAAAAAAAAAGAAGAGAAAAGTATTGTAAATAAATAAAAAGTGTGATGGGGGCGTTGAATAAGGGGGTCTTGGAAGGAAGCTTGATAAAGCCAAGTATTGAGAATCATTTTGGGGAATGGTTGTTGTGGAGATGTGTGCTTCAATTATATTCTTTAGTCACTATAGCCTAAATTCACCCTACCGTCCAAAGAGCCTACATTACAACCCAAATAAAGACCTTTCTGATCTTAGGTTCACTTTCACATCAGAACAGAGGAGACGTTTGACGTTGAGCAAGCCTATGGTAAGCATTACATGTTACTTGATTTGAGTGCTTATGGTACCTCTTATACACTTGAGTGAGAGAGAGAATAAAAGGGAGAAAATCACACTTCCTAAACCTTGTGAGAGCATTGATACCAGGTGATATACGAGACAGTAGCTTCAATTAATGTTTGGTTGATTCTTGTATATATCCTACATTCGAACTTGTTTGAAAAAATTTCTGAAGCAAAACATCAATCCCACCTCTATGCATGAGCTTGTTCTTCATGATTTCTTATTCTTATTTGAGGACAAATAAGAGTCTAAGTTTGGGGGAGTTGACAAACTCGTATTTTAGTGTCGTGATCGGTGTGTTGATATGCTTAATTATTGAGTTTTTATGCTCAAAATGGTTATTTCCAGCCAATTACTATATGTTTTGGAGTTCATGTGTTTGTTGAGTGTTTTAGGCAAAATAGGCAAAAAAAATGGGGCGAAACAGGGTCTACCCGACCGGGTGAGGTTATTGTGCAGAAATGACACCCGGCCGGGTGGCGTTTAGATGCCTTGGAGAGTCCAGAGAGCTCGGAAGAAGACCCACCCTGCCGGGTGATTTTCTAGTACAACAACTATACCCGGCCGGGTGGAGTAATTAAGCCTTGGCGAGTCCAGAGAGTGCCGAAGAAGTCCCACCCGGCCGGGTACGTCATTCTAGCAATTTTCTTATTGCAAACGCGATTTTTTGAAGAGGGGAATAAGAAGGAAGGTCTAGGGCAACTCTACTCATTCAATACTGCCGTAAAACACACAACCCATCTCTCTCAAGCACTCTTGAAAGAAGATTGAAGATTCAAGCTTCAATTCCTCCGCCAATTGTACTTTGTATCATATTTTCCATTGTTTTATTTAGTTTAGACTTGTTTTCTTCCATGAACATGAGTAGCTAAACATCTTTCATGTAGAATTCTTGGTGAAGATGCATTGACTCATAGTTTTAATCCAATTGATTTCGTTTTTATCTTCCTCTTGCAATTGTTTGAATTAGTCTTGTGCTTTTTCCTAACAATTGCTTGATCACCAATTGGGAGTGTAGGGTTTCTTAGAATAATCGAGAGATGAAATATTTAACCTTGAAAGAAGAATAATTCACACCTTAATTCAATAAAATTCGGGAGAGTTGAGGTTTTGAGTGGGATCTTTAATCTAATTGAACTATTAGGAGTTAGGTCTAAGAATTAGAAGGGGACTTCAATTATTACACCTAATCTACGGATTTCTCATCTCGGGAGGGGGTTTAATCTATATTTGTGATTGATTCAACAATTCTGGAGACTACAAATGGTAAATCGGTTTCAATTGGGTTAGGCTATGAGTTGTGCATCGGATCCTTGAATTCTGCATATTTCTCTATCATTTTTCTACAACTTGATTAATTGTTTTCTTGTTTAAGTGCTTATTTTAATCTTTGATTTATATGCTTTTAGTAGTGTTAGTTTCAAACCCAAAATTTCGATCGTCTGGATAGTAGTTGAAATTTGTTCGTGGTACTTAGGTTTACACTAAATTGTCTCTGTGGGATACGATATACTCTTACTTGTTGTTTGCTACGATAACCTCGTACACTTGCGGGTATTAATTGGGTAAAATAAAGTTGAGTCACCTAACAATGCTTTAATTACTTTTTCTTTCTACATCTCTCTTACTTTACCAATTTTACATTAAAATTCGTGTCGAATCCAAAGTGCATATTCATTATAAAAGGATGGAGTATTTGAGTTTATCTTATCAAGTTTGTTATGAACTTTTACTATAAAAATTTGAATACACTTTTAAAATATAAATCAATTACTTTGAATGATATTATTTCATCCCCCTAAAATTACTTGAATCGTATTTTATTTCGAATTATTTTAAATTATTTGAATTATTTCTTTCTATGATAAAAATACTAATACTATATTTAATTTCTCTTACTTTATTTTGTCATATGTTTTATTCTTCTCATCTCTTAATCGATGTAATCACGATACTATCAAAGGAAAGGAAAAGAAAGGTAGGTCACAAAGATTTATTGAGAGTTGGTGCGATTGGGGAGAGGGATAGGTGTATTGGGATTTAGTGCGATCGAGAGATAAAGAGTGACAGAGTGAGAATTATTCTAATGTGATTTGGAGAGAAAGACATGACAATTTGGGAAAGAGTGAATATTTTCTCATATAACATAGGCCACCTAGACGCCTCTTTCGAGCCGAGACAACTCTCATATTAACTTTAGTATCAAACAATCCTTATTTGCTTTGATGGAGATTGAACTCTAAAAACACCATTCTCACCATGCTCGACCATCTCAAATGGAATCAACCATTCAGTTTTGATTATAATTGTTTTCTTGGATAACAATGATTAAATAATCTATTTTGAAAAAAATGAATAAGAAAAAATTTGTAGAATGCGTGACCACTTTTTCATACTTTAGTTTCTCTTTTATCTATTGTACTTTTTCTCATCTCCTACTTTATTAATAATATCATTTTTCTTAAATCTCATTCCTAAAAGAAATCAATTACTTGGAGATGACATAATATATAGTTTAATAGGAGTGTGTTATATTGCTAACTACAACTAAATGATAGACATTAAATTTTTAAATTAAAGGTGGAGATCATTCAACCCTTGAGTATTAATATCATGCACAAAAAATATCAATAGGGTATTAATGTCAATTAACTACAAAATTAGTTATAATTAACTTTTAAAAGAAATCCCAAAACTTTAAATTCATACTATAACATATATCAAATTAAAGATAATTTTATAAGGATTCCAAGGATATCCTACATGCATATGTTCCGAGGTTAAAATTTGAAAAAAATTTCGAAAATTTTAAATTTTTTCATACAACAGAAATGTCAACATACTATATAAAATATGTCAATATAATACATGTAGAATGTCCATATAAGCAATGAGTTAACATTATCAAAGCATTGTGTTGATATTTTCGAAACACTATATTGACATTTTCATCCAAAACCCTAATTTGGAGTTTTTTTTTATTTTTTTCGATTTAATTAATAAAAACAAAAATTACACGTGGCAAATTGTAGACCACACGTTTTTTAAAATCCTATGACCTTAAATTAGTTGTAGTTAACAATTAAATGATGAGTTAGCAATTGATCACTCCCCTAGTTTTATAATCCATTAGAATGTGAGAGAGGGGGAGTGTTAGGGTGCCACCACCTCTTAAAATAACACCATACCACCATTCCTAGCCAATCAGTACACGTGGACGAATAAAAAGCTGCCACGTGGCAAAAAAAATCTGAAAAATACGGTCAGCAATATGTTGTACACTATACAACAATTTTTCTTGGCCAGCAATATCCAACACGCTATACAACAATCTATAGATTACTGTGTAACGTTTATAATATTGTTGTGTATCGTTTATAATATTGCTGTATAAGTGGTGTCACGGTGTTACTTTAAGAGGGGTTGTCATTTTAACACAAACATATGAGAGAGTTTTTATTTTTAGCATACCATGCTGAAAATTTTGGACTGAATAAGTAATATTCTAATTTACCAAATCTCCAATTGTTTTGTAAATTTGTCAAGATAAAGCTTAAAATTTTAAAATGATCAGTTTTAGCCAAACCAAATCATACCTGTCCAGGGAAAGGAAGACAAGTAGAAGCAATAAAACAATGGCCAAAATTTTGTCAATGGGAGAAGCCCTGGTGCTACCTTATATTATATGCCTATCTGAATCAATCAACAAATAAATAAAGCTAAGCTAAACGCGCTATACATTCATACATTGCACCTCACATTACATATCTACCTTGTAATCGTCTTCTAGGAAATGTTCATAACGCGTTCCCTTCAATGTCCTCTCAACCTCCTCCCAGTTTTCAATCTGAGAGGATAAAGCTCCTTTGTGTATCTTCACTTGTCGACTACTTAGGTTTCGTTGTGGAACCTTCAAGAACTCTTGAACATCCACCAGTTTCTGAAAAAAAGAAAAGGAATTGAAGCAAGCATTCGAAACATAGGAAATACAATGCAAATTTTTAACCACAAGCCTTACTGTTTGGTTGTTTCTTATGTTCTCGTAGTAGAGGATTATATGTCGAGTGCTGTTAAAATACTGCAATGATCTCGTAACCAGGTCTTCCACTTGCTCGAGATCAGGTATAAGCAGCTTTGTATCTATAGTTGGTTTGTATCTAGCCAGTATCTCAGCCTGCACCAGTTTAAATATATTTAGGATCTACAATACCCCTTCGATTTATTACTAGGAAGAGACAAAGAGGGGGAGAGACGGACCTCCTGGGTCGAGTGCACATGAGATTTATGTGTCCCATTCAGAGGCTTGGCTTTCTGGTCATATGAATTTCCAAGTATGGAAACCATACGACGTAAGAAATTCCTCCTGAAAAGAAAAATTGTTGAGACACCTTTGGAGTTGAAGTAGTCAGCTATTTCTTCATGATGCTGCATCAATCCCTGCAACAAGCCTTACAACGTCAGAAATATGTTGTTTGCTTCGTTCTTCTGTACGCTGGAAATCATTACAGAGTGTAGGAACATGAATAAGTGTAGTTTATTTGCTAGACACATAAACGGAGTCATTTCCAGGCAAAAAATACAGTCCTAACAGGCCAAGACCTAAGCAAAACTGCATAGCAAATTGTAAAAAAACAAGAGATGAAACAGAGTGCAGTGAATTGGATTAGTCGTAATGTACAAGCATCACTTCGTTGAGGTGATTGTTTTGTCTCTAAGGAAAATCCTTTGGATTCACTCATCAGTGAAGACACTAGGTTTCTTACTAACGCAATCATGAATCTTGAAAGCCTCTAGTTCAGATTCTTCATTCATCAGTCTTGATGCATACGAGTCACATGACTAACCTCTCGCACCCACCGTCCAAATAATATAAACATAAACAGACAAACTATAAGGCCAAGAGCCATTGAAGCGAAAATGTCAAATACACATGATGCTGATTATGATGTCTAATTGAGTGATTTGGTACAGAAAGAGGGTAGCAAGTCCTTGTCATTGAATCATTAATATGAGAGGTAATCATAATTATGTTTATAATCTATAATAGGCACCAACTCTAACTGTAGTTTGTACACAGCTAAAGACAAAAATATGAGATGCAGCATTGTTAGTTTAGACAATAAAAGCAGCCTAACCTGGTTGAGCATCCACTTGAGCCCAACAGCAGCTGTACATTCATTCTTTGATGCACTCGAATGCCAGTCAAGATTATAAACTCGGTCCAAAGTCTCTAGAATTGTCGATATGTTACTCCTCCGGACCTTCACTGAGAATATCTCCCCATTGGAGCTTATGTTGACATGGCTGTTCAACAGCGTCTCAAACCACCCGCTCCCAGACCTCTGAGTGGACAGAATTGCAAAGTATCGAACAGGATTGCACGCACATTCCTCCCTATCAATCAAAAACAGTTACAGATGTCCACCCGGATAAAACTACAATCAATCTAACCTGCTGAAAGTGTTTGGTTTGGGGAAATGAACATAAGGCTTCTCAGAAGGGAGGATATGATCATTGGCTTCTTCACACGACATCTGTACGACTCGAATACTCGGAGAAGAACTTCCAGCTGAACGTCCACCAATTTGCCTAAGACAGATTGAGCATATGTAAATACTAGATGCCACTGCGATAATCAAAACCACCATCCTCAATACCAGGGGTTTTTTCTTAGAAGGTCTGATAATCATCAAGCTATCCTGAAATTTTAGGAATTTATTCAATATCAAATAGAGTCTAATCCACAGCTAAAAGTAATGAGGCCACAAATTAGACATTTTGACAAAATTAGGTCACAAATTCAGCAGCAGAAAATTGTATTAACAGCAAAAAAGAGCCCCATTTATATGAAATGAAATTACATCACGCAGAGATCCAAAACGAGACACATACATTTAGATAATTGATGATAACATTTACTTAAAATACAGAATCTTGAGTGTGGTCAAAAACAGAGGAAACAAAAATAGGGGGAAATAGAACATCATACCAGGGCGTCTGCCATTAGTTTTGCGTTTACGGCATAAAAAGGGCAGCTCAGATTGAATCAGCACCATTTTCCTATAAGCATATTCATACTGCGCTTTCTTCTTGCTCCACTAACTCTCGGCATGCAACAGCACATATATAATTACAGATTGACATGTGTATCTATAGGTAGAGAGAGAAGGGCAGAGCAGAGGTGTGGACTTTTTCTCGTGAAAATCACAATGATGATGTGCTTGTAATTATAAAGACCGTTGCCACGCTCCCTTTTCGATTCCCAAAAGTCTGAATATACGCTAATAAAGTACGATGGCGATGACGGAAGGAGGATTGGGTCGGTGCATATCCACACTCCACCCGACTCTCAAACCTAAAATGATGTATATATATGGAATTTTACTTTTATTTTTTAGGGGATTTTGTACTGTATATAGAGATTTAACTTGGCTACAAATGTGAAAGCTACTTACCACAACTTTGGAAGAATGGCATGAATGAAAATTAGTTTCAGTGATAAAATGGAGACACTGTAAAACTCATTTTAGTGAAAGTTTTCAGTTTAATCAAGGTGTTGTACATGGTAATTTTGTAAATAAAAAAAATTGAGGAAGAAAGATAGGGAAAATTATTTAATACTAGAACGTGAAATTTCATAATTAGACGTACTATTCCCTAAAATTACAATAAATCCTCTGGACAGTATAATCGGTTAAGTTAACTTGAAAAGGTTTAATTAGTTCATTTCGATTTTAGAGCTATCATCTTCAATAATAAAATGAAGAGGTTTGGCAATCAACAACAGCAATTAGGCATGGGTAGGTTTGACCTCGTAATTAAAAGGGACATGGAGAATTAAACACAACACTTATGTAGTCTACAGTAAAGCAAGTTCTCAACTATCATTTTCATCGTTTTAAATCTACTCAAAAATACCAGTTAAGTATAAGTTTGACCTTGTTGGGTAAAAAAACAACCTTGTAATCTTGTTAAATGCGAATAAATTTTTAATACTGTATAATCATCTTATGGTAGTATATGTTATGTGTAATCAACTGTAGTCGTATAAAAATAATTTCATGCATAAATTGCTCATCACAAAAAAAAAATATGGTCGTGAAAAGTATAATTCGTTAATTGAAATTTAAGTTTTAGCTATCCATCAAAAATAAAAACTAAAGTCCATTCTTGTCCAAATATTGTCCATTTTTGAAATTTTGATATGCATCAAAAATTTGACTCAAAAAGTGATATTTAGGTTCTAGATAGGCTTCGTCTATAAAATAGGTAAACCACTTTTGACGCTTATTTAATTTAATTTGAGGATCTGTATTTTTGTAAATTAACTATTGTCAAGTTGATGTACTAGCAAAGTCGCAATAATTACATTAAGCTCATGTGCTCCAAATCATTCAACGACTTAGTTTCAAATCTTAAATTTATAAATTCACACGATCACTCTTTTATGTTCAATTCACTTATAGATCTTGCATTACTCTAATCTCTTATCATTATCATTATAATCTAAAAAATTGCTGATGGTTGTATAACTTCAATCGGCTTTTCTTTACCAATAGGTTAAACATACGTCTAAAAATGCAACCGCACAAAGTAAATTAATCGAAAGCTAAAGAAGGACAAAGGAAAAAAAAATCTAATTTCAATTGATTGGCCTTTGGCCTTTCATAGTTGAAACTATGAACGACAAAATAAATCAAGTACTCCCTCCGTCCCGCTTTAGTAGTCCCTTTGGTTTCTATATTATTCTCTCTCTTAATTTATCATTTCTCTTCTTTTACTATTTTTTTTATCATTTTTACAAAAAGATGGCAGAAAAGTCAATGGGACTGCTAAAGCGGGACGGAGAAGTATATACTAGTATAATATAATAACGCCTACACATTTAAGAATTGAATGAGTTTACCTACCAAATCCATTTGAGTTAGAATTACACACAAATACAGGTCCATATAAAAAATACTTAAATTCAGTAGCTTGGTCCATAATATCATAAATATCATAAAATCAGTAGCTTGGTCCATAATATCATAAATTCGGAAGTTTCTAAAATTTGTTTTCCCTAACTCTTTTTTGACACGTGAAGATGTCTTATTTGCTTAAGCTGGTATTCGAATTGGGCAAATTGTCCATCAAGTTAAATAGAGGGATTCAATCCAACAAATAAAATCCCAAAATGATTAGCCAATAACCACGACGAAATGTTTAGGCCCAAACCCAATTAACAAACCAAAATAACTAGGCATCTACATTTGCAAGCAATTGTGGTTTTTGCATCTAATACGCTTTTCAGCCAACAAGAAAATTTGTAATCCGTTTTGTGTCACATATAAAATTGATTAAATTGGACTACGTTTTCGTGATTACCCCGTCCTCTCAAACACTTAACAAATTTCTACTTAGAAAAAGCCATATTAGAACATTTTGATTTTTACTATAATATAATCATAAATTTCGAAAAATACTACTCCATATGCTTAGGATTTTCAAGTAATTCTCGTAAATCAGTACGCAAGCATGAGATTTTATGTGGGGATAAATAAAGTAAGGGTGCTTTCAATCCATTGTTGCTTCAAAACTTTTGTCGATATTTTGGTACCCCCTCCGTCCTATAGTAGATGTCGCACTTTCCTTTTTAGTTTGTTTCACAAAAAATATCACATTTCCATTTCCTGAAAAAGTTCTCTCTCATATGAATATAAAAATTATATTTCCTCTCTTCATTTAACACACAAAACAAAACCTCCTAAAATCCCGTGTCATCCCACAAGTATGACATCTTTTGTGGGACGGAGGGAGTACTATTTGCTAGATCCTCCGCGCAATAAAAATATGTGTACTTGAAATTACACAAAAATTAATGTATAATTGGTAAATTAAGATAGATTAGGAGAATGATAGTTAAAACAGTGTTAGTGGATAGTGAGACCCACATTATTATTAACTAGTATCAACCTCGTGCGTTGCACGGCCTATTGAATTTTCTCATATAAAATTGAAAATATAAATTAAATAAATTATGATAAAAAAATTAAATTATATAGAGTGTTTAATCACTAACAATATAAACCAATGATATTTAATTAAGAAACAATTTTGATTATGTTATTAATAATTTTTGGTAATGTTGAAAAATCAAAATAACTTCCCGTATTGTCTTGTGGATTTTTTTAATAATGTTGAAATTTTAGTTTAATACTTATGTTGGAATTAATTACAGTGTTCATCAATCCATTTAATTACCCATCATATAACATTCAATAATTTCACTAATAGAAAATCGATTAATAAAAAATAATAGATCAAAATGCAACCAAGAAATGAAAATTTCAAATCCAAAATCATTTATGCTCATGCCGCTATGCCCCATCGCCCATGGGCCCTCATCTATCTCCAATAGCTTTCATCTTTGCCGCTTATCGTTTCCAACACTTTCATCTGCGTCGACACCATCTTCTCAGTCTGGCCAGTTTGCTCCCATATGTAGATAAAAACTTCAAACATAGTCAACTATAGACCTCCCATATTGCAATTTCGAAAAATATTTTCATTAGTGAATAATGCGAACACAACTTATCATTTGCATTATAAAATTTCCTAAAATACTTACCAATTTCAAAACCAAAACCAAATTTGGCAAGATGAATGCGTCCATGATATCAACCTTTGATTGATAAAGTTATGGTAAATTGCTAATAGAGAAATTCCATTTCCATGGTTTCAACTATCCTCTCTGGTAAGAACATAACAATAAATATCAGTAACATAATAATTACACTTAAAGAATGTGTAAAATAGAGAAATATAAAAAGATACTAATAATAAAAGGCAAGAATCATACTTAAAACAAATTCGTTTCGTAGGAAACTCAGTGATGTAATAGATTATAGGTGAAGGTAATGAGAAAGTGAGTAATAAGCTAGTGAATGACACATATATATAGACAAAATATATAGAAAAGTTATACTGTGTTAAAAATTTACATTGAATTATTATTAATATAATTCCTAATAATGTGTAACAATGTGGCGGTTACAAAGTTACAAATCTTCTAATCCGTGTAACCCCAATTTCATAGCTAATCAATATGTAGTGCTTGAAATATTAATCAATATGTAGTGCTTGAAGATTAAGTTATAATTATTAAAAATTTATAACGTCCAAAAATTTATAAAACTTTATTAAGAACACTTCCAAGCCAAAAATTTATAACGGCCGACACTTAAATAGATGAATTTTGATCCAAATAGTTTTTATAATTGTTGATCAAATTTGTAACAGCCATATTTATAAATTGAATTAATTTTTTATTGGTCAACCAAAATATCTAAATTTTAGTAAACAATCTAAAACTTATAAATATTTGTAATTAAGGGCAAAACTCGCTTTTTATATATGTATAGATGTTAATTAGTATCATGGTGAGCCATAGTGAAATGGATTATATTGTAAGTAGATTGATGTATATGGGTAATGACTTTTAGCCAATTTTTCATAAATAGAAATGTCCATATTTTTATGACACAGAAATGGAAAGTGCACATAATTCAAATGAGAAAACAAAAAACACACCGATGTTTGGTAGACATGTTAATTTAACACAAGACAACTAATTAAAATGAGGCTTTAAGATAAGGATATGCTATCTCAATATTTTGGGCTGTTAAATAATCCACATTTTTGAACTACTCCCTCCGTCCGCTATTAGGAGTCTCATTTATGGACCACATGAGTTTTAAGAAATGTTAAGAAAAGTGGGTGGAAAAAAGTGAGTGGAATATGGGTTACACTTGTATATACTTCTATTAGTTTTAAATGAAATGTGAGTGGAATGAGTTAATGGAAGGTGAGGACCATTTATGGTAAAAGTGAACCGTGACTCCTATTCGCGGACGGACTAAAATAGAAAAACATGACTCCTATTTGCGGACAGATGGAGTAACTTGCTTCGGGCCTCAACAAGTCGAGATGGGCTTTGATAGCTTAACATGACCTTATTTTATCTACCAAAGAGCTAAGAGCATCCACAATAAGAATAGGTCAGCCACTCTCTCTCCCTGCTACGTCATCAGCACTAAAAATCCACCTGCCACATCAGCTTTTTACTCAAATAGGCTAGCCTTAGGCCAGCCATAGGCTAGCCGCAATAAAAATAATTCAAAAACAACTACATTTACGGAATACAATTTACGATTAAATTACGGAATTAAATTTACGACACATATACGGGAAAAAATTGTTAATTTTATTTAAATAAAAAAAGTACATTAACTAAAAATAAAAAAAATTACATAATAAAAAAAATCCGGGCTTCCACACACGAGCCACCGCCCACTCTACTCCTCACTAATTTATTAAAAAAATACATTAAAAAATGTTAGTATGCCTTGAATCCGTTATAGTTTGCTGCTAGCCGAACGGATGCAACGGATATAATGAAACTAAAATCGCGTTTATATAGTTTTTCAAAAATAAAAATAAAAAATTAAAAAATAGCGCTGGCCGATCGGCACGCCACAATGGCAGCCAACGCATCGGCCAATGCCCTCAAATCGGCTAGCCCACGCCGATTTCTTCGCCGATTTTGCGCTGGCCGATTCCATAATTCAGCTAGCCGACCGGCTAGCGACGCGAGTCGGCTAGCCGGTGGGCTAGCTGCTATTGTGGAGGCTCTAAATAACTCATTAACTCATATGTGCCAAACAAGCACGATGCTTTGGCATTATAATGTATAAATGAGCTTAATTTTCATTCTTAGCCTTCCTTCGTATTGAGTCTATCTAAATAAAATTATCTAGCATATTATGCTCATGACGTGATATCGATTTCTAAAATTTAGGAAGTGTATTTGCATTGACAATTTAAAATTGAACATAATAAGGTAGCAGTGACTGTACGATGATGAGAATAATGGAACAGCTTCGGCCCAGAGATAAAAATGGCTTCTCAAAGACATATTCGTGGGAGTAAATCCTGACACAAGTCACACAGCTATTTCTGGAGACTCACATCTCACTTTAATAATATTTTATCCGTCCCACAGGAATATGCATTCTTCTATTTCTAGTCCTTCCCACAAGAATATGCACTTTCTAATTATGAAAATTTTCTTCTTTGTATCGAGGGAAATTCATTCTCAATTAACAATACTTTAATTATTTTTTCTCTCTACTTTATCTTAGTTTATCAATTTTATATTAAAACTCATGTCGAACTCAAAGTGCATATTTTTTGGAGACGGAGAGAGTATCTCCTAATTTAATATACTAATTTTATTACTAGTAGTCTCTCGTGATATTTGTATTGTGTAGACATTATACCGTGTTATAAAATTTACGGAAAATTGAAAAAGTAATGCAACTCCATTACGGTTGCGATTTGAGAAACTGTATTGTCATTCCTTGTAAAGGCATCTTTATGACCATGTGGCTGTCACCCTAACGGAGTGAGGACCACCACATGCCCCAACGTTACCGTCTCCGCATTCTTTCCTATTTCCCAATTTACCCCTGCCCATCTTAGCCCAACAACTGAAGTACTACTGCTACTAGCATTTGTTTTATTTATTTCCACAAAAAGATGGAAATATAAAAAACATTAAAAAATAAAATGTTACTAGTATGGTTTAATCTATCCGACGTTGATTTTATTTACAAAGAGGAAAGGTAAATTAAGAAAGAAGGTAATATAATAAATAGAGGCAAAAGAAGGCAAATTAAATTGAGGTTTGATGGTTGGCATGATCAGCACATAATATTCACATAGTATAAACGAATAAGGTTGTGTCAGAATACACATACACATACACATACACATACACGTATGTTTGTGTAGGTGGGGTTGAAATGCGGAAGAGCATACCTAGGGAAGATATGCAAATAAGCTTGTACTGCGTGTTCGGGGATGCAGAATTGGCATCGTCTCCAGATCTGGAGGTATGCTTTTGAATTTCAAATTCAAATAACTACTTATTGATTTCTAAAACAATGCTGGTTTTTCAGGCTGCGCGGTCCGGAAGGGAGATTTCCACGTCCGCCTGCGTTAATTTTAGGTAAATAATTTAAATTCTGATACCCAAATTCACCGTTTCATCTTCTGTCTGCAACTTGATTATGCAACGCAGTGAGGCAACAAGGCAAGTTGTGGTGAAAGAGAAGCTAAAATCAGTGGGAAAAACGCCATCGGCGGCTGAGCTGGAGGACTTCTTTACGGAGGCAGAAGACTACGTCCAGAGGCGATTTGCTCAAAAGTGAGTAGTGCATGTTCGAATTAGTCTTTTCAAATATGTTATGTTCCTCACTTTTCCATCTCAAAATTAAACAAATTTCTTTTTCTTTTTACTAATTTCAATAGCATTACACATGTGCATGCTTAATTTGGTCGATGGTGTATTGCATAAAATTAGGCGTTTTACGGTTGTTTTCAGGTACAACTATGACATAGTGAAGGATGCTCCAATACAGGGAGGGAGGTACCAGTGGGTTCCTAATCCTACTCACATTTAGTGCTGATAATTAGTACTACTTTAAAAGCTATACATAATTTGTTTGCGGTGGCGAAAATGGAGTGTTAAATGTTTTATTTGTCTTGAATGTTGTGTGTCGCATCAAGAGAGTTTAATCGATCGCTGGTGTCTATTTTTCATTTTTGTTTCTTTGCATGTGTTTATGTGGTAGGATTGAAAACTTTGTCTCTTGCATTTAAATGAGTAGGTGAAGACACCATGAGAAGAAAAGTACATGTAGATCGCGAACATTCATACAAATCGACAAATTCATTTTATTCGACTCTTTGTAAGTTTAAATGTATACTCCGATGAATTCACGATCTTCTTAAGGAGTAGAGCTAGAAGAGTATTTTTTTCATCTGATAATTTAGTGGGAGGTAGTGCACGTGGTGTGATGCAGTAGCTGTCAACTGAGCTCCATGTGCTTTGGATCTGATGCAAAATTACTTTTTATCCTAAAATTACAGTCACAGAATGTTCCTGCTTCAAAAATGTTGCTTTCCCGCCTTTTTCTTTTTCTGCTCTTCTTCCTAAACCAGATCGATTTCTTTTTTATGTGGTAAATGTAAATGAAATACTCTACTACTCCATATTGCCCAACGTAGCTCTTGCAATTCTTTTTTACTGTGGATACGAAAATGATCCCATTTTCATTATCCTAACTCTTACCGCATGCACGACGTTGTATTATACATTTATACTCCTTCCATTCTCTCGCAGTTGAGTCATTTTTTCATTTTAGAAAAAAAATTTCATAGTTGAATCATTACATATATAGTATTCCCTCCGTTCCATTTTGCCATTTTAGAATGTTCACAAAAAATAGTCTCTTTCCAAAAATGAAAACTTTTACTTACACTTTATTAGAGCATTAGCAATGGGAGCCGATCAACCGAGCCCATGATCGGCTTTCCCATCGGCCCTCCCCCATGCAAACACCCCAAAGAGCCGTTGTATCGGCCTTGGCAGATCCCATAGGGCCTTTGATCTGCCATCCATTGTGAAGATAGGGCCGATGATCAGCCCTATGATCGATTTTTCATTTTTTTTAATTCATTTTTTTACCTTCTATATGTACCTCCATACCTCATTCTTACATTTCACCTCATTCTTCTCACTCTATACTTCTTTTCCTCTCTTTACAAAATGATTTTCGACAACATTCTTATTTATTTATTTGTCTTGAATTTTTTTTAATTAAGAACGTTTTTCATAATTTATTTGTCTTGAATTTATTACTCCATCCGTTCCGCGATAGTTGAGTCATTTTATTTCATGCACTTGATTTTAAAAATAAAATGATAATAAATAGTTAAATAGTAGAAAAGGTAAAGTAAGAGAGATAATAATGTAGATATGACTCTTATTTACCTTATTTTGTCACTTATTTTACTTTCTCTTCATTTTAACTATTTATTACTCCTTCCGTCCCATTCAAGATGACCATTTTTCCTTTTTTGTTTGTCCCAATCAAGATGACCATTTTCCAATTTTAGAAATATCATCCTCTCTCCTCTCTCCTCTCTCCTCATTAAAATATTCAACTACCTTTTTTCACTTTACTTTATTCCACCTTATAACATTTCCTAAAATCCCGTGCCACTTAAGAATGTGGTCATCTTGAGTGGGACGGAGGGAGTATCATTTTTCTAAAACGAGTGCAGAAAATGAAATGACTCAACTACCGCGGAACGGATAGAACATTATTTATCATATTTTATTTGATACCAACAATGAAAAATGAAATATACAAATGTTGATGATGTGGAAATAAAATGAAAAGTGAGATAGGCCATTCAGTTACTAGAAGATAAACCCTTAATAATAAGTGAGAGTAAAATGCTTATGTGGAAATAATAAAAAAAGAAGGGCCATTTAGGATGACCCTTCCATTGCTAAGAGTATCCACAATAGCGGCTAGCCGAACCATTGCAACCGGCCAGCCGTTAATCGGCGAGAAAATCGGCATGGGCAAGCCGATTCGCGTGCGCTGGCCGATGCGCTGGCCGCCATTGTGGCGTGCCGATCGGCCAACGCCAATTTTCGTTTTTTTTTAAAAAAAAATTTGAAAACTTATATATACGCGATTTTAGTTTCATTTTCATTTGCACCACTTGTTTTAACGAGTTTTCTCTCTCTCTAAATTTCTGTACAAGAGCAACATCGAGCGATGGACAACAACAACGAGTCCAGTCCGGCGACGAGCAGCTCTCATACTCCCACGGTACCCGTGGGATCTGGATGGGACCAGATGGGCGGGCAGATGGGCCTAGGGTTTAACGTCCCTTGGCAACAGTTGATGGGGATGATGGCTGGAGCACCGGGGGGGGGGATGCAGGGGGGGAACAAGAGGGGGATGCCGGGCGGGATGCAGGCGAGCGGCGGGGTGGGGAGGTATGCCCCAGATGCAGCAGCAGATGATGCAGCAGATGATGGGGATGATGTGGCAGGGAGGGATGCAGGGGCCACCGGGGGGGGACACGGTCTATCGTCCCTCTCTTGATTTTTTGACGGCTTCGTCTCACACGTCGACCCTAGTGGAGACGCAGTTCACTGGCGATGACCTTTTGTCATTGCAGCCCGCTGTTGATGACACCCCCACGTGGAGGAAGTGGACGGAGGATGAGTACGCCGGCGTGGCCAAGGGGTGGTTGTCGGTTTGCGACGATCCGCTGGTTGCGAACAACCAGCGGGTCGTCAACATGTGGGCGAAGATTAGAGCAGCCTACAGGAGGAACTGCCCGCATAGGAAGGACTACAGCGGGGAGGAGTGCCGGAAGGGGTGGGAGCGGATCAGGGCCGCGATTGGCCGATTTTCGGGGTTGTACGCCAACGCCCTCCGCCAGCTGACTAGTGGGCAGAATGAGGAGGACGCCCGGAGGATAGCGGAGAGTCAGTTTCCCTTGCCGGAGAAGTATAAGGAGTTCACCTTCTGGGAATGCTATGTGTTGCTGAAGGACTCCGAGAAGTTCCGGGCGGGGTGCGATGCTGGATGGTCGAAGAAGCAGAGGCTGAACTATTCCGGCGACTACAGCGGCAGCAGCGGCGGATCCCACGACTTCCCTTCAGATTCTGAGGAGTTTCCGTCCCCTCCATCCTCTACTCGTCGCCCTCGCCCGGTTGGCCAAAGGCGGGCGCAACGGGCAGCGAGGGGAGGATCCCCCCTATCGCCCCAGGAGGTCATCTCGGCACCCCCCCCCCCCCCGCACGTACACCTTATTCTCGCGTGCAAAAACGGAGGAACGGATGTTCGCGGTCTTCCAAGAGTGGAAGGCCGCAACCGACCCCACGGAGAAGAGGTTTCTCTACTCGATGCTCGAGAACATGCGGGTGGATTTGGATGCCTCGAGGACACTGGTGGGGGGTTCAGACGCGGGCTCAGATACCCCGGGTGGCGGCGGCGGCGACGAGGAGTAGAGAGTGGCGGAGCTCGTGTGTGGAAGCCCTTTTTTTAAAAAAAAAAATCATGTATTTTTTTTATCTTTGTACTTTTTTTTTAATGAAATGAATGAATTTTCTCGTATATGTCTCGTAAATTTAATTCCGTAATTTAATCGTAAATTTAATTCCGTAAATGTAGTTGTTTTTGAATTATTTTTATTGCGGCTGACCTATGGCTGACCTATTTGAGTAAATGCTGACGTGACATGTGGATTTTTAGTGCTGTTGACGTGGCAGGGAGAGAGAGTGGCTGGCCTATGGCTGACTTATTCTTATTGTGAATGCTCTAATGCTCTTATCCACTACTTCTCCTTGTTTCTCTTACGGAGTACTCCCTCCGTTCTCCATTAAGAGTTCCATTTGAATGCGGCACGAGTTTCAAGAAATATTAAGAAAAGTGAGAGAAAAAATAGTGGAATGTGGGACCCATTTATATATATTAGTTTTATAATAGAAAGTGAGGTGTACCTACTATTTATAGTAAAAGTGAATCGGGACTCCTAATAGCGAACAGACTAAAATGGTAAATCGGGACGGAGGGAGTACTACTTTTTATCCCCTCTCTCATATACCCATTTTTTCTCCCTTTCTCTCTTAATTTACCAATTTATTATTAAAACATGTGTCATCCAAAAATTGAGATATTTTTCTCTCCTAAGTTACTACTCCCTCTATCCCATAATAGATGACATAGTTGGAGAATGACACGGGATTTTAGGAGATATTGTTTTATGTGTTAGGTGGAGAGAAAAAATAGTATATTTATATTAATGTGAGAGAGAACTTTTTCTAAAAAAAGAAATGTGACATCTTTTGTATGACAAACTAAAAAGGAAAGTGTGACATCTATTATAGGACGGAGGAAATACTCTTTTCCACTAAAAATGAAATGTTTTTCTTTTTGGGTAAACTCATTATAACGTTACCTAAAAATGGAAACAACATTATCTCTACCGTTTATCCTTTCTTATTTTACTCTTTCTCCAAAATATCTAGGGAGTATTTCTTAAATCTGATGTTCAAAAGAACTGTCTCATTTATGATTGAAAGGAAGAAGTAGTAATTATGATTGGAAACGATTTTGTAATGCATTAGAATTAAAACAATAATTTTGAATATTTCGCTTTTTTGTTATTTTATTTACCAATAAAAACTGCAAAATGTAAGGAAAATTAGGATTTGAACTTGTGGTTCCCTCCGTCCGCGAATAAGAGTCCCGTTTTACCATTTTAGGTCGTCCGCGAATAAGAATTCCGGTTCACTTTTGTCATAAATGGTAATAACGTCTCACCTTCCACTAACTCATTCCACTCACATTTCATTTAAAACTAATATATACAAGTTAGACCCCTATTCCACTAATTTTTTTCTATCCACTTTTCTTATCATTTCTTAAAACTCGTATCGCCCATGAATGAGACTATTAATGGCGGACGGAGGGAGTATATAGATACATGCATTGCATCATGGCGTTGACCGATGAGAACACAAAAGTATAGAACTATATTCGAAGTTGGCATTGTTCAGTGAACGTGCCAGGCACAGTTCATAAATCAAATTTATTTATATTGATGTAGTACAACAACGTTTAGGAATGAAACTTCAAATTAAATTTGTCAAGTCACGTTAATCTGGTCAAATTAATTGACGTTACTCCCTCCGTCCCTGATTATGTGTCTTAATTTTTCATTTTGGTATATCTCATATTAGTTATTTCACTTAGAGATGCCCAAGGTTTTCGGTTCGGGTGGTTAACCGTGGAATCGGAACCGTGAGATTTAAATCGAACCGAAACTGTCACTTTTGGAACCGTGGTTCGGTTCAAGTTCCAAAATTCAGGAACCAAAACCAAGCCGGAAGCACCGGTTCTGGGCCGGACGCGAAAAATCGCCGAAAAACCGTGAAACTGAGCCGAACCGCCGGTTTTCGGCGGTTCGGAATTGTGAAAACCTGTAAAAAAATCGGCAGAAACCCGGTGATTCCAAACCATAACCGCCGGTTCCAGAACTGGGGCATCTCTAATTTAGCTTCATTTTTACACTTTTAGTATTTCACTTCCTATTACTCCCTCCATCCAAAGGAAGATGACCCCTTTCTTGGACGATACAAAATTTGTATGTAGTTTTATTTCGTGTGTTAGATGAAGAAAATAAAATAAGAGAGAAAATAAGTAAAAATAAATGAGCTTTTACTTTTAGTACCGAGTCATCTTAGATGACACAGATTAAAAAAAAAAAAAGTAAGTCATCTTCGGAAAACAAAAAGAGTATATTTTTTAAAATTTGTCGAGTCAAAGTGGACACATGTTAAGGAGATGGAGGGATTAAACTTAATAGTCGTCTTATATTGAGATATTTATACAGTAACGAAAATAATGCGAGGAAATAAGATGAGAATCCACATAGCCAAAACCTCCCACGTGTGGACTGACGTGGCAAGCTCATGAGATTAAAAATGGTTTTGTTATCGATTAGTACCCCCTCGATGATAAACTATTACTAGTATTTCTTGTTGAAATGGTTCTATTTTAAATGAATCATTTTTTCAAAAATAATTATTTTTCTTATTTTATTTATTTATTATTTTTTTTTTTACTTTTTCTTCTCTCGTACGTTACTCTCTTTATTTTAATTCTTTAAATATCAATTTCTTAAATGTTGTATTAAAAGAAATACTTCACTTATCTCGGGATATATCTTGGGACGGAGGGAGTATTTATTAATTAAGAAATCTATCTATCTATAAGTATATAAAAGGGGAGTTTTGGTGATATTTACAATAATGCCATTTTAATAATAAATTTATTTATTAATTAAAACTAATTTTTTTTAAGTAGCTTATGGTTTGAAACGTCAAAAATAATAGACATTTATTATTGATATAATTTGTAACAAATGACATTAAACTTGATATTAAATGTCTTTTTAATAAAAAAGTTATTTATTGGTTAAAATAGTTTGGCTTTCCACATTCCAAAAACCACCGTGACCTTTAATTAGCATTTCTTCTCTAAGCATTTCACCTACAAATATTAAATTTTACGTAAATTTTAGTAAACGTTTCATATGTAAATATTAAAATTATGTTGAAGATGGTGGATACTAAAAGGTCTTTTGCTCATGAATTGTGGATCTTTTGCTCCCGAACCTTGTCGACGCGGAGGACACATCGATGCAGATGGCGATCGACTATTTCATGTATGTGGCAGCGATAGAGCCATAGATCTAAGGGGTATTTTTTATGTTGTTTTACGTGATTTCACCATTAGGGTAGTTATATTCGAGCTGTCTATAGTTGCTCGGTTAGGTGCTTGACACTGATAGAGTATCTGTATTTTGTGCATGGTAGTAAAGGCATGACAAATTTAGGATTTGAATCTATATCTTTTCGCGGAGTCTCTCAATAAAACAGTTGTATGTACATTAAAATAAGGTAGAAGGATGATGGAATAGGGAAGAAGGAAGGTTTAGGCTTTTTCGGTATTTGAATTATTAGTGTGATTACTGATTAGTCGTAGTCTTTAGTTGATTAGATTTATTCTTTTAGGTGGTGTTCGGTTTGCAAGATAAAATAACACAAAGATACAACCTAGGATTGAGTTGTGAGATTATTTTAGTCATAGGGGGTTAGCTATGACTAATTATCCCATGATTATCCATCTAGGATTGAGTCATGGGGTTGAATCTCATGAACCAAACACACTACAAATTTAATCCCGGATACAATCTTGTCAACCGAACACCCCCTTAGTTAATTGGGTACTAAACTATTTGACTAATTAAGTACTCATTTTCGTTCCATAGTAATGAAGACGTTTCTTTTCAGCATAGAGATTAAGAAAAATTGTGTGTGAGTTAAGTAAAGAGAGAATACAGTAGAAAATGAAAAAGGTTGAGAGATGAAGAGAAAAAAAAGTAAGAGAAAATAAAGTAGGTGTAGAAAAATGTGTTGACTTTATTAAAAAGAGAAATGACTCTGTTACTATGGAACGTACTAAAATGACAAAATGACTCTATTACTATGGAACGAAGGAAGTATTTTTTTATTGTAATGAAGTCTGTACTAATTTGTATATCCACCATTTTAGTTAATTTAAATCACGGTAATTATATTACTCTTGTGTACTTTACGTTTGTTAGTTTAAATATTTTTTTTATTGCGTTGCAATTCGTACTAATTTATATAACCACCATTTTGGTGAATTTAAATGAGAGTAATTATATGTTAATATGTGTTATTTGAAAATATCTTAATCCATGTATAATACGGGTGTAATAGTAGCCAGTATAGGAGTATACTCTATAACACTAAATACAGTATAATGATTAAAACCTAGTGTCTAGAGATTGAACTGAATACCAATTTACCATTTCCCTTTGTCTCTCACATTGTCCCAGAAATGATGGTCTGACTGACACATTGTCAAAATCCCATTACTCAAACTAGCAACCTATTTTGAAATCAACGGCACGATGATCAGCAACTCTGTATAACACTATCGATTTTTCAAAACACAAAACAACCAACTATGGCCGTCTCTCCCGTCCATGATTCTACTGGAGCTATTATTTGCAAGGTCACCGCCTCTCTCTCTCGCTATAAATTGTTGATTATTCATCATATTCTCTCAAGGGCTTTTATTTTTTTTATCTGATTTGTGTGTGAATGTTATGCAGAAGCTTAAGCGGAAAATTGCTACACCGGAGGAGTCCAAGGTGATTCTCTCTTTTCTTAAAATTGATGATCATTTCAACTGTATTCTATTTTTCTAATTGGGTTTTGGACTTTTGTTTTACTGAATGTAGGCTAAGCACAATAATGCTATATGGGAGAACAAGAGAAGGCTGGTGGAGCAGAGGCTTATGAACCTTGACCATACACACCAAACTGTAAGATTGTTTTTTTTTTTCTTCCTGATTTTTCACTATTTATAAATGTGTTAAGCAGTGGTGAGATCGTGCTACTTTCTATTCCTATTTGATTTGTTTCTCTTCTGTTGAGGGTTGTGTTTTTGGGCCTTGCTAAAATTACTTTACCAATTAGGTGCAGAAGAACAATAGTAGTCCACAGCAAATTGCTCAAATAATGTTGCAGTGCACTTCTTAAACACTCTGTTCAATTGCATAAGCACACAAATCATTTTTATCTGAGCAATGGTTTGACTTCTTCTTGTAGTATCACTCCACCACCCTCAATAAAGTATTACTACTATAATTTGGAAGCATTACCACATTCTTACAACTTGTTGTACAATTGATATTTGCTCATCTTTTCCAAAATATCAATGAATTCTTGATATACTCTGTTGGTATTATTATGTTTTTTTCGTAATTGGCTAAATAGAAATTCATTTTATTACTCCAGCAGGAAGAGTCCATCCCCGACGAAACAGCTATTGTAGTGTAAGTGATTGATGCTGCATATTCTTACAAAGACTACATTCACCCTTTTTAAATGACTATTTTTTTAATCTTATAGTCACAGACCCAAAGATAGTCCTACTAATGATGTTAACACAAGTGTTGGAGTCTCGAGCTCTGCAATGGAACGAGCTCAAGAGGTTAAAGCGAATCTGTCACGGAAATACCCTAGTTTTATAAAGCTAATGCTCAAGTCTCATGTATCTGGTGGATTCTGGTTGGTGAGTTGAATTCAATAAGGCAAATATACTTGTGTAGGGTACATAAAATGCATTAAGTATACTCTTTGAAATGCAGGGCCTACCAAAGAACTTTTGTGTTGCACATCTACCGAAACAGGATGAGATAGTAGTTTTGGTAGGTGAAAATGAATATGAATACAGTACAAGGTACTTGATGGAGAAAACTGGTCTAAGTGGTGGATGGAGAACCTTCTCGATTGCACATAAGTTGCTTGCTGGAGATGTTTTAGTTTATCAACTGATTGAGCCGCGCAAGTTAAAGGTAATTTTGTAAGGCTAATCTTGGTTCACAGCGTTTTATATTTGTTTTTCCATTTTCTTGTCGGAGTTTGCATCTATGTAATGTTAGCAAAGTCTAGACCACTTCGCATTTGAGAAGCAGACTATTGTTTCTTCAATTATATTCTAGCACATTATCACATGGTAATAGAAACATGATCCTAACCTTGGTCAATTGTGGACATTGGATCTGCATCGTGATGCGCATGGAAGTACGGCATATTCCTCTTGTACTATGCTAACATTTTGTCTGGTTTGAAGTGTAAGACCATTTGGTTAGAACTCACATCTGACTCTCTCTACCCTTTGCTTTTCTCAAGGTACATATTGTGAGAGAAAGTACAGAAAATGTTGGAGTAGCAAGCCTTCCAAATCTAAGTTTGAATGCAGAGCCAATCAAAGAAGGTATCCTAATTCAACCTTAATCTTAATTTGTTGCATCCTAAAACTTATCATTTACATGATCACTGCAAATGATCTAGTGAAACAGGAAGAAGAAGTGTTGATCACCAAAACTGCAAGGAAATGTCTGAAGCTCATTTGTGCTGAAAATGGTAATAAAATTAATGATATTCATCCTAGTGAGGGTGCATCCGTAGATGACAATGATTATTCAAGTACAGAAAGCATGAATGCCATCAGATTCTCAGAATCTGTTGTTAGTTTCAAAGAAATAAAGGGCTTCGCAGATTTCAGTATCCACGTTGATGGCCTAATG
This sequence comes from Salvia hispanica, assembly GCF_029641045.1. NCBI lineage: Eukaryota > Viridiplantae > Streptophyta > Magnoliopsida > Lamiales > Lamiaceae > Salvia > Salvia hispanica. Next base: position 11,452,852 of record NC_142692.1, read on the forward strand.
ATTGACTCGGAGATACCTTTACATCTCAGAACTAAGTATTACGAGATCTGTCGCAGCCAAAACAAGTTTCTTCATGAGAATCTCATGAAGGGGTTCAACGCGAAACTAGCTGCTGGTATGATATCCGAGACAATCAACATAGCCGGTGCCATCAGAGCAGCCACAGATGCTGCTGCTGACCACTTACATAACTGGGATACGACTCTGAAAGCTTTTGAGGATTTAGGCATGGAGGTGGGATTCCTTCGTGCCCGTATAGACAAGTTGCTTTCTATTTCTCGCGAAGCCCAAGCTGCGATTAAGCTGAAGAGGCAGGAAAGAGCTGAAGCCAAGGAAGAAACTCGCCGCCTCAACATAAAGCTCTTGGATGTCAAGGTGCGGATACAGAATCTTGATGCTGAGATCGATGGTCTTGTAAAGAAAAACGAAGAGCAGAGCTATATTTTTGGAGAGGTTGCTGCTGCTCCATGGTGAAAAAGGCCCTCTTCTCTTATCCCGTAGTATTTATGTTTTGCTAATCTCGTTATGAGAATCGCTAGGCCCGTTTTGTGTTTCAGTCTCGTGTTTTAGTGACTGTTGAACAATTCTACATGGTGATGTTGAAATATGAAATATATAAATATTGGAATCAGTAAGAAACATAGGATTCAAATTGTTAGATTAGAGAAAAAGAGATCAACATCTACATCGACTTTTCGAACTCGAGCAGCAGCAACATTCAAAAACTCAAAGCTTTACAGCCAAACAAAAATCAGACTACTTTTACAAAATGCATTATTTCTTCCTGGCAAAAGCACCAATATCTGAGGCCTTCATCTCATCTATACTTCCCAAACTCTTTTTAGGCACCACATTGTGTGATTTCTTCAGCCCAAACCTCTCCCTCCATCGGCTTGCACCCTTCACCAGCCTTAGCGATGAGACATCCTCATAATCATCGTCACCAGCAAGGAGCTCATCTCTGAGAGTTTTCGTCTTGGTGAAGCTCTCCCTCGATGGCAGCATTTTGCCATTGGAGAAAACCTCATCTGCAGAGATCATAGAGTAGTTCCGGACAGAGAACTCGAAATCGGAGGAAACAGGAGCTTCTCTGTAGCTCTTATCTAGCTTGACGGGCTCGAGAAAATCATTTGAAAATGAGATTCTTGGACCTGTGATTGTGTTGTACAAGGCTTGATCGTTACTTGGCATGTTTAAGATGCCATTGCAGAATAGAGCAAGAGCAAAACTACATGTATTTCTTTCTTTTGCTTAATTTACTGTTGGAGTTGGAATGCAATGTGTCTTTATATAGGGCTTCTTCAAATTTTTTTGAGTAGGTATTAAAAAATGAAACTGCCCCTTTATGGCGATGAAGAAATGGTATTTACTTGTTCAAGACAAATGGCCTCAATCATGGCGTTGTTTTTGAGCTAGAAACGTGATAAACATATAATAATGTTTACATAGATCTGTCTATATCAATATTCAATCTTATAGGATGCCAAGTTTTATGTCTTTTTCTCTTTATTTTTCTATGCTTTCTCACTAGTAAAAGCTGGCTAGTATATATACATTGTGGTGAAACGAGCCCAAGGGTTACAGGAGCATCTTAATCTTGGAATAAGCTATAACTATAACCCTACTAATGTTGAAGGAATCATAATATTCATCCATTCATATAGGGTATTCTTGACCACATGGTAAATCACTAAATCAGACAGATTTACTGTTTTCAAAGGTGGACATGCCTTTCTCATGTGAAGTTTCAGATTCATTTTAACTTATTATTCACTTTAACTATTTATTCTTATATTTTTAAACACGTGCAAAAAAGAAATGTTTCATTTTTAATGGAACATGAGTCCAATAACCACACTTAATCTTTTTTAAAACTAAGTAACTTCATATCATAAGGGACAACTGCAGAGGTCCTTTGTATGCCTGAAAGGTAAGAAAAGAAAAAAAAAATACTAACAATTATCGATAACATGCATGGTGTTATTTAAATTGAGTTATTCTTCAGAGTTCATATTGCTCATTTTAGGTGCAAGTGCATGTGATATTATTATTATCTTTGTGTGTGGGAAGACGAAATTGATCATAATAGTGATTAAAACAATCAGCTCATAGCACATAATTAGACTTCACCACATATCATGTGTGCATGGACACCAAAACGGGCAACAAGCCTCATGACATTTTCACATGGGAGTTAATTTATTTTTAGTTTTGAATCTTGACTATAAATAAAATAAAAATCTTTTTCCCCTTTTTCTTCTCTAGTAAGTACATAAACAAGGTGAAAAAGATTCTCATTCAAATGAGTGACCACAAGTGAGCCTCACATGATTAGTCCTTAATTAATATTCTACTAATTTGGATTAGTCAAATTATGGGTTGTTCATAGAGACTTGATTCCCCGTAGTGTAGACTTGCTAAAAACAAATCACAAGGCAAAAAATGGACAAGAAATCGTCAAGAAAAAGTGGAGGAAAAATAGGTTTGTGTCTCTTTGGTCTCCTATTAAGTAAACAGCCATTGTTTTTTAACTCCTACATCTGTTTGTCTTCTCTTTGTTCATGTAATCTTTTAAGACAGTTTAATTTTTAATTTAGTTCCTTTTATCCTCTATCCTTTATTACCCATAAATAATACTCACGGACTTTGTCCAATTATTGCTTGAGAAGTGGGAATTTGCATTGTTAATAATGGATGTAATTTGGTTCAAATATGCATGCAATCTACAAAATTTTAAATTGCAATGCTCATTCTTTGCGTTAATCAACTATAGTTTGGCACTGTAGCAGTCTAGCAGTGTATCATAACTGACTAAAAATACTAAATTCGTCTAAAAGGGAGGGAACCTAGAACACCACACATCAAGAATGTGAGAAATTTGAAATAAATATTTGCAACTTATATTGAAGTTGTGACTGAACAAATTAATCTATGAGAAGAATGAATTACCCGGATACAGAAATCGGGAGAAGGGACTGTCCATGTATTTAGGTAAGTGAATGAGATAGAAATGAAGATTATCAATTTTACTGAAGCACTATAACATGTGCAAGGGTTTATGTATTTTAATTTAGAAAAAATTAGAGTAATATCCTGTGAGCTAGTTAAAAATAAACCAAATTATTCATTACTTTAAATTTAATTACAGAGCGATCTTCAACTGTTGTTCATATTAAAATAACATCAAATTCAAACAAGAAGCGCCTGTAGCTCAGTGGATAGAGCGTCTGTTTCCTAAGCAGAAAGTCGTAGGTTCGACCCCTACCTGGCGCGCGATGTAATGCTTTTATTGGTTGTATTTAAGATTTTCTCATTCAAATTATTTTTAAATTTTGTTATTGTTTTATTTTACTACTAGTATGTAATTTTCCCACATTTTTGTACCACTTTTATTTATGATTTTCTCATTCAAGTTTGTATTAATTTTTATTTTGATATGATTATATGACCATACATTTTTGTACCATTCTCTTATTCAAATATTATTTGCTTATATTTAATCATTTAATTTATGTATTTCGTTGTCATTGAGTTTCTGTTTTGTTAAATTTATATTATTTTCCCACAGCGACTTTGACAAAAAAAATGTCTTATTTAATTTCCATCATTTCCCCCTACAATTTTGGTACCAGTAGTGGAGTATAGTTTTTTTATTGTTATATTAATATGATTTTCTCATTCAAATTTGAACTGCCCATTTAATAGAAACCCTAGCACAGTGAAGCTCGTCGTTGAAATCGTCTCCTAAAACCCCAAACCCCAAATCCACTATAATTCTTCGCTTACGAACGCATAAATGAAGAGCTTCGAGATCGGGATCGGTGGTGTCTCTCTTTCTCTCGCTCTCTTCGTCGATGTTACTAATTCCAAGTACGTTACTCCATTTTATCTTTCCTCCTAATTTCATTAATTTGCTTCTCAATCTATTAGAGATACTTAATTTGGCATCTTTTTTGTTTGCATATAACTTCCATAGAGAAGAAGATAGAAATTTGCTGTTGTTTCTAGCCAATACCTGACTGCTTCTGAGATAATTCGAAGATAGAATTTTGCTGTTGTTTCTAGCCAATACCTGACTGCTTCTGAGAGAATTCGAAGATAGAAATTAACTGGTGTTTCTAGCCAATACCTGACTGCTTCTGAGAGAATTCGAAGATAGAAATTAACTGGTGTTTCTAGCCAATACCTGGTTCTCAGATAATTCATTGATTAGCCAGTTTCTGGTTCTGAGATAATAATGACTGAGTGTGTATAAATTTCTAATTGGACATAATGTCATCCATTAATTTGGTTAGAAAGGTTTATGAAACTCCAAGACATATAGTGAGAGATTGTTTGAATCTGCCATTTGAATTTTTTATTGAGGAGATGCAGATTCTAGCTGCTGGTAACAGGTAATGATGAAACTTGGTTTTCGTGTGCAGAGAGCTTCTTGAGTTGATGCAAGCAGGGACTTTGGAACCAGAAGTAGCATTTCTGAATGCTTCACTTGTAAGTACAGATTGTTGTATTATTGATACTTGTGGACTTGTGGACTTGTGGACTTGTGGAATATCTGTGATATTCATGACTTGCAATTGGACAGGTGCCCGATGTTTTCCCTGTTCTTGCTGCTGCATACAAGACGCTTGTAGCAAAATCACGAGAGTCTCTCACTACCCGCACTCTTCATTCGGAGCTTGTCTACAATTACTCGGGCTCCAAACATGTAAGAATGCTGTGCTTCTTTGTGTTAGTCTTCTGGAACTCCGCTTGAGTTATTTTCTTTTGAACCAGATATCAGAGTCCTTGAAGAGGTGCGGCATATCAGACAGCACCACGTACATCCTCGCAGCTCGCTTTGGTGCTTCATCTGATGAGGTGAGACCATTGGAATGAAAATTAATGGATCTTCAAACTGTCATTCTCTTTTCTTTGTTAAATGATAGCTGTTGTTTTGGCAGATGACAGCCATAAATGGACTTATAAAAGGGACAGAAATAGGGTTGGAGGAATTGGAAACACGAGCTGACCGAGCTCAGATACACAAGGTTTGTTCATCACATCTGCTCATCACATCTTAGTTTCCATAATTTATTGCTCCAGAAAACATGATTGTTTAAACATGTTGTATTGTTGTTGCTCATATGCTGGTTTTGATCTCAGCACTACAAAATATCAGTGCCGGAGTTGGGGATATCTTCAGTGTCGGATGCTATTGTATGCAGGATCTCTGCGCGTGATGCTTTGTAAGAAAAGCGCTCAGTTTGTTCTGTGATTGTAACATTTTCTTCCTTCCATTGACACTCAATTTGTAACAAGATTACAAATGTAAGTTATATTGTTTCTCTCCCCAGATTTACTGGTTTCTATAGCATATTGTGGAAGAACAATTACGTAATGTGTTTCCTGATGATATAGTATCTGGTAGTGCCACATTACTTGGATTTGTTAACCAAATTTTGATATAGTTATTAATTTCATGTCATTTTTAATTTTTTATGTTTTAAAAGTTGAAGAGAAAGAAAGATGATTTGATATAAAGTGATTGGAAAAGTGAAGTAAAAAATTTCATCTCAGACTCTTTTGTTTACTGTAGTTTGCATTTGAATATTTGGATTTTGTGAATATCTATGCAAGTTTGTTTTGGTTTAGAAAAGAGTTTAATATATAAAAGTGAGACTGATGCTCTAGTAGTAACATTTTCTATCTAATTTCCTTCACATTTCTTAAAACTTGTGCCGATCAAATGTTAATATATTTCATGGATAGTAACATTTTCTATCTAATTTCCTTCACATTTCTTAAAACTTGTGCCGATCAAATGTTAATATATTTCATGGATGTAGGGAGCATATATATGCATATGTGAATTTAAAACTGTAATGAATTCCCTATCTTTTTTTCTTCCTATATATTCCATTAAATTTTTCTCAATCTTCTAACTTCTTTTCTCCTACAAATTTTCTTGACTTTCTCCACTAAATTTGTCTAATGGTTTGCATAACTTTGTATAGACACTGAAACAACGATTCCTATGTTTAGAGGCTGTAAGAGCTCACGATGTTCGTGTATAAGACCTTGATTGGGGTGGCTGAAGTCGCATTTTTCTAGAACATATATTGGATTTAAACTTTGATTAACTTCGTTTACGTTGCAGTCTTGAAGAATGATAACTCTCTGTGTTAGAGAAGTTGTATAACATTATTTGTATTTTTGTTTTTGGCAACAGGATGGCGTATATATTCAACTCATTGTTTTATCATGACAACATGTGTTATAAATAAAAGCCGTGTTATTTTTTTTATCACTAATTGAATAGATAAATCATTCTTAAATATTGGTACTCTTTTTGTCCATATCTTCTATCATGCATCTCACTCTTTATTACTATTATTTTTTTAAATAAACCTCATATTTCACTAATTATTTAAGTTTTATTATTTAAAAATAGAAGTCACATTCCATTAATTTGTTTTTATTTTTCATCTAATTTTGTATTTCTTAAAACTCGATAATCTCAAAATATTTTAGATAATTTCTTTTATATTTCTTGAAATTCATACAAATTAAACTGAAATATATATATTTATTTTATTTTAATCTAACTTACGAAATCGATAACATAGAACGAATTACTGCAAGTCGAACTAAATTAGTGGAACAGTTTTACTATTGAATCGAAACTTAAATTGGGCTTCAAGATAAGAATTGAAATATACTTAAACTGGAAAATGGAAAAGAAATCCCCGTGATCAAGGAAAATCAACACAAGAAAAGAATTAATTGATCACACTGTGTATAGAATATGCTACTCCAAAATTCTAACTTACTGTAGTAGTCTAGTCTAAAATTGTAATTTACCATAAGTAGCACATATTACACCTATAAGTGCATGTTAATCAGTAGCATTATCCATTCCGTAATAGTATATAGTATGGTACAATTCTCGATCCTTTTATGAACAAATTTTAAAAAAATGAGTTGTCGGCAAGAATTAAAATGATAGGAGTAGTATGAAAATGAAAGCAGAGTATCTTGAATGGAAGGCTACACGTAAAGTGTAAAGTATAAACTATACTGCAGCTCACCTCAATTATTCTTATAACTTTCAATTGCAGCTCTCTCTTTCTCTCTATACCAATTCATCCATTTCTCTTTGACTCTTTCTGAATCAGTTACAATCTCAAACAATGGAAGGAGAAGCTGTCGCCGCAGTCATTAAAGTTTTAGTTCAAAACCTCATCGACCATTCTAAGAAAGAAATCTCACTAGTCCGAGGTCTCGAAAAAGATGCAGCAAAGCTAGCTGGGAGTTTAGATACGATCCAGCAATTGTTGAACGATGCTGAGAGCCGTACTATTCCCGGTGGGGCTGTCAAAAGCTGGCTGAGGAAGCTCGAAGACGTGGCCTTCGATGCTGACAATGTTTTGGATGAACTCAACTATCATCTTCTCTCCAAACAAATCAAGTCCATTAAGCCCATGAAAGAAAAGGTACTCTCATGCTTCTCATCCTTGAGTCATATTGAGCATCCCAGAAATATAGCTCTTAAAATCCAAGAAATCAAATGAGAATTTGGAGTATGTTCGAAAAGAGGGAGCTGAGCTTGGCCTCAAAGAGAGGCTTGCCAACGATGTGCCAAAATTGCCTCATGCTGCTTTTGAAACCGATTCCTTCTCACATGATCCAATTTTCATTGGAAGAGATGAGTTGGTGTCAGAAATAGTTGAGGTTATTAACACTCGTATCACAACTGATGAACGTATAATTTCTATCATTGCCATTGTGGGAATGGGAGGATTGGGGCAGACAACCTTGACTAGGAATGTCTTCCATCATCCAAAGATAAAAACTCACTTTGGTTCACATATTTGGGTGCATGTTTCTCAAATTTTTGATTCAATCACTCTTTTCAAGAAAATCCTTAAATGCTTAATTTCTACTGATAAAGTTGAAGTTGAGAGTAGGGCAGATATTATGAAAAAGCTTTTAGAAGCTTTGAAAGACAAAATTTATCTTCTCATTCTTGATGACATATGGAATCAAGATCGTCCAAAATGGGATGATTTTATCAATTCTTTGGTTGGCGTCACTTCTACCAAGAGGAATGCAATTGTTATTACCACTAGAAATATGGAAGTCGCTTCAACTGTGCAATCACTTCATACACATGAGCTCAAAGGGTTATCACATGAAGATTGTTGGTCGATAATCAAAGCAAAAACTTTTGGAAAAGTGGATATTCCGTTAGAGTTTGAGGCTATAGGGAGGAAGATTGCAACAAGATGGCAAGGTTTGCTATTAGCGGCCAATGTAGTTGGTGGAGCACTATGCAATAAATCTGAAGGAGAATGGATCTTGATCGAAGAGAAATGACTTTCGTACAATGAAGGGGATCATATCACAAAGATTTTGAAGTTGAGCTTTGATAATTTGTCTCTGCCGTCACTCAAGAAATGTTTTGCATTTTGTTCAATTTTTCCTAAAGGTCGCAAAATCAAAAGTGAGGAACTGATTGAGTTTTGGATGGCAGAAGGATTTCTTGAACCTAATGGAACCAATGAGATAGAGTTCTTCTGAACAACTCTCTACTACAAGTTGCAAAATTAGATGATTATGGAAATGTAGAGAGTTGTGTGATGCACGATCTTGTGCATGATCTCGCATGTTCAATTTCAGGTTCTTCTAATAATACAGAAGGCGGGAGCCGAGTGAGATACATGATTCATGATGAAGAAAGTCGTATTACAAAAGAAGTGGCAAAATATTTGCGTACGTTATTGTTCGAGGGACACATTTATCGTAACAAGTTTGTAGATTTCGAGCGTCTACATACTTTAGTTCTTGCAGATGATTGGTGTACTAAGTTGCCAAGTTCGATAAGGAAGTTGATACATTTAAGGAAACTTGATATTTCGTCGACGAGTATCAATTATTTGCCAGACTGGAACTGGATTGGAGAACTCCATCAGATGCAAACAATAAACGCAAATTTAAGAGGATTGGAACTGCCTAGTGCTCTGAAGTACTTGATTAATTTAAGGCATCTTTATATCGATTCCTTTGCAAAGTTGCCTGCTGAGATTGGGAGTTTAACTTCTCTCCAGACGCTAGAGTATTTTAGAGTTGGCGACAAGAATGGATGGAAAATCAAAGAGATCGGGAGTTTGAATGATCTCAAGGGGAAACTGAAAATTTTTAGCCTTGAAAAGGTTGAAAACAAGGAAGAGGCTGAGAAAGCAAGTCAATCTAACAAGTCAAAATTATTGAAGTTGCATTTGTCATGGAACATGTATGGAGGTGGTGATACTCCAAATGATAAGAATGTGTTGGAAGGTCTTCAACCACACTCAAATCTAAAAAAGTTAGCGATTGAAGGATTCAATGGAAAAAAATTTCCATCATGGACCCAGAAGATGGCAGTTGAAAATGTACCTCAAGGTTGTTGGGTACCACTTAACAAGTTGATTGAGATAAAACTCTACGAGTGCTCAAAATGTGAAGAAATCCCAATGTTTGGGCATTTGCCAAATCTCAAGTCTCTCTGGTTAGAAGGATTGACAAATTTGAAGTTCATAAATTCTTCTTTCTATGGATTAGTGAATGAGGAGACACATATTGTTTTTCTAGCTCTAGAAAAACTCGTATTGCATAACATGCCTAATCTTGCAGAGTGGGCAGAAGTAGAATCTCCATGTGCAACTGATGTCACGGTATTTCCTAACCTTCAACACTTACAGATCTCTTGGTGCAAGCAATTGACGAGTTTTCCTAATCAATCAGAGTCATGCCTCAAAAGTTTGGTAGTCAGGGAGACTGGGAGCATGCCATTAACATGCATATTCAAGACAAAATTAAAGTTACTAATAGAGCTTTGCATAGAAAGAATATATGGTCTAGAATATCTCCCAAATTGGTTATTCTATAACAATCCCAATCTCTTGGAGTTAACTATAAGAAGGTGTTCCAATTTGAGAGAATTACCAGATGGTCTAGGCACCCTCAATTCTTTGGAGATGTTGAGTATAAGCGACTGTCCAAATTTGGAACGAATAGCAAATATTGGTGCACAACATTCACAAGGAAGCCTCACATGCCTTCAAAGGATGAAGATTTATGAATGCGAAGCTTTGCTGTATTTTCCATGGGAAATGGTAGGATCCTTGCTTGAGGTACTGGAGTTTGAGAATTTAAGTAGCCTAAAGAATTTACCCGAAATAATTGACTGGCTGCCGAAATTGCCTCGTCTATCACATTTAGATATTATTGGTGTTTCTCAATTTATGGCCAAATTTTCTTGTAATAGGTTAACAATAGATGTTAGTATGGGGGGATCTGTGGAGACCGTTGATGGCTTATTGCAAATATGCAACTTCCACTCAACTGAGGAATTAGAATTGAAAGGGAGGGAAGCTTGGGGAAATTTGCCAGAATCAATTCAACATCTCACCTCTACTGGTTGGTTAGAGATAGAGAATTATGGAATGGAAGAGTTGCCTGAATGGTTGGGGAACCTCTCATCTCTATGGAGATTGCATATATTTAATTGCAAGAAGTTAAGGTGTCTACATGCGCTGCGGGGCCTCACATCACTTGTTTTCTTATATATTAAGGGTTGCCCTGAAATAAGTTATGAACAACAAAGTGATGCAGATGATTCCCAATGGCCCAACATTTCCCATATTTACTACATTGAGATTGATGGACACAACATAGGTGAGTATGAATACATTTTCTTGTTTCATTTTATATAAACAGTTGCATTTCTATCTCCTCATCACCACATTATATTGACATATTGATTTAACCTTTTCTCCATTAAATCTTGTTGTGTTTGATAGTTGAAGAGAGAATACTTGAAGAGAGAAGGAGAAAATATACTCAGAGTTTGATGAGTAGGTGCCTCTAAAGTGTCCATTTGAATTGCTCAACCTTTCTTCATGTTTACTGGTAAGAAACCTCACAGTGCAATGTGTATCAACATTTCTGCTCATTTTCAGTTGTGGCAATAAGAGGAGTTATCCATTGCTCGATTTTGCTGCATTGCTCTGCTCCCACTACTATCTATATGCTAGAAGAATATACTGATTTATGAAAAGAAAAATATTATTATATATGTTTCTTAAAAATATAAACTTTTTCCTTTTCAGTACAAATGAGTAAATCATTAAGCCAGAAATTGAAGCTAGCTTTTTCCCATATAAAAAATGAAGGCAGCACGATTTGAAACATTATACATGGGTATTACAGCGATTCAAGCACACCTAAAACCTCAGACATTTTTGGTGTTAATCCTTCAACTATACTCAGACATAGCAGAGCTTGTAACAATCCACATTGTAAAGATAAACTAAATGAGAGCTTGTAACAATCCACATCGTAAAGATAAACTCACGAATTGTTACGGATATGTGCATATTTTATTGATGCCATTTATCGAAAAACAAGAATCAAAGGGCCGTCTACCATACAGGTTTGAGAGCAAACATGATTGGATACTTTTATCTTCCCCACTAAGATTTTTGTGCAATGTTGCCCCTTCCCAGAGAAATTAGAATACAAATGAAGCTATGGGCCGGGTGTGTGTTGGCCAAGCTGTAGAGAGTAATGCTTGAGGCCAAAGGTCCCGAGTTCAATTCCACCGAGGCACGGTCTTTAAATTTATGTTTGTTACCCATGAAAAAAATAGAACACAGATCAAGCAAGTAATCACAAATTATGAGAATCATCAAGAGGCTTATCATATCCCAGAGTTTCAATCCATCTTATTAAACGATGGATTAGCTTTATACTCCATCTGTCCCTTTAGCGTTGTTATATTTTCCTTTTTTGAGTTTTCCCATTAAATTTGGCTAATTTTCTTACTCATTTAATATTTAATAAGAAAAATGGCTAGATGTTAAGGAAGTAAGCTGAGTATGCCAAATTTACTTGTGAACAAGTGGTTGTCCAAGCTTCCTTTGCGCATGAACTCATATACCGAAATCCTGTTGTCTGCGTTGCAGCTATATTCAACAAGTTTGATCAAATTCGGGTGAAAAATCGTAATGGATAAAAAGTAGATACAATAGTAATCATATTTTTATGTTTTGTTTTATGGAGTATTATAGTATTCATCATGTTTTATGTTTTATACAGGAATTGCATCTCATTAGTATCATCTCTTGTGTTATACAGGGATTCCGTTGACAGAACTACGTAGATTGCTGAATTCAAGTAACCCTGCTCTTCTTATCTTTTATATTCTAGCTTTGTTCTCTTTGGTTTATGGTAGATACATAATTTTGTATGTAAATTCCTGGTCCAATATTATCTAGGACTCCTTTGGCTCTGGCAATGATATTTAGGATTGTGATTATGAAGAAATAAATATGCAGGTTTTTTGTGTTGTGATTGGAAACACCAAAGAATATGTTAGAATTCAAATTTCAAGTTAAAAGTCAAATAGATATGAACATGCAATGTTTGGATTTAATTGCAATTTTGGTGCTAGTCATTTTTAGTAGACCAATTTGCAAGACTTAAGTTGCACACAGTTATACCTAAATGGTTAACTGAACGCTGTACACAATGTTTTCGTGTTTCATTTTGATTAAGAAGAAGAAGAAGAAGCTAGAGAAGAAGCATCAGCTAAATAAGAAGAAGAAAGTAAAAGGGGAAAGAATTTGTGTTTAAGTTTGAGGTGCTTCCAAAGAGCGAGAAGATGAAGAAGGAATTATTGTCCATTAAACATTTCTTCATATTCACACTAGTAAGATTCATGTTTGACATATGATTGTAGAGAATGTGGATATATACATTTTGTTTGAGACATCATCATTATGTTTTCCTTTACTTCTTCAGACTTTAAATTGCATATTTAAATTTCCCAACAGGTTTGGCATTTATTTATGTTGTGTGTATTCTTATACTGCAAAGTGGTAGCAGAAGAAGATGAAGCAAAGAAGTATGTTAGAGCATCGTCAAAATTCGTATACCAAGAGAGTTTGACAGTTGTACTAATTTTATTCATGATTATTGCTTGAAAATTGTAAGATGTATTTAACAAGTTTGGATTGATTTTGTTGTTGTATTTTATTGAACAAGCTCCTATGTTTTGTTGTTAATGTTGGTCCTTTGTCTGTCTAACTATTAGATTATGCTCTCCTGCAGGCTGATTGAGGTCAAAAAATTTACGCCCTGATATTAATTGAAGCAAAACAGCTTCAAAATCATACACATTGCATATCGTGGTCAAGTGACCGGTTCATAAAAAAACAGAAGCCTTGAAAAGGACAGCCGGAGCTGTATCTAAACATGGTAACTAAGTAGGTTTAGAGAAGTAACTGAAGCTCAGAAAATAATTGAGCTGAGTTTGTGCACAAGGTGTAGAGTAAAAGTGAGTTACAACTTGGTGTTAAAAGTCCTGGAATCCTCAATCAAAACCAAAATTTAGTGTAAGCAATCTAAAAGAATGTACTTACTCTTAATATCTTGATGTATGACTGGTATTTCCAAGTCATGCAAGAAGGCAATATATAGCTCTTGCAGCACCTATAGCCACTCTGACTCTTGTAGCCCAATTGAGGGAGTTATTCCCTCCTACCAAAACACAAGAATTGACATTTATGAACATCAAAATCCACATTTTAAAGAGCAACTCCTAAATCGCAACGGATAAGTGCATATTTTGTTGAGACAGAGGAAGCACTATTTTATCTACTAGGCTGTGTTCTAGAGGAACATCTCCCAACAACCAAATAATCCTTCCCCCGACAGCATGTCTGGGTGAAAGTTTTTAGTATCTTTTATTAAATTGACAATCTTCCATGAGACTGGAGGTTTGACATTGGCAAAACACTTGATTCTTAGAAGTGCCGATTATAATTTATGACCACATCTTCAATTTATTTTCGATTTTAGGGCTGAAACTCAAGTCACTCAACATCTGAAAGTTTTGATCTGCCAAAACCAATCAACACCACTCAAATTAAACTAAACACACACACACACACACACACTAAACACACACAAAGGGTAAAGCCCAATTCAAAAAACTTTGATCGATTAAACAATAGTAAACTAGTAAAAATTGTAGGGGTTGGCAGCGGAAGCGCTCACATAAATCAATTACAAATAATTCAGATCTATTTAGCGGATTATTTAGACAAATTCTATTCGCGTAATTATCTCACGTATCATGCTCATAACTCAAATAATAACATGCTTTAAATTAATTGAAACCTAAAACATGCTTTTCTAAGGTTCAACCATTATACCTTGATGATTCTTCAAAGAATCGAAGATAGCTAGCGCCTTCTCCACATGAAGAACTTTAGTACAAAACCACAGATCTTCTGACTGGTTCCCGGACTGTGAACTGATATCAGGGTGGGCTGATCTCACCAGTGCACTAGGACTTAAATAGAGAAGACAGAAATCCTTTCCCACGGAGGAGAAGAATTCGACCACTCCTAGGAATAGGGGGGGCCGAAAATTTTGAATGAAAATTAAGTATATTTTCTGTCTCCTTTATCCTCCTATTTATAATAAGTCACATATTGACCCAGTCAGGGATCTATGGAAGACTTTGGATATGGGCTCTTCCAATTAGCTTTTTACTAATTAAATTAAACCCAATTTAATATAAGCTTAAAATTGGAATATTACGAGCAGCCACTACAGAAGTAATATTGCACTCCCCATCCAAATCCGAAATTATAAGTACTTCGGGTTTCCATTAGTTTATATTTATTTCCCGCGCTTAAGATAGAAACATCAATTAATTAATTATTGTCTGCTATGGACTTAATTAATTAATATCTTATTTATTCCAAGAGAGGACTAAGCAAGAAAATCTTATTTATTATTCATAGAGTAATTAAACTCCAACTAGCTAGGTTCCGAATAATAAAACCTTATTTCAAGCTTCTCTTGAGGATGTTATCAAACGAGACTCACCTCGCGCATGATTCAACATAATAGCAATCCTAGCACCGCTAGATATTAATCACCACTACCCAATATACCAGGCTTATTGGGTTGCGAAAAACCCGCACCATTTGGTAAGTCAAAGTAGTGCATAATCAATACCGTATGCTCAATGCTAACGTACATTGATTGAGAAATAATTTACGAGACCTCGTCTTTCAGTAGATAGCATAAAGACTGTCTCGCTGTTAGATCCATTCAGTGCTATACCACACCAATGTCATCTTATTTCAGTAAGGCTTAGAAATAATCGGTCTGACATTGCAACCTTTCACGATAGGTAGTCTAAGCCTATCTAGGCTGTGAAATTATTCTTTTTCTTTGTTTAGAACTGACCGTGTTACCTTAAAGTGAACGACGCCCACAACCGGTCTACTAAAACAAAGACTTAGACTTTGTTAAGTTACTTATACATTTAAATATGCAATAAACATCCATTAAATGTAAAATATAACAATATTATGACAAAAATAATCTGTTTATTCATTTGGAAATTAAAATAAGAGTTTTAACAGTATTCAATCACTCGAAAGGTGATTTCCAGTATACAAACTCTAACAAAAATTGCAGTGGAGATCAGCACAACGCAGATATGAACAAAACAATACAGAATTTATAAAAATAAAAATAAAAAATTGCTTAGGATTAAAGCTGAAAGTGAAACGAGAAGTGACATCAGTTGAACTACTTGAGCTGCTGAAGCTTTCACGTAGGGAAGTTAGCGATCTTCATCGACATTATATTTTCCCTCTCTTTTTTGTTTACATTACGTGATCATGATGTGCTTATTTATTTGTGTTTTTTTAAAGGCATTAATGACCGTAATTTAATTGTTTTGGCGCTACTTTGGTTGCCAGTCTAGGATATTAGATGCTATACTCTGTTTGTGTGTTAATTCACTTTTCTGTTTTGTTTGGAAAATAACCACGAAAATGTTATAATTTGAATGATTTAAGGATTTGCTTGAGATTAATCAAAAATTATTTACTTAAATTATGATGTGACTTTATAGGCATGGGGATCCCACTTCGAAACTACTTCGGCTTGCCTAAAATAGAAGAAAAGTAAATGAGATATTCTTTTACGGACATATTGAGTAGTAGTATATTAGTATAAGAGAGCCCCTATCGAAAATCTTTTCTGCGTCCACCTTTGAATATATTAAACGACAAGTTTATTTCATAACTTGAGAGATATAAAAATTGATAATCTTCCATGAGAATGCGAATTAAGACACTTTCTTTTCCAATTTCATGGGTCTTCATACAAAATTTAAAGTTATGATGATCATTTCTAATTTCAATCATAACCAAAATGCCATTATAAACATTTAATTAAAATTTGGAAAGTGAAAAGGCTCTGAGAGAAATAATATAAATGCTATTTCCTCCGTCTATTGTTCACATTTTCATTTTGGGTTATCCAGAGAATGTTGTCCACATTTACTTTTTTAACTCATGCTCAACTACTTTGTTAAATTCACATTTTGATATAAAACTAATACTCCCTTCGTCCCATAAAAATATGTCATATTTCCTTTTTCGCCCGCCCCATAGAAATAGTCCATATCCATTTATGAAAACATTTTTCTCCTTCTTTTTCCTTTATCATTTATGGGTCCTACAAATCCACTATACAATTTCAACTATTTTTTCTCATTCCCTCTTAATTTACCAATTACTTCATCCGTCCGTCATTAGGAGTCTCATTTCTTGGCTACACAGATTTTAAGAAATGTTAAGAAAAATGAGTGAAAAAAAAGTTAGTGGAATAAGGGTCCCACTTGTATATATTAGTTTTAAATGAAATGTGAGTGAAGGTGGGACCCTATTATCATTTATATTAAAAGTGAAACGGAATTCCTATTCGCGGACGGATTAAAATGGAAAAACGGGACTCCTAATCGCGGATGGAGAGAGTATACATTAAAACTCGTGCCGATCATAAATGACCTATTTCTATGAGACGGAGGGAGTATAAAAGTAGAAGCGTGGAACCCTACACTCTACTAGTAACTTTTTTATTCCAATTTCCTTCATATTTTTAAAACTCGTGCCTATCAAATGTAGACAATATTTCATGGACGATGGGAGTAATGCTGATTCTAGCTGCTGGCAACAAGCCAACAAGCAATGCTGAAACTTAGTTTTTGTGTGCAGAGAGCTTCTTGAGTTGATGCAAGCAGGGACTTTCTTGCTTTTTTTGATAATTATCAGAAACATAAAATGGTGACGTTCTTGAAAGAACGAAACACAAAACTAGATAATACTAGTACATCACAATTCTCACTAGCAAGAATCGGAAGAAAGGGCTAACATATTAGCCATTTCACATTAAAATATAATCTGTCCACCGATGAAGGGCAGTATAAATATATACATGACTCTTCGCCATGCACATATACAAATATTACCTACAAACAAATCTTACTTTTACACCAAATCTCGTCAAATAAACGAATCGATGTCGGAAGCCAAGATTATGGTATATCACATTACGCAAAACTTTTAAACAAACCAAACCTGGATCTGACTCCTAAATTTGGGCAAGACGAATATCAAAGAATAGCTGGCTAGTGGCAACCACTCTTGCGTAGTTGTCATCTTTCAAAAGCAGCAAATTTCAAGTTGGAAGGATGATGATGATCTCAAAGGTTAGCCTACAAGATTAGAGCTGTCATTTTTCTCTATAGAAAGAAAGAATTACTTCACTTATCCGCTAACATAATCTTCGTTCTTTTCACACGATATTCAGTATCTGAGTTTGACTGATTGTCTTCATCAACAAAATTCTGACCTGTACCCTCTGCAAGAATCCAATAACTTAAATCATATTTCTGCCGTTAAAGTAAAAAGAAAATAGACCAGGGCAAGATTCTGAATGACTCAATACAACACAAACTAGAAAGTGATAGTACATTTTAGAGCATGATTTGCACTGGACTCAACTCAACAGCACATCTTGTTCTTATGTATCAGTACATTGTTGTTATTAAAGCATGTATAGTCTTGTGCTCCCTAAAACTACAAAGTATGCATGAGATAGCAAACTGCCATATCACTCACACAGCAACAAACACTTCAAGAATTTATAAACTCCTTATTTGACTCAATATAGAAAAAGCCAATCTCATTGACAAGAATGAGTTCAAATCACCTCTATGGGAGTCATGCAAATCACAGTTAGGCTTAACAACTTCCCCAACATTCTCTGCTTTACAAAGCGTCCAAGGTTCTGGTGCATGAGCTGATATAGTAGGACGTTTATTATGGCCAATGGAATCAACTGAAACATGGGAAAGAGGATAACCCCTATTGCACTTAATCTTCCAACATCCATGCAACCGACCAGCCAACTGGAACACATAAATATCATCAAAAGAATTGCATATGCAATCATAGTAACAAAATGAAATGCTCCAGTATCATTAAATGTGTGCTTAGAAGTAATATTATGCACATTTATTTGATCTATTAGGGTAGTGCTTTTTTCTTCCCCGTCCTGATCAAGCAAACTAATTGACTGGTGCAGTTGTTTAACAAATGAGAGTTCCAAATGTTGGAGAAATAAGTTGTGCTTCTGATCAGTCCACATCGTGTTGACTTCCTGCAGGAACAATGATCATTCTTTACATAATTATGAGAGAGAGCATTTCAAAATAGTACTCCAATAAAATTCCTTCAGTTCCGTGTGCAATAAAGAGATTAGAACAAAGCGTAAAGCAAATCTTCCACATCTCTACGACCTGAATCTGAAACTCCCAAATCTCTTCTTCCACTATAAAATTTCGATATTATTCCAGATTAGGAGGAACCATCCATCAACTAGTCTCATTTACTAGTATTATACAAAATTCCTTCGCCCTGCTCCGCCTCTCCGAATCAACAGATAAATTTTGGATTTCATTCCAGATTGCAGATACAAGACTTGTTTTTCCCACACAACAGCACATGATAAAATCTGGCGGCAAACTCAGAAATCTACTATGAAACTATTGAAGTACTCCACATACTAAACATAAACTTCACCATAGAATAATCCTTCCCAATTTCTCACAGGAAATCAAAAGAATAAGTAAAAAACAAAGACCATCGCGAAGGGACGAAAATCGAGAGGGAAGAAACGCAATTACCGAGAATCGGTGCAAAATATGTTTGGAAATCTGAGTAGTCAAAGTGGAATAAGCACAAGAAATATCCAGCGTTGGCGGCGGAGAGCACTAGACTCAGTTTGTTTTGCTTTGCATATAAAAGTGCACAGCCAAAAGGGCGATCGTATTTGTAAATCGTCACACGGAAAGGGAAGAGAATTATAAGGGGGGAGAGAGAGGAGGTCGGTAGTTCCACATAGAGAAGACACTTGCGCGTAAAAGAAGGTAGGGTGCCACGTCAGATTTAAATATCTTCGGCAGTTGTGAGCCAGATGGAATATTTAGAGCATCTCCAATAGCGGCTAGCCCATCGGCTAGCCGATTCGCGTCGCTAGCTAGTCGGCTAGTTGAACTATTGGAAACGGCCAGCCGCATTTCGGCGAAGAAACCGGCAAGCGCACGCCGATTTGATGGCGTTGGCTGCCATTGTGGCGTGTCGATCGGCCAGCGCCCATTTTTCATTTTTTTTAATTTTTTTTTGAAAAACTAAATATACGCGATTTTAGTTTCATTTTCATTTGCACCACTTGTTTTAACGAGTTTTCTCTCTCTCTAAATTTTTTTACAAGAGCAACATCGAGCGATGGACAACAACAACGAGTCCAGTCCGACGACGAGCGGATCTCAGACTCCCACGGTACCCGTGGGATCTGGATGGGGCCAGATGGGCGGGCAGATGAGTCAAGGGTTTAACCTCCCTTGGCAACAGTTGATGAGGATGATGGCGGGAGCGCAGGGGAGATGCAGTGGGGGATGTCGGGCGGGGGGCAGGCAACGCCAGGGTGGGGAGGTATGCCCCAGATGCAGCAGCAGATGCTGCAATAGATGATGGGGATGATGCCGGTATGGCAGGGAGGGATGCATCCCGGTATGCATCCCCGGGATGCAGGGGTCACCGGGAGGGGACATGGTCTATCGTCCCTCTCTTGATTTTTTGACGGCTTCGTCTCACACGTTGACCCAAGTGGAGACGCAGTTCACTGGGGATGACCTTTTGTCATTGCATGAGATGTGATCGATATCGGGGAGGCGGACACTCCTGTTCCAGCGGGTCGGGCCGCGGCGAAGAAGAAGAAGAAGACCAAGGGGAAGAGCAAGGTAGTCGGCGAGTCGTCGCGGCCCGCTATTCACGACACCCCCACGCGGAGGAAGTGGACGGATGATGAGTACGTCGGCGTGGCCAAGGCGTGGTTGTCGATTTGCGACGATCCGCTGGTTGGGGGAAGAGCAAGGTGGTCGGCGAGTCGTCGCAGCCCGCTGTTCACGACACCCCCACGCGGAGGAAGTGGACGGAGGATGAGTACGTCGGCGTGGCTAAGGCGTGGTAACGCATCGGAAGGAACTGCTCGCACGGAAAGGACTACAGCAGGGAGAAGTGCCGGAAGGGGTGGGAACGCATCAGGGCCGCGGTAGGGGACTTATAAGGAGTTCACCTTCTGGGAATGCTATCAGGTGCTGAAGGACTCCGAGAAGTTCCGGGCGGGGTGCGACGCTGGGTGGCCGAAGAAGCAGAGGCTGAACTATTCCGGCGATTATAGCGGCAGCAGCGGCGGATCTCACGACCTCCCCCTGGATGCTGGATGCTGAGGAGTTTCCGTCCCCTCCATCCTTTGCTCGTCGCCCTCGCCCGGTTGGCCAAAAGCGGGCGCAACAGGCAGCGAAGGGAGGATCCCCCTATTGCCCCAGGAGGTCATCTCGGCACACCCCCCCCACGCGCGTACACCTTATTCTCGCGTCAAAAAACGGAGGAACGGATGTACAATGTCTTCCAAGAGTGGAGGGCCGCAACTGACCCACGTAGAAGGGGTTTCTTCAATCGATGCTCGAGAACATGCAGGTGGATTTGGATGCCACGAGGGCACTAGTGGGGGGCTCAGACGTGGGCGCAGATACCCCGGGTGGCGGCGGTGAGGACGGCGGCGACGATAAGGAGTAGAAAACGGCAGGGCTCGTGTGTGGAAGCCCGTTTTTTTCTTTAAAAAAAATCATTTATTTTTTTTTATCTATATACCTTTTTTTTAATGAAATGAGTAAATTTTTCCGTATATGTCTCGTAAATTTAATTCCGTAATTTTCATAAATTTAATTCCGTAAATGTAGTTGGTTTTGAATTATTTTTATTGCGGCTAGCCTGTGGCTGGCCTCAAGCTAGCCTATTTGATTAAAATGCTGATGTGACAGGTGGAATTTTAGTGCTGATGACGTGGCAGAGAGAGTGTGGCTGGCATATTGTCACTGGAGATGCTCTTAGTCCCATGAATTTCGATTCATAATTACTACAAATGGTGGTAAAGAGATCTACATTCCACCAACTCACCCCACTTATATATTATGTAAAACTAGTAACGTTCATATATCATTAACTTTCTCCTAAACTCTTTTTTTAATATTTCTTAAAACTAATATCGGTTCATATATCATTAACTTTCTCCTAAACTCTTTTTTTTAAATATTTTTTAAAATTAATATCGGATAGGAATGAAACTCCTATTTATAATTGGGTGCGTTATTGCGTATGAGACGGTTGTTGGTACTGATGTGATGAGGCTATGAGGGGCCCTTTTCGAACTTTTCATATCATCTTTAATACACATAATCATTTCTATCGGCCAACATTATATTTTATACGTTGATATTTTCCTTTCAATAATATACTTTATAAAGAAAGAAAGAAAAAGACGTAAAAAAAAAATGCAAAATTGGTTTATCTTCTTCAGTTGAATTGTATCTCAATTCGTAAGAACATTAATTAACTCTTTATCAGCAAATTAAGTCAACTATACCTGGACTAACAATAAAATCACGAGGGTGTTCGGTTTACAAGATTGTACGTTGAAATAAATATATAATGTGTTAGGTTAATGAGATTCAATCTCACAATTCAATCATAAATGGATAATCATACAATAATTAGTCATAGCTTACTCTCCGTGACTAAAATAATCTCACAACTCAATCCTAAATTATATCTTAGTATTATTTTATCTAAGAAACCGTACACCACCATAATATATGAAACAAGCTGTTGGAGACAGCGAGGTAGACGACAGCTTTGGATCGAATTCGAAGGATGGTTCTTCCGGCGGTTAGTCCAGGCCTCGTCGCGAAGGATGTCCGGGGCAGGGACCACGAATTCTGCTTGTAGAGGGCCGAGGGGGCTCCACGGCGGAGGCGTGGTGGCGCTGACTGGGACATGGAGCAATAACTTTTAATTGGTGGGATGAGTTGTGTGGGTGCTGGACCCGTTTCGTCCGACGTGGCGTTTCTAACCGTTTTATGACTTTATCCACTCGCCTCGTATTGCCCAGATCCGGCAACGCTAGAATACTAGAGGTGTTCACTTTTCTAAATAATCAAATGATAATTATGTAGTACTATATCTGATAATAATAATAATTATGATTTTTAAGTCATTAGATTTATTGACCAATAATGTCAATATAAATTATATAATATCACATTTAATCCCGATTGACATTTTTATGAACCAAGTTAAAATATACAATAATCTCAGTTGACATCAATAATAGTATATTTTAATCTTGGTGGCTTATTCTCCGTATTCAGTCATTCATATTAGGCAGTATTAGTTGTTATCCACCAATATAGTGATACTAGTATTTTAGTATGACCCTTTACGTTAATCATTTATAATTTTTTCGGGAGTCTTAGGCTTAATAAATATTTTAGTATTTTAATTTCATTATTTTAAGAAAATTCAATCATTTTAATTTCTTTTATTTCTTTTTAGTTTTGTAGTATGACTTAATAAATATAAATGGTAAAATAAGAAAGAGAATAATATTCCCCCTCTTACTTTACTATTTCTTCAATCTGTGACCAGGACTCCTAATGGCGAACAGATGAAATAATATTTTTCTTCACTCTCGTGCTGAAAATAAATATCTCAACTAAATGAGTAATATGCATGATCCACATTAAAAGAGATATATTTACATCTCATTTTAGAGGGATAAAAAAGACACACCCTCATTATTTGGATGTATTTATCATAATGATCACAATTCAAATACAAATTGGATGTAATTATGTGATTACATTCTATGTCCATAACAATGTTTTTAATTTTCTTCTTTGATCGTCTATAAAAATCAGTCATTTTAACCTTTTATGCTTTTTCTGTCATAAATCATTTTGAAAGAATCTTTTTTTCACGATTTTTTTTTTGAAAGATAAGAATGCTCATTTCTATAGAAACTTTTTCGAACCATTCCCCCATGCCATGGAATATTTTTATTTCTTCTTTCGATAAAACTATCTCTATTAGTTGTTGTTTTTTTTTGAGAAATTAACCCCCCTTAACATAAATCAATCTCTAAGGAAATAATTCATTCGCAATATTCAGAAACTAAAGTATGCCTCAAGATGGAAGATGTAAATCATACTACTAGACAAATTATGTGAATCATACATCGTCGAAACTAATAAGGAAACTAATTCCAGAAAGGCCCCTTTTGGATTGCTTTCTATAGTAGACCATAAATCTAAGCAAGGATACCAACAAAGGTAGCAAAAAATAGAGCCAAATGAAGGAAAACAGACCGACTGATATATCCGACAATACTTCCATTTCCGGTGAGCATTGCTTCACACACGACAGGATGAGGGTACACCGCACCATAAGATCATCACTAGGGTCTAGGGCCGATCCGCTGATTCTTTAAATCCAGCATTTACACAGAACCCGAGCTTTCTCCACCCAAGAAGAAATAATGAGATGCTCATCATGAGTTTTGGATCATCTGGCGTCATCTCATCTAGGGTACTCAAAAACGAGACCCTCTGCCACACTCCTTGCTCTTGCTGACCCGAAAAGCTTACCTACAATAGCGAGTCCGAAATCCGTTGCAGTGGCAAGTCCCCTGCCAGTGATTACCTTGCCATCAATAACTACTCGGACACCACTCACAGCATCGTCAAGCATGCTCATGACGGAGGGATGAGCTGTTGCTTTCTTACCCTGTATAAGTTGAGCAAGTATTATAGTTTGACGTGTATTAGAAATTTAGCAGAAAACAAATCATGAAAGCAGAGAAGAAAACATACGAACGGATTGTCTACCCACCTTGTCACCATGTGTGCCGATTCAGACAGGGATTTTCATTAATATTTTTTACTTATCAAATACAATTACATGGAGATTAGGCAGCTATTCATATTAGCCATTCAACCCTAAGCCAACTCTTATAAGGATACAGCTGAAAGATAGAAATTGATTAAAGTGACTATTACCATTAGCAGTCCTTGTTTCTGAAGAATGGTAGGCGAAGAACAGATAGCTCCTAATATTCTTCCAGATAGTTGTTGTTCTTTCAACATTTTCTTTACAATTCTAGACCTCTGTAGCCGCTCAACCCCCAAAGTTCCTCCCTGAAATTGACAAGCGAGCATTGACTTAGGAAACACAAAAACAAGGCCAGAAGCAAATAATTCTTCTTTCATGTAGCTTGGGGAGGATTGAACATAAATAATGTAAACATGCAAAAGATTGAGTTGCACGATTCCTGGCCATGCTCCAACAGCAGATAAATATGAAGATGCAAAAGAAGCTAAGACATAGTTGAAATCACATGAATGAAGAAAAGGGTGGTATGAATTTTGAAACCTTACAGGCAGGATTATCAGATCATGAACTGAATCTGCAGCAGCGCTAATCGCCTTGTCTGCCATTATTTTTGTTCCACTGGATGCTACAACCTGCAACGATTTTTCCACTGAAGCAACTACAACATTTGCTTTTGCTCGTCGTAGAATATCTACAACGGTCACCACTTCAATTTCTTCACAACCATTAGCAATCGGAATCAGAACCTACAACATTTTCCAAAACCAACATTTGAAGTTCTTTAAATGCTAAATAAATCGATGAGAAAGTTAAATGATAAAAAGATTCAAGTAGTGATTGCAGAAGATATTAGGGTATCATAGGTAGCTAAAATTCTTACCTGAGGAGGGTGATCAGAAGACCACGAAACTTCGTTAAACTCTTCCTTCCTAGAGTTACCATCAGCAGCATTCAATAGCTGTCCAACAAGACAAGAAAAATATTATCTCAAGCTGATAATGCTGAAAGCAAAAATACAATTTTATGAACTAGCCAGAAAACAAAATAAAATTTCCAGGACAAGAAAACTTTAGCAGCTCTTCACCTAAATTCTATTTGGTTGTTGATAATTGCAGTATATCCAGCTCTGAGGTGAAATACAACATTCAATTTTGAACTACATCATAATTAGACACATACTTAAAGAATCACATTTAAGATGTCCTTAAAAAAGTAGCTAGGCTATTATAATGCTTATGACATGCATATGTTTCAGTTATTATCTAAACGAAGGTGATTCAGATACTCTTACCAAAGTGGCAGCAATTTCCTCGGTCACCAAGGCACCGAATAGCTGTTCCACTAGCGACAGAGAAAACTCAAAACAAGTGCCAGGGCCTCGACTAGTTGTCAGCTCTCCCGAAATTTGTAAATTTGATTTAACGGACCAAAAGGTGGGTAGTTTGTCCATAAACGCAGGGTGACAAGTTGTCTAACCACATATACTATGAGCTCAAACGTACAAAGAGAAAGAATATAAGTAAGAGTTGGCCATCAAACAATTGGAATTACCTGTTTCCTCTTAAGTAGACCCCAGGGCAAAAGTGCAACCGCTGGAGCAGCACAAATTGCAGCATATAACCTCTTTGCCTCCGCCTGTTTTGTTGTTATATCCCGAAGAAGTTGGCAGTCCCTTAAGCGTGCAGAGCCTGGCATTCCTCCCTAATCACACACAACAAAGTCTAGTGACAACCAGGAACTTCAAATATTGTATACCAATTAGAACAAAACCAAAGCTATATAACCAATAAAGCTCAAATGAAAAAATCAATTTCAAACAGATAAACAAAAGTCAGTATATAAACACACCGGCAGGGCAACAAGATCGAAGGTCTGATCAGAGCAAGCAGAGATAAAGGCGTCAGCGAGCAGTCTGGTGCCACCAGCAGCCTCAACCTCCAGCTGCTCCTCGACGGAAGCCACCGTGACATGGGCTCCTGACCGCCGCAAAACATCAATCATTATCACCGCTTCCATCTCTTCCGTTCCGAACCCAATTGGGACCAGAACCTATCACATAGCATGTCTCCTTACAAGGGGCTGAACAATTATAGTGTAAAAGACAACCAAACTAGCAGTAAGAAACTTTAAAATCTTAGTCAAATGGCACCTTCTTCAGAGGAGCTGGAGACAAGGTCTCGGGAGTTGGTGAGATAATTCCGGTGGGTTTTTTGGAGCGTTGTTTAACGACGGGTTTCTCCTGCGTTTGACAGTTCCGTATTGATCCATAAACCGACAAGGTTGATGATATTACTGCGGCATAGACGGCTACCGGCTTCTTCGGAGCCGCCACCGGAGAAAGAGGCGGTAGTGTTAGTGACCTCAGCGCCATTTTTTTTTGGTTATCTTTGCTGAAATTGCTAATCTATCTATTCTTCTATTTTTCCCTTTTAGGGGACACATATTTTATAACTTTGTAGGATAACAAGTAAATTGATGGACAGTAGCGCCCGTGGCCTAATGGATAAGGCGTCTGACTTCTAATCAGGCGATTGTGGGTTCGAGTCCCACCGGGCGTGATCTATTTTTACTCAAAACCGGAAATAATTGTAGGGAGGTCATCCCCACCGTGACTTGGTCGGATTTGGCCGGCGGCTCCTAGTCGCTGGCCACCAAATGTGAGGAAGACCGAGCCAACCACCGTCCTCGGGCGCGGCAGGCTCGTCAGCCAAAGCTGCCGCTACACGACAAGGTCGGCAGCCTGGCACCAGCCTGCGCCTGATCCGCCTTGTCTCGACATGCTTTGTCTCGACTTGCCGGTCAATGCCAGCACGTGCCTCGGAAGGCACGAGAGTGCAGGATCGGCGTGGACCACACGTGCCCTAGTCCACGCGCCAACAAACTTGGGGCAGTGTGCGCACGCGCTTAGTCCTAGTCACGCGCGTGGCAGACCGCGTGGCTTTTCCATCCCGTACTGGCCTGCTTCGCCCGACCATGATGCGGAGATGGCTTGGTCAAGGCCGTAACAAACCAAGGGTCTTTCGACACCTTGAGTTCACCACCTACCCCCTCGGTGTATACACGTCATATGGACGGGGCCATGTGCTAGACGACACCCCTGCCCGAGGTCAACCAAGTACTTCCCTACACACACCGTGGCGATGTCAAGGCCCACTCGTGGGATTCCCCGTCAAGAGTTCCGACCGCAGCCAACCTTGCTTGGTCCTGCTCAAGGTTGATATTAGGGCATGATCCAACTCCGGTATGGAGTTTTTTGTAATAGTTAGACTAGATGTTAGGCTAGTCGACCATGGGCTTGTCCATGGCTTTCCCGCACCTAGATTCCATGTATAGGGTTAGGTGTGTGCGGATCCAACCACGAGGCCACTGCCTTCGTGTGACTTCTTGTACCCCCATTTCCTTGCACTTTTAATTTTACCTATTGAAACACCAAAAAAAAAAAAAATGAAAGGGAAAAACAATTGATATCTACGTTTGTAATTTGTATTCAAATAAATCTAAGTTTATCACCACCCAACCATCCACTTTTTTAATATTTAATTCATTTTTATTTTTTTTACATCATCAATATTCATCCAACCTAATCAAATATAATTTCATGGTTTATTAATGACCACCCAACCACCCTATTATATATTTATTTTTTCATAATATTATTATTACATGAAATACTTATTATTGTAAATATGAAATTTTATCAATAAAGGAATCTAAAAAATATGAAATTTTATCAAACAAGGATTATAGGAGGAGAAAAGATGATATATTTTTTGTATGCAAAACTATAGCAAATATGGTCTCTATTTATAAAGGAAGAAAAATCATGAATTTTGATATAATTTTTTATATTTTTTAATATAATATACTCCATCCGTCCCCGATTAAGAGTCACACTTGCATTTCTGCACTCGTTTCGTAAAAATGATAATAAATAGTTAAAGTGGAAAAACGGTAAAGTAAGAGAGAGAATAATGTAAAGAGGACTCTTCTCCACCTTATTCTCTATCTTATGTTACTATTTATCGACTTTAACTATTTATTACTCCCTCCGTCCCCGATTAGGAGTCATAGTTTGACCGGGCACGGGTATTAAGAAATGTAAATAAAAGTTGGTTGAAAAGTTAGTGGAACGTGGGACCCACCTTTTTATATTGGTTTTATAATAAAATGTGAGTGAAGTGAGTTAGTGGAATGTGAGACCTACTTACCATTTATGGTAAAAATGAAGTGTGACTCTTAATTGGGGACGGACCGAAATAGAAAAGTGTGACTCTTAATGGGGGACGGAGGGAGTATTATTTTTACAAAACGAGTGCAGAAATGCAAGTGTGACTCTTAATCGGGGACGGAGAGAGTATTAAAGATATATAAATTATAAAAAAAAAAATATCTAAATTTGGCACAATCTCATTGAATGAAGGGATGAAGACCAGGCAGTTGCTGGATTGGGGTGAAGGAGGCCACGGTCTTGGAGAGAGGGGGACCGCTCCATTCAATGTTTTTTTAATTCAAAGTGAGGTGGCGGTCGACCAACCAAACCGATAAACATAGTCTAATGGGTAGTGACTTGTGAGTCCATTTTGTAAATTGAAAGTTTCTGTAAGAAATGGTTCAAAAATGAAAGAATTTCTATTTCTAGTAAATTGATGGAATAACTTTAATTATATTATACTCTTCTGTCCCAATGCAGTTGGATCGTATTCTTTTTTTGGATTGTTTCAAGGTAGTTGAGTTATTTATTCTTTTGACGAAAAATTTATTGCTCTCATACTTTATTCTTTTTTCATCTCTCTGACTTTATTCTCTCTTCACTTTAACATTTAACACATCAATTTCTTAAATCCCATGTTCAAAAGAAATGCTTCAACTATCTTAAGACGTAAGGAATATAATACATACATAGGAAAAAAATTATATCATAAAAAAAATCATATACACTAGTCCAACCCATCATAAATTTAATACAGATAAAGGAATTAAGTAAGGAAGTGAATTACGTGAGAAGTACTTGAAAAGTAGAAAATATCTCTGTTATGCATTTTAGCTATATTTGAAGTAAATTTAATTGCAACATAGCAAAAGGAATCAAGGAAGTTTTCATTGGTCAAAATTTATAACTTCGATAAATTTCATAATCAATTTTATTTTATAAGAAAACATTAATTGGAGCTCAAAACGGTTACTTTTTAAATGTGACTCCATTCTCAAAATATGTGCAGCCCCTTCACATCATTCAATTCCAGCAATTTAGTCTTCAATTACATTGGTTTGGGAAGGGCTCAAATCTGTTATCATTAATATTCAAAAACTTTACAAATAGAAAAAATATGAAAAAAAAATCTTGTTTGGGAAGGCTTAAGCACTTCCATCCCTCAACCTGTGTCCGCCTCCGAAGTTTTCTTCTAATTGTGTTTAAATTTAATTTGGAGCCCAAGCTGCTATCCTATTCTCATTATAATTTGTGTGTTGGCTGTTGCATCCATTCAAAAACGGATTTTCTAATACTAATACATCTTGTTTATAGTAAAGTAGGCGTATTTCTACTTTTGGCGAACTATAAGATGGAAACTTGAAGCTTCTTTGGCCAACATATATATAAGTAATTCATAGAATTTAAAAATAGAACTTGAACTAAGAGATTCATTACATAATTAAAATAAAATCATGAACGATAGTCGAGATAACCTCTCAACAAACATGAAATGAACCTAAGGAACAGATATTCCTTTATTTAGGAATTAATCCAAAGCATGAGCTCATCTGCAACTTGCTTGTAGGTTTCTTCCACAAGAAATGGTGCCGCCTCTGGGAACTGCTGCGGAACTCCATTTGCCTGTTTCATTCATCAATCAATTTAACTAAATGCAATCACACAAAAATAAACACTTTCATGAACAAGAATTGCCAGATGACTTTGTAAATATTCTCGTTCGCAACATCAAAAACCCTAATTCAATCATGATATGGTTATACTATTGTTTAGCAGATGTATGTACGGGGCAAGAAAATATAATGTCTTACACGGACGTGAAGCATGTAGATGCCGGAGGAGACGTGAGCAGAGACAAGGTCGAGGTTGTACTTGTCGATGAGAAAGACAAGATAAGTGATTGTCCTGGGCTTTGTAGGGCTGCAAACAACATTGATATGGGCATCAATCCCACACACACTCACCACTACATTTGGATAACTCAATGTTGTGAAACTAGCATTCAGATTTGCTACTAGAGGCCTTTGCTGGCTTGTCGATGATTGGGCGCTGAGATTAGCATTTCCGCCTTTCAGTTTCTTCTCCTTGTGCTTTTCCAGATCCTCCACAACTCCCCGCAGATGCTTGATGTACTCCACTGCTTCATCAACTATGCTCGTTTTGTCTGCCTGCATCCATCCAAATTGATTTCTTATATATATGTACCTATCCACTTAATCTGTTGGTGTTGATTGTTCTAATTAATTGATTCCTAGATCTAAAAATCATAAATTGAATGAAATTGATGATGGCATAACATTGCCAAATTAAGCAAACAATAATCCAGTATTTATGTTGGATTGTTGATATTTGGCAGACAACTTGAGTTAGAAGATTCTTCCTTGAACCATAAACAGTTTAGCTAGAGTCTTAAACAATCATTGGAGTAATTTAAATGAGTTTAAGTTTACCCTGGGATGGAGGTGAGGCATCAAATCATGAAGGATAACAAACATATCTCTCATCTTCTTTCTCCTCTCTCTCTCGATCTGTATATGCAGGTCGTGATCATCAGAGACACTCACCCTCTTCTTCCCCTTGTCATTCACCCTCTGTTGCTCTTGCGCGGTCACTATCCTGCCGCTGTCAATCAGTACCTTCCCGCCGTTGTCTACAACGGGCAGAACTGGAAACGTCCACGATTGATCATCGTTCCACAACAAGCTGTTGTCATGCTTGCCTTCATCAGCCATGGCTCAAGTTTATGCAGTGATGAAGAATGGAGAATTAGGGAAGGGTATTTATAGAGGGAGAAAAGCCATGATTCGATGAGGACTCAATCATAACCCACATGCCATTACTGGCTTCAAAACAGCAAATATAGCTAAGCAACATCTTTCCCTCAATAATGTATTTTTACATTTCTTAACACTTGTGTGTGAATTCTAGAATCACATATTTTATTACTGTGGTATTTTATTAAGAAAGCTCCCAAATATTTAATTATGAAATCGATGATGTTTGTAATATAACATAACGAATTCAGTATAAATAAAAGAGAGTATAATGTAGAGTTCAAAATTCACCACTTCTTTCTATTACTGAAAAACGAAAATTACAAATAAAAACACCATAAAAAGAGGAAAAGCCTAAATTCATATTTAAAAATGAAAAATTACTTTTTCGAGAAATATTTTGTGCAGTTGCTAAAATTCTATAATAATACTACTTACCATTATAAGTTTATTTTGTACTTTATGCTCTAATTCGTAATTGCTGAGGTGTCTGAAACACGAGATTTACGTTTTATTTCATACTATAAAGTACTATTTCTATATTCCATTCAAGTGACACGAGATTTAAGGTAGACTAAAGAGAGAAATTTATATCTAAATATAGAGAGTGAACAGATAAACTAAAAAGAAAAAATAGACATATTGAATAGGATGGCAGAGTACAATTTTAGATTTAAAAGTAATACTTCCTCCGTTCCATAGAAATAGGTCATTTGAGATCAACATGAGTTTTAATGTATAATTGGGAAAGTAAGAGAGAAGGAGAAAAGTAGTTTGAATTGTGGGGAGCATAAATAAATATGGACTATTTCTATGTGACGGGCAAAAAAGAAAATATGACCTATTTATATGGGACTGATGGAGTATCACTGTGTCAATTCTAAACTATGCTTTAGGTTTTATAGAAATAGACATTTACTGCAAAAAAATGCCGTTCACCGAGCAGGTACCGTAATAGTTGGTAAATAAGCTCTATAATACGATCATCACTAACTTACCGATACCTGAGTAACAAAATTATGGAGCATGTCATTGTGCTCGGGAAAATAACGACCACTTTCAGATGAATAAGTGAAGACAACTTACTAAGCACCAATATACCTAGTTAAATAATTTTTGTTTTTTAACATAGTACTCCATTTATTATCAACCTATTGATAAGTCAAAATACTAATATATATGCAATATTGTATTCTCAATGTTATCTATAAAGCCTACCATTATCAAATCACTTAATTATAGTATTAATTGATATTTCGAGGCTATCGTTTCAAACTATATCTTTAAACATGATATGCATGTGTATATATCGAAATTACATGCATATATGGAGTAAGTTTTTATAACAAAAATGAATAAAACCCCTCGGTTTTGGTTTATTTAAATCAAATTGGGAAGCTAAATTTACAGGTCGTATCATTGAATGAACAAAAAGTGTTATGAAATGATTAAGTTATTATTTCTTATAATAATTAGCTAGGGTATTCATATTATTTGTTTTATATATTGTGTGTGTAGTGACATATAGAGATGATGGAATTTGGATGATAGGGATAATCCGCAAAGCGATTCTGTTTGACTTAGAGTGTTTTATGGCTAATGTTTGTGTTTCTGCAATCATTAAATTTTGTCCATTTTCGTGTCTATATTTGTCACTAATCTAAGTACTAACCCTAATCAATCACTTGCCTAATACAACCTCTATAGATATTACGCGTTTCATAATCTAA
The DNA here is from genome assembly GCF_029641045.1 of Salvia hispanica. NCBI lineage: Eukaryota > Viridiplantae > Streptophyta > Magnoliopsida > Lamiales > Lamiaceae > Salvia > Salvia hispanica. The sequence goes on from NC_142692.1 coordinate 11,485,754, forward strand.
GCTAGAGTGGATGCATAATATTTTTTTGATAAAGAGTACTGTATTTTTTAAATTTTATTTGAAAATATATTTATAAGTAATTTAAATTTTTTATAAAGACTTTTTCATTTAACAAACAAAAAAAATGAAAAAATTAATCATGGCAGGGCTTCAGCAGATGTATTAGTAGATGTTTGAAGTGATCGACCGAGAAGCACCTGCACGATATTTCTTTGAGTCCGCCGATAAATTAACTATGTGATACACCAGGTATATATGTTTTTGGTAAATACACCATTCATATAAATTATTTCACCTTTGTTTTATATTACTACAAAATTTGAAGTTTACATAGATCATATAAAAAGTTTCATTCGTGTTTCAGTTTAGTACATTCTTTTTTTTTGTTTAAACGGTGTTAGCTCTTTGTCTCGTGAAGTACAAATATGGTGTTGATTTAATTGGTGCTGATTTAAACGGCACGACATTAACTCTTTGTGAATACAAATATGGTGCTGATTTAAACAGCGTTAGGCTCTTTGTCTTGTTTAAACGGCATTAGCTCTTTATAGTTGTAACTGAACTAGTATATTATATCATGCTGTCTAATAAATAAAAAATGTGGGATATGAGAAGATATATAAAACAAGATAAGAAATACGAGTTTCATGTCAAGATATGCAGAGATATGATTTTATCGGTGTTGTTTGATAGAAAAGAAATTATTTAAATTTGTATAGTAGTATTAAATAACAATGGCTTAACTTGACAAATTGGTGGTTACATAAACATGGTTAGAGTTATAATTTTGGCAAGATTGAGGCGGGTTCTTATCTTAGGGCATCCGCAATGGGGCGGACGATGCATCGTCCGCCACTGCAGCATCGCGGACGATGGGTTAACCATCGTCCGCGGATGATGCACGGAGGATACCCATCGTCCATCGCATCGTCCGCCACTGTGGACGACGCGGACGATGGGCACGCGTTTCTAATTTTTTTTTGAATTTTTTCAAAATTATTTTCTTATTTAAACTCTACTATTCACTACCATTTCACACACTCCAATTTCACATCTATTCAATTTCTCTTCAATTATTCTCTCTCATCGACTCAAAAATGAATCCCGACGACTACGATTTGAGTGCATCGGATGGCTGCAGACAGGCCTTGACTCGAGCCTTGTTCGATGCCGTTAATGAAGCCAAGGCGGAATGCTTGGCACAAATGCAGCGGGAGCAGGCAGCGGCGGAGGCGCGGGTCCCTCGCCCGATACGACGTCGGACGTTTGTCTCCCGCGAGCACGACGTAGCGCACGAACGTCTGTTCGCAGATTATTTTGCCGAGAATCCAAGGTGGGGCCCGAATGTTTTTCACCGACGTTTTAGAATGAGCCGAGATCTTTTTCTCCGCATTGTGCACACGTTGGAGGGACGTGATGAGTACTTCCAGTATCGGGAAGACGGGATCGGCAGACCCGGACTTACGCCGTTGCAGAAGTGCACGGTTGCGATCCGCCAGTTGGCCTACGGCACAACAGCGGATATGTTCGACGAGCACCTTCACGTCGGGGATACAACTGGCCGCGAATGTCTCAAGACTTTTTGTAAGTTAGTTGTGGAGGCTTTTGGCGACACATATTTGCGACGCCCGACTGCTGACGATTGCCAGAGCCTGATGCGGATGCACGAGACGGTGCACGGCTTCCCTGGGATGCTAGGGAGCATCGACTGTATGCACTGGCAGTGGAAGAACTGCCCGACGGCCTGGAGAGGCCAATTTACTAGCGGCTACAAGGGCAGCCACCCGACGATGATCCTAGAAGCCGTCGCTGACCACCGCCTCTGGATCTGGCATGCCTACTTTGGTGTAGCCGGGTCGAACAACGACATCAACGTCCTCAACTCGTCCACCCTATTCGTCGATCAATGCAGGGGTCGCGGTCCGGCCATTCAGTTCACTGCCAACGGCCGCACACATCATATGGGGTACTACTTGGCCGATGGCATATACCCTAGGTGGCCTGTTTTTTTGAAGATGATCAGCTGCCCAATTGGTGAGAGGAGAGTCTTGTTTGCGGCAAAGCAGGAGTCCGCGCAGAAGGATGTGGAGCGGGCTTTTGGGGTGCTCCAATCGCGGTGGGCAATCGTGAAAGGTCCGGCGCGTTTCTGGTACAAGAACGTCATCGCCGACGTCATGTATGCGTGCATCATCATGCATAACATGATAGTCGAACAAGAACGTGGCCATGTCACCAATTGGGTGGATGATGAAGCCGGATCTAGCTCCAGCACGGCGACCTCGCTGGTCACTCGAGGATTACCGACTGGCTTCGGTGCGGTTCTACAGCGACAGGTCTCAATGCGCAACCAACAAGACCATGCTCAGCTCATGACCGACATGATTGTAGAAGTTTGGACCCACAACCGCCGCCGTTGAGAAATTGTAGTTTTTTTTTATTCCGTATTGTAATGTTTGAATTTTAATGAAATGAAGTTAGTTTTCCAAATTTTGAAGTATTTAAATATTCAAATAATAGAAAAATGCTTAGGGCGTCGCTTAGGGCGGGCTATAGTCCGCTCCACTGCAGGTGGAATATGAGAAGGATAAAATGCTGACGTGGCGGTGCATAGGGCGTCGCTTAGAGCGTCCCATTGTGGATGCCCTTATGTAACGCTTTGTATTAAGCTTAAATATGATATGACATAATTAGAAATGTCCGCATATAGTACTATTTTATCAAACCCCCAAGTATGAGAATCTACTGTATTGATTTAGGCACTTTAAAACTCAAGGATTCAAAAGAATGGTGGAACTAATTTAATGATAGATGTAAGCGTAAGCAAGTTTCAAATTTTATCATATTCAATTTAGAGAAAATTAATTTAAGGGGAAACCATAGAAAAACTCCAGGTTCATGTATTTAGATTTAAAAATAATAGTTAGAAGTAAAATATTAAAAAATATTTAAAAAATGTGTATTTAAAATAAAATAACTCTTTAAAAAAACTATCAACTTGAAATTAAAATAACTGTAGTCAGAATTCGTAACGCTTTCATGCGCAAACAAACGCATAAATTCGACTAAACTTTACCTTTATTTACAAATATTTTAAATTGCACCCAGTTCATATAATCAAATCTGTATTTAGTTTTTAATGAATTGGCTAAAATAACAAATTTCAGCAAATGCTAGCAAGGTTAATCTGACTGTTATGCCTTCAAAACACTTCAATAACACATTAATCAATATATTTAATTATTAGTAAATTGAGATCAAAACGTCTACCAAATAACAGTAATAGATAACGCTCGCCCTTCCATTCCAGGGCAATGCCACCAAGTGAAGGGTTTCATAAAGCATACTGGCCCGGGTTCGACTGTTCTTCATCGGCCGACAATCTAGAAAAAAAGTACTCTCCTTTCAAGTTCCCAAGGCCGTGTTTTTGCAGATTGGACATATGTTCTTCAGTATCAACCATTGCTTGATGCAACTTGTATGGAACTCGTGCTGGCAATCCAATATCCCAATATCATCTCCAGCAACATAATCCTCCTGATCAATGACAAAAAATAATGCTAGCCATTTAGAAGAAGTTAACAGCAGAATAATACGTGATTCTTCACAAAAATAACAGTTTTATGTGTGTTGCACATATTTTCCGTGCACACCCAAAAATGGCAAAATGAGATTATTTGTCGTGGATGGAGGTAGTATTATTTAGGTCCAAACTTAATTTGTGGTGAAATACTCAAACAAAATAATAGAAAGAATATTACGGATTTTGTGGGGGTTGTTTCGAGATTATAGACATGGCTCTAACCTGACAGATGCAGCATGGTTCCATCACCTGCGAGGCTTTAACTACTCCATGCTTCCGCTTTTTCAAAGAGTCTCGAATCTTTTTCTCACTCAGTCCAGTACTCACATTGCCTATTTGCTCCTGCAGAGCGAGTAATTCCTGTTGCACGACACAGATTTGGTGATAATTATGCACCAAATTTGATTTTGTTGATTGAAGACTAAGAATTTGAACATCCAGGATACTAAAAAATTCACCTCATAAGACATATTGTCAACATCAAGCCTCATATCTATGTTTTCAGCAAATTCATTGACAGAAGGATCAATAAGCATATAGTCCTGAAATAAAAAGGCGAGCGAATTCTGTAATGTGTCAATTAGATGCGATCACATCTCCAAATAAGATCAAGAGAATAATAAAATAAAATAGCAAGTATAGACTGGTCGCAAGATACTGAATTCCAGAACTAAAAAAAATGGTTCTAACTCGCAAAGAATCGTCATCCTATGGTAGAATCATTCATTGAGTAAATGGAAGGATGGGCTGTGAAGTAAGAAATAGAACAAACCTCATCTCCCAAGGAAACACCCCTTCGCATCGAACTCATATGCAAGACCTGACGAATCTGTTAAAAAAATAAGAAACAATAATCAAATAGGTGGTAGAACGAAAATTAGATGATAATTTCACATCGCTAACAGCTATACTCTTTCTCCTCTAATCCTCTTATATGTATACTCTCCAAGCAAAGATAGAAGTTGACGTCCTTGCAAAATGTTATCGAAGAGTTGACTATGGGATGGCATTATACGAGTAGATAACATAGTCCAGGTCCTCTCCATCCATTAATCATAAACTTCAATGGAAGCCTAGTACCTTCTGAATCTCCAACTTATATAGAAGCCAAGATATTTGAAGGTCATAAAGTTAATTCATAAGTCTCCGGTCCCCACCCAATCCCAACAAATATAATGATATATAAACTTCATTCAACGATCAGTATATTAAGTTATTAACTAGAGAATAAATAAAACAAACATTAGAGGATTTGAAACTTCTAACGCAGATAACCATACTGCGACCGTGAAGAGACATTTAAGCTAGCTCACAATAGTTAAGGTCCAAAATCACATTATAAAAAAGGAGAAGAAATAATATGAAAGCAATTTACTGATCACAAGAATGGAGGGTATGTTCCTTGTAGATACTAGATAGATATCTAGCAAGCCACTAATCATAACTATACTCTTGTACCAAATATTCAATAGTTTTGCCAAAGCAAAACCAGTTCAAGTACAGGTTAACAATCACCAAATAATTTAAGTTGAAAGTTCATATCTCAATATCACAGTTCCTGATCCAAGTCTATGAGCTAATTAGCTGGTATTTCAAAAATATTACAGATTCTTTCACAGTGGAACTTGAGGCCAACAGTGTATTCATTAATGGTTAATTAATAGATATGCTTACAAAGTAAGTGCCTGAAAACATCTTGTCCTTAGACAGGTTTCCATAAGCTGACAATCTATGACATACATTTAATCAGGGTTAACACTAAAATATGTAATAGGAAGTTCAAAGAAGGCTGCTTACCAGTCTGTGTCTGCCCTCAACAGCTGCTAAAACATTACGGCCATTAGTAGTACCACCTCGTGCATCCCTCAAGAATGATGATTGTCTTCGATCTGACTGATGCCTTGCCTGACTAAGTCTTGCCCTCTCACCGGATGATGCTGAGGCCTGAGGCAAAGGTGCAACTAGACTTCTCTGGTTCCCAGAAACAGATTCAATGCTTGGGAAAGGAATCCTATGAGCAGATTCTATCGATCTTTGAGGATTTTGTAGTGTCTGGTTTCCATGAGCCAACCGTGTAGCAGAAGGCAACTGCCCACCAGAATAACTTCTGGAAGATGCTGATGTTCCGGGAGTAAAACTCCCATCAATATGGTTTCGAAAGATATTTATTGCATCTGAAGCAGGACCAATCGCGAGGTACTCTGGCATATTTGAAACCGAGCTTCTAAGATTCTCTTCTTCACGTGCTCGGTAACCTCTTTCTCTAGGGAGCAACAAAGAACCAGATAAACTGCCATGTCGAGAACTGAGGGATTCATTCCATGGGTGATGATGTGTATGACCAGACTCATTTACATTAACAAAAGGTTCGTTTAGGGCATTGTTCAGATTCAACGGCAGCGCCATTGGTGACATCAGCTCCAAAGCATTAAGGTTTGAGATATGTTCCGACTGTGTTTGTGACGCATTCAAAGTCGAATGTCCAACAGAAGGGCCTCTAGGTGCATGAAATGGAATCGGCTCCCCAAGTCTAGGTCTTGACCGTGAAGCAAAGTTTCTGACCGGACTTTGTGTGATTCCTTGAACACTTGATGAAGTGAAACGTCCGGAGCATACACTACCAGTACCAACTCCCCTACTTGAATTCAGCTGTTCCAATCGATCAGTATTAAATGAACTTGTTGATGTAATTAAATTTCTTGAGGCAGTGCCACGGCCAGGAACAGGATGCTGCACTACACTCTCCTTTGGCTGGTTGGAGTTAGAGCATCCACCAGGGTGAAAGTGTCGTGAACTACCTTCAAGCGCCTTCCTCTTACAAGATGAACCCCAAGTACCAAGTGACGGAGCTGGTGCGTCATTATTTTCTATAGAAGGACTAGAAATAAACGAAGAAGAATCTAAATTACTGGAAGAATCATAACGGACCAGAGTCTCCTCTGCCCCAACGCGCCCAGATTCGTAAAGAATGCGAGGTCTCCCTCCCACTAGACCACTAGGGGAATTACTATTCTCCCTCAAATGCCTGTGGTTTGGTCTAAAAGTCAGTAGATGGGATGTGTCAGTCACTTGATTTCCAACATAACCAGGATTGATAGCACTAGAAGGTACGGGAGGCCCATCTTCTGGACTGATATCAGCCACAGAAGAAGTACCGGAAAAGGAATACCATGCCAACCTCATTTTTGAATCATCATCCAATATTTTCTCTTGCACATTATTTCCAGTAGAGCTGGACTCACCGTGGTCCCAGCCTCTGCTTGTCAGAACACGATTGCAAGGGGTACTCATGTGTCCAATACTTCCATCATGGGGAGCAAGCATGTGCTGCGACGATCTACTCTCAGCTGGACTGAGCCTGTTACCAAGAGAAGCTAATCGATCCACATAACTGTTAGGGGGCCCTTGCTGTGCGCCAAATGCTCCACAAAAAGAACCATTCTGATTTGTTTGCCCTTCCATAGCAGGAATCTCAAGACTTTGATACTGCGTTCAGGCCAACACACATGAGAAAACGTGTTAGAGGTTCAGTAAAGGATTGAGGTAACAAAATCACTCAAAAACGTAAAAAACTGCAAAGTTGCAATTACTTGAGAAAGTTAATCACACCATAACTTTTTCATTCTACAACCACTCTCTTAGCAATGAAGAACCGTAATGAAAATGTATACTTTTATCAACAACACATAATCCTATAAAACAAACCCTTAATGATGGTTTAACTTTGATTTGTTTCACAATCTTAAATTTCCAACGATGAGCTTGGTCCTTGAGGCAGGAGTCACAATGTGCTATAGTTTTGAAATCTATAATATAGTACACATTTAACTAGTACGCCATACGACAATAAAGCACCAAAAATTCAAGAAATCTACAATGCAGCTACAATACTCTACTATTGGAGATTTAACAAGCAAGGTGACAAAGGGACTATGAACATAAAGACCTGCATAATTACTTGAAAAAACAAATTCAGGCTACGGCAAACTACTAAGTGAAATATACAGGAAAAAGGTAGACTGGCGTTATAGATTACTACAATTTGAGGATCACAGAATCCAAATAAAATTACAAGTTTACAACTCAAAACTAAACGTTTCCAATCGCATACGATTTCCTAAACAAAAAAAAACAAGCAACCCCACGATATCAAATGAATAATTTACCAAACACCGTCCACTGAATTGAAAAAAGAAGAAGAAAAGTAATACCAAGAAATTGGGCAGAAAATATTAACAGGATAAAGAGAACGATCGGCGGATTGTTTTCCTCTCCGTTTTCAAATTTTTGGCAAAAGAAATTAGAGTCGTTTGGAAAATATCGCCGCAATTTTTTCCTGTAAAGTGTGATTCCTTTTTCGGAAAAAATAAAAAAAGAAATTCTTATATACGGTTTCAGACAGTGACACAGATATCCTCAAGAGAAGATGAAGCACAGGGGTTCATTAAAAGAGAATAACAATTGAAAGAATAATAGTAGCAGTTGTTAACTTAAATGTATTAAACAAATAAAACTGTGGATGTATTCGATGCACATACGCCCAATTCATAAATGCGTGAAAGAGAGAGGAAGAGCGGTGGTGACAGCGGAGTAAAATGAATGAGGGCGTCTGCATCTGCACTTTTGCAGTGTGATTCCTGAAGGGGAAAGAAAAAGGAACACTGGATTCGAATTTGTTCGGGAATCTATTGTAGAGTGAAGACTGAAGAGGCATCGTTTTTTTAATTTGATATTTGTACCTCTATTTAAGATGCATCATCTTTATTTGAATTTGTTATTTGTACCCCCTAATAGGTTTACAAAAACTTCTATTCAATAACTTTTATTTGTACCTCTATTTAAGGAAAATAATTTTATCATAAATTTACCAAGTACTACCTATAAAAGGATGAAAGAAAAGTTTGAATTATAATCAGTGAAAATGAGATTAAAGAATCAAATTCATTATAGTACTAAATAAAAGGAAATTAATTTTAATCGATGGACCAAAATTTAAAATAAAAATATTTTTCGTGAATAAGATAGTAAAATGGTTAAACTAGTTAGTTAATTTAATCAAAGCGTTACTACTCCACAAACACTAAACAATACTTCAATAGGATATGTTTTGATACTACCTATAATGCATGAAAGAACATTTTCTAGTCAAATTTATAAAGTTTGTCTTATAAAAGATGTCATATTTTATTTTTTAGAAAAATTATCTCTCATGTTAATATAAATATATTATTTCCTCTTTCTATTTAATACACAAAAGCGAGGCTCGTTGAAGCCTAAGCTTCTATTCACTTAGTTACTTTTTTTGCCTTATTCACATTGATTAAACTCTGTCTCGGTGAATGTATCCAAATAAACAAACACAGTTTCCTTCTTTCCCATCATTTCATTGTCTATAGTGTTAATTATAGAGTTGGATCCCATGTTGTGCTCCAACCACAGCAAGGGTTGTTGTGCACACACAAACATATATTTTATTAAATATTAAAATATTGCGATGGTGAGGCACAACAGCCCCTGCTGTGGTTGGAGCACAACAGGGATCCAACTCCGTTAATTACCTTGGAATTTCTCATCTCTTTTATTCAAATTGGTGTTTAGAGAGATTCCTTGTGGAGGTCATGTTTTATGATTTGATGAATTTGCCATCATAAGCATAGAGAGCTCCCTTGTGGAACGTCACCCATTTTAATTGCTCACTAAATTGGAAGGATTATGAACTGAATTTTGTACGGCAATGAAGCTTGTTCACCTTTCGATAAACATAGGAATCGTATTAGGTTTGAGCAATTATCCGTGATTTGCACAAAAGATCTATATGAATCGTCGTTGCAATAAGAATACAAATCTAACCTCTCCGCGGTCTTTGTAGGTTGCACTCAACAGCAAATTCAAATAGAACGAGAGGAAAAGGAAGTGAGTCCAGTAGCTACTATACAAAAATGAAAAGAGATCAAAGATAAAAGTTGAAATAGAAACATTAGATGAGGGTGTTAACACTCACCATCAAACGTAAAAGAAAAATACTACTCCCTCCGTTCCATAGTAATGGAGGCAAAACTTTTCGGCACGGAGATTAAAAAAAATTATGTTAGATGAGTTAAGTAAAGAGAGAATAAAGTGGAAAATGAAAAAGGTAGAGAGATGAAGAGAGAAAAAAAGTAGTAAAAGAGAGTAAAGTAGGTGTGGAAAAATGTGCTGACTTTTACTAAAAAGAGAAATGACTCTATTACTATGGAACGGACGGAAATGGAAAAACGTCCCTATTACTATGGCACGGAGGGAGTATGTGCCAAAACATTGATGTATCAAACTCATAAAAATCAGAAGAAAGAAAAACACATGTTTTTTCTTAGTCAGTCTTAATTTGTCGAACTTGATTTATTGTTCAAACAAGTTTTATGCATAATTTTATAATTTTAATCAGCCACACTTCTTTTAAACACGAAATGGCAAAATATATACTAGGGAAAAGTAGAGAGAGTGATGTTTCCATTTTAGGAAATGTTGCATTTTTAATGGGACAATCCAAAAAGGAAAACGTTGCATTTCTAATGGGATAAAAGGATATACAATGACCCAATGTATTTGATGGTAAAAAGCCCAAAAAGGCACCACATATGTATATCCGGCCCATATTAAAGCAAAACCTAATTACCATAGCTATCATTAGGTAAGCACATTCAAGCATGGCGACCCCAACCACGGAATCCGTCCAATGCTTTGGCCGCAAGGAGACGGCGGTTTCCGTGACTCACTGTCAAAATCAACGGTGTTCCAATCGAGCTGATTCAACCTGAAATCCTCCGCTACAAGGCATTCTAGCCTGTCCTCCTTCTCGGCCGCGCGTGGATATGCGTATCCGCGTGAAAGGAGGATCTACGCCATTCGCCAGTCCATTGCTAAGGCGCTCGTCGCCTTCTACCAGAAGTACGTTGACGAGCAGTCCAAGAAGGAGATGAAAGACATTCTCGTCACCTACGATCGTACTTTGCTCGTGGCTGATCCCCGTCGTTGCAGATTCCAGAAATCCTACCGTTAAAATGTTTGATTGGGATTTTCTGCTTTTTCCCCATAAACGATTTCAATTAATGTAAGTGGTAAATTATGACTATTGAGTCTCATTGCACGAGTTTTAAGAAATGTTAAAAAAAGTAGACAGAAAAAAGTGAGTGGAATATGGATCACCACTTGTATATATTAGTTTTAAATGAAATGTGAGTAGAATGAGTTAGTGAAAATATGAGTGAAATGAGTTAGTGGAAGGTGAGATCCTATTACCATTTATGGTAAAAGTGAACCGAGACTCCTATTCGCGGACGGACTAAAATAAAAAAAACAGGACTCCTATTCGCGGACAGAGGGAGTAAGTGGTAAATTATGACTATTGAGCTTGCTCACGATGTTTTAAGCTTTAGAGTTAAGAGCACGGAGGTGGACCCGGCTCCACTTTTACTCCTTGTCCTTAGGGAAGAGCACAACACCCACATCAGTGCTCTTCCGTAAAGACAAGCTCAAGGGTTCCACTATTCTAATATTCAATTTAACTTTAAATGCTTCAATTACTAAAAACATTTCTACAATATAAAAATACATTAAAATATAAAAATTATATAATTAAATCCTACAAAATAAAATTTACATAATTAAAATCGTAAAAAATAAAAATACATAAAAAGTGAATTTTGGGGGGGACAATTGAAAAATAAATTAAAAGTGTATAGAAAACGGATATAATTTATTGAGAAGTGGGAAAATATTTTTTTTATTAAAAAATGATTTTTAAATTAAATTCAAAATTAAAAAAAAAAGTTAAAAAAAAAACGAAATTGTCGTTGGCTAATCAGGAGCTGCCACGTCGTGCTGCTCAGCGGCACAAACGTGCTCTTATTTAAGAGCACCGCCCTGTCGCTGGCAAGGACGGACGGCATGTATTGGCGGACGAGCGGTGTCCCCGCCGCTGGCACGGACGGACGGGGCACCGCTGCGGATGCTCTTAGGCTCTTTTATCATAGCGCGATTCATATGCTTTAATGTTTAAATCCGACTCTCAAAGTTCACTTATAATTTAACCAATAATCAGGTATTCCAAAACTCAGTTTAAATGGGTTAGAGAAATTGGAGAATGAGAGCCCTTCTATATATGGTTATTTAGCCAACATAACTTCCATTCCATTCAGTTAGCATGTCTTCAAATTGTTTTTCAGTCTTTCACCTTGCCCTTTTGTTTTGTGAAATCGTGTAACAGGTATGCAGTGATCATAAACGGTGTTGTTACTTTGACATTTGTTTGCCCCCATTACTGATTTGTGTGTTCGAAAAATTCTCTATAGATTCACATTAGGGCATCCACAATGGGACGCTCTAAGCGACGCCCTATGCACCGCCACGTCAGCATTTTATCCTCCTCCTATTTCACCTGCAGTGGGGCGGACAATAGCCCGCCCTAAATATTTTTCTATTATTTGAATATTTAAATACTTCAAAATTTGGAAAACTAACTTCATTTCATTAAAATTCAAACATTACAATACGGAAAAAAAAACTACAATTTCTCAACGGCGGCGGTTGCGGTTCCAAACTTCTTCAATCATGTCGGTCATGAGCTGAGTATGGTCTTGTTGGTTGCGCATTGAGGCTTGCCGCTCTAAACCCCACCGAAGCCAGTTGGTAATCCTCGAGTGACCGGCGAGGTCGCCGTGCTGGAGCTAGATCCGGCTTCATCATCCACCCAATTGGTGACATGGCTACGTTCTTGTTCGACTATCATGTTATGCATGATGATGCACGCATACATGACGTCGGCGATGACTTCCTTGTACCAGAAACGCGCCGGACCTTTCACGATTGCCCACCGCGATTGGAGCACCCCAAAAGCCCGCTCCACATTCTTCCGCGCGGACTCCTGCTTTGCCGCAAACAAGACTCTCCTCTCACCAATTGGGCAGCTGATCGTCTTCAAAAAAACAGGTCACATAGGGTATATGCCATCGGCCAAGTAGTACCCCATATGATGTGTGCGGCCGTTGGCAGTGAACTGAATGGCCGGACCGCGACCCCTGCACTGATCGGCGAATAGGGTGGACGAGTTAAGGATGTTGATGTCGTTGTTTGACCCGGCTACACCAAAGTAGGCATGCCAGATCCAGAGGCGGTGGTCAGCGACGGCTTCTAGGATCATCGTCGGGTGGCTGCCCTTGTAGCCGCTAGTAAAATGGCCTCTCCAGGCCGTCGGGCAGTTCTTCCACTGCCAGTGCATACAGTCGATGCTCCCTGGCATCCCAGGGAAGCCGTGCACCGTCTCGTGCATCCGCATCAGGCTCTGGCAATCATCAGCAGTCGGGCGTCGCAAATATGTGTCACCAAAAGCCTCCACAACTAACTTACAAAATTTCTTCAGAAATTCGCGGCCAGTTGTATCCCGAACGTGAAGGTACTCGTCGAACATATCCACTGTTGTGCCGTAGGCCAACTGGCGGATCGCAACCGTGCACTTCTGCAACGGCGTAAGTCCGGGTCTGCCGATCCCGTCTTCCCGATACTGGAAGTACTCATCACGTCCCTCCAACGTGTGCACAATGCGGAGAAAAAGATCTCGGCTCATTCTAAAACGTCGGTGAAAAACATTCGGGCTCCACCTTGGATTCTCGGCAAAATAATCTGCGAACAGACGTTCGTGCGCTACGTCATGCTCGCGGGGGATATACGACCAACGTCGTATCGGGTGAGGGACCAGCGCCTCCGCCGCCGCCGCCTCCTCCCGCTGCATTTGTGCCAAGCATTCCGCCTTGGCTTCAGTAACGGCATCGAACAAGGCTCGAGTCAAGGTCCGTCTGCAGCCATCCGAGGTACTCAAATCGTAGTCGTCGGGATTCATTTTTTAGACGATGAGAGAGAATAATTGAAGAGAAATTGAAGAGATGTGAAATTGGAGTGTGTGAAATGGTAGAGAATATTAGTGTTTAAATAAGAAAAAAAAATTGAAAAAATTAAAAAAAAAAAAAGAAACGCGTGCCCATCGTCCGTGACCCATCGTCCGCGTCGTCCACTGTGGCGGACGATGCGATGGACGATGGGTATCCTCCGCGCATCATCCGCAGACGATATATCGGACGCGGACTATGATTAACCCATCGTCTGCCCCATTGCGGATGCCCTTACTAATTTTTTTTGGGCTGGACTAAATGGTTGAATTTGTGGTAAAATAGTGACTGAAAACAGTGCTAAACTAGTTTGCTGCAAATATCAAGAGCATGGTAATTTGGTACGCATTATTTTTATCTGGTAGGACTTAGGAGTATATTCTACGTAGATACCAATATTCTAACATGGATAGGTTTTTAATTGGCGGGAAGAAAATACATGACTTATACAAAATATTTCACTTTTGTTTTATATTAATACAAAAAATTTGAAGTTTATATAAATCATACAAAAAGTTTCATTCGTGCTTCAGTTTAGTACATTTCGTTATTTTTGTTTAAACGATGTTAACCTTAGATTTGTGCGACGCACAAACTACAAAACAATGATGAATTTTTTGTACCAATATAAAACAATAACAAAAAATAAACAATGATGAATTTTTTGTACCAATATAAAACAATAACAAAACTTTTGTAACAACATGAAACAATTATGAAATATTTTAAACTTCATATAAGTAAAAAGTTAACACTGTTTAAACTAAAAAATGGAATGTACTAAATTGAAATACGAATGAAACTGTTTGTATGATTTAGAGCATCCGCAATGGTGCTTAGGCCAGCCATAGGCCAGCCATTCTCTCCTCTGCCACGTCAGCAACACTAAAAAAACCACCTGCCACGTCAGATTTAGGCCAGCCATAGGCCAGTCATAGCCCAGCCGCAATAAAAATAATTCAAAATATACTACATTTACGGAATTAAAATTGCGATATACGGAATTAAATTTACGACACGTATACGGGAAAAATAATCCATTCCATTAAAAAAAAAGTACAAAGATTTAAAAAAAAAAGTACGTGATTTTTTTTAAAAAAAAAGGGGGTTCAACACCCGAGCCCCGCCACTCTCTACTCCTCATCGCCGTCGCCGTCGCCCTCCTCGTCGCCGCCGCCGTCTCCGCCGCCGCTGCCGCCACCCGTGGTATCTGAGCCCACGTCGGAACCCCCCAGCCGTGACCTCGCGATCTCTAAATCAGCACGCATGCTCTCGAGCATCTCGTAAAGAAACCTCTTCTCCGTGGGGTCAGTGGCGTTCTTCCACTCTCGGAAGACCTGTAACATCTGAGCCCGCGTAACATTTGGTTACGCGAATGGAGAGTGTACTCGAGTGGGGCGGCTGGGAGGGCGGAGGACTGGACCTCGCAGGGCGATAGGGGGGGTCCGCCCCTCGCAGCCCGCTGCGCCCGCTTCTGTCCAACCGGGCGGGGGCGACCAGTAAATGAAGGAGGGCATGGAAACTCCTCAGCATCCGGGGGGAGGTCGTGGGATCCGCCGCTGCTGCCGCTGTAGTCGCCGCTATAGTTAAGTCGCTGCTTCTTCGGCCACCCAGCGTCGCACCCCGCCCGGAACTTCTCCGAGTCCTTCAGCAACAAAAAGCACTCCCAGAAGGTGAACTCCTTATACTTCCCCTCCAAGGGGAACTGACTCGCGGCTATCCTCCGGGCGTCGTCCTCAGTCTGCCCACTTCTGAGCTGACGGAGGGTGTTGGCGTACAAATTCGCAAAACGGCCCACCGCGGCCCTGGTGCGCTCCCACCCCTTCCGGACCTCCTCGTTGCTGAAGTCCTTCCCGTGCGGGCAGTGGTTCTTATAGGCAGCCCTGATCTTCGCCCACATGTTGACGATCCGCTGGTTGTTCGCAACCAGTGGATCGTCGCACACCTCCAACCACCCCTTGGCCACCGCGGCGTACTCATCCTCCGCCCACTTCCTCCGGCCGGTGGCAGTGGGCTGCGATGACTCGCTGACCGCCTTGTCCTTCCCCTTCCCCCTCATCTTCTTCCTCGGCGCGGCCGGCGTCGCTCGAACGGGAGTATCATCGTCCCCGAGATCGATCCCCATATCATGCAATGACAGAAGGTCATCGCCAGAGAACTGCGTCTCCACCGGGGTCGACGTGTGAGACGAAGCCGTCAAAAAATCAAGCGAGGGCCGATATACCGCGTCCCCTCCCGGTGACCCCTGCACCCACCCCCCCCGGCATCCCCCCCCCCCCCCCCCCCGCCACATCATCCCCATCATCTGCTGCTGCATCTGGGGCATACCCCCCCCACCCGGGCGCTGACTGCCCGCCGCCCGGCATCCCCCACGGCATACCCCCCGGCATACCCCCCTGGTTCCCCCCATCGCCCCCCCCGGCGCACCAGCCATCATCCCCATCATCTGATTCCAAGGGATGTTAAATCCCCGGCCCATCTGCCCCCATCCAGATCCCACGGGTACTGTGGGAGTCTGAGAGCCGCTCGTCGCCGGACTGGACTCGTTGTTGTGATCCATCACTCGATGATGCTCTTGAACAGAAAGTTAGAGAGAGAGAAAACTCGTTAAAACAAGTGGTGCAAATGAAAATGAAACGAAAATCGCGTTTATATATGATTTAAAAAAAAAAAAAAAAATCGAAAATCGGCGCTGGCCGATCGGGCCTCCACAATGGCGGCTAGCCGATCGGCTAGCGTTTCGGCCAGCGACGAGCGATCGGCGAGCCCACGCCGATCCGCTCGCCGATTTTGCGCTGGCCGATTGCAATGGTTCGGCTAGCCGATCGGCCAGCGCGACGAATCGGCTAGCCGGTCGCTAGCCGACCATTGCGGATGCTCTTATGTAAATGGAATGTACTAAACTGAAATACGAATGAAACTCTTTGTATGATTTATGTAAGCTTCAAACTTTTTGTACTAATATGAAATGAAACATTTTTTATAGAGTTAGGTATTTATCTCTTAGGGAGAACTGTCATTTTAAAGCCAATTTTGCCGCTATTTACTGTACTGAACTTTGTGTGCCATTCTCCTAAAAAAAGTTGATTTTCACTTAGGTATTGTATTATTGTCTGATTAGAAGAATTATGGCTGTACATAAGCTGCGAATTTTGATAGTATCAACTCCGAGTGCTGAAAGAAGGTGGGATAGAACGTCTATATGAGACTTGAGGGTAATTTTGTTTCATGGAATAGTTATATTCTCTCCATTCCAATGAAGTAGATGCGTTTCGTTTTGAGCACTTATTTTGAAAAAAATGATACTAATAAATATTTAAAGTAGAGATACTACTTTTTAACTTTATTTTCTCCCTTTAACTATTTTTTCTTCATATTTCCTCAAAAAATAGATTAGTTTGATCATTTTGGACTGTTCTCTAAAATTGGATCAAGTCTAAATGCGGAAAGTTTTCAATAAATAATAATCATACGCGTCATTTCTAATATGGATCTCACAGTGTATTAACAAATCTTCTGCTACCTTTTCCTTCTACTCTCATACTTTTTTTCAATCTATCTCTTATTTTATTGCACATTAAAATCCGTGTCACTTATAAGTTTGTCTTATTTTTTAGGATGGAAGGGGAGTATATATATTTTTTTAAAGGTGATTAAAACAAAAAGCTTCTACTACTATTCAGTTTGGGGGAAGATAATGCTCTGGCTAGGCATTGCGAGGAGATCGACGACGAAGAGGAGATCGACGACGATTAGGAGTGTCATCAAATGGGCAGGACGACATATTCGTGGTTCTCAGATTGTTCAGATGGCAAAGAGGATTGCCCTCATGGCAACAGTGGCGATCATTTGGAGGACCCGAAACAAGATTATTTTTTATGGGAAAGCTTGGGACGCAGCTAGAGTCATCTTTGAGATCAAAGAAGCTACCTACAACATTTTGTACTCACACTTTCCATATGAGCAGGTTCTTCTCCACCTTCAAGACAGATGATGGAGTCCACAGGGTTCAGATGATTTGGTTCATGATGCTCTTCGAGTCACTCAAAAGGGTACTTTTTTCCCCCTTGGGGAATTTTATCCCATCGGGTTTTTTCCTCAAGGGGTTTTAACGAGGCCCGTCCACTCTGGGTTTAGATGGGTGACTTGAACTGTGTTCGTTCTTGTTTGGGGCTTGCCCCATGCTGATTGTTGCTTGGTCTTTACCTTGTTGTTCTGTACTAGCCGTCTTGTGGTTTTTTCCCTTGTACGTCCTCGGGTATGCCCGAGTGTATGATGTTAACGTTGGTTTGGTTCTATTTGATTATTTATTCAAAAAAAAAAAAAAAACTGAAGAGAGTACATTAATTACATTTTCCACATGTCTAGGAATTCAGGTTGCTAGTTTAACTTTGGTAATTTAATCATTCTTTATTTATAGTACTACAAATTTTACAAAAAATATAAATTGTTCGCATTTTGGTATATATAATCCTTCAAATCATAATACACCATAACGATAGATCCTAACCCAAAAATGAATTAATCCAAATAGTTCAATTCGATCATAATTCAATTTTATAAATCTCATTCGTCAAATCAATTACCTCCTAGTGTATATAATTTGATATTGCATTGAGTTAATAGGAGTATGAAATCCATATAATCGATATTGTTTCATAAGGAAGAAATTCTTTTCTTTTTGGTCTTTTATCCAAAAATTGAAATTTTTTATTCTAACTGAATCATCCAATTCATTAACACTAATTTCACTATCTTTTCGTCTCTCACTATTATTTCACCATTTTTTTTCATTTCTCTTATTTTACTAATATTGCATTAAAACTCGCACTCTTTCCAAAGTTCCTACTTTTAGAAACGGAGGGAGTATTTATTTTAGGGTAACGAAATCTGATTCCGTGAAGTGATTCAAAAACAGATTTTGGTCACTGATGGACTTGATTATGGTTACTTTCTTAATCTAAATAGTAAAATAGCTGTACTATTCTTTGTTTAAAAAATGAAAATGAAATCTGTCGAGATCAATTCGATAATCAATACTCATTTTCGTGTCTTTCTTATTAAATTTCGTGACAAATAAAACACATCCAAGAATCAATTAGTAAATTACTGATACCTTTACAAGAGAGGCCAAATTTCCCGTACAATAATAAATATGCTGCTGCCCACCATCACCATCTGAATGTGGGCATCTTATCTTATAAAAATGAAAAGCCATTATATTCATCTAAATTTTTTTAATCAATAATGGAACATTTCCTTGAAACTCAAATGATCAAATCTAAACACGTTTAGCAGAAAAAATTGGTCGTTTGCTTCTTTGTTTAATTTTAAGTCTAAATTAGGTGCACTTGATAATAAAATCTTTAAATGATCGATCATTCAAATCTCGTTTATTAATAGAAGGTAATTCACATTGCATTCTGTACAACTTAGGTGAATTTAAGGACAGAATCAGGATTGCACGAAATGAAGGATGCTGTTGAGGCTTCAACCAACTACTGTGTTTTTCATCTACTCAATCACCCATGCATTAACTCCCATATTGTAACTTAGACGTTTATAGTGGTTTAAGTTTTGCATATATCGTGACATTTTTTTAAATAAAGAATATATATTGATCTCAAGATAGTTATCTACCAAAACAAAGCTATAATGTCAAAAAAGAAATTCCAACAAAAATAAGTCAAAACCAAGCAGTTGCTGAAAAAGAGTGAATGATTAATTCAAGGACATTGAAACCAATTTCGGCGTTGAGAAGCATTGGCTAGGACATTCATAGCCTCCATAACTTTAGCTGCAAGGGATTGAGGTGATTCGAGCAAGTGCAAAACCTCGGTCTGATCCATTTCTAGAAGCATGCCTGTGACTTTACCCGCCATTACAGGCTCTATCACCTGAACCAGAGGGTATAGATACGCGCCCAACATCTGCACACACCGAAATACTTAGCTCAACAAGCCAAAGGCATAACGACTTCATGTATCAACCAAGAAAAAAATTCTTACATTTCTCTGATCATGTGGGGGAGCATTTGCAAGAGCAGATGCCAGAGTGTTCTGCGTTGGCGTGCCATTAGAGCTTCTGAATCCCCTCAAAGGCATCTGCTTTTCAGTAAGATAGTTATTAGTGATGGAGAGGTAAAGGAGAAGATACGAAAAGCAGCACTAACCTGCGGTTGCATCAGAGGATGAGCCGGTTGGCTGGTGGGATGCAAGAAATTTGGAACCATAGGTGCCTGAGGAGGTACAAACCCTTGCGGATAGACACCATTGCCATAAAAAAATGGGCGTTGAGGAGAGAGCGGAGGCACCATCATAGCCGAGTGCATATGACTAGAAAAGATAGACTGGTAAAGGAAATCACAAAATTGGTTTAGTCTTTGAAGTCAGTTAAATTAGACTGAATCGGGAAATAGCCTATAGAAAAGAGCACCTGCAACCGTTGGCGTCTAGCTTCCTTTCTTTCTGCAGTCCTAACATAAAAAGGCTTCCTTCCTATCATCTTCCCATTCATCTCTGAAATCTGCACTCAAAAAAGATTATATCCTTTTTGCTTATCTCGAGTAGTAGAGCGAAAAATAAGTGATTAAGTACTTACTGCTCTTGCAGCCGCTTCGCCAGTAGAGAAGGCAACAAAACCATACCCTATGCTTATGCCTCTTTTATCAGTCATAACCTTGGAGGATGAAATTTGACAATGAGCTATACGCATAGCAAGAGAAAAGCTAAACTAATGAATGGATCATAAGTTTCCAACTAACCTTGCACGACGTTATGGTGCCAAACGGAGAAAACAGCTCGTTCAATTTGTCACTGTCAATATCATCATCTATGTTCTTGATGTAGACATTGGTCACATCCAACGGTCTTTCAAGTGCAATTCGCTCGCGCTCAAGTTTAATCTCTTTCTCTCTATCGACCTTCTTCTTAGCTTTACCAACGAACCA
This sequence comes from Salvia hispanica, assembly GCF_029641045.1. Taxonomy (NCBI): domain Eukaryota; kingdom Viridiplantae; phylum Streptophyta; class Magnoliopsida; order Lamiales; family Lamiaceae; genus Salvia; species Salvia hispanica. The sequence continues at coordinate 11,506,203 of NC_142692.1, forward strand.
TTCCTTTCCATTGAATTCTCGGCCATTGAGCTCTTCAACCGACCTGGCTGCATCCGCTGCATTCTGAAAGTTGACAAATCCAAAGCATTTTGAACTTCCTTCTTCGTCTCGCATCACTGCCACACTGGTCGTTGACCCAAACTCTCCAAATATCGACGTTAGATCTTCTTCAGTTGTGGTTTCAGAGATGTTCTTGACGAACACATTTGTGAAGTTGGCCTCCCTCTCCTGCTTGCTGCGATAAGGGACTACATGTAGCTCTTTCCCTAGCAAAATCTCACTGTGCAGATGTTGGATAGCTGTTGCAGCAGATTCCTCGTGCTTGTATTGCACATAGCCATACCCTTTTGATTGACCGTTGGAGTCGGTCTCAACTTTGCACGACATGATCTTCCCATATGGACTAAAAATGTCGTGTAGACCTTTGTGGTTGATTGTTTGGTCCAAATTCTGCAAGAGAGTGTGATTCATTTACAAATGAATACTACTAACAAATATTGTTGCAGAATGGAGCAATACCTTAACGAATAAGTTGGCCTCAGTTTGAGTTCCTGCTCTCTTAAATGCAATCCGAACGCATTTCCCGTTGAGATGAGTGAAGTTGAGAGCATCCATCGCTTTTTCAGCTATTACCAAAACGCACACGTTAGAAGCAAATGTCATTAAATCATTCACGGAGGAGACTGAATTCAACTATTAATAGAATTTGAGAGAATTTTACCATGAGAAGTCTACATAAAGTCCATATGCTAAATTAGTTTAAGAGAAACTACTAGTTAGACCACCTTACCATGCATATCACTTAACTGTTACTACTTCCCTTCACTATGTTCAAAGACCCCAAAACACTTTTTACGTTATTCCTTATTTAAAAAACATCTACAACTTATCATCAACTACTCATGGATTCCACCATTTTATCTTTTATGCATCAATTTTTTTAATTTTAATTTTATATTCTAATTAAACTAAATTTTCAATATAATTTAAAGTATGAAATTCAATAAAAATACATTTAAGTAAATTCATAGCTAATATAATTTTTAAAAATTAATATACTAACAAAATTCACACACTAATAAAAATTAAAATTTAGAATTTAGAAAAAAGAAAAGATAATACTAGTAAACACAAAAAAAAAGAAAGTAAAAAAACTATAATAATAATAATAATAATAAAGCGCAAAAAATAGGAATAAATAGACAAAAGCAAAAAAATAATTGTAGATTAAAATTCTTGCGGAGTTTTGTTGAGTAACAAACTGAGTATATTATTTTGAGCTCATACTAATAATCTGCCTCCTCCTAAATCTGCCAATGTATATGGAGTAGTAGTATATTGCCTAGCCTAACTTAGTGACGCTTGTCTCTTAAGAAGGGGACTCTTGCGGGTCACGTCACTACAGAACGGGCTGGACCATAACTATTACTCCAAGAATTAAGATTCTCTTAGACCTAGATTGTAATCGTACTTAAAACAGAATAACATTAATCGTTGGTTTTAACTCCTAATTATTTTCAATCGAAATAAACAATAACTGAAGTTAGACTTAAAAATCCAAAGTTGAGAAATAGTAGAACAAACTTAAAATATAATCCAGTACCATCGTCAGGATTTGTGTAGTTGACGTAACCGTATCCGAGTGATTGCTGATTAAGCAGATCCATGCATAACTTGACGGAGACGAAGCCGACTGTTTGGTCGAAAAATCGCAGCAGCTCTTCCTCCGTCACGCTGCTGTCAAGGTCGCCAACATAAAGCGCCGATAAATCCTGCGGCATCTCCAGCACCACTTTCGCTTCCATGGCCGCCATATATATATAATCGTATTTTCTCGGTTATATTTATACAATTCGTAGAATGAAACAACAAAGGGCAACCGGTTATAATCCCAAATTCAATGATTACATGAATTCGCTCCTTTTTAAACCAGATAATTTGGAAGTAAGAGAGCGCACCGGAGTCGCGCAGCGACACTACAATCTGAGGGTTATATATACTTGATGGGAGCGGGGCCCACGCGTCCTTTTCTCTCTCTTAATATTAATCCCAACCTATATCTAATTAATTCAATATTACTATATCTAATAACACGATACGGGAGTACCTCTTGGTGTATATCATTAGAATATGGATGAATATTTATGTATAATCAAAATTATAATATTTTTTTTTATCCTAATAACATACTACTAATATAGTTTAATATAGATTTTTAATTTAGACGGCCTAGATTTCTCCTATACGAACGGTAAGCATTGCATTACAGAAGTAAATTTGTTGAAAAATAAGTGTTTACCGCAGTCCGAAAATCGTGCAAGTAATCTTTTTCATATGTTAAGTTTCCAGCTTCTATATAATTTCTAACATTGCGATGATTTTACTCTCTTGATATTATTTCTTTATCTTTTTTCTATTATTATAACAATATCTTAATTCGTTCACAATAATATTTTGCATCAAAACAATATGTAATCTGCATTACATATAAACTAGTTTTCCATTGCATTTTTTTTCAATTACAAAACTATACAAAACAATAATATTAGGTATATATGACATTAAGTTCTTAAAAATATTAGTATTAAAAAATTATCTTATTTTCTTCACAACAATATTTGCAATGACAAATTATATACTACAAGTAGTATAATACTGCAATGCAATATGTTAGAGTACATAATGCAAATCAAGTTTATGTTTAATGCAAAATATAGATTATTTGATGCAAATATTGTTGTGAACGAAATAAGTAATCCAATAATAATTTTAAACAAAAAAATGCCATATCTCAAAATTAGGCAAAATCAGACACTTCTTGTTAACTGTTAAGAGTAGTAGACTAGTAGTACAATTACTAGCAAAAAATACTACTGGGATTTAGAGAACCAAAAATTTCAAAGACCTAATAATGAGAAAAAAAAATGTAATGTAAATTTAGCTTATGTGTAATGCATATTACCGATTATTGTGTCGCGAATCTAATTGTGAACGAAATAAGATATTATTATAATTATATTAATTAAGAAATAAGATTGTAAGGGAATAAAATAATTGCATATTAGAAATTACAGAAAGCAAAACTTACTATATAATAATAGTATAATAATTTAGTGAATGTGAAGTCACTTATTTATAATTTGAAAAAAATTAAAATAAAACTTTAGATTGTGGATGTTCCAAAATAATAAAATGAGATATTATTTTGTGAACAAATAATTTTATCATAGACTACTAAGCATTAAATTTTAATTTAAAATATTTTTATTTCAATTGTGATATTTCTAAAATTAAAATATACAATATAATTTGAGTCTTAAAAATCAACATAAAAATTGGACACCTTCAGACACTAAACACACACAAACACATAAGTACTACACAACGTTGCACACAAAATGAACACAATGGATGCACAAACGTGTCACATCAATTATTTATATTTTTGTTGGATGTAGGACTTCCAAGAAGGAATATAAAGAGATAACTGAATCGAAATTACAAAGAAGATTCGAAACAAAGAAACTGAAAAGAGATAGCCGAGTCGAGGAGGCCTCTTTCCGCAAGACGAGATACGCCCCAGTAATGCTCTTCGGATTGGCGTTTCGCCCCAGAGATAAAACGGCTGCGTCTCTGGTGAAGCAGCACCGCTATCAACAGAGCTCCGGCGAACTGGATGGAGGAGAGGGCAGAGCTTCGACAGAAGAACAATGCAGAGGGAGGAGAGAGCGTATGATGCAGAGTGGAATCTAGTTTTTGTGTAGAGAATGCTAGAATGACTAGCCTATTTATAGGCTCAGTCCATTGTAGGGGTCAACGCAGCCTTGATGCCTGTCATCAATGCCAGACCGTAACGGTCGTCGGTTACGAGCTGTAACGTTCGGGCGTTACGAGCCGTTACACGCTCAGAGCTAGAGAGGCTGAGTCTAGAAACGGTGGACTATCACGTGTCAGCCACGTTGGCTTATCGCGTCATACTGACGAGGTGGCATCCCGCTTGGCTCGCTGACGTGGAAACGGTGGTGGTCTAAAAAGAACTAGACCCACTAGACTTGGGCCAAGCCCGCAACTAGGCCCAAGCACCAAGCCCACGACCAGGCCCAAAGAACAGCCCAATTGCCAAGATCCAAGGACACAGACACGGGCACGGGCTCGCGGCGGGGCGGGCGGCGCGCGCGTGTGGGCTCTTATAGCCCATCTTAGTCCACTATAATTATTACATGTAATAATCCTTCTTATTAAATACTAGTTTAATAAGGTTGTAACTTCCAATGTGGGATAATTAACTCTCTTAATTATTCCCTAAGCTTCTCTCATAGCTCATTAAGTTTGCAATTTTGCACAACTTTAATCCATTATTTCTCACTCACAGGGAATCGGATTTGAGAAAATAAATAACCACGGTCATCTACTCCGAACGTAGATCGACACTATATTATTTAATTTCACAAAATTAAATATCTCGTTGAAATTATAATTGGTCAAAAAGTTCATTGACCGGGCATAGATTCCAACAATCCTCCACATGAGAGGAAATAGCCAAATGCAAATGCATACAGACACAAGCTCAACCCTCGAGAGGTATATAAGCATAAGGATAGGTAGCTTTTAGCTTTGAACCTTCCATAGTTAACGCCATCGAATACACAGGTGGCCTAGTAGCGCGATGCTTTGAACTAGTCCCCCACGGCGTGCACCGAGACAATGGTGTTAACACTTAAACACCTCAACCTCATCCGTTCTCACGTTTTGTGTCCTTTGCGGCCTTGGACACCACTTTGGATTCATAAGTGTGTAATTTGAAGCGGCCACACTTCACACTTACATAGGTGATTCCTACTCGAGTATCTTGCCCTACTCGGTCTCTTTGAGAACTCAATCTCCTTGAGATCCTTAGAAATCATTAAAAGTCATAGACTTATCCTCACCACAAGGCAAGTTTTCAAACACTCTATTGCTCTCTAGGGAATAGATGTCGATGAGTGTTTCTCACGAACTCTCATAGCTTAGTTTTCCCATTGAATCAAGTTCTTGGGATCTCCAGTCATCATGGTTGGGTTACCACTATGACAATTCTTTAGTTTGTGGATTTCAAACCCATTCCCACTAGCAACTTATTCATTTGATCACGGTTTAACCCTTTGGTTAGCGGATCCGCTAGATTATCTATTGACTTCACATAGTCAATTGTAATCACGCCTGTTGTGATCAAATGTCTCACGGTATTATGTCGTCGACGAATATGTCGAGACTTACCGTTATAGAAGCCATTATTTGCCCTCCCGATAGCGGTTTGACTATCACAGTGAATCAACACTGGAGGCACTGGCTTACACCAACCTGGAATATCCTCAAGAAAGTTCTTAAGCCATTCGGCTTCTTCCCCAGCTTTATCTAAAGCTATGAATTCTGATTCCATAGTTGAACGGGCTATACATGTCTGTTTCGTGGATTTCCACTAGACAGCACCACCCCCAATAGTAAAGACGTATCCACTTGTTGAAAGTGAGTCCTTATTGTCGGATATCCAATTCGCATCACAGTACCCTTCAACTACCGGGGGGTATCTCGAAAAGTGTAGCCCATGATTTTGAGTATGTTTTAGATATCTCAAAACCCTTACAAGAGCTCTCCAATGCTCTTTGCTTGGATTACTCGTGTAGCGACTCAACTTGTTCACGGCACAAGCAATGTCCGACCGAGTGCAATTAGTTAAGTACATAATGCACCCAATGACCCGCGCATATTCTTCTTGTGCAACGGGTTCGCCCTTGTTTTTGCTCAAGTGAACATTGAGTTCAATTGGAGTCTTAACCGGCACGCCATCATAGGCATTGAATTTCTTCAATATCTTCTCAACATAATGAGATTGGGTTAAGATGATTCCATCGGATGTTCTTAGAATTTTCATTCCAAGAATTACATCGGCTAGACCCATGTCTTTCATGTCAAAGTTTCTCTTTAACATGGCTTTTGTCTCGTTAATCACTTGAGTGTTACTCCCCATGATTAACATGTCATCAACTTAGAGACACACTATAACGTACCCATTATTAGTGCTCTTAATATAGACACATTTTTCACAGTCGTTGATTTTAAACCCATTTGATAACATCACATTATCAAACTTCAAGTGCCATTGCAACGACGCTTGTTTTAATCCATAGAGGGACTTAACCAGTTTGCATACGTTCTTCTCTTGTCCGGGCACTACAAACCCTTCGGGTTATTCCATATAGATTTCATCCTCTAGTTCACCATTTAGAAACGCAGTCTTCACATCCATTTGATGAATCAACGCAGTCTTCACATCCATTTGATGAATCTCAAGATTGTGCAATGCAGCAATCGCGAGAAGCACTCGGATAGATGTAATCAGGTGAAAGGTATCGAAGAAGTCATGTCCTTCCTTTTGTTTAAAACTCTTTACAACTAGTCGGGCTTTATACTTATCCACTGTTACAACTAGTCGGGCACGGGCGCGGGCATGGGCGCGGGCTTGAGGCTCGCGGCGGGGCGGGCGTGTGGGCTCTTACAGCCCATCTTAGTCCACTATAATTATTACATGTAATAATCCTTCTTATTAAATATTAGTTTAATAAGGTTGTAACTTCCAATGTGGGATAATTAACTCTCTTAATTATTCCCTAAGTTTCTCTCATAGCTCATTAAGTTTGCAATTTTGCACAACTTTAATCCATTATTTCTCACTCACCGGGAATCGGGTTTGAGAAAATAAATATACCACGGTCATCTACTCCGAATGTAGATCGACACTATATTATTTAATTTCACAAAATTAAATATCTCGTTGAAATTATAATTGGTCAAAGTTCATTGACCGGGCATAGATTCCAACAATTTTAAAGAACAAAAATTCAACTCCTTCAAGTTCAATTCTGTAGAATTCTATTTCCAACTCAAGTTCAATTCTGCATACCGAACAGATCCATATGATTCTATACATAAATTTTGCATGTATTCAAAGTTAAACTTCCACGACCTCGAACACATATAGCACGCAACAAAATTAGGAAAACTTAATAATCTCCAAAGATCAGATGTCGTGCTCCTTCTCCGTTATTCTTCTTCGTATTTGACCGATGGGCTTCTAGCTTATTTCCAAAATCAACTATGAGTATTGCGTGGGCTATCAATATTTTGAAAAAAAAAAAGAGAGGAAAACCTCTTCCTGAGAAAACTTTGAAGAACAATTTTGAAAAAAAAATCTTTAGGAAAATTAATTTTTGCAGAAAAAAAATTTTCTGAAAAAAGATACTGGAAAGAAATGTCAGAATGGCATACTACTAGTTGCCCGCATAGGCGTACTAGTGTAGTTGGCAACGGAAGAGCAGATCTTGCTGAGCCTGGTTCAAATACCACTGATGTCGGGTAGTTGCTTCTATCTATCAGGCACAAGTGTGAGGTTTTGGGAGATGGGCCTTCTGGCAGCTAGTGGGTTAAGGCCTCCCCTTAACGGACTACTGCGTATCTTGATTAAACCCACTCACATGATGTCGGGCCGGCTCACATGATGTTGGGCAGGAGTATGGGGGCCGCTAAGGCAACGGAATCGCCTTCTTGCTGCAATGACATACTACTTGTTTGATCAAAGAATTAGTAGTTTAAGATCAAGTGGTTCTGTGCTCGAGCTCGTAAATTTTTTTGATTGAGTTCTATTGAATCTGAAACATAATGAGTATAACATATTTCTGCATTTAGAGTTATACTCCCTCCGTTCCATAGTAATAGGGGCGTTTTTCCATTTTCGTCCGTTCCATAGTAATAGAGTCATTTCCCTTTTTAGTAAAAGTTAACACATTTTTCCACACCTACTTTACTCTCTCTTACTTTTTTCTCTTTTCATCTCTTTACCTTTTTCATTTTCCACTTTATTCTCTCTTTACTTAACTCACCTAACACAATTTTCTTAATCTCTGTGCCGAAAAGTTTTGCCTCCATTACTATGGAACGGAGGGAGTACTAGTATAATTTTTGTATTTACACTTTCAGGTTCACTCAAAAATATTTTAGCGTGTATTCTCATGTGTAAGTTTTCTGAGTCGGTACCAACTTTTTCTATTTTATTTATACTAAAATCCATGTCATTTTATTGAAACAATAAATTTGTCACAGACACTGTTGACAAACACGATTGACGAATTTGACGAACAAGTCATTTGTAATTTAATTTGGATAAAAAAAGTGATACAGGGAGTAGTATAAAACACAAAAAGAATTCGACATATGCCATTAACCGAATAGACATTCAACCTAACACCAACACATCTAACTGAAAAGTGAAAACCTTAAAATCAAAACCAAATCCCTCGAAATCCATCTCTGAGAGAAATGGAAGTCGCCAAAAAGTTGTTTATCCTATCGGGGCAGAGCAACATGGCCGGCCGCGGAGGCGTGGCGCATAAACGTTGGGACGGCGTCGTCCCACCGGAGTGCGCCCCCGACGATCAAAAAATATACCGGCTGGCCGCCAACCTCCGCTGGGAAGTGGCGCATGAGACTCTCCATCACGACATCGACACAAAGAAGGTGTGCGGCGTGGGGCCCGGGATGCCCTTCGCCAACGCGGTCAAGGAGCGCGTGGGGGTGATCGGCCTGGTGCCCTGCGCTGTCGGCGGCACCGCGATCAGGGAATGGGCGCGTGGGGAGCACCTCTACGAGAACATGGTGAAGCGGGCGAAGGCGGCCGTCAGCGGCGGAGACGGAAGCGAGATCGCGGCGCTGCTGTGGTACCAGGGGGAGAGCGATACGACGTCGCAGGAAGAAGTCGACGCCTACAAGCATAAAATGGAGGAGCTTATCCACAACATCCGTGCAGATCTGAATTTGCCTAATCTTCCCGTTGTTCAGGTTTGTACCTGAGTTTTTTTTTTTTTTTTTTAATTTCTTCTCTCTCACTCTATTTAAAAATTAATTGCAGGTAGCACTTGCATCTGGAAATGAAAAGAAATACGTGGATGAAATCAGGGCAATACAACTGGGAATGGATCTCCACAATGTTATATGTGTTGATGCAAAGGGATTGCAGCTGAAAGAAGATAATCTGCATCTCACTACTCAGGCCCAGGTTCAGTTGGGCTGTTCCTTGGCCCAAGCGTATCTCACCAATTTTTTGACTGAGAAGGCCCATATCTGATTGGACTACCACTGCTATTTTTAACGTATCATGATTCAACATTTTCCTATTTTCATGTACGGACTAAATGTGTGACTGATTTGTTACGTCCTTTCATTTTTGGGTGATTTGCATTTTCTTGAGTGTTAACAAATTGTAATGAATGAGTATCCATTGGTAATTCAGTTTGTAATGCCTATAGTAACTAATCGTTTATACGATCAATCTCTGAATATATAATAACCGTTTATACGATCAATCTCTGAAATATAATTGCCCAAAGTAAGAGATTTGACAAAAATACTATACTACTACTACTTAATGTTTGAAGATTTATTTTTACAAGGGTTAGAAGTACTCCATCCGTCCCTTTGTCACCATTTGATCCGTCATGAGTTTTAAAAAGTATTTCGTATAATATAAAGTGCGTTGAAAAAGTTAGTTGTATATGGATAGTGACCACAGCAGCCCTGCGAATACACTACTCCATAGACAATATATAGAGTTTGCATTTTATCATTATCCTAATACTCCATATATATATGTTCAAGATATTAACTTCAAATAATTAAGCATATGAGGTTATACATACTGAATTTTAGCAACGAAATCAAGGCATTTAGTAGTGGAAATATCAGCTACTAATCAATTTTAGTAACAGAATTAAGGCATTTAATAGCAGAAATAAACAATTTAGCAACAGATCATTCGGCCACTAAATGTCTTAATTATGCTACTAAAATTGATTAGAGCATCAGCAGTGTGACTCGTCACCGTCCCTATCTCGTCCCGCCGAGACGAGACGGCAAGGAGACCGCGTTACAACCTCCATCTCGTCTCGAAGGGACGAGCCATCCCGTCCCGTGTCTCGCGCGGAAGGGGCTGGGCACGAGACAGCTCGCCACGCGCCTTGGCTACGTGGCGTGCTCCGATTCGTGCGTGACGCCCACTCGCGGGCCCACGAGTGGGCGTCGTTTATATCCGTTTAAAATGTTTTTTTTTGTTTTTTTTTTAAAAATCAGGAAAATTCAAAAAAAAATATTGTAATTTTTAATTTTTGTATTTTTCAATATTGTAATAAAAATAAAAAATTAAAAATTAAAATTAAAAATACTCCATAGGATTTCAATTATGTATTTTTCGTATTTTCGGATGTTGTAATTTTTATAGTTTTTAATGATTTAATGAATTATTAGTATTAATTTAATATTTCAATGAAATATTAATTGAATTTGTTGGAAATAAAAATAAAAAATGAAATTGAATGAATAGTTAAGGGATGAGATGGTTAAAAGATGGAGGAATGCAGGTGATGTCTCTTAGTTAACAGATGGGCTGAAAAGTACAGTGGACCCCATGAATAGTTAAGGGATGAATAAGAGATAGCGTTGCTGATGGCCCTAGTAGCTGATATTTCGCTACTAAATGCCTTGATTCTGTTGCTAAAATTCAGTATGTATAAATTCTTATGCTTAATTATATATAGTAATTTCTTGAACATATATATGAAGTATGGAGATATTGATAAAATGCGAACTTTATATATTGTATAATCTTCAAACTATGATTTGGACTGTGAGATTTTAAAATTTGATGTCAACGGAAAATGTCAACACAACGTCAATTGGTTGATAATGTTTACCTTATGTTGACATTATTTATCATTTGTTCACATCAAAGCTTGAAATTTAAAGATCCAGATCATAGTTTGAAGTTTGTACGATAAATAGAATTTGCATTTGATCACATCCCTTAAGTATTAAATAGAACTGATTATAATATTTATTTTTAAAATTTTCAATTATAGTACTTCTATTATTTAATATACAATATACTAATTGAAATTCATTTGTATTTACGTAAAACATTTGAATAATTTATCAATACTTAAATTGTCAAAATATGATCCAACAATTGAGTCTGTGATTTGTTAATAATTTAAAGTGCAACTTCAATTTATATATGTCATCAAGATTTTGCCCAATCAACATTGCTATTTTGTTAGTTGTTGGTTGAATTCGAAGCTCATACACTTTTTTTTCCTAATAACATTGATAACTATGTTACATAAGTTGAATATTATTAAATTTAACTCTAATTGAAAAAGTCCGGAGTAGAGAAATATAATGATGAGAACTAAAATACAAAATGATTATTAATCTTGAATAGTAAACTCATTTATGCAGGAAAAGTCGTTATTATTATTATTATTATTATTATTATTATTATTATTATTATTATTATTATTATTATTATTATTATTATTATTATTATTTAATTAATTTATAATCATTATTGCTCCTTATTTACCAGCCTTTCGTTCAAATATTTGAAGAGAAATGGGTACAGCTACAAACACAATTTATTTTTCTAGAAGTTACAACTGTTATTCTCACTGGAGGCAGTTGTGCGTTATTCCTGAACCACAAGTTATAACTTAGAACAGTGTGATATATTTTGTCGGGTCCATATTGCCGCCTAAATTGCTAGCATATGTGGGGGCGTGTTTGGAGCGATGTGAATTGCATGGGTTTGGATAATTAGTCCGTCCCGCTTAAGATGACACGTTTTCCTTTTTAGTTTGTTCCAACTAAGATGACACATTTCCTTTTTTGGTAACTTTCTCTCTCCAATTAATACACTAAACCATTTTTTCTCACTCCTATTAAAATATCCATCTTTCTTTATCTCTCTACTTTAATACTTACACCCACCTTCTCTCTCTCCAATTAAACACTTAAATCAATAACTCCTAAAACCCCGTGCCGGCTAAGCAATGTGTCATCTTAGCCGGGACGGAGGGAGTAATATTATACTCCATCCGTTTCACTCTAAATAGAGCATTTTTATTTTATCACAGATTTTATATAGTGTTGTTTGTAAGTTAAGTGAAAAGAATATAGTAAGAGAGGGGCAAAAGCGAGAGAGTGATATTTCTATTTTTAGAAATGTGTCAATTAATGTGGGACATTCAAAAAAGAAAATGGTTCATTTAAAGACTAAAGTGGGCTAGAGGGAGTATATCCATTCTAAGTATGTTTTTTTTTCGCTTTGTATGACTCATTCGATCCACTTATTTAGTACTCCCTCCGTACGTTATTAGGAGTTCCAGTCACTTTTGCGCACTCGTTTTGTAAAAATGATAATAAATAGTTAAAGTAGAGAAATGGTAAAGTAAGAGAGAGAATAATGTTGAGAAGAGTCTTTATCTAAGTTATTCTCTCTCTTACTTAACTATTTCTCCACTTTAACTATTTATTACTCCCTCCGTCCCACTTTAGGAGTCTCGATTTACTACTTTTGGGTGTCCCACTTTAGGAGTCTCAATTGGAATATTCCATAATTGGTAATAGGCCCCACATTCCACTCACATTTTATTATAAAACTATATATAAAAATAGGACTCACATTCCACTATCTTTTTTCACCAACTTTCCTTTGTATTTCTTAAAACCCGTGCCGAACTCAACCGGAACTCTTAAAGTGAGACGAAGCGAGTATCATTTTTTACAAAATGAGTGCGCAAAAGTGACTGGGACACCTAATGGCGGACGGAGGGAGTGCTTCTTATGTCCCACAAAAATAGATATATTTTTTCTTTTTGGTCCGTCCTTTTTTTCTTTTGGTCCGTCATTCAAAATAAAAAGAAATTTCTTTCTCTCTAATGAGAAGAGATATATTTCCATCTATCTCTTACTTTCCCAATTTGCACCTAAAATTCATACTTTTTCACAAGTTTCTAATTTAGGGGACGGATGGGTATATTTTTCTAAATTTTGTTACACCAAAATCAGGATATATAATTATATTTGAAAAGTTTATCATCACTTTTATCAGATAAAAATTAATTATTAAGTTTGATAAATCCAAAAATAATGAACTCAACTTAAAAAAAAGAAAACAATTATCTCAAATAAATTGTATGATACTCTGTTAATGTAAAATTTAAGTAAAGTTGATTAAGCTACTTGAATTTCGATCAACCTTCTGCTTTCTGCTTAATCAACATAACCGTGACTCGTGAATTGGTCCAGCCTTCTGCTTAATCAACCAATCAACTTGATGGTAGTCGAACTTTATTTGCAACGAGATGGACATAAAGAGCATACACTCAACCAACACTTGTTGACAAAATATCTAATTTCTCTCTATTCATTTTTCCCTAACTCATAATCGTTTTTTTCTTTTGCCATCACATCTCTGCATCCATGGATTCCATTATTTTCGCAGAATTTCGATCTGTTTTTTCCCTTCCTGGAGCAAATCCGACTGTTCGCGCCGGCACTTTACCCTGCGTCATTACGTGCCACACTCGCCCTCCCCTCCCCAATTCGGCGGTTACCGGCTGCCTCACTTCCGTCAGAAAATCTCGACGGCCGGTTCTTCTTCCTCGCGCAACCGCCGGCAGCACCAATTCAGCTCCCGTAAGTTATCGCCGCGCCTCGCAGTTTGTGTCCTTCAATTTTGGAAACTTATTACCTCTATTTGAGTAATTGAAAGTAACACTATGTGAGTTGTTTAAGCAATCAGAGCTATATTGAGTGTCTTGATGAATCATAATCGAAGAAGATATTTCTTCACTAGTCCTTAACCCTGTAAAATTGTCTGGTTTCGCTTGCTTAAAAGTTGAGTTAACAAAAACATGAAATGACCACTATACTGGAGATTTATTAGATTGACAATACATGTGATTGAATATTTGTAGGATTAGGCGATCAAATAGGCTCTATACTGTTTGATCCATCTAAGTATGTGGTGGATTAGCTTATACTACTATTGTTTTTATTTAGACTACCAGTACCACCCAAGTAAACACCCTTCAAGGTATATCCAATCTTCACCTTTCCTAAACTTGCACATTTTAAACCTTTCAGGCAAGAGAGGGTACCTACAATGTAGGCGAGTTTATGACTAGAAAAGAGCAATTGCATGTTGTGAGGGCCACGACTACTGTCGATGAAGGTATTGCTGACATCTTGTCATCCAACTTCTTTATTTATTCTCATTGGGTTTGAAAAGATATCAATAGCTTCTTTTGGGCAACCCTCTGTTTATTTGCCTAGCTCTGGACACACTTGTGGAGAAAAGAGTTACTGGATTTCCTGTTGTTGATGATGATTGGAAGTTGGTAATGCTACATGTCCTACATGATTAGCTTTTGCAATTTTTGTAGTAATGCCTTTGGTGTCTGTTCATTATAAATGTTGATAAACTGCATGATGATGTTACAGGTAGGTGTGGTTTCTGACTATGATTTGTTGGCACTTGACTCCATCTCAGGTATCATAGGATTGGTTAAACCAAATTTTGATTTTTTGGTATTTTCACTAAGTTCTGCCTGTTAAATTCATCAAGACCATGCAGAATAAATGAAAATAGAATTTACTGACCATTCCATTGGAGTTGCAATATCTTTTTATTGGAAATCAAACCTAAGATTATGTAAGACAAAGGACACACTTGTAGCAGCTGTCATCGACACTATGCATCATTTATATGGCTGTCGGAACATAACACCCATCTTCCCCAATACAAAGGAAATGGAGAAGTCATTCAACTTGCTCATTGTTAATTTAGCAAGCATAAGTAGTTCATACTAAGTGCCTAGAGACAATAAGACATATGTAAATTAAATTGTGTTTTCCTGTTTTTTTATACTATAAATTATTAAGTTTATCATATTTATGCACACTCTCTCTATTTTCAGGGGATAAATTAACTAGTTTTGACAGTACAGTATCTTACTGCACATTGATTATAATTTTGCTATCATTCTCATTTATCAAAATTAGGTGGTCCTGAACAAGATACAAATTTGTTTCCAGTTGCCGATAGCACTTGGAAAGTATGTATAAACTTTTCTCTCATGGGCTGCATCTATTAATTTTCTTCATCAATGTAAAACATCCTTAGCTCTTCCTCTGTCAGTTTCTAATATTCTTTTTGTGCAGACATTTAATGAAGTTCAGAAGTTACTCGGCAAAACTAAAGGGAAGGTTGTTGGTGACGTAATGACGCCAACTCCCCTAGTTGTGCGCGAAAACACCAATCTTGAGGATGCCGCTAGGTATTGAATCCTTTTCCTGAATAATTACAAAAATTGAAGTTTTGTTGATCTAAATAGTTCACTTGAAATGTGAACTTTCTATAGCCAACTTTCTGCAGAACTGGGCTTACTATAATTATGAGTGTCCTTAGCTGCTAAGTTTGCATGAATCAATCTACAAGCTCGGATCCAAAGAAGTAATGGATGTTGATATATAATGCAGGTTATTGCTCAAAACAAAGTATCGTCGGCTACCTGTTGTAGATGTTGAAGGAAAGTTGGTAATGTTATTCTACTCAACTTATAGCATTGGCCATTACTTTTCAGTTAAATGCAATTCTTACAATTTCATTTTTGCCATGTTATAGATTGGTATCATTACTAGGGGAGATGTTGTTAGGGCGGCTCTTCAGATAAAGCAGGCTGCTGAGAAAATCTGATCACTCTTCGCCACGGTTGCTATATGCACAAGTGAAATTAACACGTGCTTGATTCTCTGCCATATTATTGGTTGAACTATAGTGTATACATTTTGGGATGCAGTGGCTGATTGCTCGATAAAAGGACAGCTATGGCGGTGAATATCAAGAATTGTATATCAGTCACGCCCCAAAACCGAGCACTCCATTCTTGTTTAGCTTATGTGTGTAGATTGTGTATTCTTATATGCTTGTGGTGGTTGTGAGAATCCAGAATTGTAGTGAGATTTAAGAGCAATAGATAGACTTTATATATTTTGATGGGCTTCTTGACGCCCTTATAGTGTTGTAATAGACAATTACAAGGCTAATTATATGGAAAAGCATTTTATTCAAATAATCTGTTTTCTTAATGGTTTTGCAGGGTTGGTTCACAAAGCCCATACAATTCAGAAGATCAACGCCTTGATAGTATGAGGACCACTACTAGTTGAGATCCTCGATTACATTTCATTATCAATATTATTTCTGTATATTAGTGAGTTCCAACTTGGGTATGTTACTAAGTATTGGAAGCATCTAGAGTATTAAGATGTATGAACTGCTGCTCTCATGTATAAATACTCTCTGAATAGACAGAACTACCAAAAAATCAAATGCCAATAATTAATTGATAAAAACATATGCAGCTTTTCAATCGTGAGCACCAAGAAAAATTAGTTCATATACATAAAAGTTTTTATTGGGATTAAAAGTTACTAGTATTTTGTTAAAAGTTGTCGCTATTATGAACAAAATTTACAGTGTATCCCAAATAAAACTGACACCCCTTGTGATTCAAAGTAATATAGTCTATAATAAAACTAATGTTTTAATTTACAAAGCCGGACAAGGATCGGCCACAGGCACTCTTCACATTGTGTGATCAGATGAGTCTTCGCTTTTAAATTGGCTCGTGAGTGAGAATGATAATTGTAGTAGTACTATAAACAAATGAATACAATGGATTATTGATATAATCCATTCAGTTGTTTTTTGTTTACTTGCGTAATCAAACTAAATATCCGTGGCTCATTTTGCTCCCATTAAAATCCACCCTACTAGATCCTAGTAGAGGCAGCTCCATCTTCCACAATCTTCTATGCCGGTTAAATATTTGTATTAAAATTATTGAATCTGTCGTCACGGGATACTATTATTATATAGTATTGCATTTTTACTATAGGAACTTATATAGTAAACCATGTCTATCCGAAAATAGATGGATATGTTCAATAGTTCTCTCAAAATTTGGGTTAATCATAAGTGAAGTGGAGTACAAACTTCTCCACAAAAAGTGTCTAATTTAGAATTTGCTTTATTGTTAGTTTATGAGTTTTGATCTATAGAAATGGTGATTTTCACAATAATAAGTAGATGATTGAAGTGGAGGATATATATATGGCGCGTGTTCTCAAACACCAAAATTTTTAATTTTAGATTTTCTTGGAGTATATTACGAGATAAAAGAAAGATTCATAATTATACAAATTTCGCAGTTTATTCGAAGAAAACAAGCACCGATCATGTAATTACACAAATGAAGCCTTGATTTCCCTTTTCTTTCACTACACACTATATTATTGGTGTTTTTTTTCTTAAAGAAAACCATTCATAAAAATGGCCCTATTTATTTTTTAAATCATGGTTGATCAAACCCATGAGTCATGATATTGATAATAATGAAAACCGTTCAAACTAGTCAGCGTTAACGTATTGCATATTAAATCCAGCTTTGCATATATGATATATGTAACTTATTCACAAAAGAATATTCGTCAAAATCTCGAATAAAACCAGTCACAAAACTAACAGTAAAAAATGTACTGTAAATCGAAACTCAACTTGCGAAATACTACAAATAAATGCAGATTCTTACGGACCTATGAAAAGAGTCGTGATGAAATTTTAAAAATTTTTGTTAGGGTGTACGTAGTGGATGCACAATGTCTAATGAGAGTAATGAATTCTAGATAAATGAGAATCGGTACCATTCAAAACTAGTACAATAAATTAGTGTTTTGCAAAAATTTTGAAGGTTCAGACCATTGAGTAATGAAATGCGTGAAATCCAATCTACACCATTCAAACACTGTAGTTGTGAAATTATTGTTCAGCAGTTAATTGAAGAAAGAATAATATACGACAGTTAATTGAAGAGAGAATAATATACTAGAAAGAAAAAGAGAATACAGCAAGAGGAGGGAGATTAAAGTTTTTGATTAAAATGAAAAATGATTGAATTATTTTGATTAAAATTTTTAGTTAAAAAGAAAAATGACTCAATTATATTGAAATGATCCAAAAAGAATTAATACAATTTAACTATGGTATAATGAGTTTAGTATTGGGTTAAACCTATTGAATTAAGTCAAAAAAGAGAAGCCCTAATGAAAATTGTTTCTGATAACATTTTTGATTAAATAGAAGGAAAAGAGAAGAAAATGGCTGAAGCCTATTCTTGATATTGATCATCATCACTTTCGAAGCTCAATCTTCTCTTGCTCATCTTCAAATTCTTACTTAGTTACGATACAAGAGAATATTAATTTGGAGTGCAATCAGTTGCTGAATATAGCGAATCTGAAGATTAACTTTCATATATATAGGGATAAAAATTAAAAGAGGAAGAGGGCAAGGGGGGAAAAGGTTTTTTCTTTCTTATTTTCATTTTATGTATAGCCTATTACAAAATTTTAAATACTAATTACTTTTTGTAATGACTATTCCTCAGATTATTTAAGTTCGTTTCAATCTTCTTGTTTTCCGATGATGTTTCGCCAAAAAACAACACAAATGAACCACCCTAAGAATTTTCATTACAAAATCTTTTTCGATCTTATAACAGCAAGTAAGAGAGAGAGATGGAAAAACGAATTTTTTTCCTGAAATTCGTAAGATCATCATGACCATTGAAATTCTAATCCGATAGCAAATTATATATACTATTATTATAACATAGGAAATTGGTCTCTAAAATCATGAACTTTGTCTAAAATTTGGTATTTCCCATGAACTTTGAAATTGGTATATAATATCACGAACTTTGCATTTTGTTTGGTATTTCCCACGGATATCTATTACTATATTTGACTAACTTATGAGGCTTTTTCATCATAATTCACACAATTAAATCAACGTGATTTTCAACGTAACTTTTTATCCTACATGTTATGAACTTAAAAAGTGGTTCAAAATATTATAAAACATATCACGGTTGCCTACGTTAAATAAGATTTTGATGAAAACATCTTATTTGAGTGAGTTTGGGAAATACCAAACAAAATGCAAAGTTCGTGATATTATATACCAATTTCAAAGTTTATGGGAAATACCAAATTTTAGGTAAAGTTCATGATTTTAGAGACCAATTTCCCTTATAACATCGTAAACTATACATATATTAAAAATAAATACTACAAAGATTTATGAGTCTTTATTTGAATCGGGGTAATATATAGCTAAAAATATTTTGGATTAATAAATAGTACTTACTTCCTTTATTTTATAGTAGTGGGATCATTTTGCTACTTTGGTACGTTCCGTAATAGTGAAATCATTTACCTTTTCGGTAAAAATCAACACATTTCTTCTTAATTACTTTTCTCTTTCTTTTATTTTATCATCTCTACCTTTTCTTCTCTCCTACTTTATTATCTTTTTATGTAGGAGTAATACATTATACACATTTTTCTTAATCTCTGTGCCGAAAAAAATGTCTCCACTACTATAAAACGGAGGGAGTAGTATTTTAAAAATTCTTGGTAGTGCTGAGTAAATATTTCGCTCTTACTAAAATTAATACTTCATCCGTTCCATAAAATTTTTTCCATTTTTGTCCATCCCACAAATATATATGCATTTCATTTTTGGAAAGTTATATCAATTTAATAATGTAGGTCTCATTATCCACATTTTTGCCATACAATTCTTCCATTCTTTCTTACTTTACCAAGATTATCTTAATTCTTGTACCATACCCATTTCCCATATTTTTATGGGACGGGGGAGCAAAATTTAATATTCAAGAAAAAAAAAAGGGAAAACATCTCGAAAACTCTTCAAAATGACAATTTTGATGAAATAGAAATGTTGATATAAACCTAAAAAAAAAGTAAAATATCCATGCATGCCCCTAACTAAAATTGAACGATTTTATTTGTAATCATATCGAGAACACAGCAAAATAGCAAGTTCCTAATTAATTAACCGAGTTGCGTGCGGTTTGAGTTTATTTACTATTCTTGATCTTGGAATTTATAGTAAAGCATCAACAAATTAAGCCCAAATCAGATCATCATTTATTAATGGATATAGTAACATGACATTGGTGCTACAATTTAAGGAGTACGAAAGAAATGAAATTGATAAGGGATTCTAATTTGAGAAACAGATTAGTTCTTGATAATATTGAGGTTCAATTGGAACTCACCGGCGGCGCGATACCCAAAGCCTTGAACTAAATCCCCACGGTTGACATGGTTTGTACGCGCCACCTCCTGCCATCCCATCAAATATACGTTGTTGAGTTTCTTGTTTCTCTTTAATTCCAATTCATATCTCGCTCCATTTCCATTTCCATCTCTCGCCGGAACCTTCACACCAACACCATCCTTTAATTCTGCCTCTTTTCTCTCTTCATCCGTTAGAAACCCCAACACCGTTGCTCTGTGCGCTCCGGTGATCAACAACCTCCCTTTCGTTGTCTCTGTAGCTGTAAGCTTCTTTTCGAATAACAAATCTGGCGCTGGAATTGGGGCTTCTTCTTGTTGTTGATTGGGGTTTCTGATAATATTGAGGTTCAATCGGAACTCACCGGCCTCGCGGTACCCGAAACCCTGAACTGAATTCCTGGCCTTGACTTTGTTTGCACTCGCCACCCGCGCCCATCCGTTGAAATATGTCGTCGAATTTCTCTTTAATTTCAATTCATATCTAACATCTGCAACTCTCGTCGGAACCATCAGACCGACACCTATTGCGTTCACCTTTTTCCTCTCTGCATCAGTTAGATACACCATCAACGTTTCTCTGTGCGCTCCGGTGATAGTCAACTGGCTGCCCGTAGCATCTGAAAATGAAAGCGTCTTTTCGAATAACAAATCTTGCGCTGGAATTGGGGCTTCTTGATTAGGGTTTGCTGGAATTGGGGCTTCTTGATTGGGGTTTCTTCTCGTTCTCGCTTTCTTTCTTTCTCTTGAATTTGAAGCCTCCTCTTTATCGGAGCTCATCCTTCTCTTGCTCATCTTCAAATCCTTTCTTCAATAAACAATGCTCTAGCTACGATCGGAGATTAATTTTGTGTGTAATCAATCAATCTGTTGCTGATTAATGAAGTATATATCCAATTTGAAGATTTACCTTCTTATATATATAGAAACAGATTAAAGCACCAGAGCTTGGCGCGACGGGAAAATGCTCCCTCATAAGTCCTAACTTCTTTTCTTTTCTTTCTTATTTTCATTTTATGTTTAGCCTACAAAATAAAGAATAATTAGTTTTTTTAAGGGAAATTGGTCCCTAAAATCATGAACTTTGCACAAATTCTGGTTTTTCCCATGAACTTTCAAATTAGTACCATAAATCATGAACTTTCATATCGGTTTGGTATTTCCCACGGCGGGTCAGGAGTAAAATCCGGCTAGCTTATGTGGCATTTTGAATCCTATTTGGCATATTTCTTACAAGTGGCATGTAGATTGGCATATCTATGTGGAATATTAAACACAATATTATTTTTATTTGTCAAAATACAACTCTAAAAACAAAAAAAAAAACAAAACAAATTTAATAAAAAACCACACACTTGCGCTACGCTACAGAATCAAAACACAAAACCTTGTTCTCTTTCACAAACCCTAGAAACACATTTTAGGAAATTTCTTTAAAGATTCTTGGATTATTGGTTAAAGAACAAAGCAACAACAATTTTAGTTGTCTATTTCAGCTTGTGATCTCGAACACCGCCCTCAATGTCAATGAGGTGGGTCCCCCTGATTTCAATTTTTTTTTTAATTTTTGTCGTTTTTTCCATCTTGGTGGTGGTGAATACTTTTTCAGCTCCCCTTGTTTGTTTGTGTTTATATTGGTCCCCACATATAGAAAGATTACACGATTAACTTAACAAGTTGAGTATTATAATGAATCAACAAGTTTATTCATGTATTATAACTTAATAGGTATATAAACCCCATGAATTAGACTACAAATTATTTTGATTACAGATTGATTGTTTGCACAAATTAGTTGCTGACTGAAATTTTGATTTAAAATTGCAGGATTGAATTTGATATACATTTTCATCATGGCGGGTCTATTGTAAAAAATGGTGGCTTGGAGTTATATGTAGGTGGAGATATAACTCCTAAGGTTGATTTTGACGAAGATAGATTTGGGTATTTTGATTTAATTGATGAAGTTAAGAAATTGGGCTATGATCAGTGGAGTAAACTTACATATAAGATACCTAGGTCTATGAAAATGGTAGACATTAGAGATGACAAAGATGTGATGGTGATGTTGTCACATCTTGAGCTTAGAACAAGAATTTTGAATGTTTATATTATTGATGGAACACAATCTGGTGTTGGTAAGCTTGGCGTGGAGGATCCTAGAGTGAGGGATCAAGGTGTTGGTGAGTTTACTGTGGGGGATCCCAGTATGGAGGAGTTTACTGTGGGGGATCCTAGCATGAAGAAGCTTACCGTGGGGGATCCTGGTGTGGAGGAGTTTACTATAGGGGATCCTGGCGTGGGGAAGTTTAGTGTGGGAGATCTTGGAGTGGGTGCTGGAGCAAGAGATAGGCAAGGGCAGGATAAGGGAGCAGGGCAGGAGGAGGGTGAGTCAAATGATGAGATGATTTATATTCCATCTAGTGATGAAGAAGATGAAACGGATGATGAGATGTACGATTAGCTGGTGTCAGATGATGAGTATACACAAGCAAGAGAGAAATTAAAACAAGCAAATGTTAGGGTTATAAGTAATGAGTTGTTTACAGGTGCTATTTGTGATTTTGGAGAAAGCAACGCTGTAGTTGAACGTGGCGGGTCAGATAATGAGGAATCTGATGATGATGTCGTCTCTGATTCCACCGATGAGGAGGATGAAAGTGCTGGGCTAACAAAAAGACGTAGAAGGTGTGTGTATAATCCCAGATGTGATCATAAAACATTGAAGTTGACACTTGGAATGAGATTTGTGAATGGATATCAAGTTAGGGATGCTTTGACTGACAATGCAATAGAGAATGGCTGGGAAATACACTTCAAAAGGGTTAATGAGGACCAAGTGGAAGCTGGTTGTAAAGAACCTTGCAAGTGGAAGTGTTATGCGAGTAAGGTCAATAAGTATAGGTCTTTTGAGATAAAAAATTTGCACGATGTCCACACATGCTCTAGGAATATGAAAAGCAAATTAGTTACATCCAACTGGATTGCTAAGAAGTATCTGAACACATTCAGACTTCAACCTGATACAACTATTAAGGAGTTGAGGAGGGACTTAGTGCAGAGGTATGCACATGATGCATCAAAGTGGAAGCTGTATAATGCGAAAAAAAAGATCATTGAGCTGTTGACGGGCTCTGTGGAGGACCACTATGCAAAGCTTAGGAGTTACGTATCTGAGTTGATGAAGGTAGATAAAGAAGGAAGATTTGAAATTGATGTGGAAATTGGTTCAGTATTTAAGAGCATATATATAGGGTTTAGTGGGTTGAGAAAGGGCTTCATGGGAGGTTGTAGGAGAGTTATAGGTCTGGATGGTGCATTTTTGAAGACTTATTTAGGGGGTGTACTACTTTCAGCAATTGGAAGTGATGGGAACAACCAAATGTTCCCAATAGCATGGGCGGTTGTTCAAGTGGAAAACGAAGTTAACTGGAAATGGTTCATAGGTATAATGGCTCAAGATTTGAATCTTGGAGAAGGTGTTGGAATCACCATCATTAGTGACCAACAAAAGGTATGTACTATTTTTTTTTATTGATTGATCTAATTTATTGATGTAGTTACTGATTTATATTATAATTATAGGGGCTGGAGAATGCAGTTAAGGCTTTTATTCCTATGGCCGAGCATAGAAATTGTGCAAGGCATGTTTATAACAATTGGAAGAAGACACACAAGGGCTCAAAAGGCCCAGAACTAAAGAGCATTTTCTGGAAAATTGTAAGGAGTACTTACATGGAACAATACAATGAGGCATGCCAAGAACTTGAACAGGAAGATGTTGAAGCTTATATTCATTTGATGGAAAGAAACATCACAAGATTTTGTAAGGCTTTTATTACTCCTATGCAAAGTTGTGATTCCATCTTGAATAATATGTGTGAAAGCTTTAACAAGTATGTCTTGATTCCAAGAGGTAAACATCTCATACACATGTTAGAAGACATTAGAACTTCACTCATGAAGATGCATTATGAGAAATTGAATGAGGCACATGTGAAAACTGATGTCTTGTGTCCTAGAATCAGGAAAAAAGTAGAGAAGTTGAGGTATAATAGTCGATATTGTGTTACTATGCCTGCATTGGGTGGTAAGTTTGAGGTGAGCTTAAATGAAAATAGGTTTGTGGTAACACCAGCCTCGAGGTCTTGTGAGTGTAGAGTTTGGGATATTACTGGAATCCCTTGTGTGCATGCATGTTCAGTAATTAATTTCTTGAACGAAAAGGTTGAGTCTTATGTGAGTGACTACTTCACTTTGGAGAAGTACAAAATGGCTTATGCATATGGCATTCCACCTTTGAATGGTGACAAGATGTGGGGTGTAGCACAAGGCTACCGTATCATGCCACCTCATGTGAAGAAGATGCCGGGTCGACCAAAAAAAATGAGGAAAAAAGACCCAATGGAAATTGATCCAAAGAGACCACACAAGCTTCGCAAAATATGTGTTATGACCTGTCAAAAATGCCTTCAACAAGGGCACAACAGTAGATCATGCAAAAACGATCTTGTTCCAAAGCCAACTAAAGAGAAGGTTAGTTTATTGATGTATGGATCAGTTTATTGATGTATGGATCAGTTTATTGATGTATGGATCAGTATGTTCATAGAGCAGTTTGTGTTATGAACTTGAGTTTGATTTTAATATATTCATATTGCTTCTTATTAGGGAAAGAGAGGACGGCCTCGAAAAGTTCGACAAGCACAAGTACAACCTGGTGAAGCACAATCTGGTTTAGCAACACAACAGAGTCAAGTTTGAGAAAAAACATTTGGTTTTTGATGGGATATTTTTTTAGCTTTGAACATGTATGTTCAATGATCATATTTTGATGTATTGCCCTGAATTGAACACATTTGGTTGTGGAGACAATATAAAACTTTTGTTATGGTCAAGATGACATTGGTTGTATTTGAATGCTTTTGTGTTAGGGAGAAAAGATGACTGCTGTGTTCTCTTTACTCTTTAGGCAAGCAATCATAGTTTCAATGCAGTGTAGTTGAGGCCAAACTGAGTATTCTGTTGTGGAAACATGACTGCTGTGTGTTCTCTTTACTCTTTAGGCAAGCAATCATAGTTTCAATGCAGTGTAGTTGAGGCCAAACTGAGTATTCTGTTGTGGAAACATGACGCTCACCATAACTTAGAACATAAATACAACTATGAAATACAGATCTTTACAAGTACAAGATGGACATGAATGAGAATGAATTATATACACTGAGAGTGAAATGCATAAGGAATAGGAGAAAGAAATAGAGAAACCCAACAAAAGGCGATTTTAATAGAATATCTGCATTTCTTCGGAATATGATTCAGAATTTACAATGAAACAAATTTCTGAGGTCAAATTAGAACCCCAAGGAATGATACATTTTATTTTGAGACAAATAGGATGGATAGTAACTGGTCCCTTCTGTAGGACAAATTGAAACGAACACAAGTTGCTCAATCTCGTGTCTTAGGATTTCTCTCTCTGCAGTTTTGCTGGCACGTCCCCGTCCTCGTCCTCTTTCCCTGCAAGTGCTAGCAAGCAGTATTATATCTCAAGGAAGCACATCATACCATAATGCTTCGTTTTGACTCTTCATCACTCTCATTCGATTCATTTGCTGCAACCTCTCTGGCAATAAAGTAAACAAATTTCATAAAATATTTGTTGGAAAAATGAGATACAGGCAAGAACCATAAAAACTAGCTCTTCTTTTTTATGTAGCAGCAGCAGTGGCATTAGAACTACCATAATCAGTACAAGCAACTACAATTGGAAAATGCAGTTAAGATATAGAAACAATTTATGTAAATATTTGAAATGGTGAAATCAACAACCTTCTTTCACAAATAAAATGCATTTTGAATCCATTTAGTAATTTTTCGTTACAAATGCCTACTTACAGAAAGCATATTTATGGAGCACAAAATGATTATTCAGGCACTAAACCAAGTTACACCAACAAACAATTCTAAGCAGAAACTTGTCCCAAACAACAGTTAAAATACGTGGAGCAGGGAACACAATCTGAGCAGCCTCCATTGTTGATTTGAAGAAAGCAAAGGTTTTGATTTTGAAAATTAATTCGAAGAAAAGAACAAGAAATTCACAAAAAATGAAACCTATTCAAGTGTGCAGTCGAGATTACCCAAATGGAGTCCGAAATCGACGAAGATCCCTGATAAAAGTTGCAATTGAGAGGTTAATTGCAGATTCAGAGAACGAAAATTTGCGGGAGGTGAGATACAAACGATGCTGTGAAATAATATATAAAAAATGTTTCAATTATAGATTTGGAGGTGGAACGACGTCGTTTCAAATAGAGTCCACGTAGATTTTCCGATTGTACACGCTGGCATAAGGTTACCGGAAAAATAGGATTCGGGTCGGGTTGGGGAAATACCAAACAGATATGAAAGTTCATGATTTATGGTACTAATTTGAAAGTTCATGGGAAAAACCAGAATTTGTGCAAAGTTCATGATATTAGAGACCAATTTCCCTTTTTGTAATGACTATAAGTTTTTTTTAATTAGTTTTATGCTTAGCCTACATATAAATTTGACATCCTATGCGAAATATAATTTTAATTATTTTATACCATATAGTAATAAAAAATATACTACTAAGTATTATTTCCTCCATCCACTATTAAAAAATTCAATTTTTTGTCGTAAATGTTAAAAAGATGAATGAAAAAAAAGTTTGTGAAATACACATCTCATTTAAGAGCATCCGCAGCGGTCGTCCCTGCCGATGGATGTCGTCCGTGCCAGCGGTGCGGTGAGCGTTGTCCGTCCGTGCCGCTGAGCAGGCTGACGTGGCGGCACGCGATTGGCCAACGGCATAGCCGTTGGCAATTTCTTTTTCTTTTTTAATTTAAAAATAATACCAAAAATAAAAAAAATATTTTTGGATTCCCAAAAAATAGAGCCGTTGATTACCGTTTTTTTGATTTTTTTTATATTTGTTTGATTTTTTTTAATCCCAAAATCATCTATAAATACAAACATTCATCATCCACTTGTCACATAATATTATCTCTCATTCACATTGAGCTATAAGAAGACCTTATCAAACAAATTTGGGAGAAATTCGGCAACGAGTAGTGGGTATTTTTAATTTTATGAATTTAATTATAATTTTTATTTTTTAGGATTTTAATTAATGTAATTTTTAATTTTGGGATTTGAATTATGTAATTTTTTATTTTTTATAATTTGTAATAGTATTCTGGGTATTTTTAATGCATTTTAATATTGTGGAAATGTTTTTATTTAAATTGAATAATAGAATGGTGGGACCCTTGAGCTTGTCCTTGCGGAAGAGCATGGATGTGGGTGTTGTGCTCTTGGTTAAGAACATGGAGTAAAAGTGGGATCGGACCCACTTCCGTGCTCTTAAATAAGAGCACGGATGGGGATGCTCTAAGATAGTGGAATATAGACCTTACTACCATTTATAGTGAAAAACTGAAATGGAAAAGCGGTACTATGATACTGTGAGAGTCCCAACTGCCTCATCTCCGACATGTTCTTGTCGTGGACGGCGGATTCCACCGCCAAGTTCGACATCCCACGCTTAGTTTTCCACGGAACTAGCTACTTCTCTCTGCACCGCCGAGGAGCTGCGGAGGCACAAGCCTTTCCGCGACACCGACCACTTCGTCATCCCCAATCTTCCCCATCGCGTGGAGATGGCGACGACGGAGGTCGCCGATTTCGATCTGAACGAGGATGCTGACAGTTTCTCCAAATGGATGAAGGAAATGAGAGAGGCGGATGGGAGAAGCTACAACGTCGCGGTGATAGCTTCTACGAGCTGGAGCCCGACTACGCTGACCATTACAGGAATGTTAAGAAAAGTTACTCCCTCTGTCCGCCATTAAGAGTCTCATTCTTTGACGGCACGGGTTTTAAAAAATGTTAAGAAAAGTGGGTGGGAAAAAGTTAATGGAATAGGGGTCCCACTTGTATATGGAGTATTAGTTTTAAATGAAATGTGAATGGAATGAGTTAGTGGAATGTGGGATTCTATTACCATTTATGGTAAAAATGAACCGAGACTCCTATTCGCGAATGGACTAAAATTTAAAAACGAAACTCGTATTCGCGGATGGAGGGAGTATATATATAGTAGTCTATAATACAAAAATAATGTGTTAATATACAAAGTTACTAATACCGGTTCAATAAAGACGGACTGGACAAGGATCGGCCTCAGGCACTCTTCACATTGTGTAATCAAATGAGATATCGCTTTCAAATTGGCTCGTGAGTGAGAAATAGATTATTGATATAATATCCCATTAGTTGTTTTGTTTACTTGCGTAATCAAACTAAACTATATCCGTGGCTCATTTTGCTCCCATTAAAATCCACCCTACTAGATACTAGTAGAGGCAGCTTCCATCTTCCACAATCTTCTATGCCGGTTAAATATTTTTATTAATTTTATTGAATCTGTCACATGATACTAGTATTATTTTGTAGTATTGCATTTTTACTATAGGAATTTATTAAACCATGTCTATCCGAAAATAGATGGATATGTTCAATAGTTCTCTCGAATTTAGGTTAATCATCAAGTGAAGTGGAGCACAAACTTCTCATAAAAAAGTGTGTCTAATTTAAAAATTGTTTTATCGTTATTTTATAAGTTTTGATCTATAGAAATGGTGATTTTCACAATAATACTTAAATGATTGAAGGAGGGGGATATATGGCGCGTGTTCTCAAACACCAAATAATAATAGTAGTCAGTACTAGTAGTATATATAGTCCATATAGACAAGAACGTCGAAATTAAGTGAGTTGAAAACTTAAAATCGGATTGGAAAAATGGGAGGGCAGCTTCACATAATGTTTCTTCCACTGATGGCTCACGGGCACATGATTCCAGCACTAGACATGGCCAAACTCTTCACTTCCCGCGGCCTCAAAACCACCATCATCTCCACCCCTTCCTTCTCCTCACCTGTACTAAACGCTCAAGCCTCTGGCCTTGACATCGGCCTTGTCTCCATCCACTTCCCCCCGCAGGATTCCGATTTGCCGGACCACATCACCAGCCTCGACCAAGTCCTCTCCGACGACGCCCTCATTCCTAAGTTTTTCAAAGCCCTGTCCTTGATCCGACACCCAGTCGAGGACCTGCTCCGACAACTCAACCCCAACTGCCTCATCTCCGACATGTTCTTGCCGTGGACGGCGGATTCCGCCGCCAAGTTCGGCATCCCACGCTTAGTTTTCCACGGAACCTGCTACTTCTCTCTCTGCGCCGCCGAGGAGCTGCGGAGGCACAAGCCTTTCCGCGGCACCCACCACTTCGTCCTCCCCAATCTTCCCCATCGCGTGGAGATGGCGACGACGGAGGTCGCCGATTTCGATCTGAACGAGGATGCCGACGGCTTCTCCAGATGGATGAAGGAAATGAGGGAGGCTGATGGGAGGAGCTACGGCGTTGTGGTGAATAGCTTCTACGAGCTGGAGCCCGACTACGCTGACCATTACAGGAATGCTTTGGGGAGAAGGGCTTGGAACGTAGGCCCTCTTTTGCTCTACAACAACAATGCTGATGGAGGAGGGGAGAGAGGAAAGAAGCCTAGTGTTGACGTGGCCGCATGCGTGGCGTGGCTCGATTCGAAGAAGGTGAATTCTGTGGTGTATGTGTGTTTTGGGAGCATGGCCAAGTTCAGTCCGGCTCAGCTGAAGGAGATAGAAAACGGCCTCGACGCCGCCGGCCATGATTTCGTGTGGGTTGTGAGGGAAGGCGGGGAGGAGGAGGAGTGGCTGCCGGAGAGGGTGACAGGGATGAGAGGCCTAATCATAAGGGGATGGGCGCCGCAAGTGGTGATTCTTGATCACCCGGCAGTGGGGGGTTTCGTGACGCACTGCGGATGGAATTCGACTCTAGAAGGGGTGTGCAGCGGCGTGCCTATGGCAACGTGGCCGCTCTTTGCGGAGCAGTTTTACAATGAGAAGCTGGTGACGGAGGTTTTGAGGATTGGAGTTTCTGTTGGGAATAAGAAGTGGCGGCGGGCGGGGCACCAAGGAGTGGGCAGGGAGGCGGTGGAGAAGGCGGTGCGGGCGGTTATGGAGGGGGAGTCGGCGGCGGAGATGAGGAGGAGAGCGGCGGAGTATAGAGAAATGGCGAGGAAGGCTGTTGGAGAAGGGGGATCTTCGTATAATGATCTAACTGCTTTGATCCAAGAGTTGACTGCCTATGGCTTGTAGATTCAGACTTAATTTTCATGTGTTTTTTTAGCCTACGCCTGATGTTTGTTTGTGTGCGCATCTACTATGTATACCAGAATTACTAAGGGCCAAATGTGATTTTAAACATATGACGTTTTTACGATTTTGATCATATATATTATGTTTTGAATTAATACATTCCACATATTAGAACTTGGGCCGAAATCAGTTCATTTTGGACAGCTCCGTCTAAAAGTCAACAAATTGTTTTAGCAGATTTTAACTGGATTATGGATTTAAATTAGAATTTTTAATTTTTTCAAAAATAATGAAAAAATCATGCTTCTCAAAAAACGGTAATTCCACTCAAAACAAGCACAAACTGCAAAAATTCGACTAATAAATGTTGAAAATGGTCTCTGCACATGCTATCGACATTTCCATTTTGCAATGAATAAAGAAGGTAATGAGCTAGAATGCTTTGATTGAAATTTCAGTCAGGAAAAACTTAATTACAAACTACTATTGCATCGGTTTATATCATATGTAAAAGAAGCTCCTAGAACACTAGCTAAAACCTAGCTCAACTACAGACAATATTGAATAACTGATTTTCTGCTTTTCATTAACTCATTAATGTACAAAGAACAGCTGTTTGCAGATGCTCATCAAGAGCCTTTGACCAAGCAATCTTTCCACGTCGGATAGGTGAGCTGAGAGCTCGTGGCTACGTTGCATAATGTGTCTTCCTTTACCGTTGCACTAGGATGACTCACATGCTCGGTCAGTTGCACTTCTTTCTTATCCAACGTGGACTCTGAGCTTTGGATGATCTCGCTAACACCTCCCCTCAATTCGATCGTCGACAAGGGACAAATATTCATCCTGTTGTGAAGGCGCGAGAAGAATTGGTACCCCAACGGTTTAGTCAGCACATCTGCTATTTGATCTGTTGTAGGCACATACCTCAGCTCTATTTTCTTCGCTTTTACCTTATCTCTCACGAAGTGAACATCAAGCTCTATGTGCTTGGTTCGAGCATGCAATACAGGGTTGCTTGCAAGAGATATGGTACTCACATTATCAATCCAGATCACTGGTGTCTCTCGAAGTGTCACTCCCAACTCCTCAAGGAGATATGTTATCTAGCTTATCTCACAAGTGGCTTGAGCCAAGCTTCGATATTCGGTCTCTGTACTCGATCTTGACACCACAGGTTGCTTTTTTGAACACCATGACACAAGATTCTTGCCAAAATACACACAATACCCTGTAACCGACCTCCTATCATCAAGGTCCGCTGCCCAATCAGAATCTGAAAACGCTATGAGCTTAAAGTCAGACTTCTGAACATGTATTCCATAATCATGCGATCCAGATAAATATCTGAGAATTCTTTTGACCGCTTTCCAGTGTGTATCTAAGGGAGAAGCCATGAACTGACTCACCTTGTTGACACTGAAACTAATCTCAGGGCGAGTTATAGTAGCATACTATAGGGCTCCTACTGTGCTTCTATACAGTTTTCCATCAATGAATGGATCTCCTTCACCTTTTGAGAGTTTGAGGTTAGTTAACATAGGTGTTGGATAAGGTTTGCAGTCAAGCATTTGCACTTTATTAAGGAGCTCTTTGATATAACCTCCCTGGCTCAAATGTAAGCCTTGAGCAGTGCGATTCACCTCAACTCCTAGAAAGTGTTTCACCTCCCCTAGATCCTTCAATGAAAACTGCTCACTCAACTGAGAAATGACTTTCTTGATGGTAGAAGAGCATGAACCAGTGATGAGCATGTCATCAACATAGATGAGAAGATAAGTGACTTCCTTGCCAGAAACTCTGAAAAACAAAGAAGTATCAGCCCTTGACTGATTGAATCCCAAGGCAAGAAGAGCTGACTGGATGGTAATGAACCATGATCTGGAAGCTTTTTTTAAACCGTAGATAGCCTTGTTCAGTTTGCAAACAAGAGTTGGATCACCTTGCTCAAAACCAATTGGTTGTCGCATATATATCTCTTCCTGTAAATCTCCATGGAGGAATGCATTGTTGACATCCAAATGAGTGATGCTCCAAGAGGAAGAAACAACAATAGATAAGATCAACCGTATGGTTGTCGGCTTGACTACAGGACTGAAGGTTTCAGTAAAATCGAACCCAGGCTCTTGAGAAAAGCCTTGAGCTACTAACCTGGCCTTGTGCCTTGCTACACTCCCATCAGCATGTTTTTTTAGTTTAAAAACCCAGGTGTTTCCAATTAGATTCTTCCCAAGAGGCAGTCTTGTCAAGATCCAAGTTTTGTTTCTTAACAAAGCTAAGAACTCTTCAAGCATGGCAGTTTTCCAAAGTGGAATGAGAATGGCCTCTAGGGCTGATCTGGGAATGCAATGCAGTGAAACGCTGAAAGCTTTTGGTTTAAAGATCCCAGCTTTAGACCGAGTAACCATTTGATGAGATGGTTTGGAAGGAGGAGGATCAGGATCTTGTTGGGCTGGAGAAGATAGAGAGTTTGAGGAGGCAGACACATTGATGCCAGGAGAGTCAGGAGCAGGGCAGGCTGTAGCAGAAGATGATGTAGGTGGTGAAGTATCTGCAAAGACTTGTGGAGGATCATGAGGAGATGATGAGTGTGAAGTTGATGAAGGCATGGGTATGAAAGGAGAAAGAGTGGAAGTTATAGGAGCAGATGCTGGAAAAAGTGAAGTAGGAGAGGGTATGGTAGTTAAAGGAGGAGTTTTATGTGGAAAGAAAGATTCATCGAAGATCACATCACGAGTAATAATCACTTTTCCAGTAGGAAGAAGAATCTTGTATGTGAGAACTGCTATACCCAAGAAAAGTAGAGGGAGAGGATCTGAAGTCTAGCTTATGCTTAGAATATGGTCTGGTAAATGGATAACATAGACACCCAAATGCTTTGAGTTCTAGATAATTGGGTTTACATTTGTACAGCAACTCAAAAGGAGAAAGAAAGTTTAATGTGGCAGTAGGAAGTCTATTAATGAGGAAAGAGGCTGTGACAAATGCATCATCCCAAAAGCATTGAGCTAGACCAGATTGTGCTAAAAGAGCCAGTCCCATTTCAATGATGTGTCTATGTTTCCGTTCAGCCAACTCATTTTGCTGAGGAGTGTAAGGACATGAGACTCTATGAAGGATACCAGACTCTTGTAAAAAGGTAGATAGCCCCTGATACTCACCACCCCAATCACTTTGTAGAGCTTTGACTTTAAAATTGAATTGGTTTTTAGCCATGGCTTTGAATTGTCTAAATGCAGTGTTAACCTCACTCTTGCTTTTAAGAAGATATAACCAAGTAAACCTAGTGAAGTGATCAACAAAGGTAACATAATATCTGAATCCATTTCTAGAAGTAATGGGTGATGGTCCCCACAAATCACTGTGCACCAATTCAAGAGGAAAAGAGTGTTGAGAAACAGAATCAGTGTAAGGTAGTCTATGACTTTTGGAGACAGCACAAGGATCACAAAGAGTGGAATTTTTATTTGATGAAAATGATATATTACAATGTTCAAGAGCTTTCTTAACCATGTCTAAAGCATAATGACCAAGTCGTTTATGCCACAAATCTAGACTAGAAGAAGCTGAAACGGAATTGGAAAGAGCTGGATGAACAACAGAATTCAAGCATGATGAACTAGAAACAGGAACACTGATCTTGCTCTTATTTGAGGTGACTGAACTGGAAAGGCTGGATTTCTTGAAGCTTGGAAGTGATGAAGATTTATGCAGAAGGAAGCGGTACAGACCATGGTCAAGTGTGCCTTTGAGGATGGTTTCCTTGGACACCTGATCTTTCACAAAACAGTAGGAAGGATGGAATTCAAAAAAGACATTATTATCTCTAGCAAATTGAGATACACTTAAAAGATTTTTGGAAATATTAGGAATCAGTAGCAGATTTAAAGGAAGAATCACCAATGTGTGCTATACTTATACCATTTCCATCACCAAGGTGGAGAAGGTTACCTCCATTGTATTCGGTTGCCACATTCAAGTTTAAGAAGTCATTTGAAATGTGGTTTGTTGCACCAGAGTCGGGGTACCACGAAGTGGTTGAATTATCAACACTGAACTCAGATGGTGGATGAGCAGGATGGTAGTTGTGTTGCGGCCTAGTCTACACAATGTGGGCAGAGGGGGGGTGATAGTTGCTGCCATGAGTTGATTGAGCAGGTCTTGCTTGAGGAGCAGTGGGCAGCACAAAATCTTGTTCAAAACGATGCCAGCATTTTCCTGCAACATGGCCTGGTTTTTGGCACAGCTGACAAATCAGTTTAGGGCCACCAGCTGATCTTCCCCCTCGTGCTCCTCTTCCACCTCTTCCTTTGAAGTTGTAGGACCTTCCTCCATCACCGTGATGGTTAAATGATCTGTTTCCCTCTTCTCTGTAAGATGATTCCTTTCTCTGACCAACAGATTGTGCTAAATTCACAGAGGGAAGAGAGCCATCGCTGTTAATGGAGCTCGTGCTTCCACCTTCCAGCATGGTCTCAAAGCTCGTCAATATAGAAGAGGCTTCCTGAAGAGAGCATGGTTCTGCTCTCGAAGTAATAGCCACAATAACAGGGTGATACTCAGTACCTAGACCTGAGAGAATGTGCATAATATGGTCCTCTTGTAGGATCCTGCAGCCTGCTGATCCCAGTAGATCACAGTAATTCTTGATTTTGTTGAGATAGGCTCTCATAGGTAATCCATCTTTCTTGGCTGTCTGAAGCTGAAACTTATACTGCATAACCTTCGCCTTAGATTTGCTAGCAAAGCTTGCTTCCAAAGCTTCCCAGATATCTTGACTCGAGCTCAGCCCCACTACTATCACCATAGTACTTTCTGAAAGAGAGGACTGGAGCCAATGAGACAGACGTTGGTCCTGTCTTGTCCAGCTGATGAAATCTGGGTTCGCTCTAGTTTCTTCCGAACCTGCTTGAGTTACCATTCGAGGGGGAGGTTGATCTTCTCCAGTAAGAAAACCCTCCAAACCATATCCTCGAACTGCAGCTAGCACATGTTGCTTCCAAATGAGATAGTTATCCTCACTTAACTTAATAAGCATAGGATGATTTTGTGGAAAGATTTGATATGGTGCAACATAGGATCCATTGCCTTGTTGCCCAATAGTCTCTGAGCTGTCACTTTCAGCCATGGATTAAAGATAAAGGTAGGTGAAAATGGCAAGGGAAAGAAAATAGGATAAAAGGAGAGAGGGGAGCCTAGGATCAGATCCTAGGCTCTGATACCATGTTGAAAATGGTCTCTGCACATGCTATCGACATTTCCATTTTGCAATGAATAAAGAAGGTAATGAGCTAGAATGCTTTGATTGAAATTTCAGTCAGGAAAAACTTAATTACAAACTACTATTGCATCGGTTTATATCATATGTAAAAGAAGCTCCTAGAACACTAGCTAAAACCTAGCTCAACTACAGACAATATTGAATAACTGATTTTCTGCTTTTCATTAACTCATTAATGTACAAAGAACAGCTGTTTGCAGATGCTCATCAAGAGCCTTTGACCAAGCAATCTTTCCACGTCGGATAGGTGAGCTGAGAGCTCGTGGCTACGTTGCATAATGTGTCTTCCTTTACCGTTGCACTAGGATGACTCACATGCTCGGTCAGTTGCACTTCTTTCTTATCCAACGTGGACTCTGAGCTTTGGATGATCTCGCTAACAATAAACTCCAAATCTTTCACCAAATTCATCCAGACTCAACACATACTAGCCAATTTCACAATGTGCAACATTGAATTGCCCCCAAAAAAAATCCAACCCCAAAGTGAAAGAAACCTTTATTGAGCTTAAATACGAGCTTCTCCGTGGGCTGCAGAAGGGTGGCCTTCTTCCTTGACAAATTGGTTATGACTCCACTCCGCCAGTGGAGGCGGTACGGTGCGGATGAAGGCGCTGGAGGGGCCCGGGCCTCTAGCACCGATATCGGTTGGATCGTCCTCTATCATCGGGGAGAGGGCGGGGGAGTTGGAGAAGTGGACGTGGGGAGTATTGTGAGATGCGGCGGAAGTACGAGGGGAGGAGGAGGAGCTTTTGCTGAGGAGGTCTTTTTTTTGTGTTTTGATTTTGCAGAGAATTGCAATCAATAATTATTATTTTATTTTTTTGCATTTTATGTCTTTTAATTCATTTGTTTAGTATTTTAAAATAATTAGTTGCTAATAAAAATTAAGGGTGCTAATAATCAATTAAGAGTTTAATTGGATCAAAATCAGATTAAAAGTCGTTTACTATTACTATTTGACAGCTCCGTCCATTTTAGACTGAGTCTGACCCGAGTTGAAATGTGTGGGATGCAATAATTCAAAACGTAACATCTGGGATCAAAATCGTAAAAACATCACATGTCCAGTACCACTTTTAGAAATTTTGAATAGTTTAAACGGCTAATTTATCATATTCTGGATGGATAAAAAGAATCCTCACAATTTTATGCTAGTATTAAATATTTATATATTCTCACATTATCTAAAAATTCATTCACTAGTAGTACTATCAATTTATAGAAATCCATCATGTTCTATGTTAAAATTAATTGGTAATAAAAAGATTATTCGTCAAAATTGCTTCAATTCTCTTTTACACTAGTGAGCTCTCTTTTTACCATTTCAATTTTTTTTGTTAAAATATCAATTTTTTTTCTTTAAAATATCCTCAATTCCTAAGGCTATGAAGGGCAATTGGGTCGATTTATTCGTCCCATTTCATGACATTGAAAGTATTTTTAATTTTGTCCTAAAAAATTTCAGGAAAAGTAGCTCATATATATTAAGTTGAATTTTATGGACCTTAGAAAAATTTATGGGCAAAAAAATGTTCAGAGACCAGTACTTACTACTAGTACTTACGAAGATGTTAAAAATAAATTTAGAAAAAATAAAAAAGAAGAAAGAAATGCTAGTAGTAGAAAAATGTTAGGTTGCCATATTCGGCTTCATGGAGTAATATACTAAAGTCTTTGGATTTAAAAATGAGAAATGTTGGTACGCAAAAAGACTTTTCTAGCGTCCAAATTATAATTTGGAATTTGTACAATATTTGGAGTTTGCATTTGATTACATCCATCCATAAATATATAGTATTGTACTCCCTCCGTTCCACAGTAATAGAGGCATTTCATTTTCTGCACCGATTTAGAAAAAATAATATTAAATAGTTAAAGTGGAGAAAAAGTAAAGTAAGAAAAAGAATAATGTAGAGAAGAATTTTATTTACAATATTCTCTCTCTTACTTTACTTTTTCTCCACTTTAACTATTTATAATCATTTTTTCAAAATGAGTGCGCAATATGAAATGCCTCTATTACTACGGAACGCAGGGAGTATTAAATAAGATGACGATAAATCGATTGCCTCTTCGCATAGCAATGTTTTACTCGACCTAAGTCAAAGTCAAACCAAATCAAACAATAAACAATAGTTTGATTTAATGTCACTAGCTTACACAACATCTCTACTTATAAATATATTTTAAAACATGCTAAATAGTAGATTATCAATGTTTAATTTCCTGCTCAAATTCACTATTTATTTATTTAATATCACTAGTTTATACAACATCTCTACTTATTGATATATTTAAAAATGCGCTAAATAGAGATGTTAAATTTTTTGCCCAAATTCATTATTTATACTGAGAAAACATTATTGCTACGCCTACATTACAATTCCATATATAATCTTCAGTCCTATGAATTGTCCCATGTTGCAATTTTTGTTAGGTTCCTAATAATTCCCCATTCCACTCAGAATAATTACTATAAATCATACTATCTTCATTCCACAAAAGATGTCATACTTGTGGGATGGCATGGGATTTTAGGTTATTTTGTTTTGTGTGTTAAATGGAGAGAGAAAATATAATATTTATATTAATGTGAGAGAGAATTTTTTTCAAAAATTTAAATGTGACATCTTTAGTAGGATAAACTAAGGGCACGTCTGGTAGCTTGGAAAATAATAACATGAGTTTATAGTAAATGGACTTTCATGAGTAGGTGGATAGAATTGTAGGCTATTTGGTTCAACCCAACCAGAGTTTAGCTCAATTTCAATTGTTTGGTTGAAAGGGAGAATGACTGAAACAAAAAAGCCCCTTTCTAAACTACCCCTCTCTTGGATGATTTCCAATTACCGATCCTCACTCACAAATCGAGGATTTGATCTCATTCACAAGCTCCAGCATTATATCCGGGTGGAAAAACCTCTGATTCCTCGCCCAATCGCTCAGATGCCGCCAGAATTTTTGCCAATTGCGGTGAAATTCAGGCGATCGGAGCTGCAGCGGCATCCCCCGCGCCGTCCGCAGCCTCACATCGATGTGGTACTTCCTCGAGGAAAGAAAGGAGCGTTGGCGGCCGCTGCTGGCGAAATTCCCCTCCAGCAAAATCCTCGATCTCCTTCTTCAATTTCGCATCGGCAGCGAATCGGAGGAGCGTATCGTTCAAAGGCAGCGGTTTGGGCCACCAACGGTAAGAAATACTATGATTCGGTTGAACAAGACAGAGGGCAAAATCATACAAATTCAATGTTTTCAGCCAAATCGTGAAAATCCTATTCCTTATACCTCCTCAGCACCGTGATGGCGTTGACACAAACACGCCGATAGAAGTAGATGTAGCCTTGAAACCCGGCGAATGTATACGGGGTCGCTGGAATGGTGTATGTGCTACCAAACGATGGAAAAGAAGGGGGAGAATGGTGTTTCACGCCATTTATGGGCTACCGGACGAGCTCTAGAAAGAAAATTGAGACATCTTTTATGTGATGAAGGGAGTATATATAAAGTAATACACATATTCCACTAACTTGAATTCGTTATTCTTAAAAAGGTTATACAATTTCTTAAATCTGCATTGGTCAACTATGAGACTATTAATGGGGACGGATGGTGTAGTTATCAATGTAGTGCCTCGAACTTTTGCGTCTTAAATTACTATTTTTTTAAAAATTTTATGTAATCGTTTGTTTGAGAAAGTTTGTTTTTATGTGATTTATTTTATTCACACATAATTATATCACTAGATTAAGTTTTGGTGAAAACAAAAAATGAGTATGTTGAATTATGTGGGTCCCTGCATAATTTTCTAGCCTATTTCTTCTTATTATTTTTTATCTCTTTACGTTATTGGAGAAGAATTATTTTTCTTGAATTTAATAAATTGCCTTTGAGTTATTGTCCAAATCAAATCTTCCCTATTTTTCTATACCCAAATTTTCAACCCCCTCTCTTTTCTCGGATAACATTCAAAAAATTTCTAATTCCTAGGAGATAGAATTATTTTATGAATTTAATTAATATCTTTTGAATATTTTTCTTAATTAAATCCGATTAAGTCCTACTATGTCTTAGCAAATCATACCAAATCTAATTATTTCATTATCCTATTTTAATTAGTATTTGAGTATATTCAAATTTGTAAAATATTAACCCTTTGTATTAATGAGTTCACATTGGAATTGAATTGGATTGCCTCATTGGAGTCGCCTTTGCATAGCTCAATTTTATCTCTGTTTCAATAGTAATGCACTATATATGTCAATTCTAAGGCATTTCAAAGCACATTAAACGATAATGGTAACAATCACTTAACATTCCAAAATTAGCATTAATTAAAGTAGATGAAGATTATGACATTAAAATTATATTGCGATCATAACAAAACCTGAAATAAATATATATAAAAAAAAAGCATAAAAATGGCCACGCTTACACCAAATTATTCCTAATGAAAAAGAGCAGACAACAACAGATATAGTTCCTCATGGCGCCCGCGCTGGAGATGAGCTCTGGGAGCAAAGGGTTTTTGTAGAACCAATATGCATTTCAAAAATGGCCACGCTTGCGCCAAATTATTCCTAATGAAAAGAGCGGACAACAACAGATATAGTTCCTCATGGCGCTCGCGCTGGAGATGGAGCTTTGGGAGCAAAGGGTTTTTGTAGAACCAATATGCATTTGGAGTTGGAGGAAATGAATTTACAAAAGACGGAGGCGATGAGCGAGGAGAATGGGCAAACCACGGATAAGGTTGTGCAAAGTATGGAATTTTAGGATAGTGTATTCCATACCACGGAAAGAAGTCAATCAGAGGCTGAGTCGCCTCATGTGCGGCTACCTGCATTGAGAAGGACTAAAACACAAACATGGAGCCAACGAAAATCCGTTTTCATGATTCTCATGTTTTTTTTTTCTTGTAATACATACCATACCATATGTTTCTGAATATATATATATATATATATATATATATATATATATATATATATATATATATATATATATACACCATGCAACTAACTCTGGGCAATAAAAAGCACTCTAGAAATTATTTTGTTAAAAGTGGTCGCTATTATGAACAAAATTTACAGTTTATCCCAAATAAAAATTACACTCATGGTGATTAAAAGTAATATTCTCTCCGTCCTATATTACTTGAGTCACTTCTCTTTCGCACTCGTTTTAAAAAAAATAATAATAAATAGTTAAAGTGGAGAAAAAATAAAGTAAAAAAGAGAATACTATAGTTAAGACTTTTCTCTACATTTTTCTTTCTTTTACTTTTCTTTCTCTCCATTTTAACTATTTATTATTATTTTTTCAAAACGAGTGCAAAAAAGAAATGACTCAAGTAACGTAGGACAAAGAATTATAGTCTATAATAAAACTAATGTTTTAATGTACAAAGTTACTAATACCGGTTCGATATAGACGGACCGGAATCAGATGAGTCTTCGCTTTCAAATTGGCTCGTGAGTGAGTCGTACTATAAATAAATTAATACAATGGATTATTGATATATCCCATTAGTTGTTTTGTTTACTTGTGTAATCAAACTAAACTACTCCCTCCCTCCATCCCATTAAAAATGCAACGTTTACTTTTGCGCACTTGTTTTGAAAAAGTTATAATAAATAACTAAAGTGGTGAAAAAATAAAGTAAGAGAGAGAATAATGTAGAGGAGAGTCTTCTTTATATTATTTTCATTTTTACTTTATTTTTTCTCTACTTTTACTATTTATTTTATTTTTTCAAAATATGTGTGAAAAAGTAAACGTTTCATTTCTAATTGGATAGAGGGAATATATCCGTGGCTCATTTTGGTCTCATTAAAATCCACCCTACTAGATACTAGTAGAGGCAGCTTCCATCTTCCACAATCTTCTATACCGGTTAATTATTTGTATTAAAATTATTGAATCTGTCTCATGAATCATGATACTACTATTTTATATACTTTATAGGATTGCATTTTTACTATAGGAACTTATATATTAAACCATGTCTATCCGAAAATAGATGGATATGTTCAATAGCTCTCTCAAAATTTCGGTTAATCATTATAGCATCTCCATCCGTGCTCTTAACTTTTAAGTTAATCATTAAAGTATCTCTATCTGTGCTTTTACCTAAAAGTACGAAAGTGGGTCTGAATCTACTTTTACTCTTTGTCCTTAGCTAAGAGCACGATGTGTTGTGCTCTTAGCTAAGGACAAGTTCAAGGGTCTTACCATTCTATTATATAATTTAAATACTCCAATTATTAAAAACATTATACATTATAAAAATACATTAAAAAATAAAAATTACATAATTAAAATCCTAAAAAATAAAAATTATAATTAAAATTCTAAAAAATAAAAATACATAATTAAAATCCTAGAAAATAAAAAAATACATAATTAAAATCCTAGAAAATAAAAAAATACATAATTAAAATCCTACAAATTAAAAATTACACACGTGGAAGACTAATCCTCTAACCCCAATTGCCTCTTGAGACCCCGGATCATTTGCTCATGTGTTGCAAGTTGCTCCGGAGTCATCTTAGATGTATCGTTCATATAGAGTTGATCCAAGAGGGTCCACAACGTGTTGTTCGGGGGTGGAGGAGGCACAAAGGGAGCGGGAGCGGGGGCGGATGGAGTCGGGGCGCGACGGCGGGTGGCAGTTGCCTTCTTCCTTCCTTGCGGACAGCGGGAACTGCTCGGGCCAGCGTTGGAGCTACTCAAGTTAGTTCCGGCAAGCTGGGTAGCCACATCATCGGAGGCGCCGTCGGATAGGGCTACCGACCTCGACCGTTTGCTGGAGGAGCTGGAGGAAGATGCTATTACGCCGCCCTTATACTTCGGATGTAGGCTCCCCTCCCGCCAACAATCGAGGTACTTGAACTCCATGCGTTGGTAGGTCGCTAAGGCGGCAGTGATGATGTCGAGCTCGCTCATGCCGCTCCCCGCCGACCGCACTTCCTGGAGGTAATACCCCTGGAACTTCCCGATTGCCTTGTTGCATCTGAATAGGCAATTGCGCACCATACTATCATTGCGATAGATGGTTCCCCCCGGCCGGGTTTCATTGTAAAGACGAGTGATGCACCACCAATACGTTTCCCCGGTTTGGTTCGTGCCAGTCTCCGGATCTTCGAAGACTGGCAAGTAGGCTTTGAACATCGCCATCATCTCACCTGGAGTGTACGGGGTGCGAGTGCCACGAACAGGATGAGTAGGAGTAGGAACAGAAGTAGGAGTAGGAGTAGGAGTATAGCTGCTGCTCCCTCCCGATCCTGGTTCGGGTGCCCACCCGAACCCGGCGGCATTTTGGTCGTCCGCCGCGTAAGGACGGTAGCCACCCGGAGCTTGCTAACCTTGGGTTTGAGGAGGGGCCGTAAATTGCGTTTCCGGACTAGGGAATTCGCCGGAGTCGAACCAATCGTGGTTCCAACCGCGATTGCCGGAAGGGTGATCGCCGGAGCCGGACATTGTGTAGTGTGGTGGGAATTTAGATGAGAGAATATGAGAAAAAAGATGAGAGAATGTAGATGATAGAATAGATGAGAATGTGATTTTTTTTGTGTTGAAGTGGGGGTATTTATAGATGAAAATGTGAATTTTGGGAAAAAAAAATTGAAAAATAAATTAAAAGTGGGTAGAAAACGGATATAATTTTTTGGGAAGTGGAAAAATATTTTTTTTTATTTAAAAATATTTTTTTAAATAAATTTCGAAAATTTTAATAAATAAATAAATAAATCGAATTTGCCAAGGGCTATGCCGTTAGCCAATCAGAAGATGCCACGTAATGGTGCTCAGCGGCACGGACGTGCTCTTAGCTAAGAGCAGCGCCGTGCCGCTGGCACAGACGGACGGCTCCCAGCGGCGGACGAGCTCGTCCTTGCTGCTGAAACGGACGGACGGACGGAAAAAAAAGCACCGTTATGAATGCTCTAAGTGAAGTGGAGTACAAACTTCTCCACAAAAAGTGTCTAATTTAAAATTTGCTTTATCGTTAGTTTATGAGTTTTGATCTATAGAAATGGTGATTTTCACACTAAT
The DNA here is from genome assembly GCF_029641045.1 of Salvia hispanica. Classification (NCBI taxonomy): domain Eukaryota; kingdom Viridiplantae; phylum Streptophyta; class Magnoliopsida; order Lamiales; family Lamiaceae; genus Salvia; species Salvia hispanica. Next base: position 11,549,856 of record NC_142692.1, read on the forward strand.
AAGCACATGACTGAAGTAGAGGATATATGGTGCGTGTTCTCAAACACCAAATAAATACTCCCTCCGTCCGTCACTAGAAGTCACATTTGAGTTCGGTACAAGTTTTAAGAAATATGAAGAAAAGTGAGTGAGAAAAGATAGTGGAATGTGGAGCCTATTTTTATATATTAATTTTATACTCCCTCCGTACCGGAGTATTAGACTCACTTCTTTTGGGCACATGATTTAAGGAATTGATATTTAAATAGTTAAAGTGGAGAGAGTAAAGTATGAGAGAGGGAAAAAGTAGGGGAGAAAAGAGAGAAAAAAGTAGGTGGAGAATAAAATAAGATAGATGTTTTTTGCTAAAAAAGGAAATGAGTCTAATATGTTGGGACATCCCAAAAGGGAAAGTTGGTCTAATACCTTGGGACGGAAGGAGTAATAGAATGTGAGTGGAATGAGTTAGTGGAAAGTGATGTGTACCTACCATTTATAGTAAAAGTGAACCGGGACTCCTAATGGCGGACGGAATAAAATGATAAACCAGAACTCCTAATAGCGGACGGAGGGAGTATATACTATTATTGTAACATCGTAATAGGTCACTATATATATAATAAAAATAACTACTATAAATATTTACGAGTCTTTATTTGAATCGAGGTAATATATAGCTAAAAATATTTTGGATTAATAAATAGTACTACTTCCTTCGTTCCATAGTAGTGGAGTTATTTTGCTACTTTGGTACGTTCCGTAATAGTGGAGTCATTTCCCATTTTAGTAAAAATCAACACATTTCTTCTCACTTTTTTTTCCCTTTCTTTTATTTTATCATCTGTACTTTTTCTTCTCTCCTACTTTATTATCTTTTTACGTTGGGGTAATACACTATACACATATTTCTTAATTTCCGTGCTGAAAAAAATGCATCCACTACTATGGAATGGAGGGGGTAGTATTTTACAAATTCTTGGTAGTGCTGAGTAAAATAATTCGCTCTTACTAAAATAAATACTTCATCCGTCCCATAAAATTTTTTCCATTTTTGTCCATCCCACAAATATATATATATATGCATTTCATTTTTGGAAAGTTATATAAATTTAATAATGTAGGTCTCATTATCCACTATTTTACCATACAATTCTTTCCTTCTCTCTTACTTCACCAAGTTTATCTTAATTCTTGTATTATAGTCATTGCCCATATTTTTATAGGACGGAGGAAGCAAAATTTAATATTCAAGAAAAGAAAAAGGAAAACATCTCGAAAACTCTTCAAAATGACTATTTTGATAAAATAGAAGTGTTGATATAAACCTAAAAAAAAATTAAAATATCCATGTATGCCCCTAACTAAAATTGAACGATTTTTTTTTATCATATCGAGAACACAGCACAATAGCAAGTTCCTAATTAATTAGTTTCTGAAAGAAAAGCGAGTTGCGGTTTGAGTTTATTTACCATTCTTGATCTAGAAATTGATAGTAAAGCTTCAACAAATTAAGCCCAAATAGGGGAAACAGATCATCATTTATCAATGGAAATAGTAACATGACATTTGTGCTACAATTTAAGGAGTATGAAAGAAATGAAATTGATAAGGGATTCTAATTTGAGAAACAGATTAGTTCTTGATAATATTGAGGTTCAATCGGAACTCACCGGCCTCGCGGTACCCGAAACCCTGAACTGATTTCTCGGTGACTTTGTTTACACTCGCCACCGACCCCTAGATGGTCGGTGACAACCGGCTATTGGTGACAATAATTTTTCACTTTTGATTTGACAGAGCATCTTGGTGAAATTTCAGTTCATATGATGTTAATTTTTACACTTCATTAGCTATGATGTGACTAGAATATTGTTGTGAGGAAAATGCTATGCTTTTTTGCTGGTTCCTGCAGAGATTTTGGCTACAAACAAAGCGGCAAAAATGCATTGAACAAGGTTTATTACAGCCATTATTTGAAACAAAAACATCGCAGAGAATCACAAAGGTATACTAAATAATGTCTAAGTGGCTGCAGACTATTGCATCAATCATCACAGAGCAATCACTCTACAATCTTGGCACTGATCTTGCAGTGGAATCTTGACATCTAACTTTAAGATTTAGGACTAATCGACCCCTAGCTTAAATAAAGATTGTTCATAAACACAACATAAGAAAATACAAAATGTTGTATCAAGACATAACTTAGCAAACAACTAACCAAAGATCTTCAGCATAGAGCTGTAGTGTAAGTTGCATCAATCAAACCACGGCTAAGCATTCAATAAATTCATACATTTTAAACCAAGGACGCTTATTTTTAAAATTCATGTTGAATGGTTGGCCCGCCAAATCAACGAGCAGCTTACAGCTTTTGTCGAGGAAATTGTAGACACTGATCTTCTTGCACGTATAGAACACTACACTGCACGTTGATGAATCTCAATTGAAAAGTAAAGCTAGGTTCATACTGAGAGATTGTTTCATTGTACCTCAAGAGCCACGAAAAAGAAGGATCATCATTCATCTTCAACTCAAACACCTCAATTGATTGATTGTGGTCCTTTGTGAGACATCTAGATTTGTATAGACGACCATCATCCGTTGAAATATGTCGACGAATTTCTCTTTAATTCCAATTCATATCTAGCATCTGCAACTCTCGTAGGAACCATCAGACCAACACCTATTTCTTGCACCTTTTTTCTCTCTGCATCAGTTAGAAACGCCATCAACGTTGCTCTGTACCCTCCGGTGATAATCAACGCGTTGCTCGTTTCATCTGAAAATGTAAGCGTCTTTTGGAATAACAAATCTTGCGCTGGAATTGGGACTTCTGGATTAGGATCTGCTGGAATTGGGGCTTGTTTATTGGGGTTTCTTCTCATTCTTGCGTTCTTTCTCTCTCTTGAATTTGAAGCCTCCTCTTTATCGAAGCTCATCCTTCTCTTGCTCATCTTCAAATCCTTTCTTCAATAAACAATGCTCTAGCTAAGATTGGAGATTAATTTTGTGTGTAATCAATCAATCTGTTGCTGATTAATGAAGTATACCCAATTTGAAGATTTACCTTCTTATATATGTAGAAACAGATTAAAGCACCAGAGCTTGGCGCGACGGGAAAATGCTCCCTCCTAACTTCTTTTCTTTTCTTTCTTATTTTCATTTTATGTTTAGCCTACAAAATAAAAAATAATTAGTTTTTGTAATGACTATAAGTTTTTTGTATTTAGTTTTATGCTTAGCCTACATTTAAATTTGATATCCTATAACAAATATTATTTTTATTATTTTATACCATATAGTAATAATAACTATAATAAATAGTATTATTTCTTCCGTCCATGATTAAGAATTTCAATTTTTTTGTCATGGGTTTTAAAAAATGTTAAAAAAAATGGAGAAAAAGTTTGTGAAATACAGATCTCACTTATGTATATTAGTTACAAATGAAATGTGAGTGGAATAAGATAGTGGAATATAGACCCTACTACTATTTATAGGAAAAAACTAAAATGAAAAAACAGTACTATGATATTGTGAGACCGCTGACGGAACCAGCTAAGGCCAAGCCCCCGCTCCAGCAGGGGCTTGGCCGGTGCCGTCCGCCATTTTACAAAGGGATCGAAGTCGTTGAGGCGGTGGGAGAATGGGGCTGTGGAAGAATGGGGGGAGAAAGAGGAATTGGGGCACGAGAAAGAGAGAAAGAATTAGGAGTTAGAAAGGAGGCAGAATTCGAATCCGTAAAAATGGATTGGGTAATTGGAATTCATTTGATTAGGAATTTAATAATATCATTCATATTTTATACATTTACACTAATTCTTAATGTATATATTACTCTTTTATTACTATTTCTTAAGATTTTAAGGGAAAAAATCTTTTTAATTACTCAAAATTTTGCTTTTTAATATAAATTTCTTGTATTATATAGTACTCCTTCCGTTTTATAATAGATGACACACTTGGAGATTGATACGGAATTTTAGGTAATGTTATTTTGTGTGTTAGGTGGAAAGAGAAAATAGTATATCTATATTAATGTGAGAGGGGGATTTTTCCAAAAAAAGAAATGTGACATCTTTTGTAAGATGGGGGGTCCATCTTGATTTTGGGACGTTGCTGATCTGGCTGAAAGGATCCGAACGTAGGTATTGGCCCCTGCGGGCCCCAACAAGACGATGCACTCACCATCTGAGGGCGAGAAATCGGAAGGCGATCCATCGATCGTTGTTCCGGTTGGCAAGACTGCCATAACTGAGGAATCGGCTGGGAGAATCTGGTCGATATCGGTATTGAGCCCCCGGTATCTTGGAATCCCATGTGCGGCATGGGTATCGTCATTTGTGGGCCTAGGGTTTGGGAAGGCCCCAACGAGAACGGCGGCAAGGACAGGGCCTGGGTGGGGATACCCACGGTCGGCGTTGGAGTAAACGTGAACATGGGCATGGAGCCCGTCTTCAGTGGGGAGAACGCCGGTGAAAACGGCAGTTCCGGCAGGGGGCGGCCCCCAAAAGTTACGTCAGTAGCTCTGGAATCCGAAGCAACCCATCGTGATTGCATCTCGTTAACCATAGCCGTGAGTTGCACGACTTGGGAAGAAAGAGCAGACACCGCGGGGTCTGTGATCACCCCTGTCGATGGCGGTGAAGTAGTCCCGGCGATCGTCGCGGTGCGATTGGCACCCGAAGTAGTGATGGTCATGGTCCACGGAAGGAAGAGAACCGGTGAAAGCACCAGTTGATACGAGGGAGCCCCGTATCAGACCGGAACAGGGGAGATTTCGCCGGACTGCGGTGACGTTCCTTCTCTCTAGGGTTGAGAGAAAGAAACTTGCGTGAAAAGTAAATAACAAAAATTAGGAAAATTCTGTTGTATTGATTCTTAGCGGTTTCAATGTACAGAATTCTTATTTATACTAAGGACCCTAGGTTTGGTTCGACTCGATCATTCCGGGAAAGAACCAACAAGAAAACCCGAAACGGAGCTTATAAATTGCTCGACTCAATAGTTCCAAAAATAGATAATTCCAACAAAAAGAAAATAATAAAAATAATCAAAACTACTAATCTAGTGAGAGACATAATCTTTAAACCACGCCGGCGGTCTTCTTTGCCTCGATGGACGGTCGGGCTCTTTCCCACGTCTCCCTCTTCCATGCTCACGTCCTCCTCGGAGTCTTCGCTTTCCGGCGACTCCGCTGTCTCTTCTACCCTCGTCACATCCCTCGTTGGTGAAGTAGTTGTATCCGTATCAGACGGCGATGGCAAGTGCGAGTACTGCTCCGTCGAGAGCAAAGTGCATTAACGACGCCACGCTTGATGTCACCTCCAAGGACCTCTACTGCTCCGACCACACTGTTGTTCTGGTCGATTTCTCTGATGCTTCCTCCACAATCGATAATACTGAGTCTTGGTAGGAATGCTATTTTCGATATTAGTGTGTTTTTATGTCTTCACTGCTACTTTATCTTCTTGCATTATTAGCTCGGGCTTTACTTCGTTGAAAAGGACCTCTGTTTGCTCGTTTCCGAGAGTTTTTATTGTTGTTGGATTAAAAAAAGTTATTGATGTTCTTTCGGCTGCCAACTGGGGGTAGTTATGCTTAGAAAGGGTTCTTGGAAAAATAGCCACAATGTAGTTTAATTAAAGGGAAAACTGATAGAAATTCTCATTGCATGTTCTATAGTCTAATTCTAGGTCCTTGATTTTATTCGAATTAAAGGGAAAAACTGATAGAAATTCACACTGCATATCCTGCAATCTAAAGTTACATGATACTTCATCCGTCTTTTTAAAATATAGTAACTCTTTCATTTTAGTACGTTCCTTAAAAATAGCAACTTTCAAACTTTCTATTTTAGGAAATCTTTACGACCCATATAAATCAATTTATTTACCACTTATATCACTAATAAAGTAGACCTCATAATCTACTAACATTAATTTCATTACTTTTTTCTCTTCATCTCTCTTACTTTATCAAAAAAAAATTCTCTCTTAGTTTACCAATTTTCTCTCTCCATCTCTCCTACTTTACTAAATTGTGCATTAAAACTTGTGGCGTTTTAAATATTTCTATTTTTAAAAAATGGAGGGACTATGAGGAGGTCAAATAAGTATCATTACAATCTTTGTGCAAATTTTTACTGAATAGAGATTCAATTTAGTAAGCAAATGCAATGTGTACGCATGTGAGTAATCATCTGAGGCAGGTACATTTTCAATAACATAAGTTTTTCTTATCTCTCTATCATTCGCTCCCTCCATATGGTAGGTGGTGGGACAAACACGAACACGACCAGTTAAGAATACTGACTCAGCTTATTTTAACACAAGTAATACCAGCAAGTGTACGGGGCTAGTGTAGCAATTAGCAAGCAAGAGTATTGTATCCCATAGAGACAAATTGGAATCAACTTAACTACCACGAACAAATATTAACTACTATCTAGACACTTAGAAAGAGTTTGGTTTGTTCTAACACTAATAAAAGCATATGAAAAGCAAGTAATCAAATAAGAACAAGTAAACACGAAGTGAAGAGATAATATGGAGAAAATTGTAGAACTCAAGGATCCGATGCACAATTCCAAGCTCTTATCCAATCAAATTGCGTTACCTTTTGGTGTCTCTAGAGTTATTAAGTCGACCGCAATTATAGATTAAACCCCCTCCCGAGGTGAGAAACTTGTAGATTAGGTGCTAGGATTGAAGTCCCCTTCTAATCCTAAACCCCTAACTCCCAAAAGCTCGATTAGGTCAAAGACCTCACTCAAAACCTCAACTCTCCCGAGTTCTATTGTATTAAGGTGTGAATTATTCTTATTTCCAGATTAATTATTTCATCTCCCGATTAATCTAATTAATCCTACACAATCAAGTGGTGATCAAGCAATTGAAAGGAATAAACCCAAGAATAATCAAATAACTACAAGAGCAAGGCAAGAACAAAATTAATTGAATAAAAACTATGAAATTAGTGCATCATCACCAAGAATTCTACAAAAAATGTTTAGCTACTCATATTCTACGAAATGCATGAAGAAGAGATTAAGATACTCCTATGAGAATGAATCTACGGAATGACAACTACAATATTCCGATTGGAAGCCTTCAATCTTCAATTCTCTGTCTCAAAGTGTTATTGGGGGTGTGTGTGAGTGTTGGAGGCGGTAAGGTAGAATGAATGAACCCTAGCCTTTTTCTTATTTTTCTGCCATAAAAAATCGCATTTTTGGCAAAAGAATACGCCCAAAACAACGTACCCGGCCGGGTGGTATTATAAAGGGTAAAAATCAGCCGGTCGGGTGATGATTTTCGACCAGTTTCTGACCTTTTCAGCGCAGAATCGTCGGACCAGGCCAGGTGAATTTACAGGGTAATAATTCACCCGGCCGCGTGAAAGTTTCTATAAAACGCAGTGTTCTTATAATGGTCATAACTTCTTCTACCGAACTCCGATTGAGGTGTGCGAGATACACACGCGAAGCTCTTTCGAAGACGAAGAGATTGATATGCATTAGAGGCTGATTGGACTTCAAAATCTCTAATAAAAATGTCTCAAACCAAGACTGTTGCACATCCACATATTTTGTACCTTTTTCCTACACATTCTTAACAAAATGGTCAACATACCAACATAATAGAAATATAGATATAAACACGCCCAATAATAGACAAAATATGATCATATTCATACAAAACCACCCTCTAAAACCATGTAAAACAAACATACCCTAAATCCAAACATGAACCCGACCTGCTACCCTCAAACCCGAACACGACACGAACCTGAAAAGATCCACTTTGGGTCAACACGACACGTTAACAACAAAAACATGACACGACACTATAACAACACGACCTGATAGCACAAAAAAAAAAAAAAACACGACCTGATAGCACGATAAGAACCTGATAACAACTGTTCTTGATTAACAAAAGTTACAAAACCTTGAATTTGATCATTAAGAGCCTAACTAAAAATCTAGATCTGATTACACAATCTGATCTGATGAACAATAACATCATCTAGAAACAAAATCCAAGTCCAACAAAAAAAATACTCCCTCCGGCCATGAATAGGAGTCTCGTTTTTCTATTTTAGTCCGTCCGCGAGTAGGAGTCTCGGTTCACTTTTACCATAAATGGTAATATGGTGTCACCTTCCACTAACTCATTCCACTCATATTTTATTTAAAACTATTATACATAAGTAGAACCCCTATTTCACTAACCTTTTTTTACCCATTTTTCTTAACATTTCTTAAAACCTGTGCTGCCAAGATATGAGATTCCTAATGGCGGACGGAGGGAGTATATCATTTTTAAAATACTAAAAATTAATAATATTATAATATTATATTTTAACGGGTAACACATACCTGACACGAACAAGATACAAACACAACACGAAATTTCCATGTTCTTACTGGGTTGACCCGATAAGGACACGAATCCAATAAACTTTGACCTAAACCTATTAATTTCATATGGATTCGTGTCGTGCTGAAAATTATCGGTCCTATTTCAAACATGCATAATAGTTGGATTTATCTTATGGAGTAGGAGTAGTATCTATCGTTGAGGAAGAGTAGATTGAAATCCATAAATCGCCTTTCACGGGTTAAAAGGTATAATGCCTGTATTAAAAAGGGGTACTAACAAAATTTTGTATTCAAATGGGAACCAAATGTATTTCTTTCAAATATGATAATTATCTCTTTTTTACCCTTATAAATATTTTAATATTGTTTTTCTTTTGCAATATAATTACACAATCGATCTCAAACAAACAGTAATATTATATTTATTTAGAACATTCACTCGGGAGTACAAATTTAGATTTTCCTAATAACAATGAATACAGTATCATAAAATATAAAATTTAAAATATTTTTAAAAACCTTTTAGAAAACATTTTGTCTCATTAGTAACGTCTCTAAATGAAAATTATAAGGAAATGTAGTTTTTAACTTTTTTTGAATATATGTTAAATGGCACTTTTAAGATAATTTTAAACATATATTTGTGTTTGACAAATTATAAATGGACCACCCGCCACCGTGTCTGCAGACATCCTCTCCTTTTTTAACCAAACTGAACCATCGATTTCCAGCATAGTCGATTTCAACGAAATATAGGAGTACACCTATTTATAAAAAAATAAAAAAATAAAAAAAAAACTAAATTTGTTTTCTAGAGTGTATATAGTGAATAAAATTAGTACTAACTTTTATTTGCTGAGGTCAGAATCTGAATTTGATAATTAAATTATTAAAGAAACACATATTAAAGACATTTATAACGATAAACTACACTACTTATATTTAATAGAGTCATGGACTACTCCTGGTAATAGAAAATTTTGAGAAATTCTTATTTGCTCCTTGACAAATATATCAAGAGTGTAAATATAATATAGCGTGTTGAAGTATGACAGATCTATTTAATTTTAATGTGCATTTTAAACAAACTTTAATTGAACAAATGTTGTTTATGGATTTGAACGTATTGAAATTGTTGTTGAGGAGATTAGGACTAAAAGAAATATAATTGTTGTTGATTTATGCATTGGTCAATGCTATTTTTCTATTGTACCATGACTAAGCCTTTAAATGGTGTTGACATGATCTATGGCAATATGTGAAGGTTTTTATCACTATTGGATCTCTTGTAAATTATATTGTGAGAAATGGGTTTAGATTGCAATATGTCCATTGCCGTACTCATTTCTTTGATTCGTTGAAGCAATTGCATGAAAATGTTTTGACAAGCTCGACTTGTGCTTTAAGCATATACTTGAAGTCCTAATTAAGCATGTTAGGTTGCCATATTCGTCTTCATGGAGTAATACTATGGAGTAATACTAAGTCTTTGGATTTAAAAATGAGAAATGTTGGTACACAAAAAGACTTTTCTAGCAGTCCAAATTATAATTTGGAGTTTATACAATATTTAGATTTTGCATTTGATTACATCCCTGTATAAATATATAGTATTGTAGTAATAAATAAGAGAGTAAAGGTCAATTTTGGTCCTAAACATATGACCGAAATACAAATTTGGTCCAAAACATTCACTTTTTGAAAAACAGGTCCATAACATACGAAATTCGTGTCGTTTACGTCCGTTTTTTACGGTGCCGTCAATTTTTAACGGTCAACCATCGATTAGCACAATTTTGACCCAATTAAGCTTAATATTGGATTATTAGGCATCTAATTATTTTATAATTACCAAACAGGTCAAATATATTTAGCAAATGAACCATCTTAGTCCTAAACATTTACAGATATAGCAAAAGGTCTTGTCGTCTGGTTCCCTACAACCAAACCTCTTGTTCCCCACCACCAACCAACACACCTCCATTCCCTTTCGGTTTCTGAGGCGGCGGAAGCGGAAGGTCGTGTCGGAGCTTAGTCCGCCTCTCAGAATCATCGTTATTTCTGGAAAATTGAACGGCGGAGCTCCACAGTCGGAAAAACTAGGGTTTTTCATCATCCTCCTTGCATCGTCTTCTTTTATCAGGGAGTACTTTGTCGTCGGACTCGACTTCTGGAATTGGAGAAAGCTCGATTTCTGCGTCGGCATTAGGGTTTGCCAACGGACCTTGTTCCATTTGCTTCGGAGGAGGAGAATGGTATCCGACAGGATCGGGCTCCGACCGCCCTTCACTTTCTTGGCCGGATTCGTAGCTAGGGTATTTTTGTGTAGAACGGCGAGAAGAGAGATAAGATAGTTGGAGAATTAGGAGACGATTAAAAATGCTAAAGGAATTGAAAAAGAATTTAAATCCATTTAATTAGCAAAATAATTAGATGCCTAAGAGCACTCCCAATGCACTCGGCGTTAAATCCAGCGTTTTATCGCCGAAAATTCGCCGACTATGGGGAGGAATCGGCGATAATCCGGCGTTAATGGTAGAATTAACGCCGAATCCCGAAAATTCGCCGGATTATCGCCGGATTATCGCCGACCACTGTGGGCGATAATCCGGCGATAAAAATAGTTTTTTTTTTTTTTAATTTCCCCCCCTATAAATTTAAAATTTAATAATTAATTTAAAATAATTTCCCCCCTATTTTTTTTTTAATTTTCGTCGTTGTAATTTTTTACTCGTGTTTAATACAACGAACTTTATTACTATTATTTGTCTTGTCTTATAAATTAGCTAGCTTTATTATATACAAAAATAAAACAATTAAATTAGTAATGATGTAAAAATGAAATGTTGAGTTAGGGAGAAATAAGGGAGAAACCATTGGAGCAGTTGGCTAAAAGTTGGCTAAAAACTGGGGATAAATTTTGGTGCTGATGTGACAGGAGTTAGGGAGAAATAAGGGAGTTTTTAGGGAGAGCATTGGGAGTGCTCTAATAATCCAAGATTAAGCTTAATTGGGTCAAAATTGTGCTAATCGATGGTTGACCATTAAAAATTGACATCACCGTAAAAAATGGACGTAAATGACACGAATTTCATATGTTATGGACCTGTTTTTCCAAAAGTGAATGTTTTGGACCAAATTCGTATTTCGGTCATATGTTTAGGACCAAAATTAACCTTTTCTCTTAATAAGATTACTATAAATTAATTCGATTGCCTCTTCATATAGCAATGTTTTACTTGACCTAAGTCAAAGTCAAACCAAATCAAACAATAAATAATAGTTTGATTAAATGTCACTAGCTTACACAACATCTCTACTTATAGATATATTTTAAAACATGCTAAATAGTAGATAGCCGATGTTTAATTTTCTGTCCAAATTCACTATTTATTTAATGTCACTAGTTTACACAGCATCTCTACTTATAGACATATTTAAAAATGCACTAAATAGCGATGTTAAATTTTCTGCTCAAATTCACTATTTATGTTGACAAAACAGTAGTGCTACGCCTACATTACAATTCAATATATAAATACCAGTGTTTTAAAAATCGAACGGACCGGCCGGTTCGACCGGTTCAACCGCGAATTGGCAGGCAGTCCGATCCGGTTCACCCCTAAAAACACTAGCTTGTTGAACCGCCGTGAACTGGTGGAACCAGCCGGTCAGACCGGTCCAACCGTCAACCGGAAATCGGTTTTTTGAATTTTTTTCACTTTTCAAAATATTTTTTCAAAATTTGTTGTTTGTTAGGGCTTGAACACATAACCTCATCTCCAAATACCAACTCCTTTACCACTCCACCACATGGTCATTTTGAAATAATATGAACATTAATTATTGTTATACATTAAATATGAATATTTTTTCCACCAAACTAATAATTCATTTAATTTTTTTTTATATTTTAATTATGCTTTTACAATCACTAATATTTTACAATATAGGAGTTTATAATTATACATAGAGTTTAATAGTTTTTAATATTGTGTAACTAATCATTTATATATTTCATTTTATTTATCTACAAAAATTTATGAAATTTTATTATTTATGAAATTTTAATATTTTTACTTACAACTAATTATATACTCCTATAAGGTTATTGTTTTTTTATATACAAATACTTAGATGTAAATTTAATATATTTTCTATATTTTATATTTAATTATATGTATTTAAAATAGTATAACGGTTCGACCAGTGATTAAACCGGTTGGACCGGTTGAACCGTGAGCCAGTAGCTTCTCTGGTTCGTTCACTGGTCCGGTTTTTAAAACATTGATAAATACTCTCTCTAGTCCTATTAATTGTCCCATTTTGCAATTTTTGTTAGGTCCCTAATAATTCCCCCATCCCACTCACTATTATTACTATAAATCATATATATAATATATATAAAGTAATACACCCATTTCACTAACTAATTTATTCCATTATTCCTAAAAAAAGTTAAACAATTTCTTAAATCTGCATTGGTCAACTATGAGACTATTAATGGGGACGGATGGCGTGGCTATTATTGTAGTGCCTCGAAGTTTTGCGTCTTAAATTGCTACAATTTTTGAAATTTTATGTTATTGTTTGTTCGAGAAAGTTTTTTTTTATGCGATTTATTTTATTTGCACGTAACTGTATTACGTAGATTAAGTACTTTTTTGTGAAAAGAAAAAATGAGTGCGTTGAATCATGTGGGTCACTGCATAATTTTCTAGCCTATTTCTTCTTATTATTTTCTACCCCCTTACATTATTGGAGAAGACTTATTTTTCTTGGATTTAATAAACTTCATTGAATTATTATCCAAATCAAATCTTTCCTACTCTATCTGTCCCACATAATTTTACCCAGTATTCTATTTTGGGTCATCCCACATAATTTTATCCATTTCACTTTTATCATTTTTAGTAGTGGACCTCATATTCCACTAACTCATTCCTACTCACATTTTATTATAAAACTAATACTTTAACAGTATGACTCACATCCCACCAATTTTTTCAACTCACTTTCCATTAGATTTCTTAAAACCCGTGCCGGGTCAAAGTGTCCCAAATTATGTGGGACGGAGGGAGTATTTATTTATACCCAAATTTTCAAACCCATCTCTTTTCTTGGAGAACATTCAAAAATCTTCTAATTCCTAGGAGATAGAATTATTTTATGGATTTAATTAATATCTTTTGAATATTTTTTTTAATTAGATCCGATTAAGTCCTACTATATCTTAGCAAATCATATCAAATCTAATTCTTTCATTATCCTATTTAAATTTGTATCTAAGTATATTCAAATTTGTTAAAACTTAAACCATTTATATTAATGAGTTCACATTAGAATTGATTTGGGTTGCCTCATTGGAGTCGACCTTTGCATAGCTCAATTTTATCTCTATTTGAATAGTAATGCACTAAATATATCAATTCTAAGACAATCCAAGCACATTAAGCGATAATAACATTCCAAAATTACCACTAATTAATGTCAATACATTTTTCTAGCTTAATATGGTTTCTTGCTTGAATGTGATGTGAGCCAGAACTTCTAACGTCAATACATTTTCTAGCTTAATATGGTTTTAGTTACTCAAAAAGACTTTTCAAGAGCAACTTATCTTAGCTTCTCAATGTGAATTGTATGAATTCCACACTTTGTGGTTGTATCTATTTGGGTTATTGAGTTATCAAAAGATGTAAAGATACTTTGATGAATTCCACACTTGGGTGATTGTATTTATTTGAGATATCAATAATTGTAAACATATGTATTTCTATTTGATAGAATCAATTTATATGTATCTCTTAATTAAAATAGTCTATATCCAAGATTCCAAGAAGAAATCCTAATCGACAACACTTCTTATTTTTTAGCTATTTATATTTTTCTAGTTTATTTCAATGTTATACTTCTTATTTATTTACTATTCATATTTTTCTTCCATAACACTTCTTTCTTTCATGAACTATCCATACTTTTCTTGTTTATTTCTGTCATAACACTAATTTTTTTTCTTTATTATTCATATTTTCTTTATGCATGTTTATATATTACTCATCTTACTTCTATTTTTCTTTACTATTTCATAATTTATTTGCTATCCATACATTTCTTGATCATTTCTATGACATACTAACACTCACTCCATCTTGATGAAGTTCAAGGCAATTCTTTGGTAACTTCAAGATAAGTCCTGGAAAATGCATACCCATGCTCACGGTGCACATCATTACTGTTGCATAATAGTACTACTATATTACATTATTGTTACATAAAACTATATAATTACATGACAAGGAAAAAACCCACCAAAGTCCAAACAAAACATGATATAAAAACTCGTTAATATTATGGAGTATTCAAATTATCACATTATTTCCGTCTTCTTAGGAGGGACGTAAGTGGCGATATCCTGAATGAGAGCAGTGAGATGATGATAAGACGACCCTCCTTCCTCAACTGCCTTCCTCGCCATCTCCTTATAATCCACCGCCCTCCTCCTCATCTCCGCCGCCGCTCCCCCCACCATAACCGCCTGCACCGCCTTCGCCACTGCCTCCCAACTCACCCCATCATTCGCTCCCCTCTGCCACTTCTTATTCCCAACCGGAACCCCAATCCCCAAAACCTCCGTCACCAACTTCTCGTTGAAAAACTGCTCCGCGAATAGCGGCCACGTCACCATCGGTAACCCCGCGCACACGCCCTCCAGAGTCGAGTTCCATCCACAGTGCGTCACAAACGCCCCAACCGCAGGGTGGTCGAGGATTGCAACTTGCGGGGCCCACCCCCTCACAATTAGGCCTCTTCCTTCCATCCTCTCTTCAAACCTCTCCGGCAGCCACTCCTCCTCGTCTCCGTCTCCGCTCCTCACAATCCAGATGAAGCTCTGGCCAGCGGCGTCGAGTCCATTCGCGAGCTCATTCAACTGAGCCGGAGTGAACTTCGCCATGCTACCGAAACACACGTAGACTACAGAATTGGCCTTTTTCGAATCCAGCCAAGCCAAGCATTGGTCACCGTTGATTTCGTTTCCGTTTCCGCCATTGGTGCAGAGAGAAAGAGGGCCTAAGCTCCAGGCCTGCCTCCCCAAAACATGTGTGTAATGGCAGGCGTAGTCGGGCTCGAGCTCATGGAAGCTGTTGATGACGACGCCGTAGCTTCTGGCGTCGGATTCCCTCATCTGCTGAATCCAGCGGCTGAAATCGTCTTTGTTCTCGTGCAAATTGTAATCAGACACCTGCGTCTTGACGAGCTTGACTTGGTGAGGGAGATTAGGGATGAGAAAGGGCTCGGAATCGGAGGCCACGTCGTTGAAAGGCTTGTGGCGGCGCATCTCCTCAGAGACGCAGAGGGAGAAGTAGCTGGTTCCGTGGAAGACGAGGCGAGGGATGCCGAAGCTGAGGGCGGAGTCGGCCGTCCACGGCAGGAACATGTCGGAGACGAGGCAGTCTGGATTGATGCGTTTTACAAGGTCCTCGAAGGGGTGTTGGAGAAGAGAGAGGGCTTTGAAGAACATGGGGAGAAGGGTGGGGTCGGAGGTGACTTGATCGAGGCTGACGATGTGGGGAGGGAGGCCGGAGTCGTGGTGAGGGAATGGGAGGGTGATGAGGTCGATTGGGAAGCCGGAATTTTGAGCGGTCTTGACTGGTTGGGAGAATGCCGGGGTGGAGATGATGGTGGCTTTGAGGCCGCGGGAGGTGAAGAGTTTGGCCATGTCGATTGCTGGGATCATGTGGCCGTGGGCCATCAATGGGAGGAAGAAGAAGTGAAGTTGTTTCATAGTTGTTGATTGATGATATTGGATGGAAGTGAAGTGAGTCCAGACCAGACCAGTGTGTACATATAAATAAGTGAAGGAGTAACACTTGTCGCTGCATGAGAATGTGAAATGGGCTCTTACATGGACAGCAGTACAAGTGCTTCGCCGCGTGTATGCATCATCACCTAAATGAATAGTAATATTCTGATTTACAACTATTGTTCACTAATGTATTCAGTTTGTCCCGTTTTAGAATCTAATTTTCTTATTATCTAATCTATTATACAAGCATGGGCTATAATAATTTAAGCTTTGAATATGAATGCAATTGGATACTACAATGCACTCTTGTTTGGCTTCCCATAGGGGCTAATGAATACCATGCACCTTTTCCTAAGGGACCACTTGTTTCTAAAACCAATTCAGAACTCAAAGACTACTAACTTGCCAGTTTCTGTGCACAACGTCTCGAAACTAAGCGTTAAAAACTACAACCATGACCATGATGTTTCCATTGTTAATCATACAAATAACCTGGATTTGATATAAAGAACCTCAATATCTTTACACTTTCAAGATACGTATGTGGAAAGTGTACATCTTTCAAAAGTAAATACATACACATAGAAGGCATCTTCATGAAAACAAATGTGATCAATTCTTGGATGCAGACTGAAAGATGAAGACTGCAGTGAGAGCTACCACCAATGCTGTGACTGCTAACGCCACTGTTGGCAGAGGATCTGTGAGCCCAAAATTCTGCCAAGAGAGCAAGAAATACATAATTCAGTAATCTATGAAAAAAGAAAAAGCAAAAAAAAGGAAAGAAATGAAACTTAGAAGTATCATGGAACTGTTGGTCTAAAGCTACTCTAGTATCAATTTTTCCCATTTGAAATGTTGATTGATATCTGTACAAAAGATTGTTTACTCACCAACAAGGAGGTAGAAGAAGAAATAGTATGCTACTCCCATTTTGAACCTCATCAAAACAAGGATGCAAATACAAACTCATCGGCTTTCACGATAAGTAGTATTTTCATACTCCTATATTGCATAAATGCTAGTAGATTTTACATCTACAAAAGCCTATGGATAAGGCTTTGTACAAAGGATACTACACATTGCCAGAATTATCATATATGGTCCATGACCACCATCAAAACAAGCTATTCTAGATACCTTTAGCTACAATTGAATTACAAAGCGCCACCCATATCTCTTGCACTAAGATGGTTGATGGTATTGCTACTCAATCAACAATATACGAGTAACTAGAACCCAATACCTAAAGACAATAATGGCTGTAGCCATGATAGTTAATTATCCAAAGCCTAAAGGTATATATGGTTGGAACATCTTTCCAATAAAACACAATAGAATAGATGAGGCTGTGAAATATAGGTCATTATGCAAAGATAGTAAATTATCATCCATGAAGGGATACTAATCTGAAGAAAAGCATAGTAATGTAGTATACCTGTAGAAGCCCCTTGCCAGTAGCAATTTCAACACTAATAGCAGCAGCAAAACCAACCATAGCGAGTCGTCCCAACCACACATCTAAGCCACTGCCTTGTTCATTTGTACTCTGCTCACATCTTACAGACACTGATGTTGCCTTTCTCCGGTAGATTGGTTGTGTCCGAATCGCTGATCAAGACCAACATAAATTACCACATCTTGACTTTCAAAACCAAGAATCTTAGCTATATCAATGTCGAGTGTAGAAAATCCATAATCAAAATCAAGATAAACAAGTAAATTGTAAGTATTCCAAAACCACTGCAACAATTGAATACAGAGAATGAACATCAAACTATAAAACGGAGATTTCTCACAGAGAGGGGAACCAGTGGCGAAGGCGGTGCCGAATTGACGAGAAGAAGAAACTAATTTAGCATGATGAGGCATACGAGTATCTGCAAAGTAGGAGTTAGAATCGTGGCTTCACAAATTGTACTACTCCACATGAGAAAGAGAAACAAAATTGTACCGCGGATTGAGGCATAGCAACAGAGAGAAGAAGAAGATAGCGCCATTGTATCCACCGTAGACCTTTTTCGACTGCTGCAACAATATCCAATACAAATCCGAATCCGACTTGTGTGAGTGGTGAGGAAGCACCCAGGAATCCGACACTTGTCCTGCACATAATAAACTCAATTTATTTCGACTCACTTCCGACTATTTAATTACACTTACTAATATTAATTTCAGTGTTTTTAAACTAGCACATTTTTTTGTTAACGAAGATAAAAGGAATGTACATAGCAATAAAAAATAAATTACTTGCAAAATAAATCTCCAAATATAAAGTGGAGTACTGTATTATTTTTATCAAATCTCTTACTTTGGGCAATTATACTTTTCAGAGATTGATCGTACTATATATATAACAAACTGAGGTTGTACCATTGAACACTCATTTGATAATACCCTCTAAATGCAAATCACCCAAAAATAAAAGGACGTAACATTAGTCACATACTTAATGGAATTATTAGATAATCGACAAATTCACCATACATTTGATGAATATAACTTGATCCATACATGAAAAAAGGAAAAAGTTTATTCGTGATACATTAAAATTGCAATAATAGGCTGGTCATGGAATTCATTCTCATAGCCCAATCAGACATGGGCCTTCTCAGTCCAAAAATTGGCGAGAAAAGCTTGGGCCAAGGAGTGGCCCAACTGAATCTGGGACTCAGTAGTAAGATGCAGATTATCCTCTTTCAGCTCCAATCCCTTTGCATCAACACATATAACATTGGGGAGATCCATTCCCAGTTGTATTGCCCTGATTTCATCCACGTATTTCTTTTCAATTCCAGATGCAATTGCCACCTGCAATTAATTTCAAAATATAGTGAGAGAGAAGAAATTATAGAAGATCTCAAATGCGGAAGGTACAAACCTGAACAACGGGAAGATTAGGCAAATTCAGATCTGCACGAACGTTGTTGATAAGCTCCTCCATTTTATGCTTGTAGGCGTCGACTTCTTCCTGCGACGTCGTATCGCTCTCCCCCTGGTACCACAGCAACGCCGCGATCTCGCTTCCGTCTCCGCCGCTGACGGCCGCTTTCGCCCGCTTCACCATGTCCTCGTAGAGGTGCTCCCCACGCGCCCATTCCCTGATCGCGGTGCCGCCGACGGCGCAGGGTACCAGCCCGATCGTCCCCACGCGCTCCTTCACCGCGTTGGCGAAGGGCATCCCGGGCCCCACGCCGCACGCCTTCTTTGTGTCGATGTCGTGATGGAGTGACTCTTGCGCCACCTCCCAGCAGAGGTTGGCGGCCAGCCGGTATATTTTTTGGGCGTCGGAGGCGCACTCGGGTGGGACGACGCCGTCCCAACGTTTTTGCGCCACACCTCCGCGGCCGGCCATGTTGCTCTGCCCCGATAAGATAAACAACGTTTTGGTTGAATTCACAACTTCCATTTCTCTCTAAGAGATGGATTTTGAGGGATTTGGTTTTACTCTTGAGGTTGGTTTTCGGTGAGATATGTTTTTTTGGTGTTAAGGTGGAATGTCTATTCACCCAATGGCAGAAATAAATATACTAGTCCGTCCTGGACTCCTTGTGCGCTTTTTTTTTTTTCCACAAGTTATATACTCCCTCCATTTGCGAACAAGAGTCTCATTTCTTTTCGACACGAATTTTATGAAATGTTAAAAAAAGTTAGTGGAATAGGGGTCTCATTAGTTTAAAAAGATGTGAGTAGAATGAGTTAATGGAATTGAGGGTCTCTTTACCATTTATAATAATTATGAACCGGAACTCCAATTCACAAACGAACCAAATTGAAAAAATGGGACTCCTATTCGCTTACAGAGGGAGTAGTCTTTTAATCCAAGGTTGTGGTCGAGTGGATGTCCTTAATCAAATAGTTAGGAATCGATCTCTACTTTTAAATATTGAACAGTTTTAAATACTTGGGTTAGTTGTCTCACTCATTAAGGTGCCTACAAATTTAGAGCAATGAATAGTTACGGGATCCGCCGGTGGATAATCTTGATAATTAAAAAAAACAAATAGAAATATTTTCTTTGTTTTCATCCTCATTGACTATTAACAACTACTTTAGTTACTCTTCTTTTTCTCTTTCTTATTTTATCAATTGAGCAGTAGTTACCTTGTCATCACAAATATCTATATTTTTATGGGATGAAAGAAATAGTTAAATAAAAAGGAATAAAATAGGAAAGAAAAAAGTAGGAGAAAAAATAAAATAAGGAAGAGAAAAAATAGAAAGAAAAAAGTAGAAGAAATAATAAAATAAAAGATATAAATTATTGTGTTTTTCCAATAAAGAAAATGCATCAAGTTACTTGATATGCCTCACTTATCGTGGGATTGATGAAGTATGTAAGATTTTCGTAAAACTGGTTTAGTGTCTCTAGTACTAGTTCATTCACTGGCGGAGTTGGGGGGACAAGGTGGGGGACTGCCCCTCGGTCGTCCGGTGAGCCTAAATATCACTTAGAGTCGAACTAGAAATAACAAAATTGCTCCCTCCGTGAATAGAAAAATAGGGGTTTTCAAATAAATGTTATTGAACAGTAGTATCAAAGTTAGTAGCTTAGTGGTTGTATTGTTGGTCTTTTAACTAACTAGTGTAACACCCGTGCTATGCACGGATCTTTAATTTATTATTATATTCATACAAATTTAAAAAATTTAGTAAACACATTTTTCTAATATTTCTTTTATTGTATGTATTAATTCCAAAACAAAATTAAAAAAAATATAATAGTAAGTTATACATAATGATTAATTTAAACGTAAAAAAAAAAGATTTCTTTCAACTAATTTATGAACAAATAAATATAAAAAAAAGAATATTGTGTTTTTAAACAGCAAAACGTGTTATGCACGATAACTAGTTTGTGTAAATGATATTATATTAAATTATTATGCATCAAAAATAGAAAATTTAAAAAAAAATTATAAAATATTTATTTATATATATTATAATAATATTTCTCTTTATATTACATAATAAACTAAAGATCGTACAAGTTCCAAAAAACATCATGAAATCTGTAGAAATTCGTAGTCAAACACTTATTTACACATACTGAAATGTTTGTTGATATATTATAATAATGTTTCTGTATGCATTACAAAATAAATTAAACATCTCATAAAAGTTCCAAAATTATCATAAAATCAATAGAAATTATAGTAATATTACATAAAATAAGAAAAATCAAACACTCAAGAATTGGCATATAAATATTAGTATATGTAAAAATTGTATGTAATCATAAATAATAAATACAATATAAATATTTCTAGATAAATATTAATTCATTTAAATTCAAAATACTCTATTAAATGTAGTTTATAGTAAATCTATTATAATTAAATATATATAAGCATAGTGTGTTTATAAATAGAACAAATTTTCTAAAATTATTAACCTTTATCACATAATTATCATGCCACTATATATTTATTCAAATACAATTTTTATAATAAGATTTCTTATTTTATTTTTTGTTATACTTAATAACATAAATATTGTCAACAAATATTCTTTTCTTTTTAAATTATGCAATATAGGTTATATAGGTAAAAAAATTATAATTCATCAAATCAAGAAAAGCAACAAAATATTGTTTATAATACTGATTATAAATTTTGTTATACTAATAAATAAAAAATTTGTGTGAAAAAATTTACTACTAAAGTTCATATACTATTGAACAAATATTTCATATCTAATTGTGACTTAGATCATGAGTAAAAAACAAACTCTAACTTACTACAATAAAAAAATATACATAATTAGTATAGAATAAAATGAATAATTAGACGTATAATCAATACATTTTTACGAAAAGTCCACCACAAAATAATAAACTTATAGAAAATGGGCAGATATTGTACACATATATATAATTTATACCATAAATTATAAATCTACTAAAACATACATTGATTAAATCAATACAATTATACTATACAACAAAAATAAACCAAATAATCAACCCTCCGTTCTCGACTCAAATAAACCTTAAAGAAGAATCAGAGTCATCATAACTGCCAGAAAAATTCGCCGCCGATGCCACCAACAACACTCATCTTCTCATCCGATTTCTACGTATCATCATTATACATAATCAATTTCAAAAGAAATAGATTCATTATACATAATCAATTTCAAAAGAATTCTCTATTACTGACATAGAATGCGCATGCTCTCAACTTGAGAGTACCTTAGTTTCGAAACACAAAAACGATATGATTCCATCAGCTAGCCTAATACATGTATTTATAGCTATGATATATATTTTATGATTAATGGAGAACCGTTTCAAACTAAATTGTATTTGACCATGAAATTTCTAAATTGAATAATAATATTAAAATAGTAATATTTTTTTAAATGGGTTAACCATTTCACATTGAATTCTAATTTGGGGCTTGAGTCTCCAAATTTGAATGAGACGCTTTTTTTTTAAGCTATGGAGTAAAAAAATTGTAACTGCCTCATTTAATCAAAATTTAATTTAAAAAGTGTCTAATTTATAGTTATGTCTAATAGTTTGTAATTAATACATAATTGGAAGTTACAAATCAAAATCATAATTTATTTATAGACTCAAAAATTATAAATATTCAAAAAATTGTCCAAAATTCTTTAATATTCAAAACAAGGCTAAAACTCGTCTTTTATATATGTATGTATAGATAGATAAGTCTATAGATCGAGTCATCAAAACTCATTGCGAACATTTTTCTTCTCTTAACCTTCTTTCTTTATTTTATCAATTCATATCATGTTCTTATTACCAAATCAAACCATTAAAATATTATATATATTTATAGTATTTTTATTAGTTTACATATACTAGTATTTCATTTAAATTGAATAAGTTTTTTTTTTAAATAATAGTAATACATTTTATTTATTATTGCATCTTATTATATCAAAATAAACATTTGAAATATATATGGAGTCAAAATGTTTACTAAGTACTACCCATCCGTCTCATGCTACTCGCACTTTTCATTTTGACAGCGTAAATTTGAACATTAGTAAGTAATAAGACAACATTTAATAAGTGACACACTAACTAACTCTAATATCTTAATTAAATAGCATGATTTTTTATTTAAAATAGAAATAGTGCAAATAGTAGTTTGAGACAACCCAAAAATGAAATGTGCGAATAGCATGGACAAAGGGAGTACTATTTAACCTATAGTTACTTTTGTATTTTAATATTTTAACTAATACTATAGTATTAAATTTTATTATTATAATTATATTAATTTTTTAATATTTAATTATGTTAGACTTTGTATACTAGAAATCACCTTTCAAGTAATTGAATACTATAAAAACTCCTATTTTATTTTCTAAGGAATAAAAAATATTAGTTTTGTCATAATGTTGTTATGTTTTATATTTAATAGATGTTTATTGCATATTTAAATGTATAAGCAACTTAACAAAGTCTAAGTCTTTGTTTTAGTAGACAGGTTGTGGGCAACGTCTACTTTAAGTTAACACGGTCAGTTCTGAACAAAGAAAAAGAAGAATTTCACAACCCAGATAGGCCTAGACTACCTATCGTGAAAAGTTGCAATGCCAGCCCGCATATTTCTAAGTCTTACTAAAATAAGATGACATTGGTGTGGTAAAGCACTGAACGGATCTAACATCGAGACGAGTCTTTATGCTATCTACTGAAAGACGAGGTCTTGATAAATGTTTACTTCTTAATCAATGTACGTTAGCATTGAGCATACGGTATTGATTATGCACTACTTTGCTTATCAAATGGTGCGGGTTTTTCGCAACCCAATAATCCCGATATATTGGGTATTGGTGATTTATATCTAGCGGTGCTAGGATTGCTATTATGTTAAATCGTGCGCGAGGTGAGTCTCGTTTGATAATGTTCTCAAGAAGAGCGCGAAACATGTTTTATTATTCAGAACGTAGCTAGTTGGAGTTTATTACCCTATGAATAATAAATGAGTGTTTCATGCTGAGTCCACTCTTGGAATTAACAAGATGTTAATTGATTAAGTCTATAGCAGACATTAATTAATTAATGGATATTTATATCTTAAGCGCGAGAAATGAACAACATCACGGAAACCCGGATTACTTGTAATTTAGGATTTGGATGGACAATGCAATATTATTTCCGTAGTGGCTGCTAATAATATTCTAATATAAGCTTGTAATAAATTGTGGGTTCAATTTAATTAGTAGAAATTTAATTGGGGGAGGTCATATCCAAAACCTTCTATAGATCCCTGTCTAGGCCCAATATGAACTTAATATAAATAAAAGAATAAATGTGACAGAAATATACTTTATTTTTACTCAAAATTTTCGTCCCCCTCTATATACAGAAGAGGATGATTTCTTCAGCTCTCATCCGTGAGCTTCTTCTGTCATCTTTATTTAAGTTTTAGTATCTTTGTGAGATCAACCCACACTGATATGAAAATACAGTTTGGGAACCAGTCAGAAGATTTGTAGTCTAGTACTCAAGATCTTCACTTAGAGAAGTAGCGAGTTATCGTCGATTCTTTGGAGAATCATCAAGGTATTATTCTAACTCTGTAGAAAAGCATGTTTTAGGTTTTGATTATACTTAAAGCATGAAGTTATGAGCATGATACATGTGATAATTATGCGAATAGATTTTGTCTAAATAATTCGCTAAATAGATCGGAATTATTATCTGATTTATTTGATACGCGCTTTCTGCTGCCAACCCCTTCAAATTCTAACCCTCTATATTGCAGTTCTTGATCTACCACTGAATTAATTAATTATTTGATTGTTTAGTTCCTTCAAAAATACAACGGTATTCCTTTTCATCACTTTCATATTATTTGGCAGGGTGGACACCACTGACGCACTTATGTGCAGGTTGGTAAGCTCAACCCTATTCACTAGAGAGATTGCTCATCGTTCGTTGATTTCATGTCTATCTTATCTCTTAGATAGTGTGTTCTACGGTTATTCATGGTTCTTTGACATCCACTTAGGTGCCTTGGATGAAGTCTTAAACCCTAACCTATAAAAATAGTAAAATGAGATGATTATTAACGAAAGAAGAGAGTAATTTATTTTATCTAAGATTATCGGTGGAGGGAGAGAGTAATTTATTTTATCTAATCCAGCAGGTTAATAGTAGTGCTCCATTCGTCCCAGAAAGTTTGTCACTTTTTTTCATTTCCTTCCGTCCCACAAAATTTGTCATATTTCATTTTTTACCATTTTTAGTAGTGGATTCCATATTTCATTAACTCATTCTAACTCACATTTTATTATAAAACTAATATACAAAAATAGCACCAACATCCCACTAACTTTTTCAACTCACTTTCCATTACATTATTTAAAACTCGTGATCGGTCAAAATATGATACTACTCCCTTCGTCCCACTGAAGATGACTCACTTTTCTTTTTAGTTTGTTCCATCCAAGATGACTTATTACTAAAAGTAGAAATCCCTTTATTTTTATTTTATTTCATTTCTCTTAAACATAAAATATCGCACTACCCAAGAAAGCGGTGGACTAGTTTTGTGGCTGTGGCTTGTCTACTACTATTAGGTTGAATAAGTTTTTTTTTATTTTACTGTAGATAAATTTTTATGATTATAGACAAAATATTGTGGCTTGACCAAACTATTGTGGACACGGGAGTACTAAAATTTATGGACCGAGGAAGTACAATTTTGTTCTTTGTATACTCTTTAGTCTTTACGCATGTGCTTTGGAGTGTCACTGCTCTTTCAAGGTAGTAGTACTATGTTAATTACTCCATCCGTCCCGGCTAAGATGACATATTAATTAGTCGGCACGGGGCTTTAGGAGTTATTGGTTAAAGTGTTTAATTGGAGAGAGAGAAGGTGGATGTAAGTATTAAAGTAGAAAAATAAAGAAAGATGGATATTTTAATAGGAGTGAGAAAAAGTGGTTGAGCGTATTAATTGGAGAGAGAAAGTTATCAAAAAAGGAAATGTGTCATCTTAGTTGGGACAAACTAAAAAAGGAAAACGTGTCATCTTAAACGGGACGGAGGGAGTAGTTATTCCTATAGACACGTGCTTCACTTGAGCATCTTTTAGGTTGGAAATATCACTACTGGATTTATCCACGTGCTTTTGTACCCTGAATTTATAGAGCCTACATGGGTGATTTAAATGATACTAATCTCTTAGTTTTTTTTTTCTTTTCACTTTTCCTTCGTTTATTAATAGAGGTATTTTTTTTTGGCACATAGATTACAAATAATATATTTAATAGATAGTGAATAAAATAAGAGAATATTAATTAGTTTATGTTAAAAATAA
Organism: Salvia hispanica; assembly: GCF_029641045.1. Classification (NCBI taxonomy): domain Eukaryota; kingdom Viridiplantae; phylum Streptophyta; class Magnoliopsida; order Lamiales; family Lamiaceae; genus Salvia; species Salvia hispanica. Next base: position 11,576,338 of record NC_142692.1, read on the forward strand.
AAATGACTCAATTATCTTGAAATTTTTGAAAATAAATTAATAAAAGAAATTCAACCAACAAGGAATAGATAATGATTAGATATTAATTCAATTTTGGGCTACATTTAATTGAATCGTTATAGTGTCCAGTTTTCCACATTAGAGGCGAAACAGTCATGCCACAGCCATAAAAAAATATCCGCCTAGTCAGTATAGCCACAAACAATTTATCCGCCTAGTCAGCACAAAATAAATTTGTCCGCCACAGCCATATTAAAATAACATTCTTTTTTTCAACATTCCATTTAAAGTGACTCATTTACTATACTTTTTTTTTATTTTCTCTTCACTCCTCTACTTTATAATCTCTCATATTTTATTTTTTCTCTACTTGATTTTCTAAATATCATTTTTTCTAAATCTCGTGCTCAAAATTACAGCAGGACGGACAAAGCATATTATACAAAAACTTAGTATTTAGTATATTTTGCAATTAGTAGTTTAATCTAATTTAAAACCATTTATGTAAGTGTAAGACCATTTTTTGAATTTTTACGTGTATTGTTTAGTTCTCATTTTGATATTTTTTTCTTCTTTTCTTAGATGAATTTTTAGGGTAAATTGCCTCTAAAATCGTCAACTTTTATAATAGTTTGGAATTTTCCGTGAACTTTAAAAGTTGCGTGAAAAATCATGAACTGCCGATTTCCTGAGTCGGGTATTCCGGCTAAGCAATGTGATGATGTGTGCATTTATGCTGATATGGAAGATGATTTGGATGCTGAGTGTGTTTATTCTCATTCTTCTTCCACTTCATTTACCCTAATCTTAATTATAAAAAAAAATAAAAAATAAAAATAAAAGAGAAAAGAAGTAGATCTTCTCCTTCCTCACTCTAGCGCCGCCTCCACCACCTCCAGCGCCACCTCCTGCCGCCGTTGTGGGAGCGGCGGCGCTCCGTCGCCCTCCGTCCCTTCCTCTCGCTGGCTTCGCCCCCATCATCACCATCCACCACGACCGATCTTCCCTCTCCTCCAGAAACCACCGCCGACCACCCCTCCCCTACCTCTCACTCCAAATATTCAAAGGCAAGATCCTCAAGTCAAAAGAGGATGTGAAATCGTGGCTGTTCGGATGATGATGTTCTCCCCAGCGACGTCGAAGGAGTTTTAGGTGATGTTCTACCCAGCGCCACCGCCTGCCGCCGCCCCGACGCACCACCTGCTCCGACGCACCACCAGCTGCTATACTCAGCGAATTTTTTTTTTTTCAACTCGTTTTGTGTTTCCGGCTGCCTAGTCACGCTCCCGGCTGCCACATAGGATAAGTTTATGCCGGAAAATTTCAGGGTCGGGTCATTCGGGAAATTTGCACAACCCGGCAAAGTTCATGATTTTTCACGCAACTTTTAAAGTTCACGGGAAATTCCAAACTATTGTGAAAGTTGACAATTTTAGAGGCAGTTTACCCTAATTTTTAAAGTATTTTTTCATCATTTATTTCTCCAATTTCATCCCCTGCTAGTAGATATGTCTGTGCAATCTAATATTTGGACTAGCCTGAATAGCTCATTAAATTTAAAAAGTTAGAGTTGAAATTTTTTAATTCAATAAAACCACAACCTAATTAGCCTCCACTGAATTAACATGACTCCTAAGTAGGAATGACTCAAAATCTGATAGGCTACCTTAAAATAGCATGCAAAATGTAGATTTTATGATTGAAACTTTTAACCCGATAAAATATGACAAAACTTGCATTTCATTTGTTATTTCATAATTCGGCTCGAATAAGATATTTTATGTGGAAAACTGTGAAATGTTTATGATATTTTGGATCAATTTTAAAGTTCGTCGCAAATAGGATAGAAGGCCATATATGTAGAATGCCTTGTTGTTTTAGTTACACCAAGTAGGCTAAAATAGCACGTACATATGCTAAGCGGATATAATGATTAATATATCATAAAAATTAACAAGTGAAATGAAAAATTTGTGATTTTAATAGATACGAATGTCAAAAGATTATGATCTCATAATGATAACGACATCTAAATATAGATACACAGTTGTGTATATAAAAATCTATTTAATAAAATGTCGATGTCAAATCTTGATTTATATTTTACTCCACATACCAATTATTCCCTCCGTCCCGGAAATTCATCTCAGTTTTTCATTTCAGTCTGTCCCACATAATTTTTCCCACTTCACTTTTATCATTTTTTATAGTGGACCTCATATTTCACTTACTCATTTCTACTCATATTTTATTATAAAACTAATATATAAAGGTAGGATCCACATTCCACTAACTTTTTTAACCCACTTTTTATTACAATTCTTAAAACCCGTGTCCGGTCAAAGTGACCCGAATTATCCGGGACGGAGGGAGTAATTTTGAATAACAATAAAATTTTATGTCAATTATTTGATTTCATGAAATAAAATATTTGGAATTGAATTAGAATATTTGATCTTCAAATTCAATTTCATAAATTGCCATTACAATATTAGTACTAATTTCAAATTTATGTAATTCTATGGAAGACATTCTTGAGCCAAATAAATCTCTAAATAGAACACAGATATCAGGAATAGTGGTTTCAATTTGGCCGGAGACTCATCAGAATTCAGTTGCAATCTTTATTCTACATAAATCAACATAAAAAGGATATTGTACACATCATGTATTGTTACAAAATCACACCCAAACCAAATAGCATTATCATTGATTAACATCATATTACATTATGAAGACATGGCAGGAAAGGAATATAGAATTGAAAAGAGCAAGAGCCAGAATTGGCGTGGTGACATTTATTGGGTCAGAAAATGTGTGATATAAGAGTCTGCCATCATATGACCCAGCTGAATATGTGCCTCAGTAGTGATATGAAGATTGTCTTCTTGGAGAGGCAGTCCCAAAGCGTCCACGCAAACCACATTCTCCACACTAATTCCTTTTTGTGCCTCTCTAACCTTGTCTAGGTACTCCCTACCAGATGCAAGGGCAACCTGCAACACAGTTTATACACATAACATAATTGTAATCCAAAATTAGACAAAGAATGCATGAGAGCTACTAAAAGATATCAAGTGAGAATGCACTGACAAGGATGACAGGAAGAGAAGGCAAATCGAGATCTTGACGGAGGTTGAGAATAAGCTTCTCAACGTTGTCTCCATACAAATCAGCATCCTCCTTCAAGAAGGTGTCCTTCTCCCCTTGATACCACAGCACCGCCGCGATCTCCCCGCTGCGCTCCACTGCTGCCTTCGCCCGCTTCACCATTCTCTCGTAGAGCTCCCCCCCTCGTGCCCAATCCTTCATCTGCGTCCCTGCCGCCGCACACGGCACCAGTCCTATGGCTCCCACGCGCTCCTTCACCGCGTTGGCGAAGGCCAGCCCGGGCCCTACGCCGCACACTCTGTTGGCGTCGAGCCCCTGGTGGAGGGGCTCGTGCGCTGCCTCCCACTCATGGTCGGCGTTCAGCCGGAAGATCTTCTCGCCGTCAGCGGCGGACTCAGGCGGGACGACGCCATCCCATTGATGCTTGTGGACGCCGCCTCGGCCGGACATGTTGCTCTGCCCTGCTAAGATGAAGACTTGTTTGGTTGGCTCCATGTTGTAAGCTTCCAGTTTTTGTTTGCTCAATCTAATTTACTTTTTTGTTTGTGTTAAGGCATTATATATAGTAGAGCAATCATTTACTCCATCAAACCATACAGCAATGGCCTCAGTTGACTTTGTAGCAGGTCGATTCTCGTTTTAGTTGACTTTGCTGCATAGATGACTTCTACCAATTTTATATGATATGGAGTAACATACAGTGCCCCCAGCTTGCAGGTCAACTCCCTTTGATGAGATCATTTCTATTATTCATTTAAAACTCCATTATACATATCTAATACGTAATTGTTATTGATTGTTTAATGCAAGTTGATGCCAAAGATACAAATTACAGTTTATTCTAATGCAAGCAAAGAAGATGGATGTACAATGGCCGGAGCTGATCATTATAATTTCCACTAAAATCGAATTAGCACCACAGCAATAGTATACACAAGATTGCATATATCAATGTTACAATCAAATCCTTCACAACCAAACTAACATACTAATGATTACTTGTTCAAAAATTTCAGTTGTAGACTAGTGGGAAGAGAACTATTAAGCTCAGAACGGCTGATATCACCATGAAACCAATAACTGTAATGAAAACAAGAAATAAACGAGCACGCGGTTAAAGACTTCCATAAACTTCTTACTATACTGGCTGACAGCCTCCGTTCACTGATGTTCTCTAAATTTGATTCAACTGTCACAAATTAGAATGCCAAGCAACCAAGCAAAAGGCACCTGCAAGTAGCACTGTCACTTTAGAACTCAACAAATTAAGTACACATGTCACATGACTGAGCACAACTGGACAAAACCTTCTAGATTTGACACTATGATTCAATACACGAGGCCACCACATGTTTCAATGTTCTCTATAACAATATCAATGAATGGCAAGCCGAGTATTTTATCATGATTATACAATTAAGTAATTGTCAGAAGTTAGGAAGTTACAACATATCCATCTTATCAATGCAAATGTAAAAGTATACAATTAGGCCATGTTTGGTAGGGGTGATAACTCATCTAGGGATGGAAATCAATGAACAAAGAGTTATCACCCCTACCAAACATGCTAGAAGAGATATTTGAATTTCGTGTCACTTCATTGGACAATAACTCTTACCTTTCAGGCTTAAGATTTAACTCAAGCATATGTCAATCCTCTAATGAATCACAAATTATTCTATGAACATGTTCAGGAGAAGAAATGTCTACTTGTAAAGATGTATAAGCATCAACATGTAATTAAATATTCAACAAATAGATCTGGTACAAATGCATGCAATAGAACTTGTCAGGAAATTATTAGGAGGGATGCTAATTTCATGTGTCAAGTTTGGACCAAAAACAGTAGTATCATCAAAATTTTCCTTCAGCAGAGGTAATGAGTACAAGTGAGCGAGAGTCCACTTATGTTATTTTAGTAGTCTACTCCAGCAGTTGATCAGTAAAGTTAATTAAGCATATGCACAATACTTTTAAGGTAACATGCACCTACCTTATCATTAGACATATTTCCAGGCAGCAGATGGCAAGCACTTCATCAGAAAGTAAAAGGGGAAAAATGACATCAATAAATGAATTTCACAAAATAGACCTGAGGTAAATGGATCATGCAGCTAGCCATAGTATACTCAGAAGAATACATGTATGACGAAACAAATGGACATTTATACATAGGGAGAAGAAATTACAATGAGTTTACTCGGTTGTCTTCTCCTTCTTCATAGGCAAAGGAATCTTTTGAAGTACCAAACTATAGATCTTCTCATACTGTATCCGAGCAATTTTATATGCAACACTCAACTTATCATCAATTGGACTTTGGTACTTGTCATACAGCACAGGAAGTGATAAACTAACAAGAATGCCTGTTGCAATATAATTCCAAAGAGAAAATGATTACAATAGCAGAACAGAGAGTGCAAATATACTACATACCGCATAGTTCATACTTACAAATGTAAATCAAAGTGAGAAAGTTGAAGAAACTTCCAATGTAGGAAATTACCCACAATAGTGTAGCAACCTAATAAGCATGGCAAATAGACCACAGAGTCTCCACAATCAGTGATTGGCACAACGAGAATTAAAAAGGCAAACATAAGTAAGGAGCATGACTAAGTTTTAAACCTTCAAAAAGACTCTCCAGTTTCCACCAACTGCAATGTCATGTGCAATTGACAACGCATAATTTACCCAGGCTCGCATCTTATCAGCAGCCTTGACAGAAGTCTCTTCTGCAATTTCAAGATTAGGGAGAGGCGGCAGTGGTCTAAAGTCATAGACAGAATTTCATTAATTCAATTTCCGCAAATTTTCAAATGAATTAAATCATACTATCATGTAAAGTAAAACCCATCAAACATATGATACCCTGAAATCCCTTATTAAAAATGAGGAACACCAAATTGGAAACTCTACTCATGCACTAATTTCCATATCAAGACCGACAATACCATTGCCAAAGAGCCAAATGCATTACCCATTAATAGCACTTCCTATTGTATTCCTTATCTGAAAAGACATAGATCAAACATACCAATATCGGATCAAATTATTTGTCTAGTTCACTTGAAAGCAGCTACTCCAAATAGACTACAGCACTCAAATTGAGCACACATACATATGCATCTGCTCATCTGCCTATTAAGAATCGACGCAGATTTTCTACCTATTAAGAATCGACGCAGATTTAGCCCAGCAGAATAGTATCACGATGAGCAGCAATAAAACATTCGACATGAATGACAATAAATTGTATCCAGCCCTCTCGAATAGGAACCAAAGCGCAGTTGAGACCACGAGAAAAGCGGCGCTGTGAGTCCATTTTCTCCACAGTATCACATCAGTAACTGCATCAAGAATATATGAAAATAAATTCCACAAGATAGATAGATCCAAATCAACATCGTACCCAAAACAGTCCATAATCCACCCACACAGTAACATAATGACATATTACGTTTAACTTGTGCATGTTTGATTACGATCTGGAACATAAGCGAGTATGATGGTACCTGCACCACCGCCTAAAGCGCGATGAACAGAAGATCGATGAGATTGTTCCATTGAGAATTAGGGTTTTTGGAATGAAAATAGGAAGTTGAGAGATTCAGGAAATCGAGGGAGGGAGAATTTGAAGAAAGGATGACTGACTGCCTATTTCCCAATTTTACTGTGCAGTCCAAAGTCCAAACCAGATGCGGGTTATCCTATTAAACTCATCATGAATAACGAAATTCAAATATTAGTAGTAAATTCTAAAAATTTTAAAATTACTACAAATTTTAAAAATTATAAATTCTAAAAATTTCACTTCCTAAAATAGAACACTAATTCTTCATTAAGTGTTCACTATGGACAAATTATGGTCTTCATCTTCCTGATATTATAAGAGCACTCCCAATGGGGGTGGCGAAAATCCGGCGATAAATCGCCGAACATCGCCGGATTATCGCCGGCCGTTGTGGTGAAAACGGCGATAATTCGGCGATAATGTTACCGTTTTTTCGCCAACCGGCGTTTTATCGTCGGATTGTCGCCGAGCGATCGCCGGCCATTGTGGGCGACGCTCGGCGATAATCCGGCGATATTTAAATTTTTTTTATTTTTTTTTCGGCCCAACGGCTATTTTTACATCCCACCCCTATAAATATTTCCTCCACTTCCTCCATTCATCACCCACAATCTTCATTCTCTCCATTTTCAATCTCTTCTCCCAATCTTCAATCTTCATCAAATTATGAGCTTTTGGAAGAAAAATTCCCGCTCGGGTAAGGGTAAGGGTAAGGGGAAAGAGTCGAGTTCACAAATTCCCAACATGGATGAAGCAAACGAGCAGTGGATGCACTCGTTGTTGGCGATGGGTTCTCCTCCCGGCCAACTTCGATACGCGGGTCCGTCTCCTTTGCAGACTCCTCCGGCGCGGAGACTTTCTCCGTACTTCAACTATGCCGGCAGAATGCCCTCTCCAGCCGACGATGTGTATCGGCCCCAGTTCGACACCCCCGGATCAACCCCAGGCGACCAAGAATCTCAGGCCGCGACACTGAGCGCGGAGGACTTCGAGGTGGAAGAAACGCCCACCGAGCCGCCTGCGACTGATACGGGTTCCGATGAGAGGCCGAAGCGGGTAAGGACTACTTACACTCTGCAAGAGTCCGAGCTGATAGCCACCTGCTGGGCGGACACGTCACAGAACGCGGAGCGCAGCAACTACCAGACTGAGATTATATTCTGGGAGCGGGTTGCCGCGAAGTACAGGAGCCACAAGACTGCCTCAATGAAGGACCATGGCAGCGAGGCGATCCGTCGGCATTGGGAGCGCCTCATGAGGGACTGCGGCCACTTCAACGGTATTTATTCTAACTTGTTGGCGGACATGCCCAGTGGCCAGAACGAGCATATGGTTCGAGATGAGGCCATGCAGAGGCATTGTGGCAAGTACTTGTCGAAGGGGTTCAAGTATTGGAACATCTACGATAAGCTGAAGGATCTCCCCAAATTCCGGACGGGAATGCACGCCGCGCTGCACGGGAAATCGGTGCGCTCGCGACTTAGCGTTTCGGAGAGCGAGGGGAGCGCGACCCACATCGACTTGAGTGGGGATGGTCCGCACGAGCGCCCGGAGGGAGCGAAGAAGGCGAAGGGGAGGCGGAAGGGGAAGGGCACAACGTCGGAAGTCGGTTCGGAACCCCACATCGACTTAGAAAAAGCCACTTATTCGAGCAATGTCGCCAATCTAACGCAGATGTACACGCTGTACTTCACCGGCAGCGGGACCCCTGAAGAAAAGGCGACCCTCTGGAAATGCATCCAAGGCCTGCAGCTTAGGATGGGCCTCGAGCCCGACGCCCCTCCGGCCCCTCCGTCTTAGTTTTTTTTTTTTTAAATCTTTGTTTATTTGCGGTTTTTATTTGTAGTTTTTTTTTTCACGTTGTATTATATTTTCCAATGATTAATACAACGATGAATTGTTCATTATTAGTCTATTTATTAAATACATTTGTAGGGAAAATTAAATAATATAAAAAATAATGATGTAAAAATGAAATGTTGAGTTAGGGAGAAATAAGGGAGAAATAAGGGAGAAACCAATGTAGAAGTTGGCTAAAAACTGGGGATAAAATGTGATGCTGATGTGGCACTGATGTGGCAGGAGTTAGGGAGAAATAAGGGAGAAATAAGGGAGTGCCATTGGGAGTGCTCTAATCAATTAATCATCAATGTTCACTACCGACAAATTGAATGATTGTTGTTGGATCCTGTCATCGGGTCATCGGACCAGGCAAAATAGTATTACCCGACGCTCGCTAGTTGTTACTTCTGACAAATTCATTCATCTCAACCTGTATCGTAGTTGATGAAATCATCCATTCGAAAGGAATATGTTTTGAGGAATAATTTTGAAAGTGGAGACTGGAGAAGATATATTAGTGTATTTATTTTTTTAATTCAGCCTCCAATCGACCAACATTAGGGATCGTGGAGTGTCTGCGCCGCGACAGACTCCCCTTCCCTCCCACGTAAAATTAGTAAAATTGAAATTATTTTTTGCACAGTTGAAATTTATAAAACTACAACTACAATTCATTAATAGAGTCCAAATTCTCATCATGTGCTTTTGCAATTGCTTGTCCATCTAGCTGAGACATGTCTTTGTTGTAGGCTTTAAGAGCACTCCCAATGGTTTGGGGATAAACTCCCTTATTTCTCCCTAACTCCTGCCACATCAGCACCACATCAGCACCAAAATTTATCCCCAGTTTTTAGCCAACTTTTAGTCAACCTCTGCAATGGTTTCTCCCTTATTTCTCCCTTATTTCTCCCTAACTCAACATTTCATTTTTACATCATCACTAATTTAAGTGTTTTATTTTTATATATAATAAAGCTAGCTTATTTAATTTATAAGATAAAACAAATAATAGTAATAAAGTTCGTTGTATTAAACACGGGTACACATTACAACGAAGAAAATTAAAAAAAAAAAAAAAAGTACACAAATGGAAAAAAAAAATCAAAAAAAAAATTCAAAGAAAAAAAAATTCAAGGGCGGTGGGCGCGGTTTCTATTTGCCCACAATTCTTCGATGATATCGTGTTGTAGTGCTTGATGGGCCTCCTTCTGGTGTATGTCCATGAACGCCTGGAACCGTTCATGTTCGTTGTGCGGTACACCCTGGCGGGCGGACTCGGTTGAGACACCGTGACTCGATGATGCAACACTTGGGTCGTTGGTGACGTCGAGGACGCCTTCGTGTTCATCATCGATGATCATGTTATGCATGATGATGCACGCATACATGATATCGGCAATATCCCCCTGGTAGAAAAAGCGCGTCGGGCCCTTTACCAGTGCAAATCGCGATTGGAGCACCCCAAATGCCCTCTCCACATCCTTGCGCGCAGACTCTTGCGCTCGGGCAAAATACCTTCTTCTATCTCCGAGTGGGCATCTGATCGTCTTCAGAAACACGAGCCATTGCGGATAGATGCCGTCAGCCAGGTAGTACCCCATGTTATGCACATTGCCATTGGCCGTGAATTCGATGGAGGGGCCTAACCCGTTGATCCGCTCGTTGAAAAGGGGCGAGGAATTGAGAACATTTAGGTCGTTGTTCGACCCGGCTATACCAAAATAAGCATGCCAAATCCAAAGCCGTTGGTCGGCAACGGCTTCAAGAATGATGGTGGGATGTGTACCTTTGTAGCCGGTAGTGAACTGGCCTCGCCACGCGGTTGGGCAGTTCTTCCACTGCCAGTGCATACAGTCGATGCTGCCGAGCATCCCCGGAAAGCCGTGGGTCCTCCAGTGCCAATCCAGTAGGAACTGGCAGTCAGCTGCGTCCGGCGAGCGAAGGTAGTGCTCCCCAAATATCTCTCGCACGCCCTGACAGAAATTCTTCAGGCACTCGTTGCCAGTCGTCTCGCCGCATTGCAGATACTCATCGAACATGTCGGCGGACCCTCCGTATGCCAACTGCCGGATGGCAACAGTGCATTTCTGTAGGGGCGATAGCCCGGGCTTCCCTGCTGCGTCTCGCTGGAGCCGGAACTCGGGGTAACGCGCGGACAACGCATTAACAATGCGCAGGAAGAGGGAGCGGCGCATTCTGAACCGGCGACGAAATACATCTGCCGGATAACGTGGTTCCTCATGGAAATAATCGGCGAACAGCCGATCGTGCGCACCAGTGTGGTTGCGAGGGATGTATCGGCGCCGCCGGCGGATTGGCCGTTGGGGGGGTGGCTGCTGCATTCGAGCGATCTCGCTTTGTATGCAGCGGGAGATATAGTTGTTGATTGGGTTGTTGGCAAAACCCGCTACATCCCATCCGGTGGGAGCGGGAGGTACCTCTTCTTCGGAAGAAGAATGTGATATTTCCTCGTCGGACTGAGCACGAGACGATGAATCAGAACTCATTTAATAAAGATGGAGAGAAAAAAGATTGAAAATTTGTGTGAATGAAGTTTGTGGGTGATGAATGGAGGAAGAGGATGAAATATTTATAGGGGTGGAAATTAGAATATGACCGTTGAGGAAAAAAAAAAAAAAAAATTGATCATCGCCGAAAAATCGCCGAACAGCTCCCCACAGTGGCCGGCGATGATCCGGCGATAGCCCGGCGTTAAAACGCCGCTTGGCGTAAAATCGGTAGGATTTTCGCCGAAAAATCGCCGAACTCCTCCCAATGGCCGGCGATAAGTCGGCGATATCCGGCGAAAAATCGCCGGATTTTCGCCGTCGCCATTGGGAGTGCTCTAACAAACTAATTCTACAATGTTGTCTTCATTTGTAATGTGTCTCATGGATCGCGTGTAGATTGTCTAGAGTTGTAATGCTTGTAATAGTCACTTTTTTTTCTTCACATTCCACTTGGCCACTTTTTTTTGGCCTAATAGAGTGACTCCTACTCCATTGCACATCTACGTTCCCACACACGGCATAGCTCACAACGGGGTCGGCCTCCCACTGTTTGTGAATTGGTCGAATTTGTGATTCGTTCTCTTCGATTTGGTCAGGTTGTTTCTCTATTGTCGGTCCATTTTCCATAAATTTTTACTTCCCTTCATTGGAATGTCTTCTCAACCGACACTCTCATCATCTTTCTTCCACCTAAGGTGACTCAAACATCCAACATTATGATGAAGTGAAGGCTTTCATGCGAGATGTACGAGTTTCGTACACCATGGATCTGTAAATTCTCACTCCCCTCTCCATCTGACAATACCTTCGTTGCAACCATCTGTCTTTATATTTGTCTCTCTCATATCCACTTCATCACACTTTAGTCACAACTTAGTGTCGAAGTTTCATTGTCCCTTCCGAGTGCTTTCAATTATTTCAACGATAATGCTGCTTTTATCAACAATTATCGTATGCATCTATAGTTTACTTCACCTGTCTTCAAATTTTATTTATCTATCATTATCTATCTCTTTTGTTGTCCCAATCAACGCCGCAACTTATATCTAACGATGCTAGCACCGAAAGCTACCTCGTATCCATTAATAGTGAGGAAAAATATTTTTTTCTTTTTGTGGTTTTATTGTCAAAATTTTAGCTCTTTCCCTTGCCTGTTCCATAATGGTAGCATTAGTTTATACTTCACCCGTCCTATAAAAGTATGCACTCTTTTCTTTTTAATTTATCCCACAAGAGTACGTACTTACTAATTTAGGAAATTCTTTTTCCTCTAAGGCCATCCACAATGGGCGGACGATGCATCGTCCGTCGCATCGTTCGCCACTGTGGCATCGCGGACGATGCAGCGCGTTTTTCATTTTTTTTTTATAATTTTATTCAATTTTCAAACCCTATATATACCTCTCATTTTTCACTCTATTTCAAACTCCATTTTCAACATTTCAAACAAAATGAATCCCGGAGATTATCCAAGTCCGTATAGTCCGATGTTCGGTGGTGGTGCACAGTGGCTGGGTACAGAACCCGGTGAATACCGGCCCTTCGACATCAACACCCAGTACGATCCCGATTTCAGCACGGACTCGTACGGGCTGTCAGACATGGAGCCTTCTCCCACCCGCACACCGCCCCACCTCGCGGCCGCTCGTCCGCCGCCGCCGCCAACATAAATTATATAAAATACAAAATAGAAGCAAAAACTATAAGACGGGGCTTAGGGCGGGCTATGGTCCGCTCTATTGCAGGTGGAAGGGGTGGAGGATAAAATGCTGATGTGGCGGAGCATAGGGCGGGCCATAGGGCATTGCATCCTCTGCCCCATTGTGGATGCCCTAATAAGGTGAGACTCATTTTCTGATAACAATACTTTAATTACTTTTTCTTTCTATTTATCAATTGTGCATTACAATCCGTTCCCAACCAAAAGTACATACTATTTTGGAATAAATGGAGTATATAAGTAACTTTATTACTCCTATTTTTTTAAAATAAGAACTTTTGAAACAACATGAATTTTAAAACAAAAGTTAATAAAGTATGAAAGAGGTAGAATGAAAAAAGTGTGTTCGTAAAAAAATGAGACATCTCGTGAAGAAAAAGAAGTTTCTTAAAATAAAAAAAATTATTTCTAGAAAATGAAAAAAAAAATGAGTTTATATTTTTAATGATGGAGTATACGAAACCATGTACTTGCTACTACTACAAATTACATGCGCAACACTTTGGAGCAATATCAGAGACCACCTAATCCTTTGGGCCGTACGATTCGGCCCGCTCTAGCATTTACAGTTTACCGAAGCCGAGTGACAGAGAGGAGGGAAGGGAACAACAAATATGTTACTTGAAATTTAAGAGATCTTCAAACCCAATCCATCGATCACAAATCAATAATACATCAGAGAAGTGGAAGTGGAAGTGGAAGAAGAAGAAGATGCTGCCTACTGCTTCAACAACAAAGGCCCGATCGGGCCCTCAAGCCCGGCCAAATTCGTTTTTCCCCTACCTCCGCAGAATAGTCAAGGTTTTGCGCCCTTCCTCCCGAATTCTCACGCGTGTGATTTTTTTGTCCGAAATCGTGGCAGAAATCTCAGATCTGATCACGATTTTCTTCGTGAATTTTGATGGATGGTTTCCTAACTGTTGTCTCATTGCATTTTCATGAGGAGTTTGTGGCTTGATTAGGCCTTGATGCCCTGTTTGTTTTGGTTTGTGAAGAAATACGCCTTTTTACTCGTGGCTTTATTCATTTGGTTTGCTGTTGTTGATAGGCTGATGCGAGTTATTGTTAATGTGAGTAGGGGCTTTTCTGGAATCAGGATTAGAGCTGGAGGCAGCTGGTGCTTTCACTAATTGTTCCCTAGTTGGTAGCGAACAATAGGTGTTGGTTGTTTGAACTTGATCTAGGGTGACAGTTTATAGTTGAAAGGATACAATTTGGTTTGGTGAAATTGTTGTTGAAGTCATTGCTACTGAAATTGGTGAAATATGGCTAAATAGTTAAGGTTATTGTGAAGTGTGTAATCTATTGCTGAATATGCTTAAAGATTGCATACGTTGAATATTGTTGTTTTTCCACAACCGTGGGCTTATTTGCTTTAATAATGAAACCTCTTTGTTCAAAAATGTTGAGTTTTAATTCGACTGCTAAAATAACAGAAAATAAAAGCTTACAGCTAAATTTTGTTGTGCTATAATTACTGGGATTCAATTGTTATTAACTTGTTCCTATGTGAACATGTTCTGGGATTCAGCATGTTCTCTTATTAACACCGATTATTTTATGGCCAATTGCAGTGGCAACAGATGGATATTGAGTACACTTTCTGGCAAATGCTTAACCTATGCACATCACCAAAAGTCGTGTGGGTATCCAACCTCTGCATAATATTTTTGGTTTTCTGAATGTTCATGTGTATTGTGTATGTTTTATTAATAGAATGTTTTCATCATATCCTTCACTATGTTGAAAAGCTTTCAGGCAGATAGATGCATTTTAGTTATGCTAATGGTGTGTTCTTGTACTACTATCATATGCAGTAGTTGTTGTTTTTGATTTCTACAATTATAATTTGTGAACAAATATGGAGTTTTTAAAATCAGTCAATCCGTATTTCTGTAAACTACTATGAATCACAGGTGTTAAATAAGCCAAATAAGGTTAGCTTTTTATATGTGGTTTATACATATTAACTTAGTTATCTCCATCCGAGAGAGAAAGATATTGTAGTGCTCGCAGTGTCACTTTTAAAGACACTATAAAATTATGTGGTTTCATGAATTATTTTTTACTCAGATTTATCTGATGACTCTACTTCCTTGTTTTACATGTGGAATTGTACAAATGGTGCAGATATCAACACACCAAGTATCACAAGCGTGAGTCTCCTCTTTGATCTGTTTCGGCTATTTTGTTTTGTTAAATATTATTGACTAAAAGTACCAATGACGAACATCTTAAATGATGCCTAATTACTGAGATACTTTTATTACTTGTCCCATGTATTTTTGTAATGAATGTTATTCTCATCTAAGTCTTAATGAAGCTATTTATAATTTAAATATCATTCACCAATACGTGATGTATGGTTTACTTTTTCATAGATTTACTAATATTATTGTCAAACATTAACTTCCTTGTGTGTTCAGTTTAAATTTTAGAATAAGCTATCTTCACTCTTCAGGCATTCTTTACAAAATTGTAGCATTAGCTTCAATGGTGTCCAGCTAATCTGTTAGCATCTGTGTTCAGGAATACAATATTATCACATTTATTATGGTTTTTCTCTGTGGAACGTTAATATATTTTCTCTGAAGGTCTACAAACCAAATGTTCTTCATGTAACTGTAAACTGTGTAAGTTGGAAAATTAATCACATTGATAGTTCGATATGGACTGGTTAACTTATTTCTTGGTTAATCCTATTTTGTGTCTTATACCCTAAATTCATAATTTATTGGCCCAACTGGTTTTAAGAAGCATTGCTGATTACCAGTGCACTAATTCCCTAAAATAAGACAATCTTTTCTTTTGCAGAAACAAAGAACCAATGGGCACGTGATGATCCTGCATTTGTTGTCATATGTAGTCTTCTTTTGTCAGTTTCCCTTATTGCATATTGTGCTGCGTAAGTATCTTTGACACTTTGTCTATCACATCTGCTGTCATAATTGATCAGTACCAGACAAGCCCTCCCTAGAATTTCTTTTGTACTCCCTCCGTCCCACTCAAATATCCACCTTTCCTTTATAGTTTGTCCCACTCAGATGTCCATGTTCTATATTTGGAAATAAATTCTTCTCTTCTTTCTCCTCATTAAAATATTCTATTACTTTTATCTCTCTACTTACTTCACCTAACAACTCATCCTAAAATCCAGTGCCACTCAAGAATGTGGACATCTTGAGTGGGACGAAGGGAGTAATGAATATTTTTACTATCAATCTTATCGATATTGCTTCAATACAATTCCTGTTCAAACAATCTCATTTTCAGATCAAATTTCTAAGTGATTGGTTGTTTTTGTCTTTCTTATTTCCTTTTTTAGCTACACACTTAAGTGAATTGTTGTATCTTATACGTTGGCTGCCCCTATATTGTTGTTTTTTCATGTGTACCAGGTACGACCATAGTGCAGGGCATGCTGTTTTTGTAGTTATTTCAACTTTGTTCATCCATTTCTTTGTAATTGGTGCAATTTTGGCTACAATTTGTTGGTAAGGATACTTAAGAACATGGATTGCTATACTTACATAAATTTCAGAATAGCTTGCTCGGTTTTGTTTTTCATTTCAATTAGTGAATTTCTATTTCTCCAAAGTGTCACTTTTTTGTTTAATCTTCGTCTGCGGAATCTTTATTGGAGATACTGCCTTTCACTGAGTTCAGTTTCAGTATATTCATGCAGTAACAAGTCATTTTTGGATTCAAATGACTGCCTAAGGTCTCATCCTAGTTGTACAATGTGTGATAGTCTGTTGGTGCATAAGTTCTAAGGTTGAATGTTGAAGTACTTTCTCATGGTAAATCTGGTGGAATGATTAGGTTTTTTATCCCATGAACCTTTTGTAGAAACATCTCTTATTAATACAAGAGTTGTTTTGTTTGCTTAACAGTGAGGGAAGTATGGAAAAAAGAAGTATAGCATCTTCTGGAACTTTTCACATTGACATAGGGGATATGCTTTGGGACAGTCATCTCAAATTTAGATGTAGTTAAATTTTGACATGCTTAAATATATTTTCACAAAATAAACTGAAATTCCTCTCAGAAATGACTCACCATGCCACATAACATCTCAATCTGTCTCTGTTGCTATGCATTAGAAGCTTCTCAAAGCCACCTGAGCAGCTTATTAATTAATACTACTATGTTGTAATTCTGTCTTTATCGCATCATGGAGGTTTATTGGGACGTCTGCGTTATGTGTCTGTTTGTGGATGTCATGATGGTCTAACTGACAATTGTTTTGCCATTTTCCTTCAGGTTTTTCACTAACAATTATCTTCGAGAAGAAGCTCCAAACAGTTACGTGGTGGAGCAACGGGTGGAATGGTAAGGATATTGAGCTTTCTATCGGAGTCTGTTTTGTTTGCTAATCTTTTATCCCTTTCTATTGGGTGACTCTATTTCCTTACATGATATGTGATAACAATTACTACTGTACATGTTTGTGTTAAGATTTAAGGTACTATATTACTTTATACTATGTATTTGTCTGATGTCTCTTTGAGCTAAGGACTAACTTTTCATCATTCTTCTGAAGGTTGTACGCCTTTGATGTACACTGCAACTCTTTCTTCCCTATGTTTGTGCTGCTTTATGGTAAGTAAAATAAATGTTTGCCAATGATTCTTGCTAACTATATTCCAGATAATTATGACATTATGTTCGTTTTTGCAGTTCTTCATTATTTTCTATCACCTCTGCTAGTGGCTCATGGGTTTGTTCCTTTACTGCTATCAAATGCGCTCTTCATGGTAGCTGTATCATACTACCATTACCTGAATTACTTAGGTTATGATGGTGAGTTAAGTCTTACCACATTTATGTCTTTTTATCTGTAAAGTTGCTGTTATATGTTATGTCCAGCATTGGGCTACAAAGCTGTTCAGACCCTTTCATGAGCACAAGTCTAGAAATTTAAACCTATTTTGCCACGTCCAAGTGTTGCACTAATACTTATACCTTTGCTGTGATAACGTAGCCTTGCATTGGTGAAATTTATTTAAAAGTCCATTAACACTCTTGGATCTGAAGTTCCACTAAAATAAATGCAATAAAGTTGCCTACTGAAAAATATACGCATTTTCATGAGTAATATTTTAGCATTTTCTTATCTTGCTTGATTGGTGCAGTATTGCCCTTCCTGGAGAGGACCACTTTGTTCCTGTATCCAATTGGTGTTGTCCTAGTTCTTTCCCCCATACGTAAGCATCGGTACAATATTATAACTTAACTACACCTTGTTTGGTAAAGTATTAAGTTATTTACTCTTTTCTGCAGTATTTCTCAGTGGCTTCAACCCATCGAGATATTTCATGAACATGTATTTTAGCCAAAGGCAATACATCAGCTAAAAACTTCTTAAGTAACTTGGCACTACCCGAGATGATCCTGTAAACACAGCAGCTTGATACTGGTTTTTTTCCCACGGGATAGATTGGTTGAGAGGATTGTCTCGGTGAGAGATGTTAGGCCATTCGCTGCTGAGGAGTAAAGTAGGAATTGAGTGCGGAGCTCCTTGAGTGGTTTCTTCCTAACTGGGACAGCGGATTAGATTAGCAAACTTATAATGTTTTTTGCTTCTTGATTGACTCGTATTCTGAGCTCACTATCAATGGCCTGCAATAGTGAATGTTCATAATAGAGCTAGGCTACACTTCTAACAGTAACGATTCAGAAAGTATGCCTTGCCCTGTTCCCTTTGTGCTTAGTCAGTTATATTCATTGTGCCTACTGCCTATGTATGTGTAAACTACTTGTTCAAACAATTATACCTTCTACTTTTATCACATTTTGTGAGTTTGTTGTTTGCCAAATTGGTCAGCTATACTTTCTTTTATTATGTTTTCTTTGGTTTAGGGGATGCAACTCCATGTGCGTGCTTTTGTAGAACATTACTAATTAAAGTTTGTAGCTCAAAAATGCCCTTTCAAGTAGATTCCTCCTTTAAAATACATGGAATTAACTTGGCCAGGATCGCATGCCTTAATTATGAAACTAAAATTTCATAACATTATTGAATGATCAGAGTTCAATATAAATGCGTTCATTCGAAGAGTGTATGACTAACAGCAGCACATTGAATATGAAGCTTTGATTACGCATACAATACTATCGCTTAACCTGACGAAGTGATCGCCAATATTATTGGATTTTTCATTATCAAATCAAAATAAAGTTTACAAAATAAGATCGACATTTACTCCCAATTACATCACAACTAGAGCTATTTGGTGGCAATGGACAACAATTTATAAATTATTAAGATTGACCTAGCTCCCATGACCCCAATCACGGTCTGTTGCAACGTACGTATATGATATACTATCTGACTTCATCTTCAGTAAGTTGACAGGCTATTAGTGAAATATGATCTTACCTTGAGACGAGAGATTGGTGGCGGAAGCATAATACATTATTATTCCACCCTATCAGAAATTATGATTCGAACTCAGTAGGTCCCAACTTCTTTGCATGTGTGCAGGCAAAGGAGCTCTTAACACAATATCTCTGATTCGTGCAGAGTCTACATCACTTATGTTGCCATTTTGCAAGACAACTGAAATGTCCGGCACGACCATCTCCTTGCAATGGAGATGAAGGGAGAATTGTTCATCTGATATGCTTCCACTTTCCAACTCAGTGTCCTTTTCAACTTTAAGATGATCTGAAGCAGACTCGAGATAGTGTCCTAGTTTCTTATGAGCTTGTCGGCCATACTTGTAGTCTCCAACTATGGGTGTCCCCAATACTTCCGCACAATGGACTCGAAGCTATTCAACAATGACAGAGTCAATACAAAGAGCAAGTCTGGCTAACCTTATTATGTCTAAGGTTTAAAGGGAAGTTGTGATGGGGTTCATAAAAAATTAAGAGCAGTAATACTAACCTGGTGCTTTCTTCCAGTAAGTGGCGAAAGCTCTAACCATGTATAACCTGCAATTTACCACTCGACTGAATAACCCATATTCTGGATGTTAAACTGGTTAAGGCTAAGTAATTAATGTAACATAACATTACAGGAAAAAAAGGATTAGTGCACAATATTATTTTTCGTTCTCAATCAGAAATGAACATATAAAGTCACTTTATTTTTAATAAAGGTCAATAAACAGCTGTAACATCTTTTTGTTTTTCCTTACAGTAAACTACTCCCTGATAAACATGGTGTGAAACTTTCCTGATCCCTCAGTTAACAGTATGAGTAAACTCCAGATCATACATAAATTATTCAAATTTCAACAAACATACACCCTTTAATGTAGTTGATGCGACACTGATCCACTCTTCGAACTGACATAGATGATGCAAATATACTAAATCAATATCTAGAACACCCTCTTCATTTTGCAATCTGCAAATACTAACTGAGCCAGTACAGTGGAGTAAACATTTGTAACATTATTAGGAATAGCATACTAGACAATCAGACAGGAAAATGAAAAAAATAGGGAGCAGAGTTAAAACATGGTGGAGATGGCTTAAACAACATGCCTTCGAGTGTACACATGATAGTAAATAAGACATCAATGAGAACATTGGTGGAACGAACCGCTGGGTGAAGATGCTATGACTCGATAATCTGTTACAGCATGCTGCCCTGACAATCTGTTGCTATTATCAGCCACAGTAATTCTCTCAGATTTTCCATTGTCAACCACCACCTGAATAAGAAATGAACAAGAAAACAAAAAAAGAACAAGGATTTTAATTAAATCCAATAAAAAAAAAGAGTGGAATCCATAAATAAAATTTTCCAGACGTGTAATCATCATATCAGTATAATTAGGCCTCAATGCAGTAAAACAGTGCATGATAGAACATTTGTAGAAACTTTACAAGAATATAGTATCTTGGAATTAGGATGTAAAAAATACACATAATATATACGCAAAAAAAATACACATAATATATTATCTAGGTAAGAATTAAGATATGGCAAAAAAATCAAATGTACATCCAAAAGATTGTCGAAAAAGTAAGAGCATGAATGCAGCCATCACGTGAAATATAGGAAAACTATGCATCAATCATCGTTTTCCTAGATCAGAGATTAGGTAACATTAACAATTATGGTTTATGTGCCTCCATATCATGAGAAATCAAAAAAGACAATCTAGATTGTGTTAATATAAACCGAGCATAGCATGTTGCAATTTATTAAGAGTTTAAGAACATGTAAAGACCTTGAGAAGATATAGAACAGATGAAAAAAAAATTGGAGATGCTAAAGTGACTCTTAAGGTGGAGAAATGTAAAATTCACCTTTATCAAAGGGACAGAAACTGACCCTTGTCGACGTCTTGGAGATCCAATAACTAGAGCCCAATACCTCTTATGAAGAATTCTTTTACTGCCAAGAATCTGCAAGAAAAGGTAACCCAGATGACTTCTACATGATGACAGATGTATCACTGTGAAGACATTGATATTGATTTCTTTGAAAACCTTACGAAACACAGCAGTAAATAATGAAATGTATTATCTAGAATGAGGAAGAAAGGTTACATCATTTGAAGCTCCAAAGGTTTTCTCACGAAAAACAGAATGCAGGACTGTAGTGCTCAACTGTGTCCTTCCCATCACTAATATGCCACTGCTGTCTCTATCAAGTCTGTGCACCTACCAACAAGCTAGTAAAACAACTATGTACAAAGTTTAAAAAAGGTAGCTAACTACATGAAGGGAATGGGCCAGGTTTATTTTTTCAATTAACCTGAAAAGAGAAAAACTACCAGGAAATTTAGTCAAATATGTACATTTTAATATCAAGTCAGTGAGATATCAACTAAGAGTCTAAGACCATTACATGGCCTAAGATACCAGGGCAGATGTTCTTCTGAAATAGAAGGAGAGCATAACAAAATGAAGTTTCTTTCATATAGCTCCGCAATTAATTTGATAAAAGGCATAAAATATTCTTCAGTGGAGATACCATTCAAAAAGTTTATTAGCACGCGAAGGATTTCCATCAATACATACATTACATCTCCAACTTTCAACTAGAATCCTAAAAGTGCAGTTGAATGATTCTTTACACTTGGATGCAAAAGTACTCCCACAAAAGCAATTAGTCTGCATTTTTCTAATACTAGTATACTATATAGGAGTAGTTAAATAAACAAGAGTAAGAAGAAAGCAAAGTCATAGAAAATATGTACAAATGAGAGCTGCGACTGTTCTGTAAAGTCATGGCCTCACCACCCAGGAAAGAGATAATACAGATCAAGCAAAGATAGTGCAGGAATGTGAGCGATGTGATTACTCAAATGGCATATGCCACTAACCTAGTGAGCTTAGTGTCTCTATGAAAACCAAAGAGTTCGTCAAACTCACCAGACGAGGAGGCTCCATGCAGTCATATCTCAAATACTTGGCAGCCAGCTCATCTAGACTTCTCCTTATCCCAACGCCACCCTGAAAAGAAAGTTCTGGTAATGTGAAACAGAATCCATTTTTAGCAATATAGAAAGGGTTGAGGAGGCAGGGAAGAAGCAACGAAAGCAAATACTCCTATCTTACCTGAACAGGCATTCCAGGTGGTTTATTGATGACAATTATAGCAGAGTCCTAAAAAGGTTTTAATCAAAATCAGGCTCCCTTCACGTGCAACCAACTACAGAAAAGTAAAGGGCTAGCTACATTCTACTAACTACAATATCTGAACAGTTATACCTTATACAACTCGAGGCTTTGAACAAATCTCCGTTCTTCTTCACTGGAAAAGCTCTGGTTCTCATCAATTGTTGGATGAGACTTATCATCAACAGATTTGGGAAGGAATATCCTATCACCAATGTCCATCAAATCTTTGGCTCCTATCTACAGACACAAAAACAAATCATGCGTTGAGGTAGGAATGACACAGATAACAAGAGCATGAAGTCCCATAAGAATTGTGAATGACAGTGTTTTACCCTTCTTGGCCGCTGGTCTTTAGATCCGGCACTGGAGCATTCCTTTCGCACCTGTAGCAAATCAAAAGGAGCCACCTCAAATAATCTTATGCAATACCAAAAATGCAGCACATTGCAATTGTGTTATAGTACTAGCTTATAAAGGATACGAGCACAAGTGCTAACTTATTTGTTATCAGAAAGATGGAAATTGACGTGGTTTTCGAAGCTATTTACTTGTTTGATGCTGATGCTCGAGAGTTTTTTAAATAAATCAACAGAAAAAGAAAGTGAACCTGTCTTAAGCGAAAGAGTTTCTGAACGAGAGACCTCGGCAGATGAGGACAGCACTTGAGAATCCATTTAAGCGCCGTCGCATTGGTTTCTTCCGGCCGGCCGTAAAGTTTTTTCCCGATAGAAGAAGCGTCGGGGGCGGGGTTGAATGGAGGCAATATCAGCCATTGATAAACTTTGTTTTCACCGTCGCTGGCTGCGGTGTACCAACATTTCTGTTCGTAGAACAGCTTGGTTAAAATTATTTTGCAACTCGGTGCAGCGGTGTCGGCCCGCCACCGCCGGATAATTTGTCGGAGGAGAAGGCGCTCCGCCATGATTTAGGGCTTTAACAATACTTGCTGTACGATTTTTATTACTTCTATTTTAATATTTTTTTTGTTCTTTTCATTTTTTTTTTTATTGTTTCATTTCAATTGAGTACAAAATATTTTAAGTTAACAAATAATAGTAGTATCATACAAAAAGTTTGATTTGTGTTACTATTACTTTTTTTTATTTTTCTCCAAAATTGTGCTAAAAACATGATATTATTTCTCTAAATAATACCTTATGCATTGCCATATGCGCATTTTATTAAACAATGAATTCACATTTAACTTTCAGCTAATGTTTGTAGCTAATTTTAGAGTCGAAATGATGAAAAATAAAAAAAGTAAAGATGTTTGTGATTTTTAGACGAAATGTACTAATTTGCAACACTAATGAAACTTTTTGTATGATACTTATTACTCAATTGAAACATTGGTGAAACACTTCGTATGTAAAGTGTAATTATCCCTTTTTTGGTATGTATATTTTTCATATCATTAAATTTTCTCTCGTTTCCATTTTTGTTTTCTCCATCTCTTATTTAATTTATGTTTTTTCTAAATAAATAATTCTCATATTTCTGTCCCGTAAGGCCAACAGCTCGATTGAAGCAAAGGGTGGTTAATTTTGATCTACTGAGAAATCAAATAAGGCCAGCCACTTGAATTGAGTAAATCGTGGATGGTTAGAAATGTGCCACTCACCGGAATGATACATCGGACTAGGGGTGAGCAAAAAACCGAAAACCGAATATCCGAACCGACCCAAACCGAAATTTTGAAATTCGGTTCGGTTTTTTCGGTTTTTCGGTTCGGTTCGGTTTTAAAATTGCAAAAATTTCGATTTTTCGGTTCGGTTCGGTTCGGACGAAAAAAAAATCGAAAAACCGAATTATATTTAATATAAATATATTTAAATATTATTTATATATAACTCTAACCCTAATAAAATTCTGCCTCTCCGCCTCCTTTCACAACGTCTCCGCCTCCTTTGTCAATCTCTCTGCCTCCGTTCTCAATTCCGTTTTCCACTCTAAATCTGTAACCCTAAAGGCTAAATTTCACTAACTCTAAGCCTCCAACTTGTCTCCTATCTCTGTTCTAGCCCATCGCCTCAAGCCATCCACGCCGTCTCCGCCCTCCAGCAGTGCAGCCGTGCTCCAGCCATCTACACCGCCTTCCGCCGTGCTCCAGCCATCCACGCCGTCTTCAGAAGAAGGTAAAAACTCACACTTGTCTATTTTCTTCACAGCTCTCAAATTAGTGGTCAAAATTAAAATACCTAAGTTTTTGTGTTTAGGCATTAATGTGTTCTTCAGAGGATAAGTATTTGGATCTGTAAACTTTGATATTTAAAGATGATTATTGCAAGTATTGAAGCTGAATTCATATGCTTAAATTAAGTGTTGTGATATTTAAAAATTGGATGCCCCTAATCATCCAGATCTGCTGTCCAAGATTCAAACTTTTTTTTTCTCTAATTTTCTACTGTTCAGTACCATTTCTTATACATTTATATATTCTCTTCTTCATTGTTAATAACTTATGGGATTATTTTGTATTACAGATTTTACAAAATTGATTCAAAGCTTATGATAAAAACTATGGCCAAAGCTCATCCGTGGAACAGAGAGGATTGAAGACTTGGGAATGGACTACATTGTTAATTTGTTATAATTTGTTGTATATTGATTAGATATCATGAAACTCTTTATTTTATGTTCCTGCCTAAATATTTATTTTTGTTGGTTGATGGATGTTTATGATTTTTTGTGTTATTTTTCGGTTTTAAAGTTTTAGGCTTTTTTAAATCGTATAAAATTTCGGTTTTTCGGTTTAGTTCGGTTTTTAAAGTTCGGTTTTCGGTTTTTCAGATTTCGGTTTTTCGGATTTCGGTTTCGGTTCGGTTTTGATTTTAGCCTAAATTTGGTTTTTCAGGTACGGTTCGGTTTGGGCAAAAAACCGAACCGAAACCCGAATGCTCACCCCTACATCGGACTTCCATCACGTGGGTAGGCAAGAGAAGAGATAAAGAGATAAACCATCATCGACTTGGGCCCTGCTCTGATACCATATTAGAAATGGGTCACTCACCCCTTAAAAGGCCTTATAAGGGGGAGGGTTATCCACACTTATATAGAGAAACTCACCAAGTCGGTGTGGGACAATGATTTGGAGAATCTAACAGTTATTATCTATATTCTATAAAAGGTGGTTGATAATACTCAAAGCTAGATCTGATATGTTAAACTTAGAAATTAGATAATGTTCAAAAGTTAAAAGTAATTATCAGATTGATACTCAAAGCTAGTTCCGATATGTTAAACTTAGAAATTAGATAATGTTCAAAAGTTAAAAGTAATTATCAGATTGATACTCAAAGCTAGTTCTGATATGTTAAACTTAGAAATTAGATAATGTTCAAAAGTTAAAAGTAATTAGATCCAGCTGACAACTATTTAATAATGCATTAGAAAATGCAGTAGCCTATGCAATAAGGTGATTCCTTCGTTCGTCAAGAATTTCTAATATCATAGTAACTGACTTATTGACATCGCATCGTAACAATTTAAAAGACTAAAATAAGTTTGAGTATGGTCAAGGATTACCAACTTATGACGCGTGAACATTATCTCGTCAAGAGCTTTAAAAGATCGTAGCTATCCTATAAACATCATATCAATCTGATAATTACTTTTAACTTTTGAACATTATCTAATTTCTAAGTTTAACATATCAGAACTAGCTTTGAGTATTATCAACCACCTTTTATAGAATATAGATAGTAACTGTTAAATTCTCCAAATCATTGTCCCACATCGGCTTGGTGATGATCCTAGCTTTTTTATATAAGTGTGGATAACCCTCCTCCTTATGAGGCCTTTTAAAGGGTGAGTGACCCATTTCTAATATAGTATCAGAGCAGGATCCAAGTCAATGATGGTTTATTTTATGGTAAAAAAAAGTTATTTCTAAAAAAATATTTTCACTTTCCCAATACTCCTTTATTTAATCAAAATAGTTGTGTTATTTCGTGTACTTTCTCTCTATTATATTTGATTGAAATAGTTACGTTAACTTTTGTTAAAAAAGATAGGGCAAATTGTCTTTGAAATCATGAATTTTCATAAAAGTTTGGTTTTTCCTGTGAACTTTAAATGTTAATGAAAAGTCATTAATTTTATCGGGTTGTGCAAATTTTCCATCCGACCCGACTTGATAGTTTTCCGGCATCAACCTATCCTATGTGGTAGCCGGAACACAAACGACGTCGTTTTTTGTTTTTTGAAAAAAAAATTAAAAATTCGCTGACTATCACCGCTGGTGGTGCGTCGGAGCGGCGGGAGGCGGTGGCACTGGGGAGAACATCACCTAAAACTCCTCCGACGCTGCTGGAGAGAACATCATCTCCGAACAGCCACGATTTCACATCCTTTTCTGACTTGGGGATCTTGCCTTTGAATAATTGGAGTGAGAGTTAAGAGAGGGCAGTCAGCGGTGGATGGTGATGATGGGGGCAGAGCCAACGAGAGGAAGGGACGGAGGATGACGGAGCGCCGCCGCTCCCATGACGGCGGCGACACAATGAGGCCTAGAGTGGGGAGAGATAGAGGAGGGGGAAAGAGAGAGACATAAGGGAAAGAAAGAGAAGAAGGGGAGGAGCAGGTGGTGCGCCGGACCGGCGACAGGTGGTGGCGGTGCTGGAGTGAGGAAGGAGAAAATCTTTTTTTTTTTTTTTTTTTTTTTAATTAGGGTTAAGGTAAATGGAGTGGAAGAAGAATGGGAATAAACACACTTAGCATCCAAATCATCTTCCATGTCAGCATAAATGCAAACATCATCACACTGTTTAGCCGGAATACCCGACTCGGGAAATCGGTACCAAGAGTAAAGTTCATGACTTTTCATGCTACACTTAAAGTTCACGGGAAAAACCTAACTTTTGTGAAAGTTCATGACTTTAGAGGCAATTTACCCAATTAAAAATAGAAACTTCTATAAACTTTGTACTCTGTATTATTTGAAATACGTACAAATTTAACCTTTTTTATATAAATATTTTGAAGGAAAATAAAATTTGACCTAATATTTTTTGGGATATTGGCATGTAATATCACGAAACTTTAAAAAAGTTGGGTTTTTCCCTCGAACTTTAAAATTGACAAATAATATCACGAACTTTATCCCTGGTTTGTTTTTTCCCACCAATGAAAAAATTCCCACAAATAATATTATGATACGAATTTGTTTTCGTAATTTCTCGACAACAATTTTGAGAGTTTCAAGCTTTTCAATCTTTGAAGATAGTTTTTCTTGAAGCACACCCTACAAAATTGTTCTTCAATCTATTAAAATAACATGAATTTTTTTATTCGTGGGAAAAAACAAACCGGGGGTAAAGTTTGTGATATTATTTGTCAATATTAAAGTTCGTGGGAAAAACTCAACTTTTTGAAAGTTTCGTGATATTAGATGCCAATATCCCTTTTTAATTTTATTGAAATTATTTAATTTTTTATATCCTAAAGCTGTTGATCTTATATAAAAAGTAGTAATTAATTAGAATTTGACAAATTTCAATTATCACAATACAAAATAATTATAAAATTTAAATAATTTTCATAAAATAATTGCGATAATGGCTATATAAAAAATAAAATTTGTCAAATTCTAGTTAGTTATTTTTATATAAGATATTAAGATGGTGTCAATTTATTAAATATAACTACTTTAGATTAGAAAATTAAATATATTCTTATCGTCATTACTATTAACACAATTTTTTATCAGTCTTTATTATTATTATTAATATAAATTATAGTGATAATATAATAAAAGTAAAAGAGAGATGAATAGTTCACTCCCTTCCGTCCTATATTATACACATTTTTCATTTTAGGTCGTTAATTTGAGATTGATTTTCTAGTGTAATCAAATTAGTATTTAAATGTAATGAGAGGTCGCTTAATAATAATATACTTAATACTAGTACTTAATTAGCTAAAATATATAAATAATGTAAGTAGTTTGGGTTTAGCCGAAATATAAAAGTGAGAGTACTATAAAAAGAGAGGAATATTATTAAGAGAAATTATAGTAATAATAATGGCAACATATTTTAGGAAATAAGTATCAAATAAAAGAAATAGTATAAGAAAAAAAAACGAGAAAAATAAATAAGCATTAACTAAATGTGAAAAGTAGCAGATGAGAGAAAAATTGAAAGAGAGTAAAGAAATAATGTTGAGTTAGAATTATAAAAATGTTCATATGACCATTTTGTAATTGTGATTTAAGAAATGTTTTAGGAATTATAGTAGATTATCTCTTCCGCCTTACGATTCAATACTCAAAGCCAAATGGTATT
This sequence comes from Salvia hispanica, assembly GCF_029641045.1. Classification (NCBI taxonomy): domain Eukaryota; kingdom Viridiplantae; phylum Streptophyta; class Magnoliopsida; order Lamiales; family Lamiaceae; genus Salvia; species Salvia hispanica. The sequence continues at coordinate 11,604,967 of NC_142692.1, forward strand.
CAAGCTCCAATCACATAAAACTAAAAAAAAAAATCTTTCTAATCTAGATGATGATATACTCCTAATCTCATAGTAGTGATTTATAATGATTTTATGAAACAAAAATTTGCACAAAAAGAAACACTATTTTTTCTAGTCAAACTTTTACATTCAATTCGTGGAAATCATTGGCATTATAATGTCATTTGAGTTATGATATACACCTATTCTCACAGTGAGTTATAATCACTTTATGAAACAAACACTACCATGAAAAGATACATTCCAGTCAAACTTTGACATTCAATTCGAGGAAATTATTGGCATTAAATTGACATTTTTAATTTCAGCTAAAAGTTTAATTATATAAAATTATTTCATATATTATGGCTATAAAACGGTTACTAAGCTGCATCGACTCTAATACCACTTATGATAATGTATTCCATTTGTCCAATTAATATTTATATCAACTTCCTTTTTCCTTTGTATTTATTTACTTTAAACTCTTACTTTTTACTACCTACGTCACACAGTAAGAATCACATTTTACCATTTCGAGCCGTCCCACAATAAAAGTCGCATTTCACTTTTACTATAAATGATAAGTAGGTCTCACATTCCACTAATTCACTTCACTCACATTCTATTATAAAACTAATATAAAACGTGAACTCCATATTTCATTAATTTTTTCAACCAACTATTTTTAACATTTCTTATAATGTGCCGACACCGAATGTGATCCCCAATGGCGAAGCCACGTTGAGGCCAGGGGCCCCTAATCCCCCCATCAATTTTTGTTTAACATATATTGTATATATCGATAAATTGTTATATGTGAACTTGTTAATCTAGTTGGTCACGAACTGCGTCTTTTGTATAAGTGGCCCGAGTTCTACTCCCTTTAGTTACGATTTTCCTCTCTAATTTTCTCTACTTTGTATTTATACAATTTCCCTCTTCTTTCTATTTATGCAATTTTTATTTTATTTTATTTCAGTTTATGCAGTATAACGTGTATAGTTTATTTTTTTCACTTTCAGTTTTTCAGAACATAATTTCTATTTGTTCTCTTTTGTACCACAAATTATGCTCATTTTAATTCATTGTCATTTTGTAATTATTTTCTTACATTATTATAATCATAAAAAAAATTAAAAATTAATCAATGTATTCTATTCGTTATAAATTATATTTTCATTGATATTTTCCTTGGTGGCATTTAAACATCATAAAAAATTCATTTCTATCCATTATGCTTACATAAAAACTAAAAATATCAAATAATCGAGCTTCCAATGTCATGAACATTGAAAAAATCATATAACTATTAATAGTAATTTGGGCCCACAATCATAAAACTTCTGGCTTCGCCATTGGTGATCCCTATTATGGGATGGATGAAGTATTATTTTTTATAATAGTACGTTCTACTAATTCATTTATACATATTTTATATATAAAAGTATGGCTTATAGTTTATGAATAAAAAATAACTCCTCCGTTCTACCGTCCCACAATAATTGTCACACTTCATTTTTATCTTCAATAGGTCCAACATTCCACTAAATCACTTGAGTCACATTTTATTATAAAATCAATATAAAAAAGTGGGTCCTACATTCCACTAATTTTTCTAACTAATTTTTTTTTATATTTCTTAAAACCTATGCTCATAATAAGAGTGATAATTATTGTGGGACGAAGGGAGTATTAATTAATATGGGACAGGAGGAGGAAGGAGTAATAGTACTACTATTTTTTTCAAAATAATGATTTAAATTTCCTATCACAGGAGTAAAATACGAAAAGTAGAGCGAGCGTGCTCCGATTGGTCGAGCCATGGAATATGATTCATCCCCATTATACCCTTTTCCCTAATCCTCGCCATTAATACAAAAATTTCCACTGGCGTTAGTCATGCCTCTATCCACGCCACTATAACTATAAAACTCCGGCATCCTCTCCGCCACCCTCAACATGGCTTCCGACGGATTTCAACCCCTCACCGAGCAGTTGCTGGTGGACTACTTGAAGGTCACTCCACCTCTCGCCGCCAAGCTAGGCAACGACTTGGATAAGCTTGAAATCAAGGAGGTCGGCGATGGAAATCTCAACTTCGTCTATATTGTTAGTGGACCCTCGGGATCTATCGTCATCAAGCAGGTGCGGATCATTAACGATTTTCTTTCTTAAATTTGTACACATCAAACTTGCTAATTTGCTCTTCATAAGATTCTTTTGTCTTGGCTTCTTGTTAGGTCTTTGCCACTTCTCCTATTCCACCATGTTGACTTCCTATTTTCCTTCCGACCATACAAATTCATCAATAACTTAGAAATCATCAATATTGAGGTGTTCATCTGTTTTATAATCACTCAAGAGTTGCTCAACTAGACCAAGCCAAAAACTCCTATGCAACAACTAGTTGAATCAGAAGAATTTAACTAGTGATGGTGAGAAATCTGACAGTTATGAAAAGTAGAAGAATTAATATGATAATCAACTGATACATTTATTTTGGGCATGAAATTTTAAAAATTGATATATAAAGGGAGAGATAATAAAATACGAGAGAAGAGAGGGGAAAGTAGAAGACACACTAATAAATATTTTTTTTTTGCCAAAAAAGGGAAATTACTCAGGTAACTTGGGACAAGAAATGGAATCCGGCAAGTAACTTGGGACACAAAGAGTAATAATAATACAACACATTCACTATATTTAACTCATTATTGCTAGGATTTTGCATAAACAATGCCACTGAAATGTGCTGAGGCCAAGTTGATCTCATGCTCTTAGTTAAAGATTGTTAGAAGTTCTCTTGTCTTTTTCAAACATCCTAGATAATACCAGTATCTTTGTAAGAGACTGTTGATTGTTTCTGTTGTTTAACTGATGGTAAGAAACCTGCAGGCTCTTCCATATATTCGTTGTATAGGGGAATCATGGCCAATGACAAAAGAACGTGCCTATTTTGAATCATCAGTTTTGCAAGAACATGGTGGCTTGTGTCCAAATCATGTTCCTGAGGTTTACCACTTTGACAGGAAAATGTGTTTGATTGGCATGCGTTACATTGAACCGCCTCACATTATCTTAAGAAAAGGACTGATAGCTGGGATGGAGTATCCATTGCTTGCGGACCATCTGTCAGAATATATGGCAAGGACACTTTTTTATACCTCCCTACTGTATCGGACCACAACCGATCACAAAAGTGCTGGTAAGGAATTGTTTCTACAGTGACCCCAATTTAAAAGGTGTTTTTATAACATTTTTACCTTTTGAAGTATCAGTATTTCATAAACATAATGTGTTGCAATGTTTCTTGCACTTTAAGCCTATATCCTTTCGTGAATGTTACTGCAGACGCGTAGTTAATCTGAACCCATTTTCCTTTAGTCAATAATTCATATTTCATACTGTATTTGGTTTTGAGTGTCGGCACCCTTTAAGAGTCAGGATAGCAAACAAATACTATTAATGAAATTTTTTTGCCTGCTAGTCTTTTTTAGTATGATTTCGTAAATTAAGAATTTAAATAGAAACTATTATCATGTCCTGGTAAGTCAATCTTAATCCTTCTGAAATGTCTTGCTGCATATTCTAACTGAAATTTTGCTATTTTGCAGTTGCTAAATTTTGTGGAAATGTGGAGTTATGCAGACTTACTGAACAAGTTGTGTTTTCTGACCCTTACAAAGTGTCGGAATATAACCGTTGGACGACTCCTTACCTTGATGCTGATGCTGAGGCAGTTCGGGAGGACAACATTTTGAAACTTGAAGTTGCTGAGCTGAAATCCAAGTAAAATTCAGTGCAGACCCTTTTTTTTTTGTTATTTTTCCATACTTATTTCAACAGTTTTCATGTGATACCGTTCTTACAATTTTTTGGTATCTTGTAACTCAGATTCTGTGAGAGGTCCCAAGCTCTTATACATGGTGATCTTCACACTGGTTCAATCATGGTTACTCCTGATTCAACTCAAGTGATAGATCCTGAATTTGGTTTCTATGGGCCAATGGGATTTGACATTGGAGCTTTTATTGGAAACCTGATTTTAGCTTATTTTTCACAAGATGGACATTCAGAAAAGGAGGGAGATCGTAGAGTATATACTGCCCTTACATTTACTTACACTTGCACAAGTCCAGTGATACAATTGCTACTCTATTTATTTCTTGTCTTAGTTCCTGTCGTTACTATATATGCCCGACCATCTTACTTTTTATATTAGGATCTTTTTTGCCACTTTTATTGTGTAGTCCGTTAAATGATGATTTCCAATCCCTTAATGTCAGTTGCAACATTTGTGAGGTCATTGGGAAACATTTCCCTCTCTTCGTTTAGTTAGTTGCAACTACTTGAGCTAAACCATGCCTCATTAGTTAGTCAATACTATAAGTCTTGATGTGATTAGGAAACTTTTCCCTCTCTTTGTTTATTTTGCCTTGTTCACTTTCACTTGTTATCCATGTGGTTAAGGCTTTTCAGTTTGATTGTTCATTAGAGGGCTGTGTTAATAGAACATATTCCTCATTTGAATGTAAACACATGCAAACTTACCCTTTTAAGCTTCCTGTCTATTCAACCTTTTCGGAGATTTACTTGTTTTGTAATTTAATTTGTTGACATAATATTATTTTCATTTCCTATCAGTCATATAAGAAGTGGATCTTGAAGACAATATTGGATACTTGGAACCTCTTCCACACAAAGTTCACTGCTCTTTGGGATAAACACAAGGATGGTTCTGGCGAGGCTTATCTTCCAGCAATTTATAACAATCCAGAACTCCAGTTGCTAGTAAAGCAAAAATATATGGATGATCTTTTCCACGATACTCTCGGATTTGGTGCTGCTAAAATGATAAGGTTAGATGATGTCTTAATCCTTAGGCAGTTTATGATCTGGTTTCCTTTTACTGTTCCCATGATATAGTCCACCAGTTCTTCCAATCCAGCTTCATCTGATGTCTCAGCAGTGGTTGATGGAGAAATCCAGTTTTACTCTTTTACTGATTATCATTACATTTGTAAGAAAAAGAAATGAAAGACAATCATGTCTAAATGACACATACTTTCTGGTTAAATTCGTAGGAGAATTGTTGGCGTGGCTCATGTTGAAGATTTTGAATCAATTAAAGAGGCTGACAAGCGTGCCGAATGTGAGCGCAAAGCTCTGAACTTCGCTAAGACCCTTCTGAAGGAAAGGAGAAACTTCCACAAAATAAATGAAGTTGTTTCTGCAATTGAGGATCTCGATGCATGAGATATCTGTTCAAGTAAACTAAACAAGCTTTCAGTTTTTTGAGTATTTTCTGAGATAATTATAGTTTCATGCAAATATTTAGGATGGCTTATAATGCATTGTAATATATATCGTAATGTTTTAGATTGCTTATAACTATCTGTCTGACAAAGGTGTGCAAAATAAACAAGTTCTAGTTTTTACTTATATCTTATATTCTGGGCAATTCTTCTCTAAATTGTTTAGTAAATTACCTCGCTTGTGCTTTTACTTTGGTCTCTACTTTATGATATGATAGTTTCACTTGTAGGTTGCCGTTTGTTTGTGATAGAGACTGAACTGTGTAAACTTTAATACCTGAGACCTTTTATTCAATTCATATCCATAATTGGGGGAAACATTTGTAGAAACAACACATTCCTCCATCTTTATATAACACTACTAGAATCTAACACTCATACAAAGCTGGATATTTCCATCAGTACTTCAACCCTTGAAACATATCGACAGACGCTTCTTGAGGTTGGTTCCCATACTTGGCTTTGTACTCTCTCCAAAGCTGATCCACAGGTTTCCCCAGCAACTCGACCCAATAGTTATCGCTGTATGTGTACTGCATCTTCAGGTTTAGTTTTGCAGTGAAACCATTCAGCAAACTGTCACAATACTCCAAAAACCTTTCTGTCACACCATAGCCTTCGTCCCACCTCTTACCAGCACCGGGTTTAGTATAAGTCGCCTGATCGTAGAAGCCCGACTTGACCATGACATAATCTGCAGTCCCCTCCGTCAGCCCTCCTGGGGCTCCAAAGTTACCGTGCCACTGGAACACATGAGTCATCTCATGATACATTAAAGAAGTGAAAAACCGCTTTGATTCTGACCTAGGATGGTAAAATTGGTCCAGTGCCGAGGCACTTATGTTAATGTTGTCACCGTTTTTGTATGCATAACCTGGGAATTCGGAGATGTATACATTCACAACAGGCACATGCCTTCTCTGCTCAGACCTAGTTTCTTCGAAGACTTTATAAATGAATTCGGTGATATCTGGCATGATTGATAAAGCGAAATTAACACCAATTTCTTGGTCGAACATCCGGCCTTCAGGAGTGTTTGGCACGGTGTTCGTCACCTTGAAGTCGACTGCGTGAGTGTTGTGTACTAGGCATGCTAGAAGAAGAGAAACAGGGATGAGGAAAATGCAGATGCTTCTATCCATGATTGATGATTATCAAGGCTAACTCTATTGCAGGGTTTGTTATATAGGCAGAAACTATTTGACCGGATTAAATGTGGTCGCATGCATTGTGTTATTATTATTTCCAAAATGTCTACACTGAGGTGGTAAGAAATTGTAGAGGGGAAAATGTGTTTACTAGTTATTGCTGGCTATATTGCTGATGGGAAAATGTATTTACTAAATAAGAATATGTACTGTTGTTTTCAAATATTGTTGTTTGTTGAAATCAATAACTATGTCCTTCCAATAATAATAGGAAGTTGTCTTAAAGGCATTCTTATTCTCTGGAATAGATTTTGGTCCTACGGTTAAATGTAAGTGCAGTGGTTATTCTCAATAAAAGGTGTAAGAGGACTGATACGAGCAGTGTCTCGGCTCACGCAGAACCCACCTCCAAGGCCGAACCATCATTGCCAAGTCCAGATAGCTCGCCCGAACCGCCAGCTGCAATGCGCCCGTGTCGCACGACTTGTCTCCCAAAATTATTTAAGGGTTATATTTGAGCTATTATATTCTCAAATTATAAAGAAAACAACAATTTACTTATTTTTTCTTCATGAAGCAGCAGCGTGAGTTAAATATACTATGCTACTCCGTGATAACCAAACGGTAGAGTCGTAGAGAAGATAATGTTTGGTTCGAGTATTCCGTAGCGCAACCTTTAAATTTAAATTCATTCCCATCCAAAAAAATAAAAAGTAGTAATAGCGAACGGAAAACAGTAAAATTGCACTCTACTAACAATTTTTTTTATTAAGTTAATATATTTTTTATATTTAATTTATGTAGTTTTCTACTTAATTAATTTTTAGTAATTTATTTTAATTTTTGAACATTTTGAACTGTGACTGAAAATTGAACTGAAATGAATTAAAGTTGATAAAATTGACTGGAGTCACATGATTATTGAAAAAAATGAAGATATAATAGAAATGAGAGAGAAAAAAGTAATTATACTCGACGAAGAGAAGATCAATATCATGCTCAATTTATTTAGATCTAAATGTAATTTGACTTATGACGAGTTGAAGAACTTATATGAACTTAGTAAAGCCAAACTCTAATTCAACCTGCAAATATCAGGTTTCAATCCAATTGTTTCGTGCGTATGTGTGCAGATTATCGTGTCGTGCAAAAATTTGTTGGCTCTACCTTAATGATAGTGAGTGTATTAAATAATTTAACTTGGCACGACACGATAACGAGCAAAGCATGATGTTACACAATAATATATGATGTATTATACAATTAAAACATGTTATAACATGATTAAAATTTTATCATTAATTAATCTAAATAATAAATTAAAGTATAACATTTTTTAATGAATAAAAATAAAAAAATAAAATTTTTACTCTTAAAGGATAACCCAAATCCTACCCTGACCCTGACCCTACCCTAACCCAAAATCAACGTGTTCTTATAAGGTCAGACCTATAAGGATCCTAACCCAAAAATTGCGTGTTTGTGTCAGATTACCATGTAATGTTAAAAATTGATAGCTCTAGTTGAGATCAAGGAATTGAAAACTCATACCGACTAGTAAATTGAATGAGAAGGCATTTTAGTAGTGCATACATTCAATATTAATACAGAAATATTCTCTACCCCATCCCCAGACCATATTAGAGGAAACTAAGCAGTTAGTCTTCTGATAAATTCTATTTTCATCGAAAATGACACAGACAAAGTAATAGATGAATAAAAGATCATATGATATGTGAAGCAGAGTTAGTAAGAAGGAGAATTTGATAAACAAACATAGCTTTTGAATAGGCATATACATATACATAGATTTCCTCAACTTGTGTTGTAATTTTGAGATGTATATCCTGGCTGAAAAGCTTATGGTGCTAAGTAGAAATTTGTATCGCGCAGAGACACAGTTAGCAAGCTTCTTAAAGTCATTATTGGATTCAACTTCAGCCTGTTCATCAGACTCCTCTCCTTTCACAAATTATGCTCCTTGCTCATGGACAATCATGCCAAACACATTTCTTATTTCTACGTCTTAAAAGAAATCTATCAAGTAAAAATGGAGCTAACCTGAGAACACCCTTATTATTGTTGGTATGAATTTCAAAATTCTGACTCTCTCTGAGTCAGAGACACCCTGCATTAGCAAATATCGTTGCGTCTTAGCTCATCCTTCACTGCACAAGAACATGTCTCCCAGCTTTTAATGAATAATGGCAAAACCATCTTTTATCCCACATCGGTTAACACACTGAAAAATGAAGTGTAGCTTGTTGTACAAAACGGTGAGTAAGTAGATGAAGTAAAACATCTTTGCGCTTGGGGCAATGACGTAGCTAGTGAGGTTCTAACCGAGGCGCGTCTATTGCTGGTTGAAAACTATTTCCAAACCCCCTCTTCGGCCATTGCTTGACTTTGGCCGTCGAGAATTTCTGGAAGGTCTCCCTTTTTAGGGGAAGGACCTACAATAACAGTTTAATTTTTGGAAGGGCTTCAGGTTACAAAATTGAATTTGGAATCGTGATATGGGCGAAGGCGTATGTAGTTGTAGGAAATGGTATCGAAATTGTGAGGGAAAGAATGATGTTTCAGAAAAAAATGCACTACTATTGAATTGGAATATGCTCATTGAGAGTAATAGAATTTTAATCAACATTTATCACAAAATATGTAATTGGACCGGATGTTGTTCCTAATATGGTTCCTATGTTCATATGGGGCCCAATACATTGACGCCGAGATGGGCTTTTCACATTATTAATTTACCAAACACGAAAAAGGATTAGTTAAAGTTTAGGAAATGGTCACAATAAGTAATTGAATTTAGTTTATACGAAAACTGAATTAAAAGTGAAAATAAAAAGATTAATTAATTACGTTGAACTGAATCTTCTACATGGGATATGGTCAAAATCATTTCTAAAACCCTAGACAAAACCCGAGCTTTTCCCCCAAATTCCACACAAACGCAATAACAATGGCTTGGCGTGGTTCGCTTTCCAGATCTCTCGTCTCCACGGCAAGGGCTTCCGCCTTCCGCTCTTCGCCAACCCGCCTCCTTCCTTCCCCGATCGTCGCCCCTCGCCTCCGGCCCCGCCGCTTCTCCTTCTCCAACCCCAGGTCAGATTTATTAACTCTAATGCTTTCAATGTTACACCTTTTCTACCAGCATAAGGGTTTAATGGTCCTGTGATTGACCAGGAGTTCCACATTTTGCCCTCTGATCTTACTATCATGATTGAATTGATGTTATTTCGCACCCTCATTTTTGCTCTCTGTTGCAGTTGGATATAGTATTTGATATCGAATTATTGATGATGTTACAGGACATTGGGGGAACTAGGATGTGCGCAGTCATTGCTTCCACTGAGTAGCATGGCGGGAGTACAGCTGACTTCACATTTGACTCTCAACGTTCGGGCTTTCTGTGAGCTGTCCCATGGTACCTTCCACCGTTCTTGTCAAGATCGCTAATAGTTTCTTTGTGAGTCAAATACTGTTGTTTGAGGATAGTCATTGTGATAGTCATAGTTTAATTTTTTTATTTTTTAATCCTCCCATTAGTGTAACTAAAGCCATTGATGAATGTTGGTGTATTTGAATTATACTGGTATTTAACTTTGTTGAATTGGTTGATAAAAAATATGGAATGATTGGGATTGATAGGGAGGATTGGAAAAGATGGGTGATTTCAGCAGCGGTTCCCAACAATCAAAGGCTCCCTGGCACTACCTTGTAGGTTAAATTTTATTCTTTGAATTCTAGTTCAACGAGTGAGGAAATTGAAATCACATAATCATGCTTTTTAAGTTTACTTTTCTGCATACTATGTTTTGTTTTTGCTTTACTTAACAAATGTTGAATATATAAGATAGGGCTGAGTGTGATTAACGTTTTAATAAACTATGATCTTGTGACATCAATTGCTCTGAGAATCATTTTTGGCTGAGTCTATGATCATCACGTTGGTATGGTTGTATCAAAGATATATGCTCAGGGTATTGCAGATTGAACAATTGCCGTGAATGACCTATTTCCTACTTATCCATAATCCAATATTAAGGAAATCTCTTGTATACTACTCTACTAAATAAGGAAAAAGTTGATATAAATGGTTTGCAGTAGCTTTTTCTGATTCCGTTCGTTTATAGTGCATTATGTTTCATTGAAATTAATGAGATTGAAGTCTTGTATGTATGCTAATTTATCTTGGTTTTTATAAGTTGTCAGTTGAGAAATGGATACTTGGAATATAACCAACTGGTTCTTTCTGGCCTGGATTTACTTAAATTGTGCATGTAGAAAGATGGCAAGATATTAATCAGATTCATACAGACTCTAGTGTAATTAGATTGGAGTTGCTTAGTGTTTAATCAGTTGCAAGTAACAAGTGGCTATACATAGTACATTCTACCCCCCCTTGAAGTATATTAAACAGCGCAGCAAGCACATCTCTAAGTAGATTAACTCAATAGTCAATACACTTAAATCCTCTCTCATTATAAGATCAACACAGTTTCTGAGTGTTTTTCTTCGGCTGTCATTTACTCATCTTATGCTGTCACAGGTACTTAAATGTATTTTGGGTCTTGCGCAGAAAGAGCTCAAAGATCTGGGTCTTGTTCGATAGGAATGTCTTCCTGGAACTTTCCCTCATTACATAGGAAAAACAAATAAAGATATGGCATTCCCTCCTTTCCTCCTTTCCTTTGCAGACTGAATTGCATTTACTGGCTTAATGTCTTGAATTCTGTGACACTCAAAACTGCTGCATTTTTTGCGCATGCATATATGCTTGACCTGTATATTGGAATTTGATTCTTTACGCTCTTTCAAATTTTTCCATCTACAACATTGGTAATACCATTGTCAAATTTGGGATTCCTTTAACTTTGATGTCTTATGATTTTTTATGCTCCACGATACCATTACTCCATTAGTTGTACGCCTAAATTCTCGTTTTGGGTGAGTTTAGAAAAAAAGTTTCCCGGTATTGGAATCTTTTATTTGTTTTCTATAAAAGAAAAACACATCAATGTTAATGACCGTGTTTAAGAGAAAAACGGCAATGCTATTGGTGTGTTTACCTTCTCTTTAAATACGTCAATAGCATTTTCGTCTTTCTCTTTAAACCCGCTGCTAGCATTGGCGTGTTTGCCTTTGATAGAATATATATTGCGTGTTGTATGGAATGTCAAATTTTACCACTATCCTAAGTGTTGTTTTTGCATGAACACCATTTTAGTTGCCATATGTCAAGGTCTGTTACTGCGTGACATATTTTCTGGACTCCCTTTAGATGATTTTCTCCTATAGCTCATGGGGTATTCGACTAAGAATGTTACTTCCCTAGTCCATGAAAAATAGTACTAGTTTTTTTTTGCCATTTTTGGATGTCCACAAAAAATAATCTTATTTTTAAAAATGAAAAGTTTTTTTTTTCTTCTCATATTAACTCACTTTTTCATTCTCACTTTATCCACTTTTTCTCTTCTCTTACTTGACCAATTTCTCATTAAGACTGTGCCGTCTACAAATGAGACAATTTTTTTTGGATGGAGGGGGTAGTATTTTTCAAATTGTTGAAATCATTCAAATATGTTTTTAAATATGCTCAAATTCTTCATCATAAGTAGCTCACGATCGACTCTTTTTTTCTTGTTCGCTACAACACCTACGTTCTCTAGCTGTTTCTATCTCGATCGATTCTGCTTTTGAAATAGGGAGTATATATTTTTTGGACCCTATTAGAAGACCTTAGAATTGTAGATGCACAAATTTTCTGTCTTTGTATAACCGTTTTATATGATTTTATTAATATTGATGATATTGTTATTAGCCACAGATGTATTATTTTGGTTATAAATTAATTATTAGTTTGTTTGAAAGAATCACAACCAAAACTTGAGATTATCATGAGCTGGCAAGCTTATGAATGACAATGCATACAATTTTGCAATAAAACATGTGCTATTCAGTATCAAAATTATTTTAACTGAGTAGAGGTAGTAGATAATTTCATGTTAAATGAAATTAATTATATAGCTCATCGGCCAAATAGTTCAAGATTGATCATCGAGCTCAAAGTTGTCAAATTTAATTGAATATAAACTGTAGTTTCTTTTATAAATTAAGTACTAGTATTCTCTTAAAGGTTCTATGAAGTATGAATAGACATGTTGTGTGACCAAACAAATAAGTCGAAATCACTGACTATGTCAAATATTTTTGTGGGGTTAAAAAAAGGTAGGTCCAACTTCAGAATCCAATTTGGTCTAACCAGATAGAGGATTAGGGTTTGGCTGGCATTAATATACTACTCCACTACAAAGCAAAAATCAATGATAAAATGAAAAATGTGAGATAAACGAATTTTGAATTTGATGTCACACGTTTGTTTTTCCTTAACAGACAGCACGAAATCAACCATTCAAATTAAATGTATTGTTGGACCAATCAATTCTGTTATTAATTGATGTAACAAATCGATAAAAAGTAAGAAGAAAAGTGCAACTTCCTTTTGAAATTGGATAGACAGCTACTTATTCATTGTACATATTGTATCAACGCTTTAGAAATTGTTTGTCAAATGTCAATAACAACAAATAATTATTTAAATAATTTACATATTTTCTAGTAACAAATTTATTTACTTGTGTATGGTAAGGTCAAAGTTGATAACTGATACCTTGAGATTTTTAATTAAACACGTATATTATCATACTTTGCCCATGTGTTTTACTATTTGAATTAGTCAAACAACTTCCAGATATAACTCTCGAAACTATCGAAGCATAAATCTCGATATCATCGAATCGTATTTATTTCTTAAATTCTTTACACATGTTTGCTAGGTACTGAATTTCTACTGGAAGTTCAAGTAGTCACAAGATATGCTAGAAACATAGAATACTTTCAAAGAATTATTATTAAGTGTAAGCTTTATATTATCTTCATAAATTGGCTTTTAATATTTTATTAGAACTTTAACCAAATCTTTTAATTTGACCCTGCTCTGTAATAAAATAATAGTACTAAATTATTTTTTAGCACTGGATTTCCTAAACTCGGATAGTATTAATTTATACTTCCTCCGTCCGCCATTAGGAGTCTCATTTATGGGCGGCACGAATTTTAAGATATGTTAAGAAAAGTGGATGGAAAAAAATTAGTGGAATAAGGGTCTCACTTATATATATTAGTTTTAAATGAAATGTGAGTGGAATGAGTTAGTTGGAGGTGAGATCCTATTACCATTTATGGTAAAAGTGAACCGGGACTATTCGCGGACGGACTAAAATGGAAAAACGAGACTCTTATTCGCGGACGGAGGGAGTAAGAAAGATCGCAATAACATAAATTAAATTTAGTGAATGTTGTATTCTAGGCTTTTGAATAATGCCAAATACTGCTTCTGCAATGAATGAAGGTATGGTTGTATGCAAGTACTATTAAAGTATGCCCTCCTAGATAGTAGTATGTTCTAGTAACATATAGAATATCATCAAAAAGTATTATTGTCCTAGTAACACTTACATACATATAATGATCCAGAATTTTTCTTAAAAATAGTACTCTCTTCGTCCCATAATAGATGATACACTTTCTTTTTTACTTTGTCTCACAAAATATGTCACATTTTATTTTTTAGAAAAAACTTCATCTTATGTTAATATAAATATAGTAGTGCTCCTACTATTTTCTCTCACTACCTAACACACAAAACAACATCACCTAAAATCTTGTGCTAATTTCCAAGTGTGTCATCTATTATGGGACGGAGAGAGTAGTAAGTTTTATGCGATACAGTAATTAGTTACAATTTAATTTTTGTCATGTATTTTAAATATTATCTGAAAACGATGATTAATTCGATACAACTTAAAAACATATTGATATACTATTTGAAACACTAAACATATGAGATAAGATTGATAAAATTTTAGATATAATTTATAAAATCATTAAAGTTCGAGATAAATTTAACGATTTTTTCACTTTTTCCGTTAATTCTTTTGATTTTTTGTGTTTCTATGTTATTAGTATCCCAATACATTATACATGTGCATTTTCTAAAAACATTTTTACTCCCCATATGATGACACAATCCTTTTTCCTATCCAATTATTGTTTCTAGTCTTTGTAACGATATTGCGTATGGAAATCAACTCAAAGGAAACGTGAAAAAATAAAATTCATAATTATCAACTATTTTGTGATTGACTGGAATTTAGATATGGGAAGTCCACGATTATTGTTTGTCAACAAGTGTTTGGTCTGAGCAAGAAATTAGTAGTACTAATTAATTGCATGCATCGTTATGTATGTCATCGTCAAATATGCCTAATTTTACTTTGAATTTTTTGAGTAATTTTCTAGTGTATTATTGTTGTCAATAGGTCAGATTATGCCTAATAATAAAAGGTATAAGCAAGTTAAATAGTACTACGTTATTATTAAAATTTATTAGTATAATTTTATTTCGAATGCCAATTTATTTGGTTAATTAAAAATTGAACCAAATCATCTTCGGTAAACTCCATTTGGATCGAAAATAGTACTACTATGTGATTGATAACCGGGCTGACATGGTAATTTGTACTTATCAAACATACTCAAATAAATTAATAAAACATAAATATGCTAGCCGCAATAATATACATTTCCCTCCGCTAAAATATCAGTACTCCTTCCGTTTCTTCATAGTTGAGGTGGAATTTTTCGGATAAATGTTGGGTGTGTTAAATAAATAGATAAAAAAGTAAGCGAGATGAAAATGTAGAGAGAATAAAATATAAAGTGAATACAGTAGAGAGAGTAAAGTAAGAGAGAGGAAAAAGTTACCATATAACAAAACGACTCAACTATGAAGAAACTTCCTAAAATGATAAAATGACTCAACTATGAAGAAACGGAGGAAGTACTAATCAAAGCGGTCTACGACGTCACAGCCATACAATTTTTTTTTAAATTTGGGATTGGCATACTATATTAAACAATGAGCTGCATCCGACCATGATATGGTGTGCTTCAGGTATTGTCTGCCCCATCGCCTCCATGTCACTGTCAATTTTTTTGATTTTATCTCAGTTTTTGTTTTCTGACAAAATTCCTAAAAAATTTTGAAACAGTAATTATTCTCTCATTTAGTGGTGCTAATATGACAAAAATCTTCGGTGTCCGTCTATAACCCTTAATTAGTGTTATTAGTAATTAGTAACTCAAATAAAAACAGTGGTAGTTAGAGGTTAATTAACATTTAGTACTCCGTATAATTTATTATCGGTCACTTGTTTTGTCCCTTATCTTATGGAAATAATGAAATTAGTTTTCGTTCTCCTACTTTCTAGATAAATATACCCTTAAAAATTACATTCTCTCTCATGTTAAATTGTAGCTTACTAATTGTGTAACAATCATCTTATCTTATGATATTAAAATGTGACAAGAGAGTAGTAAATTACTATTCAAACTTCATCTACACAGAATTTCTCTTTAGAAACTCTGTTTAACTAATTAGATTTTGTGTTATTTACTAGCTAGATCTTGAGTAGAAACTATAGAAGATTTTATTACCAATTAAATGTGCAAATTAAACACATTCACTCTTTTTTTTAGAAGATATGAAAACTCCAAATTTTTTGATCTCCTATATGGAGTATAACAGTACACACATATATTCCTATAATATAACAACTTAATAAGTATTACTACTATACACCAACTTGGATTACAACATTTGTAGAGTATGCATTGTATACAATCTGTTATGGCATTAATGAAAGTTGTCATCATGGTCTAGATTAATAGTTGGATTATCATTTAATGGAAATTATTTGGTAAGTGTGACTGTGTATGCATTCATATTATTTTTCAAAATTTAAAATTTAAAATCTTATTAATATTTACCAAAAATATTTAATGGGAAGAAATAAATTTATGAAATTAACTTTATTATAGTGGAGACATTATATCTGAAAATCACGACCCTTTTTTTATTAGTTCCCATTTGCACTAAAGAAATGAGTATACGATTACAATTTTAAAACAAATATTACTATAGATTTATTCATAAAATTTATGTAAAAAGTTTGATATAATTATGCCATTGATATTATAGCTAACCGTACAGATTTATTATACTCCATATGTTATAATTTTCATCAATGTTAGAATACTACTATTATTTTAATAATCTATCAATTATTGTAAATTTAAAATTTATTTGCAATACTAAAATCTAAAATGAATAATCGTGTCTGAATAATCATAACGTGATTATTTAACATTATTACATTAACCATACAAATTATATTAATTTGAAATTTGTTTTATTGATTTTCATGAACATTGAATCTCTCTTAGATTTTCCATTAAAATATTGAATATTATTTCCTATTTCCTTTAACAATAGGCTACAATTGGAGAAAGAATTCACTAGTCAAGGAATACCAAAATGGCAATCCTATTTAGTATGTCATGTCACACTAATAAAGTTTTGACAAGTGAAAATATGTATAACCCCAATTCCAACTAGATATATTAGATTATGGAAACACTCTAAATATAAATATACACCATTTATTATATGGAAAGTTTGTGTATATAATAAATACACTATACATATAGGTCCATCATTTCATTTTTTGAATAATATAAAATTATTTTTTCACTAAGTCATCTTACTCGTAAATTAATATAGTACAAAATTAATCACATCACTCGTTTTAAGAGTTTTAGGAGATTACTTTTTTTCTTCTTTATAAATATAAAAAATGTAGACAAATAAAAAGGGCAACTATAACTTCAAATTTGTTGACATTAAATACTACTCTATATAAATTAAATTAATAATACAAATGATTATGTAGTGTATAAATTAAATTAAATACGTAATTTATAGCTAGACATTAACTGTATGAATATTATACATTTTGTTAAATTATAAAAAAATTAATAATAATAAGATAATCTAAAAAACTAATCTTATTAAGATGATCTAGAAATTAATTTTATTACGTTATTTTTAATATAGCATGAAAAAATTTCATAAATAAAATAAGACAAATGATTATAGCATGATAAAGCAGTTACATTTAAAATTTTATAAACTAAAGCTACTATTAAAAAAAAGTGATCGTTAGTATTATTTAGTGTTTATATATAGAATATGCATAAACTTCTATATAATAAATGGTGTATTTATATTTAGATTGTTTCAAAATTTATATATCTAGTTGGAATTTGGGGTTATATACATTTTCATTTGTCAAAAGTTTATGGGTGTAACATACCAAATAGGATTGCCACCTTGGTATTCCTTGACTAGGGAATTTTTTCTCCTATAATTGTCATTTATCTTTTAAAAATAAATCAATTTTATGTAAAAAAAACTCTTTTCTCAAATAAAAAAGGTTTTTAGGAACCAACAAGTATGGACAAATGACGCAATAAATGTAAAAAGAATTAGTTATTGCTAATTCATCAAAATCAGTTTACCTAAAAAAACATCAAATATATTAGGACTACTGTACCCTTTTACTTGAAATACAACATTTGTGTTGTAATGTTTAAATATTTTTTATAACTTTTAATTATTATGCAGTAGTTTATCTACATCAGTTTCATTTCCTTTTATTATTAATTTATACGTATACTATTTATTAAACATATTATAAATTGATTCCATGTTGATTTACAAATATGATATGATGTATTGTTCAGTAAATATTACTTAGTCTTTTATTATTGAACCATAACATAATTTATTAATATTTAATAATAAGCATTATCTTGAAATCTATTAATCATATACTAATGCATTTATTCCATTTTTTATTATTTGAATGATTATAAATTCAAACTTATTTTAAATTCAATTGAAGGTTCAATTGCTCTTCGACTCAATTTATTAATTAAAAATTTTAAATTGATCTTTATATTTAATGAAATAATTTAGTGTTTTAGTCGTTCTTAGATTCATTATATCTTCATTTAGTTGAATAATTTAAATTTCAATTGATACTATATTCAATTTGAATTACTGAAGTATTTATCAATTGAATTTAGTACAATAATCATTATATTTGCAATTGCATTTATTTAAAATTACAATTACAACAACTTCATGATAAAAAGTAATGCACTTTGCATGTAGGCAAAGTAACAACTACCATCACCCATGTATGCCCAAGATGAGAGGTAATTCAAAATATGGAAAGAAGTCTCTTCAAATAAAATTCCATGTTAATATTATGTTTTTTACATTATCTTGAACAAATAATGGTGTGGTAACTAAATAGTTTATCAATTTAGTTTAATTTGAAATTTTTTTGTAAGATTATAATTTTTATTTGTAATAATATAATTAGAAAATAGAAGAAAACATTAAAGAATACTATAAGTATTCATTTTGATAGAAATAATTTTTTTTAATTAATTTGATACAAGTACTATAGTTTAGTAATCATTTATAAAATTAATCTTAATTATCATAGTTTTAGAAGTAATTCTATCATCGATCATCAGCTAGCTCATTTTGAATGTAGGTGATTAATTTATACTATCATCATTACTATTTTTAACATCTTACTACGTACAAAGTAAAATAATAAGTAAAAATACTAAGCTAAAATAACGATAATAGTAATGGTAATGTAATGGTAATGGACTAACGGTATCATGGAGTAGCACATATTATAATCTATATTAACAATAATAATATTAATTACTATTATTATTAGATTATATCACAACTTGGAATTGGAAAGTATATTAATATATAAACTATTATGATATGATTACGTATTTTCAAAATATAATAGTAGTATATTATAGGCTCATAGATTAATATACTATGCTTGGAAGGATTTTGATATTTGTAAGAGAGTGGGAGATGGTAGAGACTTATAGGGAATTGGAAAGTTTATGTTTTAAAAAAATATTGTCTATTTAAGATTTAATGAATTTTTAAAATAAAATTAAGTTAGAACCTAACATAGTTTGTTTAAATTAAAGAGAAAAAGATAATTATGTAAACACAGCTAATATATACCATAGTATATAAAACAATAATTAGTATATTGATTTATGGAGTTATATTTTATGCACACTATGTTTATAGTATAATCGATACTTTTAAAATATAACATGATAAAAATATTATAGGATATATGATCGTGTCACAACTTATAGTATTATTGATTTCAATTTTAGTGTGGTTATAATAGATAAATATTTAAAAAAAGATAAAACTTAATCTTAAAATAAAAAATAGTTTAAAAATAAATCACTGAAAATAGAAAATTAAAAAATGAATGAATCTAAAAAAGAAACGTAAGAATCAGATTAGAGAAATGAAATCAATAAAAACAACTACAATAAGTTATTAGAGCATTAAATGAGGTGTTTGAATCATTAATAGCCATGACATAAAAAATTTACTAGAATGCGATTTTATGGCTAGCCATAATGTGGCCACATAGCATTAGAGCATCCACTATAGGGGCGGCGCCGGCCGCCCCGGAGGCGGCTTAGCCGCGGCGGTCTATAGGGGAGGAGGCGTCCGCCCCGGGGGCGGACGGGCATTCGCCGCGTTTGCGGCGAGGACGGGCCGATGGAGAGAGAAGCGCGGCGGCCGCCGCGCCTATCTATTGTGCGGCGAAGCTGGCGCGGCGGTCGCCGATTTTAATTTTTTTATTTTTTTTTTAAATTTCGAATTTATAATGGTTTTTTTATAAATATTCCTCCCATTTTCATCTTCTCTCCACACACATCTTCACACCCATTTCACTTTCTATCCAAATTTTCTATCTCTAAAAAATTTTCGATTATGGATGATTTGTGGAATCAAGCATGGGATTCTTTGATTCAAGAGGTGCAGAGGGAGGCCGAAGAGGAGGCGGCGACGGCGGCGATCCCTCGTGAGATTCGTCATCGTCGGACAATCCGACGAGACCATGTCGGAGCGGCTGAGCGGCTTATGGCCGACTACTTTAGCGCTGACCCTCGTTACCCGGCTGAGATTTTTCGTTGGCGTTTCAGAATGTCGCGACCGCTCTTTACCAATATAGCGACTGATGGAGCTGGCAGCGGAAGCGGGTGCATAAAACAAATCACATAATTATCAGATCTATTTAGCAGATTATTTAGACAAAAGCTATTCGCGCAAATTTCACATGTATCATGCTCATAACTTGAATTAATCATGTTTTAGAATATAGAAACCTAAAACATGCTTTTCTACGGAGCAGGAAAAATACCTTGTTTAATTCTCCAAAGAATTGAAGATGGCTAGTGACTTCTCCACGTGATGCTTTGAGTACTAGACCACAAATCTTCTCTCTGGTTCCCGAACTGTACTCTAATATCAGTGTGGGCTGATCTTACTAGAATACTAGGACTTAAATAAAGAAGACAGAAGAAATCCTTTTGAAACAGGAGAGGAATTCGAAAATTCCTACAGCTTGTGAGAGCTGAAATTTTCGAAAATTTTAGCAAATAAAATTGTGTTATTTCTGTCTCCTTTATTCTCCTATTTATATTAAGTTCCTTTTGGGCCCAGACAGGGATCTATGGAAGGCTTTGGATATGGGCTCATCCAATTTACTTTTTACTAATTAAATTGAACCCACAATTTAATATAAGTTATAATTGGAATATTACGAGCAGCCACTACAGAAGTAATATTGAACTCTCCCCATCCAAATCCGAAATTACAAGTAATCCGGGTTTCCGTTTATCTTTCATTTCCCGCGCTTAAGATTAAAATGTCCATTAATTAATTAATGTCTGCTATTGACTTAATTAATTAACTTCTTATTAATTCCAAGAGTGGACTCAGCATGAAACACTTATTTATTATTCATAGAGTAATCAAACTCCAACTAGCTAGGTTCCGAATAATAAAACCTTGTTTCGCGCTCCTCTTGAGGACATTATCAAACGAGACTCACCTCGTGCACGATTCAATATAATAGCAATCCTAGCACCGCTAGATATCGATCACCACTGCCCAATATATCAGGATAATTGGGTTACGAAAAACCCGCACCATTTGATAAGTCAAAGCAGTGCATAATCAATACCGTATGCTCAATGCTAACCTACATTGATTAAGAAATAAATATTTATCAAGACCTCGCCTTTCAGTAGATAGCCCAAGGCAAGTCTTGCTGTTAGATCCGTTCAGTGCTATACCACACCAATGTCATCTTATTTCAGTAAGGCTTAGAAATATACGGACTGACATTGCAACCTTTCTCGATGGGTAGTCTAATTCCATCTAGGTTGTGAAATTCATATTTTTCTTTGTTTAGAACTGACCGTATTACCTTAAAGTGGACGACGCCCACAACCGGTCTACTAAAACAAAGACTTAGACTTTGTTAAGTTAACTTATACATTTAAACATGCATTAACATCCATTAAATGTAAAACATAACAACATTATGACAAAAATAATCTGTTTTATTCATTGGAAAATAAAATAAGAGTTTTACAGTATTCAATCACTCGAAACGTGATTTCTAGTATACAAACTCTAACAATCTCCCACTTATACTCAAAACACTTTCGAGTATACAAAATGTGCTAACGTCTAAATCTCCCACTTATACTGAAAGCGGATTGAGGTCTTGAATTAGTCGAACTCCCATTCCTTCAACATGGCTTTCATACGGCTTTACCGCTAATGCCTTTGTGAAAGGATCTGCCAGGTTGTTCTCTGACTCAATCTTGACCACTTTTATGTCTCCTCTCTGCACTATATCTCGAATGATATGATACTTCCTATCTATGTGCTTGCTCGCTTTATGAGCCCGTGGTTCTCTCGAATTTGCCACAGCACCGGAATTGTCACAATAAACGGTGATGCTCTTGGGCATATTCGTAACCACACCTAAGTCCAGAAGGAAGTTCTTAAGCCATACAGCCTCCTTTGCAGCCTCCGAAGCGGCTACATACTCGGCTTCCATGGTAGAGTCTGCAATGCATTTCTGCTTTACACTCTTCCAAACTATAGCTCCACCTCCTAAGGTAAACACATATCCGGAAGTTGATTTTCTCGAATCCAGATCAGCCTGAAAGTCTGAATCTGTATATCCTAAAGGACAGAGCTCGGCTGCATTGTAAACTAGAACATAGTCCTTAGTCCGATTAAGGTACTTGAGTATGTTCTTTACGGCAGTCCAATGTCCTTGGCCGGGATTTGATTGATATCTTGCTACCATGCCAACAGCAAAGCAGATATCGGGTCTAGTACAAAGCATAGCATACATGAGACTACCAACTGCCGAGGCATATGGTATTCTTCTCATCTCTGCTATCTCAGATGCTGTCTTAGGACACATCTCTTGAGACAACTGGATGCCATGTCTAAAAGGTAGGAAACCTTTCTTGGCATCTTGCATGCTAAAGCGTCTAAGTACCGTTTCGATGTAAGATTCTTGGGATAAGCACAACATTTTCTTACCTCGGTTCCTAAGAACCTTGATACCGAGAATGTGTCCCGCATCACCCATATCTTTCATCTCGAACTGGCTGGACAACCAAGTTCGCACTGATGACAACATCTTTTTATTGTTTCCAATTAGAAGAATGTCATCTACATACAAAACTAAGAACACAACATTTCCTTTTTCAACCTTCTTATACACGCAGCTTTCATTAGGGCATTTTTCGAATCCAAACTTTTGAACAGTTTGATCGAAACACTGGTTCCATGATCTAGATGCTTGCTTGAGACCATAAATGGCCTTCTTAAGCTTCCAAACCATGTGTTCCTTGCCCTTCACTACATAGCCTTCGGGTTGTTCCATGTAGATGGTCTCCTCAAGACTCCCGTTTAGAAACGCAGTCTTAACGTCCATCTGCCATACTTCCCAATCCATGTAAGCTGCTATAGACAAAAGTATACGGATCGATTTGAGCATGGCCACTGGGGAGAAGGTCTCATCGTAATCGATACCTTCCTTTTGGGTATACCCCTTAGCCACTAGTCTTGCCTTGAAGACTTTAACTCGTCCATCGGGTCCACGTTTACGTTTGTATATCCACTTGCTCCCAATGGCAGTACAGCCTTCGGGTAGGACAGACAAATCGTAGACGTCTTTGTCTAACATAGATTGTAGTTCCGAATCCATTGCTTTCACCCATTCGCAATGATCGACATCAGCCTGCGCCTCTGCAAAATTCCAGGGATCCAGTACATTGCTGTCCGAGGAGTGATCCATACACTCACCCAAACCAATGTATCTATCGGGCTCATGAGAGACCCTCCCACTGCGGCGCGGCACTACAATATCTGGAGTATTAGTTGAAGTTTCTGGAATTGTTGTTACACTTGGTAATTGTTCTTGGTTAATGGAAGTTGAAACTTGAGTTAGCTCTTCTAGAGCAATCTCACTGCTGGACTTATGATTCATTACATAGTCTTCCTCTAAGAATGTGGCATGAGTGCTCACAATCACTTTCTGATCTCTGAGACTATAGAATTCATAAGCTTTCGTTCCTCTAGGGTATCCTATAAACACGCAAACCTCAGTCCTAGATTCCAGCTTAGTTGGATCCTTTTCCAATACATGAGCCGGACACCCCCATACTCTGAGATGTTCTAGATTGGGCTTACGCCCATTCCACAACTCATATGGGGTAGTAGGAACAGATTTAGAAGGTAAGACGTCTAAGAGATAGTTTGCAGAAAGCAAAGCATGACCCCAAAACGAAACAGGTAACCGTGCATAACTCATCATCGATCTGACCATATTTAATAAGGTCCTATTCCTTCTTTCAGCCACGCCATTCTGCTGGGGTGTGCCCGGCGCAGTCGTTTGGGATTCAATCCCAGCTACCGATAAATAGTCCAAAAACTCGGCACTTAGGTATTCGCCTCCGCGATCAGATCGCAGGCATTTGATACTCTTACCATGTTGCGTCTCTACTTTAGCCTTAAACTCCTTGAACTTGTCAAAAGTTTCAGACTTGTAGCGCATCAAATAGATGTATCCGATTTTCGAGTAGTCATCTGTAAAGGTGACGAAATATCGAAAACCGCCCCTTGCCTCGGTTGACATTGGTCCACACACATCAGTATGAATGAGCTCAAGTACTTCTTTGGCCCTATTCCCCTTTGATCTAAAAGATCTCTTAGTCATCTTGCCTTCGAGACAGGACTCACACTTCGAAAACGGTTCCTTCTCAAGACCTTTAATAAGATCTTGATCAACCATCGCATGAATCCTTCTTTCGTTGGCATGACCAAGTCTAAGGTGCCATAAGTACGTTTCATTCATTGAAGTTGAAGGTTCTTTTCTTTTCTTAGAAATTTTCGATGTAGCATTGAGTTCTGATTTACGTTGATTAAATTGTGTAGAAGTGATCGTGTACAGATTGTTTTCCATGATACCGCGACAGATATAAGAACCATCTTTCTTAATAACGCAATTGTCATTAAAAGAAATCGAATATCCATCATAAGACAATTTAGAAACTGAAATTAAATTTCTTCTAAAAGAGGGTATCAACAAAACATTCTTCAAAATCAAAAATCTATCACTAGAAAAACGTAAATAAACGTCTCCCACTGCAACGGCCGCCACTTTCGTAGCGTCGCCCAGCTGGACCTCTATCTCACGATCATGTAGCCGTCTTGTCACCTGCATCAAGTCAGGATCAAAACATATATGATCAGTTGCTCCAGTATCAATAACCCAAGTATGAGTAGATGTCAAAGCCAAACATGACTCGACTACTAGAGCATGGTGCATACCTGTAGCCTTGCCCTTTTTAGGACAATCTGGCTTCCAATGACCTTTCTCTCCACACTTGAAGCATTTTCCAGTTTGCTTCTTGTCACCCCGCTGTTTCTTCTTTCCCTTAGCATTGTTGACTGCTACTTGGTTCGGTGCCTTTTTCTTTCCTCTTCTAGCCTTAGAGCCAGAGGAATTAGGCGCGATACTCATCATAGCTACTTTAGCTTGAACCATAAGGTCCTCCGCCGACTGAAGTTCAGTCAGCAACTCTGCTAAAGTATAATTCCGTTTGTTCATCTCAAAGTTGAGCTTGAACTGCTGGAAGCTAGGGGGAAGACTCTGAAGGATTATAGTAACCTGGGACTCGGGATCGATCGTCCCTCCCAATACCTCAATCTGGTTGAGGTGACTCATCATCTCGAGGACGTGTTGCCTCACAGACGAGCCTTCCTTCATAGACTTCGTCATGATACTCCGAAAGGCTTGAGACTTAGCCGTTCGATTCTGAGTACCAAAAAGATTTGCGAGATTTGTCATGATCTCGGCGGCAGTTTCCATGGCAGAATGCTGATGCTTGAGTACTGATGACATAGAAGCCAACATGTAGCACTTAGCCATCTCATTCGCCTTATGCCACCGTCTATGCGCATCTCGCAATGCTTGGCTGGCACTAGCAGCCGGGACAGCTGGGCGTGGAGTAGTGAGTACGAACTTGTACTCTTCTGCTGTGAGAACGATATCCAAGTTTTGTTTCCATTCGATGTAATTTTGGCCTTCGAGTTTGTTTTCTTTGAGAATGGCAGAAAGAGGATTAAAAGACATCTTGACGAATTTTATTGCACTGCAAACAGAAGATTTTACTATTTGTCATAAACTTATGTAAGGAAATTGAGTAGATTAACCATAAAACTTTTCAAAATCTTACAACAGCCAAATTAATAAATTGTACCCTCCTCTGGAGGTAAATACGCATTAAAATTTTGACAATTTTACTGGTCACAGCACCGACGCATCAATATCTTCCTCCTCTGGAGGTCAACACGCCTAATGTTGCCTAAGCATGACCATCAGATTTAGCATTACAGAATTTTATTTCTACAACACACTCCCATAACAATGTTTATGTGCTGATAATAAAACCAAGCTATCTCATAAATTCTGATTGAACCCTGAAACTTGTAATTCCTTAGGATTATTGTCCCTACTCTGTAGGTGGCGATAATATTAGGAATCACTTTCTAGTTCATTCTATTTATTATTTGAGAAGTCCGCCCTTATGAACTTACTGTTTTCGTAGGATTATTGTCCCTACTCTGTAGGTGGCGATAATATTAGAAAATCAGCTTCACAAAATTTGGCAGTCCAACCGATGGAGACCATATATAAACATTTAGTTCATAATTATCGCTTAGATATTTTAGTTATGGTTTTTCATTAATTATCCTTTAGCCTTAAGGCAGATTAAGACTAATTAAATTCTGTTGGCATTTAATTGACTGGATAATTAAATCTTTCATTATCTTTAGTATCTTAGTTTAGGAATTATTATTCTAGAATTTAATTCTTATTCATGTCATACTATAAGATATATCTAAAATAAAGTACATTATTTATAATCTTAATTAGACATGAAAAATTAAATTCATATAATTTCCAAGTTCAAGATTAGGAAGATGATTAATTATATTATTTAATGTAATCTTACATATATCTTATCTTATTATAGATTCAAGATATATTATATATTTAGGAAACTATTAAATTATTCTTATCTATATCATCTAGGATATAAAATATTCATAGATATAGAAAATAATCCAAATATTCCTAAAATCTAGGGAAATCTTCCCAAAATATTTTATTTCATTAAATAATATTATTTTTAATGATATCTATTAATTAATAAATTAAATAATCATTAAAATAATCTTTCGTCGATATCTAGTGATTCGAGGTTCGCACGAATCAACACGACGAAGATTTGAAGACTCCCACCGGAGACGCTCGCCGGAGCGGCAAGTTCGCCGCCCGACCGCCGCCGGCAGGCCGCGCCCGAAGGCGCGCGCTTCCTCCTTCCCTCGCGGCGAGCGTATGCCGCGACTCCCTCCGTCTTGCCGAGCATCCCGCGGCCACTGACCGCCATGCTCCGGCGAGCTCCCACTCAACCGACGGCCTCGCGCGAACCAGCAGCTGCGGCGCTAGGCGCAGCTGCTCTCGGTCGTGCATCGCCGGTGACGGGCGACTAGGGTTAGGGATTCTAGGGTTAGGGTTTATCCGGTAGAGCTTCGGCACCTCGGTGGTTCTCGGACGAGCCACCGTGCCTCATCTCCTCTCCAGCGACGAAGTCGATTCCGGCCTGGGCATGCGGTCGAGACCGGCGGCGCGCACGAGCCCTTGCTCGTCAGCGCGTCGCCGCTTGATCGTATCCCTTCGGCTCCTTTTTCTGTCGCGTCGAGTTCAATCGGGGCCGGCTAGGGTTTGCACGGGTTTCGCCGGCGGCGCGCGCGAGCCCTTGCTCGCCGGCGCGTCGCCCGATGCCCGACTCCCTCGGCTCCCACTCAATTCGACAACCCTACTTCGATTGCACGTAGTGCGATTCGTCCCGGCGCAAGCGCCGACGAATCGCACATCTCGTACGTTCGAATAATTCAAGTTCTATGATTCGAATGTTCTTGAGTTCAACATGCATAAACATAAATAATAAAACAAGAACACGCTTCGTAATCAAATAAGACATGCATACATGAATTTCGCGAAATTTAAATCCAAATAATCAGAGCCAAAGACTGGCTCTGATACCAATTGATGGAGCTGGCAGCGGAAGCGGGTGCATAAAACAAATCACATAATTATCAGATCTATTTAGCAGATTATTTAGACAAAAGCTATTCGCGCAAATTTCACATGTATCATGCTCATAACTTGAATTAATCATGTTTTAGAATATAGAAACCTAAAACATGCTTTTCTACGGAGCAGGAAAAATACCTTGTTTAATTCTCCAAAGAATTGAAGATGGCTAGTGACTTCTCCACGTGATGCTTTGAGTACTAGACCACAAATCTTCTCTCTGGTTCCCGAACTGTACTCTAATATCAGTGTGGGCTGATCTTACTAGAATACTAGGACTTAAATAAAGAAGACAGAAGAAATCCTTTTGAAACAGGAGAGGAATTCGAAAATTCCTACAGCTTGTGAGAGCTGAAATTTTCGAAAATTTTAGCAAATAAAATTGTGTTATTTCTGTCTCCTTTATTCTCCTATTTATATTAAGTTCCTTTTGGGCCCAGACAGGGATCTATGGAAGGCTTTGGATATGGGCTCATCCAATTTACTTTTTACTAATTAAATTGAACCCACAATTTAATATAAGTTATAATTGGAATATTACGAGCAGCCACTACAGAAGTAATATTGAACTCTCCCCATCCAAATCCGAAATTACAAGTAATCCGGGTTTCCGTTTATCTTTCATTTCCCGCGCTTAAGATTAAAATGTCCATTAATTAATTAATGTCTGCTATTGACTTAATTAATTAACTTCTTATTAATTCCAAGAGTGGACTCAGCATGAAACACTTATTTATTATTCATAGAGTAATCAAACTCCAACTAGCTAGGTTCCGAATAATAAAACCTTGTTTCGCGCTCCTCTTGAGGACATTATCAAACGAGACTCACCTCGTGCACGATTCAATATAATAGCAATCCTAGCACCGCTAGATATCGATCACCACTGCCCAATATATCAGGATAATTGGGTTACGAAAAACCCGCACCATTTGATAAGTCAAAGCAGTGCATAATCAATACCGTATGCTCAATGCTAACCTACATTGATTAAGAAATAAATATTTATCAAGACCTCGCCTTTCAGTAGATAGCCCAAGGCAAGTCTTGCTGTTAGATCCGTTCAGTGCTATACCACACCAATGTCATCTTATTTCAGTAAGGCTTAGAAATATACGGACTGACATTGCAACCTTTCTCGATGGGTAGTCTAATTCCATCTAGGTTGTGAAATTCATATTTTTCTTTGTTTAGAACTGACCGTATTACCTTAAAGTGGACGACGCCCACAACCGGTCTACTAAAACAAAGACTTAGACTTTGTTAAGTTAACTTATACATTTAAACATGCATTAACATCCATTAAATGTAAAACATAACAACATTATGACAAAAATAATCTGTTTTATTCATTGGAAAATAAAATAAGAGTTTTACAGTATTCAATCACTCGAAACGTGATTTCTAGTATACAAACTCTAACAGCGACGACATTGGCGGACCGGTTCGAGTGCTTCACGCTTCGGAGTGATTGCACTGGCCGGATCGGGCTGTCTACTTTGCAGAAATGCACCTCTGCAATTAGGCAGCTTGCCTATGCCGGACCGGCTGATATGTTCGACGAATACCTACAGATGGGTGAGACGACTAGTCTAAATGTGCTCCGGCAGTTTTGTAAGGGTATTCGGGAAGTCTTTGGTCCGGAGTTCCTACGAAAGCCAACCCCTGATGAGTGCCAGAGACTGCTAGATATGCACGGTGCGGTGCACAATTTCCCAGGGATGATGGGCAGCATTGATTGCATGCAATGGGAGTGAAAAAACTGCCTGGTGGCGTGGAAAGGCCAGTTCACTACCGTTTTAAAGAAGAAACATCCGTCGACGATCCTCGAAGCCGTTGCTGACTACCGTTTGCGGATCTGGCATGCGTATTTCGGTGTTGCAGGTTCAAACAACGACATCAACGTTCTGCAGTCGTCGCCTATCTTCAATGATGAGTGCCGGGGAGAGGGTCCAGAGATCAGTTTTGTAGCAAATGGCACGCAGTATCGCAGGGGATACTATTTGGCAGATGGAATATACCCTCGTTGGCCCGTATTCGTCAAGACACTTCGCCAACCGGCTGGAGCGAAGAGACAATATTTTGCGCGAAAACAAGAGGCCGCTAGGAAAGATGTTGAGCTAGCTTTTGGTGTGCTCCAAGCGCGATGGGCCATTCTACGCTGCCCGGCACGAGTTTGGCACGAAGATGATGTCGCGAATATTATGGTAGCATGTATCATATTGCACAATATGATAATAGAAGATGAAGGATTTGCTGCAGAACGTTGGGCGCCGGAAGATGGCGCAAGTGCAAGTCACGGCGTTGCCTCCGCGCCGATACAGATGGGTGTACCACGTAGTAATGAATATCTGATCCAACGTTTCGCTGATATACGCAGGAGCACAGCACATGACCAACTCCAGGTCGATTTGATTGAAGAGGTCTGGGCACGTAGGGGAGGCGGCGTAGCATGAAGAACATGTGTGATTTTCCGTAGATCAAATTTTCGTTGTAATTTTCCCCTCACTTTAATCCGACGAAAATTTAGTTTTCAATTTTAATTTTATGGCACTAGCCGTTTTTCTCTAATTATTTTTAGTCCAATAATTTTAATTGTAATTGAATTAAAATATACAACAAATAAAATAAAGTGAAATTTGTCCACCAAAAAGTGTCCACTATTACTGCGGACACTTTTTTTTGTGGCTGTGGACAAATAAAAAGTGGTCATGGACAAAAAAAAAAGTTGTCCACCAAAAAGTGTCCACCTATAGTGGATGCTCTTTGAGCATCCGCAATGGTCGGCTAGCGCCCGGCTAGCCGATTCTTCGCGCTGGCCGATCGGCTAGCCGAACCATTGGAGGCGGCGAGCGGTATACCGGCGAGCCGATCGGCGTGGGCTGGCCGATTGGTGGGCGCTGGCCGATGCGCTAGCCGATCGGCTAGCCGCCATGGTGGCGGCCCGATCGGCCAGCGCCTATTTTTGTTTTGTTTTGTTTTTTTTTTTTAAAACCTATATAAACGCGATTTTCGTTTCATTTTCATTTGCACCACTTGTTTTAACGAGTTTTCTCTCTCTAGCTTTCTGTACAAGAGCATCATCGAGCGATGGATCACAACAACGAGTCCAGTCCAGCGACGAGTGGATCTCAGACTCCCACGGTACCTGTGGGATCTGGATGGGGGCAGATGGGCCCGGGGTTTAACATACCTTGGAATCAGATGATGGGGATGATGGCCGGTGCGCCGGGGGGGGTATGCCGGGGGGTATGCCGTAGGGGATGCCGGGCGGCGGGCAGTCAGCGCCCGGGTGGGGGGGGGATATGCCCCAGATGCAGCAGCAGATGATGGGGATGATGTGGCAGGGCGGGATGCGGGGGGGCGGAGGGGGGGGATGCAGCACGGTATGCATCCCGGGATGCAGGGGGGGGGGGGTGCAGGGGTCACCGGGAGGGGACACGGTATATCGGCCCTCGCTTGATTTTTTGACGGCTTCGTCTCACACGTCGACCCCAGTGGAGACGCAGTTCACTGGCGATGACCTTCTGTCATTGCATGATATGGGGATCGATCTCGGGGAAGATGATACTCCCGTTCCAGCGAGGCGGGCCGCGCCGAAGAAGAAGACGAGGGGGAAGGGGAAGGCCAAGGCGGTCGGCGAGTCATCGCAGCCCGCTGTTGACGACACCCCTGGCCGAAGGAAGTGGACGGAGGATGAGTACGCCGGGGTGGCCAGGGGGTGGTTGGAGGTGTGCGACGATCCGCTGGTTGCGAACAACCAGCGGATCGTCAACATGTGGGCGAAGATCAGAGCTGCCTATAGGAGGCACTGCCCGCACGGGAAGGAATTCAGCCCGGAGGAGGTCCGGAAGGGGTGGGAGCGCACCAGGCCCGCGGTGGGCCGTTTTTCGAATTTGTACGCCAACGCCCTCCGTCAGCTCAGTAGTGGACATAATGAGGACGACGCCCGGAGGATCGCCGTGAGTCAGTTCCCCTTGGCGGGGAAGTATAAGGAGTTCACCTACTGGGAGTGCTTCTTGTTGCTGAAGGACTCCGAGAAGTTCCGGGCGGGGTACGACGCTGGGTGGCCGAAGAAACAGCGACTGAACTATAGCGGCAGCAGCGGCGGATCCCACGACCTCCCCCCGGATGCTGAGGAGTTTCCATCCCCTCCTTCATTTACTGGTCGCCCCCGCCCGGTTGGACAGAAGCGGGCGCAGCGGGCTGCGAGGGGCGGATCCCCCCTATCGCCCCGCGAGGTCCAGTCCTCCGCCCTCCCACCCGCCCCACTCGAGTACACTCTCCATTCGCGTAACCATACGCGGGATCAGATGTACAAGGTCTTCCAAGAGTGGAAGACCGCCACTGACCCCACGGAGAAGATGTTTCTTCACGAGATGCTCGAGAGCATGCGGGTTGATTTGGAAATCGCGAGGGCACGGCTAACGGGTTCCGACGTGGGCTCAGATACCACGGGCGGCGGCGGCGACGGCGACGACGAGGACGACGGCGACGGCGATGAGGAGTAGAGAGTGGCGGGGCTCGTGTGTTGAAGCCCTTTTTTTTAAAAAAAAATCATGTACTTTTTTTAAAAAAATCTTTGTACTTTTTTTTAATGGAATGGATTAATTTTCCCGTATATGTGTCGTAAATTTAATTCCGTATTTTAATCGTAATTTTAATTCCGTAAATGTAGTATATTTTGAATTATTTTTATTGCGGCTGGCCTATGGCTGGCCTAAATCTGATGTAACAGGTGGATTTTTTAGTGTTGCTGACGTGGCAGGGGAGAGAATGGCTGGCCTATTGTTGGCCTAAACACCATTGCGGATGCTCTTACCCATTTAAAAATGGCACAAAATCTGGCATGAGGTGGGTCCGACCTGTTTCCTTTTTCTGGTGCACTGCTGGCCCGTTCTGTCTCCAGTGCACCCTGCAAGACTTGGTCGGATTGTCCCCTTCACCCACAACACTGACGTCACGTCGGTCCCACCTCCCAACTTGCACTGTATAAATAGAGATAGCCCCCCTTCTCACAATCTCACTACCTCTCTATCACAATCCTCTTTCTACAAACTTGGTAGCAGCATACAATGGCAAATGACCCAAACGCCAAGGCTCTTCAGTTTATTGAAGACATGACGCGAAATGTAGACGGCGTGCAAGAACACGTACTCGCCCAAATCCTCTCCCAAAATTCAGAAACTGAATATCTCAAGGCTTTCCATCTCGCCGGCGCCACCGATCGGCAGACCTTCAAATCCAAAATCCCCATGGTTACCTACCAAGACATCCAGCCGCTGATTCAGCGAATCGCTAATGGCGACCGCTCTCCGATTTTATCAGCTCGTCCCATCTCTGAATTCCTTACCAGGTTAGTACGTACTATAACATTCTCAACATTAAATCATTTTCATTTGAGTTATTCAATGAATCATTTTTATTTCGTTTAATTGCAACAGTTCTGGAACTTCCGCTGGTGAAAGAAAGCTGATGCCAACTATCAGTGAAGAATGGGATCGCCGCCGGATTCTATACAGTGTTCTGATGCCTGTTATGGACCAGTAAGTCTTTTTTCTTATTATTAAATTCTCTCTCTTTAATTTATTGTTTTGCTGAAAATGATTTGTATGGAGCAGATACGTGAAAGGGCTGGACAAAGGCAAAGGGCTCTACTTCTACTTCATAAAATCCGAGACAAAGACACCGGGCGGCCTACTAGCCCGACCCGTACTCACAAGCTACTACAAAAGCGACATCTTCAAGAACCGACCCTACGACCCTTTTACCGTCTACACCAGCCCTAATGAAGCCATCCTCTGCGAGGATTCCTCCCAAAGCATGTACGCCCAAATGCTCTGCGGCCTCTACCAACGCCAAACAGTCTTCCGGGTCGGGGCCGTCTTCGCCTCCGGCCTCACCCGCTCCATCCGCTTCCTCCAGCTCAACTGGAAGCAGCTGGCCCACGACATCCGAACCGGCTCTCTCAACCCTATATTCACCCACACCTCCCTCCGTGACTGCATGGCCCGTATCGTGCGCCCCGACCCGGAACTCGCCGATTTCATCACACGTGAGTGTGAAAAAGACAGCTGGGAGGGAATCATCAAAAGGATTTGGCCCAACACCAAATACCTCGATGTGATCGTCACCGGCGCGATGGCCCAGTACATCCCCACGCTGGATTACTACAGCGGCGGACTGCCCAAGGCATGCACCATGTACGCCTCGTCCGAGTGCTACTTCGGCCTCAATCTGAAGCCAATGTGCGATCCTTGGGAGGTCTCCTACACCATCATGCCAAACATGGCCTATTTCGAGTTTTTGCCCCACACCACCTCAGACGGTAGCAAGGGCGAGCTAGTGGATCTGGCCGCCGTTGAGGTTGGGAAGGAATACGAACTACTGGTGACGACCTACTCGGGGCTGTGCCGCTACCGGGTGGGCGACATCCTCCGGGTGACGGGTTTTTACAACTCGGCGCCGCAGTTCAGGTTCGTGCGGAGGAAGAACGTGCTGCTGAGCATCGAGTCCGACAAGACCGACGAGTCGGAGCTTCAGGCGGCGGTGGAGAAGGCCTCCAAGCTTCTGAGCACGAGCGTGGTGGAATACACGAGCTGCGCGGAGACGAAGGCGGTGCCAGGGCACTATGTGATATACTGGGAGCTGATGGGAGAGTCATTGCCGGGGGAAGGGGTGATGGAGCGGTGCTGCCTGGCGATGGAGGAGGAGTTCAACTCGGTGTACCGGCAGGGGAGGGCGGCGGATGGGTCGATTGGGCCGTTGGAGATTCGGTTGGTGAGGAGTGGCACATTTGAGGAGTTGATGGACTATGCTTTATCCAAGGGGGCTTCCATTAATCAGTATAAAGTGCCTAGATGCGTTACCTCTGCTCCCATCCTTGAGCTTCTCGACTCCAGGGTTGTTTCCATCCATTTCAGCCCCGCGCCGCCGCGCTGGAGCGCCGAGCGCCGTTTCTGATGACTTGTTCCAAATGATTGAGAATAAGAGCCACGAGTTCCATTTACTTCATGTGTGCTGCTTCACTTTAATTTTAAGCCGTTGTGTTTGTTTACTTGTACTTGAACATTGTTTAATCCTTTTATGGTCATCTAGATTCTAGAACACAGCCACGATCATCAATTGGCAGACAAAAAGAAAGACCAGATCCAGATATTTATTCGGTGATATAATTAGTAGTCAGGAATTTGATTTCTAATGGATACTACCTCCGTCTCCCAAATTTACTATTTCGGTTCGTCCCTAAAAATTTGACACACTTCACTTTTTACCATTTTTAGTAGTGGACTTTATATTCCACTAACTCATTCCTACTCACATTTTATTATAAAACTAATACTTTAAAAGTAAGACTCATATCCCACCAACCTTTTCAACTCACTTTCCTTTACATTTCTTAAACTCCGTGCCGGATCAAAGTGTGTCAAAATTTGGGGGACGGAGATAGTATGTTTTAGGTAGGCATTTGGTTATAACTGTCGTTGCAAACACTATAAAAACTTATCATTTAATAACACAAAAATACGAACATAATTACCTCATAAAAAATGTTATACTGTATGTTCTTCTTGAATGGAAACATCAAAATAGCCAATACGGAGTACTAGTATTTTGTTTTACTTTCTAAAAATAGATATTTCGGAAATGATAATCAATGCTATCTCTTCACTCTTTTTTTTGCATATATATGTTGTTGCGTAGTGGGGCTCCTGTCAGCGCACCCTATTTATACGTGCCAAATAAGGGCTGGGATCCCCTGCTGTAGAGGGGTGCACTGCGGGGGTGTTGTCCCTCACACTCCATTATTTTTTAATTTTTTAAAAATTTTATTTGATGAATAAAATATTGGAGTGTGAGGGATACACCCCCTATGTGCAACCCTCTACAGCAGAGGATCTCGTTCCGCCAATTAATGAATGTCAATTAAAGTTTAACTACTTCAATTAATAATTAATTATCCTCATGATGATTGCAAAACCCGGTGATAAAGGAGAGTTAAATGACGTGTACATAATCAACATGCACTTGCAGAATCTAGGGATGTCAATCCAATCCGAAACTGTGGGTCGATCTAAATAATCTGATAAAATCATAAGGTTAGGACTGTAAAATGACAATGCAATTATAGAATCTAGTTATTCGGGCCAACCCATCCGGATTGGCAGGTTACTCGGACTAGACTAGTCGAGTTGCATGTTAGCCCATCGGGTTGGACATTTAAAATAATTAAAATCTAGGTTTTGTAATTATATTATATATATACTGCTATGTATTAACGGCAGCATCCTAACGTCTCTCTGAAATTGAGCTCTCTATACCTCCATCTCAACCGACAACCACCGTTTACTGTCCATTGTAGTGTTCTACTGCTCCATTGTATAGCATCGCAGCTTCGGAAACCCATTGAGCGACCCCATGGTGGCAGAGATAGCTGGACGAAGAAGAAGGTGGCGACTGAACCCTAATTTCTTGTTTTTTTTTTTTTTTTTTTAAATTTCTACTCCAAATTCCTAAAATGGCCATATGCTTAGGACTAAAATGGACTTTACTCTTTAGTTTATTATGCATTAATTAGTATTCTAATGAGGTCAAAATTTAATTAATTAGGGTTGACCGTTAGTTTTGTGACGATGCCGTTCAAAAAGGACCCTTCCGGATTGTTTTTTTTGGGTCGGGATTCAAAAATAAAAAGTTAATTTTTGGACTGAATTCATAAAAGGTCATGTGTTTAAAACCAAAATGAACTTTGGCCTTATAAGAATTATATGATCCACTCTAACTTGTAATGTTACCAAAAATTAAAACATAAAAATAGATTAGAAATTACATAACAAATGATCAGGTAAAATGAAGGAAAGAAAATAAGAACAAGTACGATTCTCCAAGCATGCGGATCCGGAAAACCCGTTAAATTTAGAGATATAGTATTGAAAATTTCTAATCAGATAAAACTACAATCCGATTAGTCTAGAACCCGAGTAGGGGCCGACCTGGAACCTAGTGTATTGGACTTGGGTGCAACTATTGTCTATTATTCTGTCTTGTTTGACACTTAGTTCGACATTTCATTAATAAATATTGTAATATAAATAGCTATAAAAAAAATCAGTTTTCTATTTTATATTCAGTATACATATATGCAAGAGCATCCGCAACTCATGATATGTGACCCGTCTCGCTGGAATGAGATGGTGGAGGGACACGTTGCAAGCGTCCCCTCTCAGCGGGCATCGTGCGAAGGAGGGAGGGTCAGTGGGTTATCTTGCCACGCGTTTCCACGTGGCTGATGGTGGTCGGTCCGTGAAGCCCGCTTGCACCCCCTGCGAGTGAGTTTCATTTTTGTACATTAAAATTCATTTTTTTTAAATAATAAATTCAAAATTCAAAAGCGAATTCCATGTTTTATATTTTCAGTTTCATTTGTCTTTTCATTTTATTATATTTCTTTTTTCCTTTTTTGGGTTCTTTTTTAACGACATGTTTATATTTTTGTTATCACTTGGATTCAATTTGAATTATTATTATAATTGCAATTTAACGTAAATTTAATTCAATATTAATTCAAAATTTTAATTATAAATTAATTTGCATTTAAATATTTTCTTTTAATGAATCTCGTGTTCAATTTAAATTGAAAAAATAATTTAATTGGATTTCATAATAAGTTAATTAAAATAGAAAATAAATTATAAATAAATTCGTAAGACTCATAAATACTATAGTTAAAATAATACTAATAGATAAATGTAGAAAAAAAAAATTGAATTCTCTATAAGAAGTGAGAATATGTTAAAAACTACACAAGTTTGCAATTCTTATATTCTGATGAAAGCAAGTTTGTAAAAATAAAAACACAAAAGAAGAATTATGAAAGAAAGAAAGTTAGTTTGTGTATGTAATATTGGGATAATATAAATAGTACGTATAAAAAAAATAAAATAATAAAGAAAATGGGGAAAAAAGAAAATAAAGTAGAATTTGTTTTGTTTTTCAGAAAATATAAAGTAGAATACAACGCAAGACATGTGAAGAAACTACGAAAACAAAAACAAATTGATAAAAATGGAAATATGCTAACTAATAAAGTAGAATCCAAGCCAAGGAATGTGAGGAAAACAAATTAAGGAAAAGATAGTAGTAGAAAAATGCCATCCTAGCTTCACATGTTACTACCTCCATCCCCAAATATTGGCACACATTGATCCGAAACAGGTTTTAAGAAATGTAATAGAAAGTGAGTTGAAAAAGTTGGTGGGATGCATGTCCTACTTTTAAAGTATTAGTTTTATAATAAAATATGAGTAGAAATGAGTTAGTGGAATATGAAGTTTACTACCAAAAATGGTAAAAAGTGAAGTGTGTCAAACTTTCAGAGACGGACCAAAATGATAAATAGTGTCAAACTTTCAGGGATGGAGGTAGTAGATCTTAATACTTTACTCCCTCCGTCCCCGATTAAGAGTCACACTTTGATCGGACACGGATTTGAAGAAAGTGTTTGAATGTGTAAAATAAATGGAGTTAGGTAGTGGAATGTGAGACCTTTTTGACTTTTTGTGTGTAACAAATATAGTACTACCTCCGTCTACGAAAATTCGTCCCGGTTTGACCGGACACGAGTTTTAAGAAATGTAATGGAAAGTGACTTGAAAAAGTTAGTGGATTGTGGGTCCTATTTTTATATATTAGTTTTATAATAAAATGTGAGTAGGAATGAGTTAGTGGAATATGAGGTCTACTACCAAAAATGGTAAAAGTGAAATGAGATAAATTTTGGGGGACGGACGAAAATGGAAAAATGGGACAAATTTCGTGGACGGAGGTAGTAAGTAGGAAGTGTGACTCTTAATAGAGGATGAATCGAAATGAAAAAGTGTGACTCTTAATCAGAGACGGAGTGAGTATAATTTTTGTCCTCTTAGAAATTTGAAGCTCTTTGCTGTATAAATTCCCGGGTCTCCTCCCTCACCACATCTCTCTGCTCTCTCCCTCTCACTCAAGCATTGTGAGCAACTATGGACGTTGTAAAAGCGCTTCAGTGACTGAAAATGCCGACGGGGTGCAGCATTCAAATCCAACGTTCCGGTGGTAACCTACGAAGACATCCAGCTTTCATCCGATGGAGATCGCTCTTCAATCCTGTGCGCTCAACCTATCTCTGATTTCATCATCAGGCCGGTGCTACTCAATTTTGCTTTAATTTTCCCCTATATAAATTAATTAATTTCTTCTCATATTTTATTTTGCTTCAACAGTAGCGGAACTTCAGGTGCTGAGGGAAAACTCATTCCAGTAGTCAATAAACAAGAGCAGGATATCCGATCCCATGCTATACTCAAACAGTAAATAATCACACAAACATATACATATAGTAATTATTACTGTGGCATATTGATTGATTGCGTTTTTTGCTAAGAATTTTTATAACGGAACAGGCACGTGAAGGATCTGGACGAAGGCAAATCCCTCCGTTTCATGTTCATAAAGCCCGCTCTGCGATCACCTGGTATTTCAAAACAATGACTACAACAAGCCCGTCCGAAACCATCTGCTGCGAGGATATATTCCAGAGTATGTACAGACGCAGTCAGATGCTCTGTGGGCTTTATGAGCGGGAACAGGTTCTCCGGGTGGGGGGCCCTCTTCGCATCAGGCCTACTACGGGCCATCAGGTTTCTCCAGAGAGTGGACGATCAAGGGATAATCACTAGGATTTGGCCCAACACCAAATTTGTTGACACCGTAGCTACTAGTTCCATGTCACAATACATCCCAGCCATTGATTACTTAATCTCGATCCCTTCTGCAAGCCTTCCCAAGTATCCTACGGCTTATCTCCAGTTCTTGCCTCTTGAGATAGGCAAGGAATATGAGCTCGTTGTCACCAACTACCAACTACAACGGTTTTATACCGGTACAGAGTTGGCGACAAGTTCCGATTCCTCGCGCGGGCGTCCTTGTTGTCAACCATCTCTCTCCTAATCGACCTCAGCCTCTTCTCTCTCTTCCATTTCCCCATCGCTACCTCCTTAACTCAGCAATTCTTCCTCACCTCGTCGTCGCCGCACAATTTTGCTGCACAACCAATTTAGTATATCAGTATATGTCATTCATATCATCTTTTTTTAAGACCGATTTGAACATATACAGAGTTACCATAAACGGCTACACTTTTTTTAATGTAGTAAGATAATATTTACATTACAAAACGTATAATTCAATTTACATGTACAAAAATAATGTTTTTTTTAATTAGAAAAAAAGAGTCAATTATATGTGTAAATTTCTAAAGAGTAAATTACACAAGAGTTTTCCAACCGGTTTGAATTTGAACATTTTACCTAATAAACAAAATATCACCATTAAATGTTAATCTCGAGACAAAGACTCAATAACATTTTAGATACTTTTACACTATTTTCAGATTTTTTTTTTCCCACTATTTTTATGTTTATACTTAATTTTGTGTTTTTGGAAGATAACTTTCAAAATAAATTCATCTAAGGATGACATTCGATCAAATTGGTAATATTATCGCATCTTCGAGTAATTAATATCTAAATGTCTTTTTATAAGATGATTATTTTGCCTATTCAGATATTTATTTTTTCATTTTTTTATTTTTCCTATTCAGATAGTTAAGTGAAAACCATATCCAAATACTTAGATTACAGATATATAATTAACTGTAAAAGTGAAGATGAGAGATGTAGACATTTTTACATCCGCAACAAATGATAGGAACAAAATGAATACAGCTTTTAACATTTCCAATTTGGAAAAAACAAGGTTGAAAACATGATACAAATAATTTATGACTTCTCTTACATAAACTAAGTTTATTGTAGTCAACAAAATATCACCATTTAAGAACTAACAAAAACAATGATGATAAAGACTATTATCACATGTGTTGGATCGCCTGTATACACATTCTCCTCTTCCTACAACTAAAGCTACCAACACCCACTAACTTCAATCACAGATCCACAACTTGTTTCATCTTCGAGTAGTCGTCAAAATTGTGTCAAGTTGCTCCCAAATCGCCAACTATTTTTCCACTTCGAGTTATTGTCAAATTTGGGTCAAGTTGCTCCCAGATCTCGGAGCTTATTGTAAAGCATAGTTGCATACCTTCTCAAGATGCGTGGGCCAATCTTCACCGAGTATAGATGGATTCGACTCCATGGCTACCCGAAAATCTAGCATTCTTGCATTACTCGGCTGCATTTTCCTTACACCATTGGACTGTCGTGATCTTGCAACACCTATACATTGTGAAATCACGTTCTTCAGATACACATCTAGACCATTATTCAACAGGTTGGCACCGTCTAGTGTAATGCCAACTCCCTCCAATGCCAACTTCTTTTGCAAACGACGTCCTAGGGATCTTGTATCAGGCAATTCACCACTGGTTTGACAATATGGGTCAGAATGAGACACTTTGCGGGCACCGCCCAAGTTGACAGAAACACCAAATGGAGCAGTGATAGAACTCCATCTGTGAGAAACCGGGATCACAGCACACTGTTCAACCTCTTCCCCATCTTCAACTGAGGCAGCACCTGTCGGAGGCTTACCAGAGATAGTCTGCAACTCTGCTGCACCTTGCTGCTCTTGTATCCTTGAAACTGTTTC
The DNA here is from genome assembly GCF_029641045.1 of Salvia hispanica. Classification (NCBI taxonomy): domain Eukaryota; kingdom Viridiplantae; phylum Streptophyta; class Magnoliopsida; order Lamiales; family Lamiaceae; genus Salvia; species Salvia hispanica. The sequence continues at coordinate 11,646,667 of NC_142692.1, forward strand.
TTCGCATGTGAGACTAGGACTCTTGCCCAACGGGCCAAGAGGGCTAGGGCGATCACGAAACTTGCGATCCCTACTGAGCGGGGACCTACATTTGCGAGGAGAGTAAGGAAATGCATCTCCATAAACGGAATGAAGATGATTCCTCGAGTAACCATTGGAAACTTTAACACCAAGTGCCTCGACTTTTTGAGGCGGGGTTTTAGCCTGAGAAACATTCTGGATGATGGATCGGATGAGGCGATTATGAATAGGGAGATTCTCTCTCCCAATTGTCTCTATGCAGCTCTTATCAAACTCAGCCTTGCTCAGATTTGAACTCAGAAATCTCTTCAGCTGATCGAAGTAGGTCTCACCTCTTTGTTGGCCGATCTTTTCATAAATAAGCTCTTTCAGCTCTAGTGTGTTGATTCGAGTAAAATGATGGCTTGCCACCATTTTCATTCAACTCTGTTTGAATCTGCTCAACATACAAGATCCCACTATAATAAGATGTAAAACACTATATATCAATGCTCACAATCTAAATACTGAAAAGGCACACACAAATTGAAGTTCAGTTCCAATTTGAAAACCACCCCACCTCACCCCCAAATAAAAGATTCAATTTTTATTGCTACCATCAAATTGCATTCAACTTTCATAATCAAACGATTAACTCAGCAGACAGCAGATTATCAACTTCAGAGAAATCGATGACAAAATAAGGGGAAACAAGAAATCGGGAAACATCATAAATTGCATAATTAGATCAAACCCAATTGACATAAGTGCGAAAAAACAATACCCAGAAATCAAATGCGTTAATCAAGGCTACCGATACCCAATTTACGAGCAATTCGATCAAAATCACAGACCCCACTTCGCGATTCTACGACGACAAAAAATTGTAGATACTGAAAATCAAATTCGAGTGGAATAGAAGTATAAAGCGAGAATTGACCTGGTTTCGGAGAGTAGGAGTCGACGACTACGAACAGCGTGGTTTTTTTTTTTTTTTTTCCTTTTCCTTTCTTTTTTTGCTTTAGTTTTTGTTTTAATTTATGTATTGGAAGGGGTTTATTACTGTATCTTTCCCCAATTGTTGTTTGTGTGGTAAGTCCGAAATTAAAAAATTCAAATACAATTTTACAAATATTATCAAAATAGAGCCCATATTCATGGAAATTATCATAATAAAGCCCAAATTCTTGGATATTTCTCATGTGTTGTGTTTTCGATTTTAGTTTGTCAACGTAGTGACGTACTTTAGTTTCATGTCTGCGCAGCACTGCAGCTTGTTAGATTTACATTCTCATGGAGGCCAAGTTTTATGACAGCATAGTTTAATAGTATTATAATAAAAGTTGAGGGCGTAATTATTTGGGATTTGAGGTTAGAGTATCCGCAATGGTAAGGCGATCGTCCGCCCGATTGACCAATATCGGGCTCGTTCGCGATCGTCCACTCATTGCAGGCGGACGCGGGCGGACGAGTGAGACGACCGAAAGTTCGGTCGTCTAGGTCGGGCACCCGACACGTCGCCCGATCCCTCGTCCAACCATTGCAGGGGCGGGCATGGACGATCGCGGACGAGCCCGATCTCGATGCGTTTTGCAGTTTATTTTTTTTTATTCTTTAAACTAATATAAATACTCCATCCTCATTTACTTTGCACAAATTTACTTTGCACAAGAAGAGACAAACTAAAAAATATTGATGTGACAACCATTAGGGTGGTCACTAGGACATCCACCGTAGATGCTCTTAGATCTCAATTGATTTGATTTTTTTTTCTTATAATCACAAAAGTTGAACTATATCAAATACGTATGTCATGATCATTCTCTATTTTCCAGGTTTTTATATTTTCGTTGTCTTAGATATTCAAGATGTTGGATAAAGGATGCTATATATAGTACTCCCTCCGCTCCACAAAAGATGTCACACCTGTGGGAAGACATGCGATTTTAGGAGGTTTTGTTTTGTGTGTTAAATGAAGAGAGAAAATATAATTTTTATATTCATGTGAGAAAAAACTTTTTCCAAAAAGAGAAATATGACATCTTTTGTAGGACAAACTAAAAAGGAAAGTATGACATCTTTTGTGGGATGAGGGGAGTAAATAGTGCCTAAAGTGGTGCAAGAAGAAGAAAGAACAATGCACTAACATATTTATTTGAAGTAAATTTATTGTTTGTTCCATAAATAAAGCTTGTTGCAAAGCATCATGTTAACTAATTGTAATGAATCAAAAACATATACTCCCTCCGTCCCATGATATTAGACTCCTTTCTTTTGGGTACAGGAATTTAAGAGATACCGTAGTTGTTTAGTGATATAAGTGGAGTTGATAGTAGAGTAAATTTTCATTATAAATAGAAATGGTTCAAATATATTGGGACACCCAAAGTGGAATAGGGTCTAATATCTTGGGACGGAGGGAGTACCTAAAAAGGTTAGACAGACAGATACGAGTTACTCCCTCCGTCCACGAATAAGAGTGTAGGTTCATAATTACCATAAATGGTAAAGAGACCCCACATTCCACTAACTCATTCCACTCACATATCATTTAGAACTAATATATACAAGTGGGACCCCTATTCCACTAACTTTCTTACACCCACTTTTCTTAACATTACTTAAAACCCGCGCCATTTAGAAATGAGACTATTAATCGTGGACAGAGGGAGTAATAATAGATAATACACAGTTTTCAATCCCAAAACATGCGAATCCAAATCCCACCTAGACTTAGCTTTTAACTTGTTGACTACTAATTGAATTTATATGATAGTACTACGTATGCCCGCACGGGCTAGCTCAGTTGGCTCCAGAGGTGGAGATCTGTAACAATGAGCGGGTGTTCGAATCCCACTACCACCGTGAGGAGACTACCACCTCTCGGGCACAAGCGTGAGGCCTCTGTGGAGATGGGTCTCCGGTGGGACAGTAGATTGAACTCTCCCCTCTAGTGGGCTGCTGAGTACCATGATTTAACTCCCCTCACTAATGTCGGGCTGGGGGTGAGGGGCGCCTGGGGTTGGCGATACAACCTTTTATAACAATGATAGTACTACGTGTTAGAAAACACCACAAGATTGGTTGTTGAAGAAAGAACTATCTTACTGGCAATGTATCGAACACAATCTAGGCAGAAAGCAAAATGAAAGAATTTGAGACACAGGGGTTACGTGGTTCGGCTCAATCGAACCTACGTCCACGGGAGAATCACGAATCAATTTTATTCCACACTACTGAATTACAATCACACAACAATCAACACTCAAAGATGAAGATACACTCAAGAATTCATATGCTCACCCTCTCGTGAACTTGGATCAAGAAATCACAGATGATCCTCTCTAATTCCTCACTAAGATAGTGTACAATTCAGTCAATGTGTTGAATCAGTTATGAGCCTCTCTATCTCAAGCTCAAACTACTTAAACGTAGCTCAACCGCTCTTCTAAAACCGAAATAGCCGTTTGGGAAGCTAACTTTCTGACTTGTGCTCCCTTTTGCAATTCAGCCCCTGACCTCTTTGGAAATTCATTAAGTATCCACACCAACAAATCTCCACCTTGGATCTTGAATGAAATAACATTCGGTCATTTTCTCCAACCTTACAAACCTCAGTACCTGACCATCTTCACTAGCTCCAAACAATGCTTGAGTTTGGAACTAGGAATAGTCTTAGTCAACATGTCTGCAGCATTTTCTTCCGTAGAAACCTTCTCAATTTTCACCTTCCCTTTGTTCACTTCATCCCTGATAAAGTGCAGCTTCACATCCACATGTTTAGATCTTTCATGGAAGGTCTGATGCTTGGACAAACATATTGCGCTATTACTGTCACACATGATTGTTACAACATCTTGATTTACTCCAAAATCTGAGAGTATTCCTTTTAACCAGAAGCTTTCCTTCACCGCCTCTGTCATAGCTATGTATTCAGCTTCTGTTGTGGAAAGGGCTACCACTGACTGCAAGTTTGATTTCCAACTTACTGCTGATCCATAGAGACAAAAAACATATCCTGACTGGGATTTTCTAGTGTCTTGACTGACTGCAAAATCCGAGTCACAATATCCTAACAAAGCTTCATCACCAGATTTCTGACCACCATCAAATAAAATGCTATAATCAGTTGTGCCCCTGAGATACTTCAATATCCACTTCAGTCCATGCCAGTGTTCTATCCCCGGATCTCCCATAGACCTGCTAATGACACTGATAGCATGACTAATGTCCGGCCTTGAGCAAACCATTGTGTACATTATACTGCCAACAATACTAACATAGGGTATCTTGAGCATCTCCTCTCTTTGTTCTTCTGTCTTTGGACTTTGATCAACTGATAGCTTAAACTGCTGTGATAGAGGTATTGTCACAGATTTGCTGCTCTTCATCTAGAATTTCTCTAGTAGCTTGTTGATGTATTCCTTCTGGGTGAGCCATAGCTTATTTTCCTTTCTATTCCTGATGATGTCCATTCCAAGGATCCTCTTCGCATTCCCTAAATCCTTCATATCAAATTCTGATTCCAACTCATTCTTGATATCTTGAATTTCTGACAGTGTTGCTGCTGCAATTAGCATATCATCTACATAGAGTAACAAATAAGCAGAAGCTGTCCCCTTTCTCTTCTTAATGAAAACACAACTGTCATAGAGAGATTTTTCAAAGCCAATTCTTTGTATGAATTCATCAAATCTGATGTACCACTGTCTGGAGCTTTGCCTCAATCCATACAAACTTCTTTTCAGTAGGCAGACATTGTCTTCTTCTCCCTTCTTCACAAAACCCTCAGGCTGCTCCATGTATATTTTCTCTTCCAAATCTCCATTTAAGAAAGCTGTTTTCACATCCATCTGCTGAAGCTCCCAATCTTTGTGAGCAACAATGGCCAGCAAAATCCTAATGGAGCTGTGTTTCACCACAGGGGAGAAAATTTCATTATAGTCAATCCCTTCTCTCTGAGTGAACCCTTTAGCCACCAGCCTTGCTTTATACCTCACCTCATTGTTTTTGAATGCTTCTATCTTCTTCTTGTACACCCATTTACAGCCTATACATTTCTGATGCTTTGGTCTCAAAACCAAAATCCAGGTATGATTCTTGTAGAGTGAGTCTATTTCTTCTTGCATTGCTCTAAGCCATCTATCTTTCTCATGACTTCTCATTGCTTCTTTATAGCTTGAAGGCTCATGATATTCAATCTCTTCTGCTACTGTGAGAGCATAGTAAAGCATGTCATAGTCACTGTACCTTGATGGAAGCTTGATGTTCCTTTTGGGCTTATCCTTTGCTATAATGTGGCTCTTCTGCTTCTCACTTGCTTCACCTGTTCGAATCATTTCTGGAGCCTCCTCACCGGATACTTCACCATTAGCATCTGTTTGTTCATGCCCAGTGAGCTCCACCTCAAACTAAGTACTATCTGACTTCTGTTGCAAGTATGGCATTTCATCTTCTTTAAATACCACATCTCTACTGATCACCACCTGTCCCATTCCCTTTTCCGTGCACCACAGCCTTTAGCCCTTCACCCCCTTCTGATATCCCAACATAACACACTTGAGAGCCCTTGGATCTAGCTTGGTTCTTTTAGCATGCGCATACACTCTGCAGCCAAAATTTCTTAACTTTGCATAGTCACCAGCTGACCCATACCATTTCATATCTGGTGTATCATTGTCAATTGAAGTGGATGGACATTTATTGATAAGCATCACAGCTGTAGAAGCAGCCTCAGCCCAGAAATGCTTAGGCATACCAGATGAGATGAGCATACACCTGAGCCTTTCCAGAATTGTCCTGTTGGCTCTCTCAGCCACTCCGTTCTGTTGGGGGTTGTGAGGAACGGTTCTGTGCCTCTTTATCCCCTTACTTTTGCAGAAAGCATCAAACTTAGCTGAAAGAAATTCAAGCCCGTTATCGGTTCTAAGGCACTTTAAAACATTGCCCTTCTTAGTTTCAACTTCAATGCACCATTCTTGAAATTTAGTGAAAGCCTCAGATTTCTCTTTCATCACATAAAGCCAAATCTTCCTAGAAAAATCATCTATAATCGAAAGAAAGTACCTGCCTCCACCCATGCTCTGAATTGGTGATGGCCCCCAGATATCAGCATGTGCATACTCCAATGGCTTTGATGAAGTGTGTTTCCCAGCAGCATATGGTAATTTCTTGCTCTTTCCCAGTATACATTCTTCACAAGATCTGAGTTCATCTTCATCTGATTCTCCATCAAAAGCTATTAGGTCTTTCTTGGCAAGTTCTTTCAATCCAGCATTCCCCAGATGACCAAGCCTGTGATGCCAATCAATCAACTTCAATTTTGCTGCTGCATTAACCTGATCTGCATCAATAGCCCTTGCTCTGAGATAATACAAATTATTTACTCTCTCAGCAACCATAAGAATGTCTGTGCCCTTTGTAACCTTTATAAAACCACCAGCTAAAATGGATGTGAATCCCTTTCTCTCAAGCATTCCAAGAGAGATTAGATTTCTCTTGATAGATGGAATATATCTGACTTCTGAAAGTATTTTTTGAGAGCCATCTTCCATGAGCATTCTTACACTTCCTATGCCTTTTACTTGGCATACTTGGTTATTTCCAAGCAGAACAGAACCAGTAGCATCTTGTAAATCCATGAGCCACCTTTTCTTGGAGGTCATATGGAAACTACAACCGGAGTCCATCACCCAAACATCTGGAGCCTCATCCTCTGTCACATTCATAACCTGAGCAACCTCTACCTCTTGAGTAACATCAGCAATATCCTGCACTTTATCACCCTCGGCTTGCTTCCTCTTCCAAGCATAGCAATTCTTCTTTATGTGTCCAGGCTTCTTACAATGGTGACAAGATCTGGTTTCCTTCTCATCTCCAGACTTTTCTTTCCAAGATTTTTGTTTCTTCTGGGACTTCTTCTTTCCATGTTTCTTTGAATCAAATCTTACATTCAGACTTTCACTGGCTGGATCAATAGACTTATCAGCTACTCTCTGGAATTCTTTCATTTTGAGTGCAGAATGTACCTCCTCATAAGTGACTTTAGAATCTCTCCCAAGCAGTATTGCATCCTTGAATTGCTCGAAGCTCTTAGGCAGAGAATTAAGAAGCATCAGCGCCTTATCCTCATCCTTGATAGCCTCCTCAATATTCTCAAGATCATCCACACACTTGGCAAATTCCTCAAGCTGCTCTCCAATATTTCCTGATTCTGAAAACTTGAATGTGAACAGCTTCTGCTTGAGCAAGAGCCTATTGGTGAGAGATTTAGTCATATATAATGACTCAAGCTTGGCCCAAATATATAATGACTCAAGCTTGGCCCAAACACCAGCTGCGGTCTCCTCCTTTGAAACCTCTCTCAACACCCGATCACTTAGGCTCAGGATTAGGGTGCTATAGGCTTTATCCTGGAGATCTTGAGACTTGATTTCACCCTTTTCTTTATCTGCATCGGCCTTGCTCTTCAACACATCCCACAAGCCTTGTTGCATCATCACGGCCTTCATCTTGAGCCTCCATAGCCCAAAATCATTCTTGCCCGTGAACTTCTCCATATCAAACTTCGCGGTCGTCATCTCGCTCCTCGATTCCCACAGACGGCGCCAATTTGTTAGAAAACACCGCAAGATTGGTTGTTGAAGAAAGAACTATCTTACTGGCAATGTATCGAACACAATCTAGGCAGAAAGCAAAATGAAAGAATTTGAGACACAGGGGTTACGTGGTTCGGCTCAATCGAACCTACGTCCATGGGAGAATCACGAATCAATTTTATTCCACACTACTGAATTACAATCACACAACAATCAACACTCAAAGATGAAGATACACTCAAGAATTCATATGCTCACCCTCTCGTGAACTTGGATCAAGAAATCACAGATGATCCTCTCTAATTCCTCACTAAGATAGTGTACAATTCAGTCAATGTGTTGAATCAGTTATGAGCCTCTCTATCTCAAGTTCAAACTACTTAAACGTAGCTCAACCGCTCTTCTAAAACCGAAATAGCCGTTTGGGAAGCTAACTTTCTGACTTGTGCTCCCTTTTGCAATTCAGCCCCTGACCTCTTTGGAAATTCATTAAGTATCCACACCAACACTACGTATATTCATTAAAGTAGAAGATGACACTAACAGAGTCCTTTATTCAAGTCCCACGATTATATCTTAAGGATAGTACTACGTATATTCATTAAAGTAGAAGATGACACTAACAGAGTCCATTCAAGTCCCACGATTATATCTTAAGGAATAAGTCCCACGATTATATTCATTAAAGCAGGTGTTTTTAATTTGACACAAATTTAAACTTCTAATTATTTGATTCCACTCGTGCATATTTGCTCCTCCGAAATTAACTGTGTTGCTCCTGTGGGCTAACAATTTTATTCAAGTCCTATGCATACATATTGAGGGTGTTCAGTTTGTAAGATTGTATCCGAGATTAATTTATAGTGTGTTTGGTTCATAAGATTCAATCTCACAACTCAATCCTAATGGATAATCATGGGATAATTAGTAATTGCTAATCCCTTGTTACTAAAATAATCTCACAACTCAATCCTAGATTATATCTTGGTATTATTTTATCTTAGAAGCCGAACACCACCATTAAGTACCAATCTACTTATAACCGATTCAAATTACAAAAACAAAAAGATGGAGTATTGCATATTCATGATACTCTATATGTCTCACTATAATAGATTTTATTACTGTACTTTAAGGTTTGGAGAACTAGTTTGTAATACTTTAAGGTTTGGAGAACTAGTTTGTAATATAGAGACAGAAATTTCCTCTAAGTAGATAACTAAAACACAAGAGAGTAGGCAAAACAAGTGGATTCAGAATGATATAATGATGCAACTAATGAGTTATATTGAAATGCTTGTTATGCATTGAATTTTCATTTTTAATAGTGATATACTGAAATGATATATCTAATAGATACTCGAGGTTAAGTTATTTATAGGGAACTTTTCTCACATGTAAGTTTGTATGTATAATGTAGGGTAGTAATGATTAATTGCTAACTAATTAGTAATTTAAAACTAAGACTAATTTTAGCTATTAAATTAGAAGATCTAGTGGTTAAAATAAAGTTAATTGAATTATATTTTAAATTTAAATAATTATTAATTATATTTAAAGGGTTTTAATGTCATTTTTTATATATGGTATTTATAACTAACTATTTTGTCTCTCCTTAAAATCATCTCAAAACTTTAAATTTAAGTAAGTCACTCGATTTAAATTATTTTTTTCGCAAAAAATATATCGTAATTTTATAAGGATTCTAACGAGATCTCAATTGCATATGTTCCGAAGATGTTCGGATGATGAGATTTGATAATTTTTATTTCAGTTTTCATATATGATGATAAGCACATTTTTTTATCAATAAATGCATCAAAAAATGTCAATATAATGCATGTAAAATCTCAATAAAATATTGTTGATATTTTCGTGTACTTGTGTTGATATTTGTAATACATTATGTTGATATAAAAAAACTACGAAAATTATAATATTAAGGTGGGACTCATCTCTCACTAGCAACTTTAATTACTTTTTCCAATTGAACATTAAAACACGTGCTCAACCCAAAGTGCATATTCTTATGGAACGAAGGAGTATATAGTAGTGGCCTTGTTTGGGTTAGTCTTGGATCATGCCTTTTTTCATCAATAAGCTTCTTCTGTTATACTCCCTAGTTCCATAGTAATAAAGTCATTTTGCTATTTTGGTACATTCCATAGTAGTATAGTCATTTTTTTAGTGAAAGTCAACAGATTTCTTCTCACTTACTTTTCCCTCTCTCTTATTTTCTTCTCTCTACTTTTTCCTCTTTCATACTTTATTATCTTTTTATTTAATACATTACACATTTTTTTCTTAATCTCCGTGCCGAAAAGAAATATCTCCACTACTATGGAACAGAGGGAGTATAAATCAGTCAAATAAACTTGACATGTTTAATTTTAGTTAGGTAAGACCCATACAAGATTTGAGTATAGAAGTTGCAAAGAAATGTTGCAGTTGATGACCGATCAAAGAAATGTTACAGCCTAAGCCGAGGTCAAGGCTACGCGTCCTAATCTTTTATATTGCCTCACAATCCAAGTCAGCGAGCCACGTCGCCAACATGACGCGACGAAGCAAATGTCCACGTCGTGGTTGAAGATGCGAGGCGTGTCCAAAAAAGTCACGAGGCGTGTCCAAAAAAGTCACGTCCAGGACTGTAGGGATCAGACCGCTTAGGATTCACTAATTACCGGGACCTCTTTTATTGATTGGGTCTGAGATGGCTAATCTCAGAGGTACAAGCCAATACAACAGTGGTATCTCGATTACACACTAAGTACAATGTTACAAGCAGAAACCCTAGACTAATCTCAAGCACTCCTTGGTTCTTGAGATCCCATCCTTTCTGATTTGTACCTGCACACTTAGTAGAAGAATTAGTCACACAAGAAACTGATCCTGAAGGATCTAAACACAAAAGATACTAAGACAAAGAATCGGGCCACGAGTGGCTCAGGTCACAGCAGTGACTGCACTAGGCCTCAGACCTCCCCAATCCTCACAGTAAGTCACAAAGGAGAGCACCGTTGAACGAACTCAAACCAGAGATCAGTAGAACCCTAGATCTTACCGGTCAATGATAACCACGACCTTCTCACACACGGACTAGCACTCACAACTCAGAACTTCACTGCGAACACAAGAACCTTCACAAGACACTCCAAGCACTTCGGAATTGGTCACAAACAAAAGACCAAACCCTAGATTAGAGAAGGAAACCGAAGAAGTTGCCTACCACTCAATCTACACCGATAGAACTCTTAAGGACTGAGAACCATCGATGGAACGAAAAGCTTGAAGAAGAATTCCGGCTAGATTCGCCGGAATCTTACAGAGAAGGGAGAGAGCAGAAGCGGTTTCTGAGAGCAGGAGAGAGAGAGAGAGAGATAGAGAGAGAGAGAGAGAGAAAATTGAATCGAATGAGAGAAAGCTAAAGGTCTCCTCTCACTTAACAAACACACCTCACATCAAACGACTGCAGTGCAGGATCTGTGTGGAGTTGCCACATGGCTCTCATCCAGCGGCTCTGGTAAGTAACCGGGCCAGACTTAATTTGGGCCAACACACATTCTTATGGGCTCAGCAAAAATAGCAGCCCAACCGAATAATAATAGAAGCCCAAAGCAAGGAGTCCAATAATCCAACATTCTCCACCTTTGGACTACTTTTGGAGAAACAGGGGAGAGTCTTGGTCTATTGCTGCTTCATCATTTCCCACAAGGCATTCCTATCACCAAAGAATACAATGATCATTAGATAGAAAATGCCAGGTTGCCTAACAAAACACCAGATGGTAAACCAATTAGTTTTGTAGGACTTAAGCTGCCTTGTGACTTCAAAGAGTCAACAAGGTCTTTCCCTCGGGACATGCAATGCACATGCTAACCAAAATCAAAATGCAACTTTTTGATGCATAATAACAGCTTATCCACATGAAGACATTTGGTACCCATATCAGCTGGGTTATGATCAGTATGGACCTTTTGTAAAAGAACTTCACCTTTTTCCACAACATTTCTAATGAAATGGAACCTAACATCTATATGCTTAGTTCTATCATAGAAGACAGGATTCTTACAAAGTTGAATGGCAGACTGACTATCAGAGTATAACACATGAGCAGATTTAATAAAATTGAGTTAAGAGAGAACTCCCTTTAACCAGATTGCCTCCTTCATAGCCTCTGTTATGGCTATGTACTCTGATTCTGTTGTAGACAGAGCTACAATGTGTCGGAGTTGTGATTTTCAACTAACACAAGACCTGCAAACCTGAAACACATAGGAAGTTGTGGACTTCTTCTTATCCTTATCATTTGCATAGTTAGAATCAATAAAACCACACAACTCAACACCTTGATCATGCTTAGAAAAACATAAACCATACTTAGAAGTATTTTTCAGGTATCTAAGCAACCATTTAAGAGCCTCCCAATGCACTGGCCCAGGGTTAGACATGTATCTACTCAAGCAAGAAACAACATAGGCAATATCAGGCCTAGTACTAACCATAAGATACATCACAGAGCCAATAGCATTAGAATAAGGGACCTTTTACATAGCCTTAACCTCAGATTCAGTTGTAGGACAAAGGTCCTTACTCAGCATAAAATGAGCAGCTAAAGGAACAAAAGCAATTTTAACACCAAGCATATTAAACTTTTCAAGAATTTTTTGCACATAAGGTTCCTGATGAAGGACCAGAGAAGAGGACTTTCTATCCCTAAGGATATTGATCCCCAAAATCTTTTTAGCATCACCAAGATCTTTCATGTCAAAATTTTTACACAAAGCACTTTGCACATGTTTAATAGACTTAATGCAAGGACCCATAATAAGCATATCATCCACATACAGCAGCAAGAACACATGCACTTTATCAAGGTTTTTCACATACAAACAAGCATCAAAGGTACTCCTAACAAAGCCTAATTTCTGCATGCATGCATTGAACTTGATATTCCACTGCCTAGGAGATTGTTTAAGACCATACAGAGCCTTCTTAAGCAAACACACATGATTGGGAAAGTTAGGATCCACAAAACCCTTGTTTCATGTAAATGGGTTTATCCAAATCACCATGAAGAAAAGCAGTTTTGACATCCATTTGCTTTAATTCCTAATTAAAATGAGCACATAAGGCAAGCATCACTCTTACAGTAGTAAACTTAACCACAGGAGCAAAAATTTCTGTATAATCTATCCCCTCTTGCTGAGTAAAACCTTTGGCAACTAACCTAGCCTTGTACCTCAACCCCTCAATCTCATCTTTCAATTTAAACAGCCACCTGCAATCAACTACAGAGGCACCAGGGGGTAGAGGCACAAGGATCCAAGTATTATTGACAAACAGAGAGTGGATTTCTTCTTGCATAGCTTTAAACCACAAATCCCAAAACTTGGACCTTTGAGCCTGCTTAAAAGATTGAGGCTCATTTCCATTATATTCAAACACATTAAAAGCTAGGGCAACTAAATTCACAAAAGAACCAAATCTATCAGGGGGTTTACCAACCCTTCTTACTCTATCCCTAGTTAACTGATAATTGTGTAAATCTGGATTATTATTGGGTTGTGGCTCACCATCAAAAACATTTTCATGGTCAGGGTCTTGGTTTTCCAGAGGCTCAGGGGGTATATGATCTGGGTTGATAGGGGAAGAGTTCCACACCTGCTCCACCTCAGTGGAAGCATCACTGCCCTGGGACTCCACCTCACTTGAGGACCTCTCCTCAGATTGCTCCACCTCACTAAGAGGTTCACCATCTGAGGATGGAGAAGCAGGGGACCTGGGAACAACACAAGGGAAGTCTTCTTCATTGAAGATGATATCCCTACTGACCACAACCTTGAAACCAGGTTCATCCCTAACCCACACCCTATAACCCTTAACACCATCAGGATAGCAAACAAAAACACCATTCCTTGACCTTGTGTCTAACTTATCATTTTTTGAATGAATAAAAGCACTACACCCAAACACCCTTAGGTGTGATAGATTGAGTTTTCTACCAGTGAAAACATGCTCAGGGCATCTGCCCTTAAGAGGAACAAAAGGGGATCTATTTATCAAATAACAAGCAGTGTAAAGGGCTTCACCCCAAAACTTTTTTGACAAACCACTTTTGGACAGGAGACACCTAACCTTTTCAAGTAAAGTCCTATTCATCCTCTCAGCAACACCATTTTGCTGAGGGGTGTAAGGAGTAGTTTTATGTCTCCTAATCCCATATTTTTGACACAAAGAATCCATTTGAGCATTGCAAAACTCAAGGCCATTATCTGTCCTAATGGTCTTTATACACTTTCCAGTTTTATTTTCAATTAAAACTCTCCAGTTTGAAAAGGTTTGAAAAACATCAGACTTATGTTTTAAAAGAAAACACCAAAATTTTCTTGAAAAACATCCACAATGGATAAGAAATACACAGATCTAGAGTGGGTAGTAACAGAGGCAGGTTCCCAAACATCCATATGCAAGTAATCTAAGACAACTTGGCTAACATTTTCAGTCACAGGGGTGGGAAAAGACACCCTATGCTGTTTTCCCATCACACAAGTTTCACAAAAGGAGAGCTCATTTTTGAAATCCAACTCACTCAAAATATTAGAAATTTTCAAATGTTTTAACCCCTTCTGACTCATGTGCCTAAGTCTATTATGCCACAGTAAAGCCTTATCCATTTTAACCAGATTTACACTATGATCATAACTAGTTAGAGGCTTAGCAGTACACACATACAGATTACACTTTTTCACAGCTTTAAACAGGCATAACACACCCTTACAGATCTTCATAATACCCTGCCCCCACTTACCCTCAAAACCCTCAAATTCAAGACAAGAGCAAGACAGCAGATTGTAATTCAGATCAGGCACATATCTCACATTTTTCAAAGGCAGCAAGTATCCATTCTCAAACTTTAAAAGCACAGTACCAATGCCAAGAAATTTACACTTCTTGTAATTAGCCATAGTCACAAAAGCATTTTCCACAGGTTTGAGAGAAGTAAAAGCATCTTTGAAAGGACATATATGAAAAGTGCATCCTGAATCAATTAGCCAGTCATTTTTGGTAAAGAAACACTCAGAGGCAGAGTTTACAGAAAAAACATCATGGTTCATAAAACAAAAATCATCTGCACCATCATCCCTGGCCAGATTTGCAACAGACTCCATCTGGTTATTACCATTTGGATTCTTACCTTTCTTGGGTCTAGTACATTCTGCCTTGTAATGACCCACTTCACCAAAATTAAAACATTTTCTTTTAAACTTAGGGTCTTTACTTTTAGACCTAGACCTGCCTCTGTTTGACTTCTTGTTGGGGTTTGTATACTAAAAGATGGTTCGAGCGTACATGCCTTTGTACAGTCAGCTTGTGCATGTATACGAGAAACGCCACGTCTACTTGTTTACCTAATTATGAGAATAAATAATATAATATAATGGTTTATTATTGAAATATGATAAACAAGTCTAAGGCTTTTTACTAAGAAGGTCAAGTAGGGAAATTCGATGAATCTCCACATGAGTTTTCCAGTAGGGGACTTAGCCAGATCTAGTAAGAAGAAAAACGTATTCACAACATAGATAGGCTTTGGCTACCTATTGGTACGGTTGCGGTGTTTGTGATAATTCTCTCTTACCTAAGAAGAGATTAGTAACACCGGTGTGGTAAAGCACTGAAAGGATCTAATCCGAAATGTATTCTTTATTGCTATCTACTGAAAGAATATATTTCAGAAAGTTTTAGTATTTTCTAGTCTATGATATTAATATCAATATTGTTTATTCAATCAAACGCCACTTTGACTTATCAATATGTGAGAGTTTATACGTAACTCAAGTTCATGATATCTTGGGTGGTAGTAATTGAATAACATGAAGGTATTGGAATATTATTTCATAGAATTCGCGTGCCCAGTGTGGTATGATTAAACCCCTAAAAAGGGTGATCCCCAATGAGGTGTTTGAAAGATGAATTTATTATTCAGAAATCTGCGCAGTTGGAATTTATTCCACGAATAATAAATAAAGTTTCAAACTAGAAAAACTCTTTGGAGAATTAATTTAATTCTAGTCACATAGCAGACAAAAGAATTAAATTGATGGATCAAGATAATCTTAAACGCGTGAAATATTATAAAATAAAATGGACCCAAGTTATTTGTAATTTGGTGATTTAAGTGGGAGTGCAATATTATTCTTTAGTGGAATAAAATAATATTCCATTGATAATATATTAAATCATGGGTCATTTGATTTAATTAGTAATTTATCTAATGGGTGAGCCCAACACTTAAGTCATTCCATGGATCCCCAACCTAGCCCAACAACTCCATTATAAATAGTGATGAGATGTGGAAACCCTAGCCCTAGCCGCCGATCACTCGACTTCTCTCTCTCCTTCTTGCCTCAATTTTCGATCCATAGAACAAGGAGATCTAGGGTTTTGGTTTGTTCTAGTCTTGTTCATTCTAATCCATAGAATTGAATCGAGATAGATAGATTGGTGTAGTGTTCTTCCTAGATCTCATCAAGACTATTTTGATTGTTCGAGATCCGCCCACACGGATGAGTAATCAAGGACTAGGGAATAGGTTGGAAGATTCACGGTCGATAAATCAAGGATCTCCGGGTGGTGCAGCTAGCAACTTCGATCCTATGATGGATCAAAATGAGGTAACAATCGAATCTACACCAAATTGCATGATTATGTGTTTATTTGATGTTATATCTATAGATCTATATTTATTGCACGAAATTGGAGTCGAATGCATAATCACCTAAATAGATCTGGTCAAGGACCTGTTTGGTTTCCGTGTCTTCCGCTGCGGTAGTCCCAACAACTGGTATCAGAGCCAATTTTTAGGCTCTGATTATGTATTTGATTAATTGAATTTTTCGAAAATTATAGTGTGGAAACTTGGGATTTTCGAAAATAATGCAATATGTGTTGGATCTATGCTTTTCTTGATTTTATTTTTGGATCTATGATATGATGTTCTAGATCGATGAAAGAATATTATGAATCTTGAATTTTATTTAAGTTTTTCACAAAAATATTCTAGATCTATGATGAACATCATTAGATCTATATGTTCTAAGTAATATGTACTCCCTCCGTCCCATAAAAGTTGAGTCGTATTCCTTTTTAGTCCGTCCCAACAAAGTTGAGTCATTTCCTTTTTTAACTAAAGACAAAACATCTAGTCACTCTTATTTTATTCCATCATTTACTTTACTCTCTCTTATCTTTCCTACTTTTTTCATCTCTCCTATTTATTTAATATAAATTCTTAATCTTCGTGCTCAAAAGTTTTGTCTCAACTTTTATGGAACGGAGGGAGTACTAGATTATATGTTTGTTGATTACATATATGTATGTGTTTAAGTGAATATATGTCTTTAAATCAAGAAATAAAGTGGTCCATGATTGAATACTTGGATCGATGAAAGAATATTATGAATCTCGAATTTTATTTGAGTTTTTCACAAGAATATTCTAGATCTAAGAAAGTATTTATAGATCTATAGTTTTATGTTCTTAATATGCTAGAATAATTTAAATTGCTAAAAAGCTAGATGTTTAAATATGCATATTTGATATGAACATAAAAGATTGTTACAATTGAGAAACGTTTTAATAAGATTTAAGATCGCGGTCAAGCGAAGCGACCGCGATGAATCAAGTTGATTAAAATTGAAAACGAATAAAAGAACACAAGGTTTTAAACCTAAGTGTGTTTGCATTCCGGGCTGTCTTCATCGGGGATCCGAAATCCAGATCCGGTGAGGAGAGGCAGCGGCGCCCTCGGCTAGTCGGAGAAGTGGCACGGGCAGCCCTCACGGTTGTGGATCCGGGCAGCAGCGCGAGCGGTAGGCAGCGGGCAGCGGCTCCGGCGGCGACTGCTTCGTCTTCGGACAGCAGCGCCGGACAACCGCTGGGTTGTCGATGGGCAGCGGCTGCACAGCCGCATGGGAGCAGCAGCGAGCAGTTCCAGAGGCTGGACGGCAGCAACTCTGCAGTCGCAGCAGCTCCGGCAGCGGCAGTGACTCCAGGCAGCAGCAGCAGCAGCTGCGTCGCCTTCGGGCGTCGGCGGAGGAGTTGTCCTCGTCGGACAGCAGCTTCTTCTCCGGGCAGCAGTGACGCTGCAATGGTAGCGGCGTCTGCAACGCCGGATTCTTCGTCGCTGGAAACCGGTGGCTGCTCCAGTGGGAGCGGCAGAGACGGGCGGCGGCGGGCAGTGGCGGCCGCAGTTACTGCAGTGGGAGCAGCCGCGGGAGGCGGCGGAGGCCGTGTGCGGCAGCGGCGGCTGCTGCGATGCCCGTCATGGCCCAAACCCTAATTAGGGTTTTGGGTTGCATCGTCTCGTCGTCTCGTTTCGTTTTCATTTCGTTTCTTAACACGCAAGCTATTTATAATTGTGGTTTAAAATCCTAAACCTAGAATAATTAAAATATCTTGTGGTAATTAGAATGATTTTGCAATTAAATCAAGATTCTAATTTTAAAGAGAATAATTGTCTTCTTTAATTTTGCCAATTGGAATAATTAGGTCAAATAAATTGATTTAATTTGTTAATTAGTTGATTTTGATGGATTCTTTCCATCTAGATAATATCATGATAATTAACATAAGAGAATTCAATTTTTGATTGATCTAAATTTTGGCTTTTCCAAAATAGGATGGAATTTTAAAGAATATTCTCACCATATGCTTTCATGTTTTAATTTTAAGGTTTAATTGAAAATTGTCTATATTTATTTGGTGTGTTATGGAATTATTTCCTAGATATATACCTAAGAAAAAGACATGAATTTTTTTCAATTGTTTTAAACCTTCAAAATTTCAAAAATTACATGTTTAATAATTGGATGGATTATAATTGGAATTCAATTCCTAGTTCAAATTTTGTCTTTAATATGATGTAGGTGAATTTTATTTCATCTAGATAACATCGGTTTAATTAAAGAAGTGAAAAATTCATTTGGCATTAACATGCTACTTAAATCCTAAATTATTAAAGTGTTAAATGATTAATTGGATTTTAATTGGAATTCAATTCCTAGTTTAATTTGAATTTTATCTTTAATTTTGATGAAGGTGAATTTGTTTCATCTAGATAACATCAAATGTGACTTAAAGGTATGAAAATTCATAGAGAATTAATTTTGCTATTAAAAAAATCCTTAATTATTTATTTAAGTTGAATTTTGTCTTTAATTTTGATGAAGGTGAATTTTATTTCATCTAGAAAACATCATTTTGAATTAAAGATGTAATAAGATTCTTCTTGTCATGTGATTTTATGAAAGCTATGAGAAATTTAGTTCTCAAATTTAATTGGTGTGTTTTAAATAGATTTAGTCTTAATTGGATAAATGCGGATTTATATATCCAAGTGGGCATTTTTTTTTAATTGAGACTTAGCTAATCTTTTATGACATACACCTAGACGTTAATTTTAGGATAAGGATGGATTAATTCTATCTAAGAAAATCCTAATAGTATTAAAAGGTAATTCTAATAATCAAGATACGTTATTTTAACTAATAATGTATGATTGTTTAAGATTGGACTTAATGTCTAGATAATCTTGTTTATGTGGAGATAGAATTTTAATTCTATCTATTTATTTTAGATGCTTAATTAAATGATCAAGTTTCGTCATTATGGTTATGTGAACCTTGTGTAAATGTGTTTACATGTTTTATTGATGAAAGATGGATATTTAATTTGAGTTATGATTTTATTTGTTAAAATCTAGTTTAACTCGTGCATCGCCTATGTACTTATTGCCTTGCATGCATAACTAGTACATGTTTAATTATTCTTTGAATGTGGATACCTGCCTTATCTGCTTGAGGGATAATTAAACTATTAAAACCATCAACAAGAAAATATGAAGCGATAATTACAACACGTTTGTATATGACCTCCATAAAATTGGTCTTAGTGCGAAGTAGTGACCGGCCTGTCTTTACGGGAGGAACATTACCAGTTCGTAAGTTTTGACTTCTCTAGATAAAGGTTATTAAAATCGTAAAATTAGTTTTTCAGTAATATCGCGACTGGTCTTTACCGGAGCAATATTGCTGCGAAATTATAAGGATTGTATTTTAATAATGCTTAGAGGGAGCTGTAGGAGGAGGTGCTTGTCCGGTTCGACCTTTCTTTAGAGGAGTTCACGCACAAGTAAAGAATCATTAGTGCTTAATTTTATGGTTATACGCTTTAGCAGTGTTAGTCAGCCATGCCATTCTTATGGTCTCTGGACTATCTGTCGACATTGTGGCCAGTAAAAATAATGAATTTCTTGCATGAATATGACACGGCTTCCTAGTAGAAGAACGTTTGTGCTTGATTTTTGTGGATGTAAAATTGATGAATTGTTTTGTGGTTATTTGCAATTCTTTGAAATTTTACATGTTTATATTATTGGTATTTATTCTCAGCTTGAACGAAAGATGATTGACACTTGGGATATTTATTATGCCATACTTAGTTCGAGGAAGCATGACTCTGAATTGTTTAAGGAATGAAAAAGTAAGCTTGATGTTGATCGTTAGATCAATGACTTGAGATTGATCCTCAGCAAGGATCGTCCGCCCACATACCATCTACAAGGAGAGGACAAAGAGTTTCGTGATCAGTGGCATACCGCGGAATGTCATCTCAAGGGCTTCGTTTTGGCCAGTGTTGGCAATGCCCTTGAGAGGTTTGACAAACCCAATAGGCCGTTGGTCAACAAGCCCACGTGGTTTGAAGAAAAGTCCTCTAAGGTAAGAGCTGGTATCGCTGTGAAGCATTTAAGGCATGATGTATTTGAAGAGGGCCAAGACGTGGGGGTATATGCCCTAGTCATGCTTGGCTACTTCAATAAACTTCACTTGTCGGGGGGGAAAGTTGACCCAGAAACCCAACAGATAATGATCCTTGATGGGTTTCCAGATAGCTTTAATGAAGTCAGAAATGAAATTTTGTTTAGTGACAAAAAGTTTTCGTTTTTGGAGCTTTATAACAAGCTTGTGAATGCTCAAACTAAGATGAGAAAAAGGGGTGGACTTTTGAGATGATCATGTTCAAGTCAGAAGAGTTTATTTTTGCTTTTATGTTTACATTGTTGAATTTTAAGAGTTTTTGATATTGTTTGATTTTGATATCATATGGGTTATTGATATGGAATTTTATTCCTAGTTTATCAATTGTATTTTTGGATTATCAATGTCATTTTATAATGCTTGCATTATTAGATAAATGAAGTTTTGATCATCCAATTATTTATGACATCAAATGTAACATGGTTCATATCAAAATTGTTTACTTGTGATTAAATTTGTTGATTCAATTATTATGAAGTTTTCTTCTAGAAATATTGATTATTAAGTTTCTTTAATCCTTAAGTCTTTTGAACCATTATTTTGTTGATGAGTCAATAGAACATTAATGTTCGACATGGATTCAATACAAAATAAAATGATCTTATGATCGCGTTTGTTCAAATAAAGGTGTAAGAAAAATAATCACAATAATTGATTACAACACAAGTAAATTAAATTCAACTAGAAACAAGATAAGTATTTATTATAAATACTAGAAATTCTTGTGTAGTAAATATAGTGTGCACATTAAACTTGTTTTAATGTTCCAAGCCTAGAGTTGACTATTTGATTAGTTATTGTTTTATTTATTTTGTTGTGAAAGTGGTAATTAAAATAGTGGGAGCTTTTCTTAAATGAATGATTAAATTCTAAGTGTTTAATAAGAGCTTCATAGCTCATTTTATTAAACTAGGATGAATTTAACTCCAAGCACTATTTAAATTGTTTTAATAGCCTTAAAGAATATTGAGACTAGTATTTTTCTACTTTTAAAAGTGGGAGCTAAATTTTGTCTCATAGAATATTCATAAATGGAATTAAGGTAATGTTTGATAGAGTTAAAAGGGTTCACACCCTAGAATGAAAGAAGTGATGAATTGCACACTTTCTAAGACTCTAATAACATTAAAATACATTTCCAAGTTAGCTATTAAAATTAGAATTGCTTTTGGATTTCCAAAGAAAGTATTTCTAAAGATCACAACAAATGGTTAAATAAATGAACTCTTGGAATTTATGACTATAAAAAAAAAAGAATGCAATCATTCGGTTTTATTTTGTCATAAGGTCTAATTTCCAATTAGTCATTGTGATGAGGTAATTATGTTCATACATAAATTTACATCACAAATTATATAGCAAGGTTAATACCAAGCTAGGTTGGTATTGTATAATTAAAGTTTTGGGAATCATATTCGACATGATTAAAACTTTATATTTGCTATAAGTATTCTACTTTAATTAGTAGAAATTCAGAAGGATCAAAATAGTGGATTTTGATAGAGGAATATGTATAAGTGCACTTGAGAAAGGCACATAAAATTATTCCACTGGATTAAAGGGCCTAGAAATATTTTGATCAAATTATTGTGCTCCTTAGCAAGAATTAAGGTTATAAATTACAAGTATATTTTCGTTTTATGTACTCTAGAAAAGCTATGTTGGTAGGTTCTTTTAAAGAATTATAGTTTTGAGTACATAGTGGCCAAAGCCTGCTTTGAGTATAAGTGGGAGAAAATGTGTGTGAATGTGTAGCACAAGGCCAATAAAGCGGTTGGTATACTTGAAAGCATTCTTTGAGTATAAGTGGGAGATTGTTGGGGTTTGTATACTAAAAGATGGTTCGAGCGTACATGCCTTTGTACAGTCAGCTTGTGCATGTATACGAGAAACGCCACGTCCACTTGTTTACCTAATTATGAGAATAAATAATATAATATAATGGTTTATTATTGAAATATGATAAACAAGTCTAAGGCTTTTTACTAAGAAGGTCAAGTAGGGAAATTCGATGAATCTCCTCATGAGTTTTCCAGTAGGGGACTTGGCCAGATCTAGTAAGAAGAAAAACGTATTCACAACCTAGATAGGCTTTGGCTACCTATTGGTACGGTTGCGGTGTTTGTGATAATTCTCTCTTACCTAAGAAGAGATTAGTAACACCGGTGTGGTAAAGCACTGAAAGGATCTAATCCGAATGTATTCTTTATTGCTATCTACTGAAAGAATATATTTCAGAAAGTTTTAGTATTTTCTAGTCTATGATATTAATATCAATATTGTTTATTCAATCAAACGCCACTTTGACTTATCAATATGTGAGAGTTTGTACGTAACTCAAGTTCATGATATCTTGGGTGGTAGTAATTGAATAACATGAAGGTATTGGAATATTATTTCATAGAATTCGCGTGCCCAGTGTGGTATGATTAAATCCCTAAAAAGGGTGATCCCCAATGAGGTGTTTGAATGAGGAATTTATTATTCAGAAATCTGCGCAGTTGGAATTTATTCCACGAATAATAAATAAAGTTTCAAACTAGAAAAACTCTTTGGAGAATTAATTTAATTCTAGTCACAAAGCAGACAAAAGAATTAAATTGATGGATCAAGATAATCTTAAACGCGGGAAATATTATAAAATAAAATGGACCCAAGTTATTTGTAATTTGGTGATTTAAGTGGGAGTGCAATATTATTCTTTAGTGGAATAAAATAATATTCCATTGATAATATATTAAATCATGGGTCATTTGATTTAATTAGTAATTTATCTAATGGGTGAGCCCAACACTTAAGTCATTCCATGGATCCCCAACCTAGCCCAACAAGTCCATTATAAATAGTGATGAGATGTGGAAACCCTTGCACACCATAGACCACAAGTTACACCCTAAACCCTAACCCTAGCCGCCGATCACTCGGCTTCTCTCTCTCCTTCTTGCCTCGATTTTCGAGCCATAGAACAAGGAGATCTAGGATTTTGGTTTGTTCTAGTCTTGTTCATTCTAATCCATAGAATTGAATCGAGATAAATAGATTGGTGTAGTGTTCTTCCTAGATCTCATCAAGACTATTTTGATTGTTCGAGATCCGCCCACACGGATGAGTAATCAAGGACTAGGGAATAGGTTGGAAGATTCACGGTCGATAAACCAAGGATCTCCGGGTGGTGCAGCTAGCAACTTCGATCCTATGATGGATCAAAATGAGGTAACAATCGAATCTACATCAAATTGCATGATTATGTGTTTATTTGATGTTATATCTATAGATCTATGTTTATTGCATGAAATTGGAGTCGAATGCATAATCACCTAAACAGATCCGGTCAAGGACCTGTTTGGTTTCCGTGTCTTCCGCTGCGGTAGTCCCAACACTTCTTACCATTCCCAGAGGAATTACTGCCATCCCCTCTAGATTTAGATCTCCCTCTCACATTCAAAGCCTCAGTTTGAGAAGATTTAGGGTTAAAGTTTTCTTTAAGCTCCAATTCTTTTGACTTTAAAGAACTAATTATTATGTCTAGAGGGGCACTATGCCTTCCATACTTTATAGCTGCCTTAACATCACCATAAGTATCAGTGATAGCATTCATGAGGGTTATGCTGGTATACTCATCAATGATTTTATCTCCAGACCTTTTAATGTCCTGGACCAATTTTTGAAAAATATCAATATTATCATCTATGTCCTTCGAAAGATCCAGTTTAAATTTAAAAAGCTTTTCCAGAAGATACATCCTGGAAGACATAGAAGTTTCAGTATAGAGAGTATCCAGCTTAGCCCAAATCTCACTGGCAGATTCAATAGCCTCAACCTTTCTAATAACAGAGTCAGAAAGGTTGAGGATGATTGAAGACCTAGCTAATTCATTCATTTCAGCCTTTTTCTCAGCAGACATATTTTCAGGAAAAACCCCTTCAATGGCTTTGAAAACCTTTTGCTGAATCAAGACACATTTTACCTTTTGTTTCCAAATAACAAAATCATTTTTCCCATTGAAGGGGACAATGCCAACTGGCTGAGTCATTTTGAGAAAGATCTTTACACACACAAAAGAACTCAACACACTAAGGTCAAAGCAATCAACTCTACTTTCACAGATAGTGGATTTAAACAAGTAACAGTCAAAGAATCCACTAGGAACAAATATGCAGAGATTTTTCATGCAATTATCACAGATGCAGCTAGCAGCAAGCACACACACACATGAAAAACAACTCAAGGTGATCCCAGATACAAAAATATCATGTCCAGGAGAGTTCCTCCCTATCTGTCACGTGTACCCCGACAAGAGGATTTCACAGTTCACAATCACCCAATGTATGGGGGCGCAGGGGGTCACTCAAGGCGGTTAAGGCATAGGGTGGATAGGTAATTCATTCAAGACACAGAATAGAGCTCTGAGATACACACCTTGAGTAAGAAAAGGTAAGCAAGCAAGCAGCGGAAGAAAAGAAAGCGGTAAGCACCAAGAACATGCAAGAAAAACAAGAGCACAGAGCCTAGACCGCGGCCAACGGTTACTACCAGCAACAAAAGCCCAAGCCTAGGGTTCTAATAAAGCAGTAAATGAGAGGTTTAGCCAATTTAATAGAGCGGTTACCCTGCGTTAAGGTGTAACCGTCTTACCTCAAGGTCTATACCGGAGGCCGGGCTTTACTCTGACGAGAGCCCACCTCCTTAATTTTGCGACCCGACGTGCCTAAGCGATCCCTCCGTGGCTCTGATACCACTGTAGGGATCAGACCGCTTAGGATTCACTAATTACCGGGACCTCTTTCATTGATTGGGTATGAGATGGCTAATCTCAGAGGTACAAGCCAATACAACAGTGGTATCTCGATTACACACTACGTACAATGTTACAAGCAGAAACCCTAGACTAATCTCAAGCACTCATTGGTTCTTGAGATCTCATCCTTTCTGATTTGTACCTGCACACTTAGTAGAAGAATTAGTCACACAAGAAACTGATCCCGAAGGATCTAAACACAAAAGAGACTAAGACAAAGAATCGGGCCACGAGTGGCTCAGGTCACAACAGTGACTACACTAGGCCTCAGACCTCCCCAATCCTCACAGCAAGTCACAAAGGAGAGACCGTTGAACGAACTCAAATCAGAGATCAGTGGAACCCTAGATCTCCCCGGTCAACGATCACCACGGCCTTCTCACACACGGACTAGCACTCACAACTCAGAACTTCACCGCGAACACAAGAACCTTCACAAGACACTCCAAGCACTTCGGAATTGGTCACAAACAAAAGACCAAACCCTAGATTAGAGAAGGAAACCAAAGAAGTTTCCTACCACTCAATCTACACCGATAGAACTCTTAAGGACTGAGAACCATCGATGGAACGAAAAGCTTGAAGAAGAACTCCGGCTAGATTCGCCGGAATCTTAGAGAGAAGGGAGAGAGCAGAAGCGGTTTCTGAGAGCAGGAGAGAGAGAGAGAGAGAAAAAAAATTGAATCGAATGAGAGAAAGCTAAAGGTCTCCTCTCACTTAACAAACACACCTCACATCAAACGGCTGCAGTGCAGGATCCGTGTGGAGTTGCCACATGGCTCTCATCCAACGGCTCTGGTAAGTAACCGGGCCAGACTTAATTTGGGCCAACACACATTCTTATGGGCTCAGCAAAAATAGCAGCCCAACCGAATAATAATAGAAGCCCAAAGCAAGGAGTCAAATAATCCAACATTGACCATCCTCCAGCTTCCGTAACGGCTTACAATACCCGGTGGTTACAGTCCAGCCATCATGACTTAAATTATGTGTTGACCAACAGCCTCCAATGCAATAGACTACATCTAGAAATATGATAGTCACTCCATGCATTCTACACACCATCAAAAAACGCAAAGCGATCTGCAACATAAGCTCTCTCTCTGTGCATAGGCTTCTATCGAGGTTTTGTCCTCGCCCTCGTCTAGTTCACCAATCTCGGCGCTTTCACCAACTTCATCAACAACCCCTTGGGAGTTTTCGAACCCCTTTGGGCCCACTGATGGATCCACCTCGATTGGATTGGTCAGTTTCACTTTTAGTGATTCTGTAAAATCCTTGATTGGATCAAGTGTTGGGGCCTTGGGGATCAACACGAATGTAGGGGGCTCTATACTCTGTATGAATATGGGGGTCTCCGTGCTCAACATGAATGTGGGACCCTGGGACCCACCATGGTCACACAAATGCTAGCTCCTATGGGTCAACGGAATTGACCCCTATTATGGAGTGAGTTTGGATTTTTATTGTCAAAAGTACTACTCCTTTCTCAACTAAGTTGGGTAAGAAATTGTGTTGAATTTATTAAATGAAAATAAAATAGAAAAAGAGAAGAAAAAAGTAGCAAAGACATGAGAGTAAAATATGTGATGAAGTAAAATGAACTGTTTAAATGTGTGTTTTGTAAGGAAAAGAAAAACTCAATTTTATTAGGACATCCCAAAAAGAAAAAATACAACCCAAATTACTTATGAATTAGGACGGAGGAAGTATTGATCAGATATTTCTAAACGTTTTTCTACTATTGGTTGTTCCAATACATTTTACACTGACCAAAATTTGATTTGCATGTTAGAATTCGCGTTTGCATTTTTATTTATTTCAAATTTCGAGAATTGGTTACACGGCATCAACATATTAATTTCCAAGTCGGTACTTTATAGTGTAATTGTTGGTTTACACTTTTACAGTCATTCGTTAAATATTAAGCACGTGTACTTAATAAATCAAATTGGCCTAGTAATCTGTCCTTTAGAAAATGTGAAATGTG
The DNA here is from genome assembly GCF_029641045.1 of Salvia hispanica. NCBI lineage: Eukaryota > Viridiplantae > Streptophyta > Magnoliopsida > Lamiales > Lamiaceae > Salvia > Salvia hispanica. The sequence continues at coordinate 11,673,934 of NC_142692.1, forward strand.
AATTCAGAAGGCACCACCAACAGTAGCTTATGCGTGTTAATTTTCCGATACTTCCCCCTCCGCTATTAATCTTTTGTCAAATACTGTATAAAAACAGGAAGGACTTGCCTCCGAACTCTCTCTTCTTTCTCCCAGATCCTTACAAAAACTACCTCCTTACAAAATCTACCTAGTAAGCTATATTTTCACTGAGTTAGTAACTTTGAGTCGCAGGCCACAATCTTGAGAGAATCAACAGTTTCCTGGCCTTCTTCACTTTTCACCTGAGCATTTTGTAAAATGTAAGTCCACACATTGTCACAGAATCGGTAGGTATGAAGATGTCCCTGTAGCAACAGTCATAGAGAGATACTATAAATCAACTGTATTATGAACCCCTACACATAGTGTACACTGAACAAGAATGATAACAACTACAGATGCAAGATTCTAGTCCTAGCAGAGAAGATACACCCAAAAATGAGAACAACTGAAAGATTCTTCCAAAGTATAAACAAAGTCAACGAGCCCTAGGTAATTCCTATATACAAATCGGCACAGAGAAAATAAAGCAGGCACTCCCTCAGAGATGTACATGATAGTATGATTAAGCAACCATTAGTAGCCCAAAGAGACTCCATACAAATTTCACAGAGATAAAAGAGGACAGGGCCAAATCCTATATCCAATGGCAAACCACTGACAGGAAAATTATTACTCTGGTAGGAAAATTTCAGAGATACTCCAATTAATTCTCCGGTGGGAAAATTTCACAGATATTATTGGATTACATATCCCTGAGAGTGTTGGCAAATCTACCATGTTATCATAATGAATTGCATTCAGATTAATGCTGATAAATTCCTGCAATCAGTAGAGATCATGCATACATACATGCAAACCACTGAACAATTTTACCAAATATCTTGACAATGTACATATTCTTTGAATTAATTTATTGTAAACCATCAGTTTCTATCGAAGTAAGAGCACAGTCAACATGACATTTCATCAAACTAAGTAAGACTAAATAAATAGTAATGATCACCTAGAACAAAATATAACCACAATATACTAATGGTACTCATACTATGGGCAGAGAAGCAGTGAACCGCTTTATGCTTCAACCAACAGATTCACTATTAGCACAACCCAGAAAATATATTAAAAGCATAGAGTGACAAAAACTGAAAATGTCAGCTTTGAATATTAGCGAATTTCACTCAGACAGTCATTTGCAACGCACATGGAGAAAATACTGTACATAAAAAAATCTAGTCACCTTAATGGAAACCTTGTTGACAGGTCCCTAGAGTGCAGTGCAGATGCGGTGTGATATGTGTCACTCGATCTAACAGGTCCAGAGGATTGGACTAGACTTCAGAGGCTAGAAGATCATGAAACTTATCAAAAAGGGGTCGTTGGGTGCACTATGTTCCTTCAAAAACATCAACCCACTATACTACAACTTAGCACAGGGAAGTAAAGGATCGATCCCACGAGGACGAAGGTGCTACGAAACTGCATTTGATGATGTTTTGGGAAAAAGGGGTTGGTTGCTGCCACGCAATTTTGTGGGTCGAGAACTTAAAACTACTTGGTCTGAGAGATAAGCAAAACTTTACTCTACCTATTGGATCTAATAGATCAGAAGAACTTTACTCTACCTACTGGGTCTAAGAACTGAGAGTGTACGGAACATACATGACTTAGAGAAACTGAGATATTTTAAAGTTCTAAAGCAGCTGGAGTAAACTTAACTAGAAAGACTTTCCTAATTTGGACAGACAAGCATAAAGCAAAAAGCAAGACAAGTTTTCTTAAACTACCAGCGTCTGGAAAAGCATGCAGAAAAGTAAAAGAGACAAAGTGGATCGTACTGACAGGTCTAGGGGACATGCAGAAAAAGCAAAGTACATGCTGAAAAGTACTGACATAAAGCAGATTTGGTTCTAACTATCAACAACTTCATCTTCTTCGGGAATCAAACGAGAATAGCAGAGAAAACAGAGTTTTAAACACCATGAAAACAGAGCAAACTTTAGATCTAGACTTAAAACGAGAAATTAAAGCCTAAACTAACAGATCTACGCTACTGGACCTAAAGGATGCAGAAATAGAAAGTAAATAGCCATAATCATGCACAACGTAAACATCAAGCACCAAATATCCGAAACTTCAACTCTAAAACACCAAGATTCAACAAATCTAAACATCTCCATATACAAATCCCCAGCCTCCATTTCAGCTCCAAACATCCAATAACAACAAGAACGAAAGCTAAAAACAAGAGATGAACATAAACTCAGAGATATCCAACCAAAAGCAAACATAAACTTCCATAATAACTAGAAATAAGTCTGAATCCAGCAGATCAAAGTCAGAAGCTAAAGTTGCGAACTAAAAACCACAAAGTACTAAACGAAAGCAATAAAATTGTTTCTTCGCCTTCACAAGGCAGTGTTACACAGCAAAATAACGATGACGATGAGAACCACGGTGGCCAGAATCCTCCATGTCCAAGTGCGCAGCAACACGGAATGAAAATTTGAAGTATGGAACTAGAACTAGAGCTAGGAAAGCGTAGGAGTAGCTGTTCACGGTTTGTCTTGCTCTTCAAGGTTGAGCTCTTTATATATGTGAGGCTCTGATCCCTAGGGTATCCCCTCTGGTGATTTTACGCTCCTGCCCTTGAGTAAGACTCTTTAAAATAATTTGCTCTCGCTCCATTCTGCTCATGTCGCCAACTTTTGATTCTCCCAGGTCTGAACGACGACTTCTGATTTTTGCTTCAATTTCATCTCTTTTGCATCTGCCAGGTCAGGTAACAACAACTGCTGGGTCTGACAGATTTACTACGCACCTGAACTCATAAACGCACATTAGCGCCCCAAATGCACAAAATTTTAACCCTAAACCAATGCATGAAACGAGCCTTATCAAACTACTCACACTTAAACCATACTTGCCCTCAAGTATGAAGACAAGAAAAATGAATAAGACACGTTTCAATGCATGGTTTCCCCTTAACCGACTCTAAAAGAAAAAGACTCAAACTACTAGACCTAGACGCTAAGGACTTAGACAAAGAAAACAGATAAAAACACATATTAACACATAAACATATAAATGCATAAACTGGTTTATTTTCTAGCAGTCATCCCCACAAGATTAAGGTCAATTCAAGAACCTACAGTCTCCGAATCTTCCCGTTCCCTTCTTCTATCTAATCGGCTTGTCAGTTTGTCAAGATAGCCCCCAACTTCACTAACTGTTGGATTCGCTCGATCACTCATTCCTCACCAGGGATGTTAGGATCGTTCGCTCTTATAGTGCTATACCACTGATGCCTCGGGTCAGAGAGTTTCCCTGTCATAGCTCTTATTATAATTCTCTTCTTCCCTCCTGGACTTCGTCCAGCTTATACCTCCAAATATTTTTTTTTTCTCTGGACCTTGTTCCAGTTTATTCCTCCCTTTTTTTTTAGACTCTGGACTTCGTCCAGCTTATACCTCCAGTACCCTTCCCCTAGGCCCGAGAAGTTACTTCTATCACCAAAAATTTTCTCCTTCTAAGTTCTTTCCCTAAGCATCAAGTGGCAGCCCTCTCATTTTGTGTTAGTATGAAGTGTTTAAGGCTTATAGCTCACTTTTATGGAGGGCTTCACAACTAGATTAATCGAGGCATATTCTATCGTCCTTACTTCATCCAAACCGATTTTGATTTATTAAGGAAAAGGGCATCAAAGTTGACATGTATTCTCTCTGCAATCACTCTCACTAAGGGGCTTTGCTTTCTATTCACCAGTTATACATAAACACATAATTTCCTACTAACTGACAACTACTAACTCCTAGACCTAGTAAACAGACACACATAATTGACACTAACTTGCACTAACTCCCTCCCCCCTCCCACTTCACCATGCTTGTCCCCAAGCATTTTTTTGGTGAAGTGGAAAACAAGGCTAAGTTAGTGCGACACCTAACAGACTCACAAAACACATATTATATAAAAACAAACTTCTCACACTTAGACCGATGAAAAGCCCTTGGTCTGTGTGCGTGTATTCAAATAGGGAATAACAGCTTCCCTAGATCCAGCAAATCCACTAGATCACGTGGTCTAGGAACTCGTTGATCGCAAGGAATCCCGGTCGTCGGACACACAGAGCACTTCTTTCAAAAACCCTCAACCACTTTACTAAACCTAGTATAGGGAAGTAGGGATCGATCCCACAGAGAAGGATGCGTAATACTCATGTTCAAGGATATGGGTGTGTTTTTGGTGTTGGCTGCTGCCACGTATTTTCTTGGGTTGAGGAAAAACAAAATTAACTTGACTTGGGAAACTTTAAAATTTTTTAAGCTAACAGCTAAACCTAGGCAAAAATCATGAAAAAGCGTAGTAAAGGAAATTAACTATTCGACACTTGATCTAAGAAAACTACTTCTCTACTAGACCTAGGAAATAAACCTACTGTGGGGACCATGACTGAAAAAGCAAAGTACGAACGAAAAGTTGGCAGAATAACTAACTCTCGTACCAACTAACAGCGACATCGTCTTCTACAACCAAATTGCGTAAAACTTCTTAAGAAATTCAACATAAACGAAATTAAAACAGAACAACTGACTTTTAAATCAAATTAATGCATAAACAACAAAGAAGCTAATAGATCTGCATACTCTAGACGAAGCGAAACAGAAAACAAGAAGAAAAACATAATCCATCGAACAACTATCTTTCCACACGTCGAATCCAACCTCAGACGCTAAATCCACTCCGGATCCAAGCGTCCGACATGAACTCCAACCAACAGAAACTCTTCATCACGTCAGATTTAAACAAAATAAACAGAGATCGACATAACATTTGAAGAAATAAACTAACAGCAGAGAGATCTATGCAAATTGACTTGAAATTAAACTGCTAAACGCAAATCAACAAATAGAAAGACAAATAAGTATCATCCACAGCAAGGTCGACTCCCAAAAGTGAAGTTCGACGGTAAAAACCAGCAAAACAACTGAAATTAAAAGTAATTGTATCTTCGCCCACACTCGGACGGTGTTGCCAACCACGAAATTTCTAAGATAATAATCTTCTGTTCCCGACTACCCCAGATCCATTCCCAAGTGTGTGTAAAGTGTGTGAGCTAAGAAGAGTGAAAAAAAGTGATGGTTCTTGCGTTGCATGCTCTTCTATATATAGGCGTTTGAGTGGGGCCCAGCGAGGTATAGATAAGACTTTGTTGCCCTCAGCTACTGACTCCTCTGTCACGCCAATTTCCCTTGTAAATTATGTTCACTTTGTTCCTTTCCTTCGCTAGACCATCTCCTTCAGTACTTCCTTGATCTAGCGATTTTCTTCACACACCTGGCTTAGGAAACGTGTTAGACCCAGCAAATTATAACATTTTTCGCACATTACCGATGCATGAAATTAGCCTTATCAAACTGCTCACACTTAAACCATACTTGTCCTCAAGTATAAAGACAAGAAATGAAAGAGAATAAGGCGAATTTCAAGCACGGTTATCTCTTGACCGACTCCTACACCTAGACAAGAAAAACTAAGAAAATATATAAAAAATTAAGAAAACATACAAACAGTTAAACACTAGCTTCAATTTTAGGCATCTGTCCCCACAAGATTAAGGTCAATTCAATAGGTTGCACTCCTCCAAATAGGCCCTTTCCCTTCCTTTACCTAGCCAATCTGTCAGCTTGTCAAGATGGCTTCCACTTACCCGATTGTTGGGTTCACTCGATCACTCATTCCTCACCAGGGATGTTAGGATCGATTCTCTCTAAAGTTAATGCTACACCACTGAAGCGTCGGGTTATGAGAGTTCCTCCTTCCTGGGTCAGGCTATTATTATTCCTGTTTTTTTTAAACCATTTCCCCTTGGACTTCGTCCAGCTTATTCCTCCTTTTTTCTATATATATATATATATATATATATATATATATATAGGGAGATGATCAAAACAAGTATGTGTTTAAATCCAGGAATGCAGCTCAAATCTTGGCCCTAGGATTAGATGATCTAATGGTCAATAATTAACCCAAAACACGGAAGGTCATAATTAAGTAGTTTTAGGTCATATTATAAGATTTGGATTTATGTCATGTTAAGATCATTTTAGGTCATGCTTTGTTAGCATGACCTAAAAATAAACTAACTATGACCTAAATATGTCTTACGTATGACCGTGTTCTGCATTTCTGTATTTAAATCTGGTCTTCATAGATCAAAACCCTATATATATATATATATATATATTCTCTGTACTTTGTCCAGCTTATTCCTCCATTTCTCCTTCTTTCTGGACTTCGTCCAGCTTATAACGCCTTCCCCTGGACTTTGTCCAGCTTATACCTTCATAACCCAATTCCCACTTTTTCTCCTTCACAGCACTTCTCCCTAAGCATTCAGTGGTGGCCCTTAAACATGTGTTAGCTCGAAGTTATTTAAGGATTATAACTCACTATATGGTAGGGCTTCACAACTGAGTAAGTAGACGCATTCTCCATCGTTCTCGCTTCACTCAAATTAACTAGGCTTATTTAAGGAAAAAGCTTCTAAGTTGAAATGCCTCCTACCTTCAATTATTTTCACTAAGGGAATCATGCCGTATTATATCCACTGGCTCATGCGACAACACTTAAGACTTACAGATTCTTAATATCCAGACAAAAGGTAATGCATTGACTCCTCTCCCCCTCCCACTTCACTCAAGCTTGTCCTCAAGCCATCGTCGTGAAGGGGGGAACAGAGAGATCAATGCAAAATAACAAACAGATTATATAAACACAAACTTCTCACACTTAGACCAAGCAATGGGCTAAGTGGGAGAAGAAACACCGAAAACATAAGAAAACAAACACAAAACAGAAAACACAAACTTCTCACACTTAGGCCACGCAGTGGGCTAAGTGGGAGAAGATATAACAAATATTAAACACATATATAACAGGGATAAAATGAAAAAACTAAAAAAACGACAAATAAAAGTTACTTGGTCAAGAGATGATTGGTCACTTCTGGGGCTGGCTCCCTCGAGAGCCAGACTGGGGTGGGATTCCGGGTCGGGTCACTTTGATTTTCTTCTTTGCTGGCTGCTCCAGCTCTTCTTCCTCCTGTGTTGCTTGTTTAGATACTGGCTTTCTCATGATAGACTTTGGTTTTGGTGGGGCTGGAACTTGCATGGGAACGGTCGGGGAGATCAATTGCTTGAGCGATTCCTGCGACTGCCTGACGGAGGGACTGCTCTGAGCGGGCTGCCTGACTTCACTGCTGGACCCAGGAGTCGTCCTCGACTGGGTCAAGGGGAGCGTCTGCTGCAACCACTTTAGCATCTTAAATGAAAGCTCCACCGCCTCCGTCATCCGCTCATTCTGTTTGGCGCACTTCACCGCCAAATCAGCAATATTGCCCCTCAGGGTCTGTACTTCCTCCCGATTTCCCATCAATTCCTTCCTTATCCCACCGAGCTCCTTGATCATTTCTCTCCTCATCAACTGCATCTCTTTCTTCACGTCCTGAACTTCCTTGCGTAGCTCCTCAACCTCTTCACTCGGCATGGCTTCCTCGGCTTCCTCCGGCTCTGCCTTCACCTTGTCTCCCAACGAATAGAAGAGAGTCTTGGTGCCTTGAGTCTGCAGCAACCCCTTGTTGAAGAAATAATCAACACTAAACACCTCTGGGGGTTCGCACATGACTACCAGCGGAGCGGTCTTGGCAATTCTCATTTCTATGTTTCTCTGGAGGTAAGCGCCGATGAGGTGGCAGGTGTACATATGACGCCCCGGGTTGCTCGTCAGTTGGTGGCACGCCTGCGCCAGCCAATATCCGAGGTGCACCTTAACACCCTTCGCCATACACCATGTGAAGTAGAGGTCGGTAGTAGTGAGAGCTGAATTCGCACTGCCCATCAAATTATAGCTGACAAATGTTTGAGCAAAACAGAGAACCCGGTCTTCGATGTGGGAGGCTTTGGAGTAGCTGGACTTAAACGCCCCTAATTTAGGGTGCGTGACCAGTTCCCATGCTGTTTGTACTTTGAATCCAGGCGTGTTCTTTGGCATCCCGACCATCCTGTCATTCCACGCCCCCTCTTCATCTTCTGCCTGGGTAAACAACCCCATCCGCAGAGACCACTCCCTAATGCTCAACTCATATTCCTGATTGAAAATTCTGAATGTGATAGAATCCTCGTCCAGGTCAGTGGTATTCTTTAAACGAAAAGTGGAGAAAAACTCCCTTGCTAAATCCACTGGTACCCTCTCCTGGCTGTGTTGCAACAGCCACTCAAACCCTATTGCTCGGATACAGGCGCGGAATTCTTTGTCACATGCGATCATTTTGAGCTCCCTCGAGCTGTACTGCTTCCCTGACTTGGCCATCTTCCCGGCGCTACACCTCTCCTTGTATACCGCGATCCTCTTTTGATCGTCGAACTGCCTCATCTCCACTAGCAATCCTTTAGTCAGCCAAATTACTGGTCGTCCCAGAATTGGCTCTTCTTCAGCCTCCTCAGAGTTATAGCTGGGCTCAGGGATGGGCTCGTCGTGTTCCTCGACAGAGGGTTCCTCGATTACAGGGGAAAGGATCTCCTCGACCTCCTGGATGGAGGGAGCTTTCCTAGACCGGGTGGATGAGATCGCCGGCGCCTTTCCTTTTCTTGCCTTTTCCTTGGCCAAGTGCTCCTTTGCCTCTGTTGCGTCAGGCACTAAGTCATCGACTTCATCGAGGAGGCTCCTCCTGGTGCGCCTCCTTTCTGCCCTCTCGTCAACCTTGGGCTCACTTTCTTCCTGGTCATCAACCAGGTCCACGATCAGTTTCAGCCCTTCCTCGGGCTCCGGTACTTCAGTTGTATGTAGATCTGACTCCTCCAAAAGCTTTTCTGGGGTTTCCCCCACTCCAACCAACATTGGGGTTGCCCCCTCGATATAAATGGGGTTCTCCCCCCCTGACATCTCCTGGGGTTGCCCCCACTTCCACGAACTCAGGAGTTGCACCCCTGAAATCAACCGGGGTCCCTTCCCCCGTCTCCAGAATAGGGGTTTCCCCCTCAGCAATTTTCTCCAAAATAGGGGTTTCGCCGATTTCGCAGCCGAATCTGCCGGAATTGTCAGTGGTGGTGCGACTGGCGCAGACGGCATTAGACTGGCGGCGAATAGGGCATACACCTCCTTTGCTTTCTCTACACTCCCCACCTTCTGCGTCAACTCTGCCAACAAAGTTGGGTCATACACAGTGCTTTGGGTAGAATCCATTGGTGTAGATCTGAAAAATGAAAGGAAACTGGGCGAATTTGGTTAGGGTTTCGTTACTTTTTAGAGAGAGAAAATGAAAACTAGAGAGAAGGGAGAGCGAATCAATTTTTTTTCATCGAATTAGGAATAACTGGAGAGAGAAGGACGACGGTTGCTTTTCTGGTGAAAAGATGGTGCGGTTGCAGGCGTGATGTAAGCAACCGTACGTCTCCCATAATTATCGGCCAGATTTTGAAATTCAAAATATCTTTTTCCCTCCTTGACTCCTTCCTCCAGACTCTTCTCTAGATAATTCCCTCGACCATGTCCTACAAAACAAAGAAAGTGAAGGTTCCAGACTCCTAGGTCGAGGTTAGAGCATGAAATAACGGTTCCCTTTGGAGTCTGGTGCTTCGAAAATATTTTTTTGGATTTTCTAAAAAAAAGCAATTATATTTACATCCTTGTTGCATTTCCGAGATTCCCTGGTTCCATTTGAATTTTCAAAATTGTTAACTTACTTCCTTGACCCAGGAATTCATCGGAAATTTCCCCCGTCCGTTTAGGCGATAATAGGAAGTGTATGTAGTGGAACTTCGTCCACAACACACAACTCGGAATTATCCCTATAGACTTTCACTCTATGACCGTTTACAAGGAAAGGAACAGAGTTTGGAGCACTTCCCTGGATTTCCACTGCTCCATTTGCTCGGATGACAACGATGGTGTACGGGCCGATCCACTTAGACTTCAGTTTCCCTGGCATTAGCTTAAGCCGAGACTGAAAAAGGAGCACCTTCTGTCCCACATGAAGTTACTTGACCCGGAGATTTTTATCATGCCATAACTTTTTTCTTTCTTTGTACCACATGGCAGGCTCAAACGACTCCATCCGGAAGTTCCTCCAACTCTTGCAATTATAACTTCCTCTCTTCTTCGCAAGCTATCGGTTTCATGTTCATTTCTTTCACTGCCCAATACGCCTTGTGTTCAATACCTACAGGTAAGTGACACATCTTACCAAACACAAGTCTGTAAGGTGACATTCCAATAGGCGTTTTGAAAGCAGTTCTGTAAGCCCACAATGCGTCCCCGAGTCTTTTGCTCCAGTCCTTCCTTGACGGATTAACTGTTTTCTCCAATATTGCCTTGATCTCGTGATTGGAAATCTCTGCCTGGCCATTAGACTGAGGATGGTAAGCAGTCGACACTCTATGGTGAACACCATATTTCCTCATCAAAGCCTCGATGGTGCGATTACAGAAATGAGTTCCTTGATCCGAGACAATGGCCCGAGGAACTCCATATCGGTTGAAAATATTGGCCTTCAAAAATTTCGCCACCTCCTTCTATTCACATGTTATGGTGGCCTTAGCTTCTATCCACTTAGACACATAGTCTACTGCAACCAATATATATGTATTCCCGCAAGACGATGGGAATGGTCCCATAAAGTCCATTCCCCACACATCGAAAATTTCACACACTATCACTGGGACCTGAGGCATCTCGTCTCTTCTTGCAATCCCCCCCGTCTGCTGGCATCTCTCGCAATATTAGATCAAGGCTGGCTAAACAAGTATCAAATGAGTTCCCATATACAGTGAAATCGTCCATGAATATCTCAATGCATACTTCCAACAGATCTGAGAAAATGCTCATCATACACCGTTGGAAAGTCCCCGGTGCATTACACAATCCAAACGACATTCTTCGGTATGCATATGTACCAAAAGGGCACGTGAATGTGGTCTTCCCTTGATCCTCTGGATTGACGTAGATTTGGAAATAGCCGCTGTATCCATCAAGGAAACAGAAATACTGTTTGCCTGCCAATCTCTCCAGCATCTGATCAATGAAAGGTACAGGAAAATGATCCTTCTTTGTGGCTTCGTTCAACTTCCTGTAGTCGATGCACATCATCCATCCTGTCACTAATCTGGTGGGTACCAATTCATTCTTTTCATTCTTAACAACCTGTATCCCAGACTTCTTCGGCACCATATGGAGTAGATGATTCATAGAGCAAGCAACTTCAATACCTCCTTTAGGACCTCCTCTCGCATGTTCGGGTTCAGCTTCCGTTGTGTATCTCGGTGAGCCTTCGCACTTTCCTCTAAACGAATGTGGTGCATACAAAGATCCGGACTTATTCCCACCAAATCTGAGAGAGTCCATCCTAGTGCTTTCTTGTTTCTTTTGATGACCTCCAACAACTCCTTCTCTTGCTCCTTGGTCAAGTTGTTGTTGACTATTACCGGAAATGTCTCCCCCTCCTCCAAGTAAGCGTACTTGAGGCCTGGTGGAAGTGTCTTCAACTCTTTTTTTGTTCCATTCGTCTCCTGGGGCAAGAGATTTTTGTCTGCAGTTTCTGGTAAGGTCTCTTTCCCAGACCCAGGAGATTTTTTCAAACTGGCCACATAAGCTGATCCCTTAGATCTAGCTGACTCAGGGCTTCTGCAGAATTCCATAATGGCCTCTGTGAGCTCTTCATCTGTCAATTCTGCTGTGTTCATTGCTACACACCATCCCACAACTTCGTTGTCAATCGAATGGCTCAACTCCGAGTTGTCGATTTGTTCCTGTATCAATTCGGTCTCAAGATATTCTTGGACTAAAAGGTTAATAACATCAATAGCGTAGAGATTCTCAACATCTAAAGGCCTTTTCATCCCTTCATCTATGCTAAAGGTATATTTTTCCCCATTATAGTCCAAGCAAATTGTTCCATCAAAAACATCGATAATGGTCTTAGCAGTACGCAAAAATGGCCTCCCTAAAAGTACCCCACTAGACTCAGCAGACTCATTATCATTCATCTTGATCACATAGAAATCAGCAGGATATAGAAAATCATGCACTTTGACTATAACATTTTCCAACACTCCTTCAGGGCAAATGCAAGTTCTATCTGCTAGCTGGATCACTACCTTGGTAGCAACCATTCTTAACCCAGTTAACTTCTTATAGATCGAAAGTGGCAAAACATTTATTGACGCCCCTAGATCATACATAGCATGCTCAACTTTGATATCCCCTAAGGAGATGGGTAATGTGAACATACCTGGGTCGGTGCATTTTGAGGGAATCCTTCTTTTTTGTATCACAGCAGACACAGTTTCTCCAATCACAATCTTCCCATCTGGCTTGGTCTTCCCTGCAATAAACTCCTTGATGAACTTACTGAAGGCGGGCATTTTCAAGGCTTGCAAGAATGGCAGGTTGATTTCCAACTTGCTGAAAATCTCCATGAGATCCTCTGTATCATCCTTTTTCTTCTTCGCCTCCCCACGATATGGAAATGGTTTTGCTCGCTTTACTGCATTTGTGGAAGTCCCAGCCTGGGTTTCATCAACTCCCTTGTTTCCTTCCTTACTTACTTCCTCAGGTTCGGGGTCTAGGAAGAACGGGTCCCTTGATCGAGGTAGAGATCCCCCTAAATCTTCCTTCTGGAGGTCTCTCTGAACAATTATCTCCCTCGGTCCAGCGCCTTCCTCTTGTTGCTTCTTACTCTGTTTCCCTTCTTTAGCTTGCATAGGCACTTCCTCATCAGTTTCCAACGTCGGCCCTTCGTAACCCTGCCCAGATCTCAAGGTGATTTGACTAATGTTTGCTCGGTCTGGCGGTTTGATGGTAGCAGGAAGTTTGCCTTCATTCCCTCGCATCTCATTCAAGGAAACTGCGATCTGGGAAAGTTGTTTTGTCATCATGTCCATGGCGGCTTTATGTTCAGACTGAGCATCTTGCAACTTGTGCACCATGTCATTGTTGGAGTGTAGGTTACCTTGCATAAACTGCTGTGAATTTACCAGATCATGGACCATGTAATCCAAACTCCGTTGTGGTCTGAAGTTGAATTGACCAGAATTTTGTTCTTGACCTTGGTTCTATCGATAGTTGCCTTGATGATTGTTGTATTGGTTATTCGACCCTTGATTTCCCTGATGGTTATTGTACTGGCCGCCAGACCCTTGATTTCCTTGATGGTTATTGTACTGGCCACCAGACCCTTGATTCCCTTGATGATTCGGTTGGGAGTTTTGGTAGTTCCCTTGATTGTTTCTCTGATGAGGTGGTACATAAGAGCTTAATGGGTTGTTCTGATTTTTGTTTCCCCAATTAGCTTGGTCCTGATTCCTATACCCCAGCTGTAATTGTCCTTCTTGACCTTTCCCTGACCAGTTGGACTGCCTCTCCGGAGGGTGTGCAAAATTCGTGAGCTGAAAAGGAGGTGGCTGGCTTTGATCATGGTCAGTCCATCTAAAGTTTGGGTGAGTCCTCCATGGAGCGTCCCTCTGTCTTCCTTGATTCCAACTTCCATCGGGATTCCAACTCCCCATCGAATTTGCTTGAGCTTGACACTCCCCTTCGCAGGGCTGACTGTAGTATGGTTGCAGTTGTCTTTCCTCTTGACCAGGGGATTTCTCAATTTCCACTGGAGCATGCGGATTGTATTTCTCGATTGCATTTAGCAGGGCCTTTTCCAGTTTATCGATCCTATCTTCCACCTTCTTGTCTTCTTGATCCATCACTGCATTAGTTGATCCTCTCCTCAATATGCTTCGCGGGTTATCATAGGCCTTCTTTGCCTCGATCAGCCTCCCCAAGGTTTCCCGAGCTTCACTTGCCTTATTCTTGGTAAAATTTCTCCCGATCGAGGAGTTCATCAAGTCCTTTGATTCAGGGTTTGCACCTTCGTAGAACAAATAGTAAGTCTCCGCTTCTATCATCCTGTGGTTTGGACAAGCATCCAGCAGCCCCTTGAAACGGAACCAATAAGAACTCAGAGACTCATCGTATTCTTGTTTGCACTCCTGAATCTCCTTCTTCAAGGCATTCGTCTTGTTGGATGGGAAAAAGTGGTCCAGAAATTCCAGTTTAAAATCCTTCCACGTGTTGATCGAGTCCGGTGGAAGCCTTAGCAGCCAAGTGTTCGCCTCCCCCTTGAGAGCAAACGGAATTGCTCGAAGACGGTAGTCCTCCTCGGTTGCCTCATTGGGTCGCTTTTGAATGCTGCATAGTTTACTGAACTCGTTCAAAAATTCATAGGGGCATTCGTTCCTACGCCCAGAGAAAGTAGGTAGAACTCCAAGTACATTTGTCTTGATATCGATCGACCTCCGCCGTTGGTTCGAGACTATGGCATGAGCGGGTTCACCATCAAGATGTGCGGTGAGCGACCCTATTTCCGGATCAGGGTCTAGTAGATAAGCCATATCTGGGTCCTTCTCCTCCTCGGTCTCGGAATGCTCTGGTTCGGTTGATGTCCCTGGGTTCTCCTCTGTCGATGAATTCCACTCCTTTTCACTTTCTGACTCGAACGGAAATGGATCTTCCATCCTCAATCCTGATCTGGTGGTGATGGTAGATGTAGATTCCTTGACTCGCTACTTGTATTGGCCACTCCCTGATCCAGATGAGATTGCCCAACTTCCAGATTGGAAGTCTGCTTTCATAAACTGTCAGGGAGAAAGAAAATAACAGAAATCAAAATTTTATTCCAAATCCTTAAATGAAATAACAACAAACGCCATCCATCCCCGGCAACGGCGCCATTTGAAAAGCCCTTGGTCTGTGTGCGTGTATTCAAATAGGGAATAACAGGTTCCCTAGATCTAGCAAATCCACTAGATCACGTGGTCTAGGAACTCGTTGATCACAAGGAATCCCAGTCGTCGGACACACAGAGCACTTCTTTCAAAAACCCTCAACCACTTTACTAAACCTAGTATAGGGAAGTAGGGATCGATCCCACAGAGAAGGATGCGTAATACTCATGTTCAAGGATTTGGGTGTGTTTTTGGTGTTGGCTGCTGCCACGCATTTTCTTGGGTTGAGGAAAAACAAAATTAACTTGACTTGGGAAACTTTAAAAATTTTTAAGCTAACAGCTAGACCAAGGCAAAAATCATGAAAAAGCGTAGTAAAGGAAATTAACTATTCGACACTTGATCTAAGAAAACTACTTCTCTACTAGACCTAGGAAATAAACCTACTGTGGGGACCATGACTGAAAAAGCAAAGTACGAACGAAAAGTTGGCAGAATAACTAACTCTCGTACCAACTAACAGCGACATCGTCTTCTACAACCAAATTGCGTAAAACTTCTTAAGAAATTCAACATAAGCGAAATTAAAACAGAGAAACTGACTTTTAAATCAAATTAATGCATAAACAACGAAGAACCTAATAGATCTGCATACTCTAGACGAAGCGAAACAGAAAACAAGAAGAAAAACAGAATCCATCGAACAACTATCTTTCCACACGTCGAATCCAACCTCAGACGCTAAATCCACTCCGGATCCAAGCGTCCGGCATGAACTCCAACCAACAGAAACTCTTCATCACGTCAGATTTAAACAAGGAACTCCGAATACTCAAATAACCACAGATCTATCACCGAATTCCATATCAAACACCACAACATCAAAATAAACAGAGATCGACATAACATTTGAAGAAATAAACTAACAGCAGAGAGATCTATGCAAATTGACTTGAAATTAAACTGCTAAACGCAGATCAACAAACAGAAAGACAAATAAGTATCATCCACAACAAGTTCGACTCCCAAAAGTGAAGTTCGACGGTAAAAACCAGCAAAACAACTGAAATTAAAAGTAATTGTATCTTCGCCCACACTCGGACGGTGTTGCCAACCACGAAATTTCTAAGAAAATAACCTTCTGTTCCCGACTACCCCAGATCCATTCCCAAGTGTGTGTAAAGTGTGTGAGCTAAGAAGAGTGAAAAAAAGTGATGGTTCTTGCGTTGCATGCTCTTCTATATATAGGCGTTTGAGTGGGGCCCAGCGAGGTATAGATAAGACTTTGTTGCCCTCACCTACTGACTCCTCTGTCACGCCAATTTCCCTTGTAAATTCTGCTCACTTTGTTCCTTTCCTTCGCTAGACCATCTCCTTCAGTACTTCCTTGATCTAGCGATTTTCTTCACACACCTGGCTTAGGAAACGTGTTAGACCCAGCAAATTATAACATTTTTCGCACATTACCGATGCATGAAATTAGCCTTATCAACCGAGCATCAGGCTAAGTGGGAGAAGGTACACAAATTAACAGATACCAAAGCATGTTATATATAAAAAGAAAACAAACTTCTCACACTTAAACCGAGCATCGGGCTAAGTGGGAGAAGATAGCTAACGGACAAATATTTACAGACACATAAAAAAAATGGGCATGCTTTGTAAAAAAACGAACTAAAACATAAAAAGACATAAAAAAAAAACTGAAATTTAAAATTACTTGGTTATGGGGGGGGGTCAATTCTGGGGGTATCCTTCTTCACTGGCCTGGGGGTATCCTTCTTCACTGGTACGCTAGTGGTGATCTCGCTGTCCTTTCTCTTTTTCTCTGGTGGCATTCCCTGGGCGTCGGAGGCTGGCTTCTCTGGGGTGACTCCTGGGGTCAGCTGCCTAGATTCTGTGGGAAACTTCAGAGGCATGGGCGGCTGCTGGGCCCGGAGGATCTTCTGGTCAACCACGGCCTGGGCCATCTTGTCAGCTTGCGCGACCATCATCTCCCTTTGAGTTACCGCCTCCTGGTGCAGCTTCAGCAAAATCTCCTGTTGTTGCACCGTATTTGCTCCCAGTTTCAACATTGTTTCTTCCATCCTTGTCTGCCACCCTTCACTTGCCGTTTTCTCATCACCTTCTCTGTCTTTATCTTCACTCCGTCAGCTTTCCCTACTTCGTAATATCTCAACACGCCATCCTTCATTATCGTCAATCCCTTGTTGAAGAAGAACGGGAGATCGAAGTATCCTGGGTCGCTACACATTGGCAGGTTGGTGACTGAGTTGGCTATCTTCATTGACACATTCCTCTGGAGGTATGCTCCCAGCAAGTTGCACGTGTAGAGATGGCGGTCGGAGTGAGTCCTGACTCTCTGGCATGCATAGGCAGTCCAGTACCCGAGGTGGACCTTCACGTTGTTCAGCATGCACCACATGAAATACAGCTCTGGAGTAGTGAGGGTTGCACCCACTTTACCCAAGAGATTGTACCCGATATATACTTGTGCCAATCGGAGTACAGGGTCAGTGATGTTTATCCTCTTTGATGTGCTTGTCTTGAACTTGGCCACCTTCTTGTGGGCAACCATCCTCCAGGCCTCCTCAGCATCGAAGCCAGTTGTATACTTGGGTGCGCCGATCTCTCTCTCATTCCACACTCCTTCCTCCTCCTCCTCCTCGGGTGTCAGTAGTCCCAGTCTCAACGACCACTCCCTTATACTCATCTCCATCTCCTCGTTGAATATCCTGAAAGAGATTGTGTCTGCATCGAGATCCGTAGATTGATTGAACTTGAAGGATGTGAAGAACTCCTTTGCCAGAGCCACCGGCACCTCCGCATTGCTGTGGTTGAGAAGCCACTCAAACCCGATACTTTTGAAGTATGAGATGAACTTCTTCTCCACTCCCAGATCCTCCAGGTCCGAGAGGCACAACTTCTTTCCGGACTTCGCCGGCTTTCCATTTGTGGCTCGGCCATCACATGCCTTCTACAGCTTTGGGTCCTCAAACTGGACCATGGCTTCCAACAACCTCTTGGTCACAAGGACCTCCATTGTTTCGAAAGGGCTCTCCTCCACGGCTGGTATCTCAGCCTCCTCTTCTTCAGTTGGATGGGCAAACGGCACACGGATCGCCTCCGGCTCGCTAATCACCACAGTGGTGTTTGCGGGGTGAGATTTCTTCTGCTGGGGCTTAGCAGTATGCTACCCCTTCCTTTTTCTTTCCGCTTCGTATCTCGTCTCCATAGCCTCCGAAGAGATTTCCTTCTCGGCTGCCACAGTCTCCTGGACCAGGGGGATATCATCCTCTGCTTCCTTTGTGTCCTCCAGCCTTAGGCGCTCGGGCCTGCCTGCCTCTGCCTCATCCACTTGCTTCCTATTACGACGGGAGTGCCTCCTCGTCAGCCTCTCATCAGTTGGTGTCCCTTGGTCATCAGTAGTTATATCGTCTATCACGACGATGTCAGTTTCTATCTCCCCACACACTTTCTCGGCATCTTGTTCATCGATGTCTCTTTCTTCATCCTTCTCAACATCCTCTCCTTTAGCCTTTTCTTCCTCCTCAGTCTCCTTCTTCGCAACTTCCTCATCAACACTCTCACCTTCCTTCTCAGCCTCCTTGTCAACAACTGCCTCACCTTCTTCACCTATGCTACCCTCATTACCCTTTTCATCATCCTCAGTCTCCTCAACACCTTGTCCCTCCTTCTCTTCCACCTCCCCTGTTTCTTCTTGACCCACTTCATCGGTTCTATCACTCTCCCCACCATCTATACCCTCCTCTTGTTCTTTTTCGTCCCCTGACCCAGCGGCCTCTACATCCGGTGTATCTTCTTGCTCACCTAGACTACCCATCCCTCTTCTCTCTCCGATTCCTCCGTCTCCATCCTATCACCCTCCTCCTCTCCAGTTTCTTCTTCATTTACAGAGGGTTCGGCATGGGGTTCAGTTTCTTTTTGAGGACTCGTATGTGGGGGGTTCGTCTCTTGGGTTAGGGTTTCCGGTAAAATTTGGGGGTTTTCGGGGTGTGTGGGTAAGGCTTGTGCAGTGGGTGTTTCGATTAATGTTTGGGGTCTTGGTGGAATTGTAAGTGGGGTTAGGGCAGGAATTACCTCTTCTTGTTTCCGGCATGCCTCCGACATTTGTGCGAAGAATTTGCTCGTCTTCGGCCCTTTCCCGTACTTCCTCTTGAATTCTTGTATGATTTCCTCGGGATCCGGTTCCGCTTCGTCGGATTTCACCTCGGCGGGGTTGTCTTGTCCGATGTTTTGCTGTGGTTGCACTTCGGTCGGTATGGGCTGCGGTGGAACTTCCGGCGGAGTGGGGTTTTCTTCTGGTGGCGGCGTGGGTGTTTTCTCGGCCGTGGGAGCCGAACTCGTCGCCTCCGTCACCTTCTTCGCGGTCTTTCCTTTCGGTGGGTTCTTCCCGCGGGTTGAGCGTGAAGCCGGATTTTTCTGCATCTTTGTCTACGGCGGTGTTTTACGGCGGAGGTTGATGGCGGTGGGTTTGATGGTTCTCGGATCTGCAGGGAGAAAGAAAAGTTTGGGAATGGTGAGTTATGAGAAAATTATTTTGGGTGAGGGAAGTTAATTAGTTTTTAGGGAAGTTATTTTAGGAAAAAGAGAATAAAAGGAAAATAAAAGAAATAAAATGAAAAGAAAAAGAAAATAAAATAAAAATAAGAAAAGGAATATCATGATTGGCTGCAGGCGAACGGTCGCGTCTCTGACGCAAGCAACCGTACGCCTCGCCAGCTTTTTGAAATTCAAAATTCAAACTTCCCCCTGATTTTTCTCACTTCCCTCTGACCGGGTAATCTTAAACACTTAGTAAAAAAAAATGAGATTTTCTGAACGTCTGGGTCAAAGAGATAAGCTTTTCAAATTCGTGCATTTCCTCAGACACTCAGAATTTTAAAAATCTTTTTGGGTTTTAGAATTTTATATATTTTTTTTGTATTTTCATAAAAAAAAACTTATTCCTGTAATTTACACCTAAATGTTTAAATATTCTTGGGAATTAACTGGTCCAGTCAGCTGATCGAAAATTTTGCCCTCTCTACCTGACCCAGTAATTCCCGAAGAATATTTAAACATTGCTTACTATGCAATAGTGGAAGGTGTGTGGAGTGGAATTTCTTCCACTTCACACAATTCCGAGCTATCCCTAAACACTTTCACTCTATGACCATTAACTAGGAAGGGAACAGAGTTAGCATTGACTCCCTGAATTTCCACTGCTCCATGCGGTCGAATGCCAACAATTGTGTAAGGCCCTATCCACTTGGACTTTAGCTTTCTAGGCATGAGCTTGAGCTTTGACTGAAAAAGGAGTACTTTCTGCCCGACCTGCAGCTCCTTGACCCGAAGGTTTTTGTCGTGCCAGAGTTTGGTCCTCTCCTTATACCACATGGCCGAATCATATGACTCCAGCCTCAATTCCTCTAGCTCCTGCAGTTGCATCTTCCTCTCTTCCTCACAGGCATGAGCCTTCATATTCATTTCCTTGACTGCCCAATACGCTTTGTGCTCTATCTCCACGGGCAGGTGGCACATTTTTCCAAATACCAATCTGTAGAGTGACATTCCTATTGGTGTCTTGTAAGCGGTTCTGTAGGCCCAGAAGGCATCACCCAGACGCTTGCTCCAGTCCTTCCTTGAGGTATTCACCGTCTTCTCTAGGATGCCCTTGATCTCTCGATTTGAGATTTCAGTCTGCCCATTTGATACGGAGTAGATAACCGATGGTGGACTCCATATTTTCTCATCAGTGCTTCAATCGTCCTATTACAGAAGTGAGTCCCTTGGTCTGAGATGATCGCTCGGGGCACGCCATATCGGTTGAATATATTGGCCTTTAGGAACTTTGAGACTTCCTTCGCATCGCTTGAGCTTGTAGCCTTGGCCTCTATCCACTTGGACACGTAATCCACAACAACCAATATATACGTATTTCCATACGAGGATGGAAATGGGCCCATGAAGTCCATGCCCCAAACATCAAAGATCTCGCAGACTATTATAGGAGTCTGTGGCATCTCATCTCTCATAGAAATCCCTCCGGTCAGTTGGCACCTGTTACAATTCTGGCAGAACTCATAAGTATCCCTATTCAACGAAGGCCAGTAGAAACCGCTATCCAGAATCTTTCTTGCCGTTTTCCTTGGGCCGAAATGGCCACCACACGCTAGTGCATGGCAGTGGTTTAGTACGTCTCTTTGCTCCCACTCTGGAATACACCTTCTTATCACTTGATCTGGACCCATCTTCCAGAGGTACGGGTCATCCCAAAAGTAGTACTTGGAATCACTTTTAATCTTCATCCTCTGGGCCCTAGTGATTTCTTGTGCGGTAGGTAATTATCCTGTAACTAAATAATTTGCCAGGTCCGCGAACCAAGGCTCATCATTCGGCTTGCCTTTCCGTTTCTCTGACTCCTCGGGCCCAGTTAATGCTAACACTACTACCCATCTGATTGGTCTAGTGGATTCCCCTAAGTAATACAAGTGCTCCTCTGGAAAAGCATCAGGGACGGCTTCCTCATCTTCTCCCTGGGTAATTCTGCTTAAATGGTCGGCCACTCTATTCTCGGTTCCTCTCTTATCTCTGACTTCCCAGTCGAACTCTTGAAATAGCAACACCCATCTGATTAGCCTTGGCTTGGATTCCTTCTTGGCTAGGAGATATTTAATGGCTGCATGGTCAGTGAACACTATTGCCCTTGACCCCAGTAGATATGGTCGGAATTTTTCAAATGAGTACACCACAGCCAGCATCTCCTTCTCGGTGGTGTCGTAGTTCTTCTGGGCCTAGTTGAGAGTCTTTGAGGCATAAAATATGACATAACTTTTTCCTTAGATCCTCTGTCCCAACACTGCTCCTACTGCAAAGTCACTCGCATCGCACATTACCTCGAAAGGATAATCCCAGTTGTGTGAGCGGATTATCGGAGCTGTGACCAGACGATCCTTGAGTAGCTGGATGGCTTTTTTACACTTATCATCAAACTCAAATTCCACCTCATTCTGGAGTAGTCTTGTCAGGGATTGGGCGATTTTTGCGAAGTCCTTGATGAACCTTCGGTAGAACCCTGCATGCCCCAAGAATCCTCGAATCTCCTTCTGATTCGTTGGGTGTGGAAGCTTAGAGATCACCTCCACTTTTGCTTGATCTACCTCGATGCCCCTCTCAGATACAATATGTCCCAGTACTATCCCTTCCTTGACCATAAAGTGGCATTTCTCATAGTTCACCAGGTTCTTCTTCCTGCATCTCTCCAAAACAACATCTAGGTGCCCCAGGCAAGTCTCGAAAGAATCTCCATATACGGTGAAATCATCCATAAATATCTTGATGCAGTCCTCCAGTAGATCTGAGAAAATGCTCATCATGCATCGCTGAAATGTCCCAGGTGCGTTGCATAGACCAAAAGGCATTCTCCGGTAGGCGTATGTTCCAAAGGGGCAGGTAAATGTGGTCTTCTCCTGATCCTCCGGATTGACATATATTTGGAAGTATCCACTGTAGCCATCTAGAAAGCAGAAGTATTGCTTTCCCGCCAACCTTTCCAGCATTTGGTCGATGAAGGGTAGCGGGAAATGATCCTTTCGTGTGGCCGCATTGAGTTTCCGGTAGTCTATGCACATTCTCCACCCCGTGACTAACCTTGTGGGCACAAGCTCGTTGCGGTCATTCTTGACTACTTGTATTCCTGATTTCTTCGGCACCATGTGGACAGGACTCACCCACTCACTATCGGGAATGGAGTATATGATTCCCAGGGCCAGCAACTTCAATACTTCCTTTAAGACTTCCTCTCTTATGTTGGGGTTGAGTTTCCTCTGGAGATCCCGGTGTGCCTTGGCTCCTTCTTCCAAACGGATATGGTGCATACATAGATCAGGACTGATCCCCACTAGGTCAGATAGAGTCCACCCTATTGCTTTCTGGTTCCTCCCCAGCACTTCCAATAGCTTGACTTCCTGCTCCTGGGTTAGAAGGTTGTTGATTATGGCAGACAGAGATTCGCCTTCGCCCAAGTAGGCATATTTCAGACCGGGAGGGAGGTTCTTCAACTCTTTCTTTGGAGGGGGTACTTCAGGTGGCAACGGATTCTTCTTCATTCCTTTCTTGACCCGCTCGTCCAACTCTGGCAACTTTTCCACACTGGCCAGTTGGACTGATCCTTTGGACCCAGGGGATCCTGTCTTGCCACAGAAATCCATTATTGCCTTTGTGATTTCCTCATCAGATAGCCCTTGCTTAATAACTGCTTCACACCATCCTGCAACTTCTTTCCTCATGGATTCGGTCATCTCCGAGGTATCAGCCTGTTCCTGCAATAGTTCGGTCTCAAGAAACTCCTTGACCAGGGGGTTAATCACATCAACAAAATGGAGGTTTTCCACGTCAAGTGGTTTCCTCATAGCTTCATCAATACTAAAAGTGAATTTCTCCCATTATAATCTAAACAGATGGTGCCATCAAAAACGTCAATTATAGTCTTAGCGGTCCTCAAAAATGGTCTTCCTAAAAGTACGCCACTAGACTCAGCAGTTTCGTTGTCACTCATTTTAATCACATGGAAATCGGCAGGGTATAGAAAATCATGAACTTTAACTATCACATTTTCTAACACTCCTTCAGGGCTAATGCATGATCTATCAGCTAACTGGATCACCACTTTCGTGTCAGTATTCTCGCTCCTACCAGTTTTTTATATATGGAAAGCGGTAACACATTAATAGATGCACCTAGATCACACATAGCATGTTCGACTCTAACACCTCTTATAGTGATAGGTAAGGTAAACATACCTGGGTCAGTTTGCTTCGAAGGCATTATCCTCTTCTGAATTACTGCAGATACATTCTCCCTGATCACGATCTTTCCATCGGATTTTGCCTTGCCCGCAATGAACTCCTTAATGAATTTTCTGAACGGGGGCAGCTTCATAGCCTCCAGGAACGGGAGATTGATCTCCAGCTTCCCAAAGATCTCCATGAAATCCACGGGGTTGTCCTTTTTCTTCTTGGCATCCCCTCGGTAGGGGAAAGGTTTAATCCTCTTTGCTGCGTTGGTCGGATCTTCCTTAGAGGGCTCTTCCGCCCCACCTTTCTCTTTTTGAGTTTCTACCTCAGGCTCCGGGTCTAAGAAAAATGGGTCAGCCATCCGAGGTAACGATCCTTCCAAGTCACCGGCTTGGATATTGAAGGGTTTTCTACAGGTGTTTCCCTCGATCAACGTATGCAAATACAGAGTGTATCCAACTGATTAGAAAGAGATTCCTGACCCAGCTGAGTCGTTGGTACGACAACCGGGACCTGGCTTCAAACAAGTTTCCTCAACCCACTTCTACTGATTAGTATAGTGGAGGTAAGGGTCGAATCCCACAAGGATGGACACGTTTGGATAACTGCGGTGACTTTCCTGGGTGTTTTTGGTTAGCTACCACGCTTGGGTTGAGAATTTACCTAGGCAAGAAATTAAAGGTGGTACTCTGCTGACTAGTAGGTGTGAGAATAACAGGCATGTGGTGGTGTTCGTGAAAATAGGGGACAAGGTGTCTCAGAGGCATATGAAAAGTAGACAGTTACTAAAAGGGGAAATTTAGACAACAAGGTATATCTGGTGGCTGGTTGGTTTTCTGACAAGTCTGGAAGGTACAACTGAAAAAGTAGGGAACAAAAGCAAAAGTAACTTAAAAGTAAAAGTGGTCCAAACTAAAGCTGATTTTGACGTTTTCTTCTTCACCAAGTATTAACAAAAATCATATGAACACAAACACCATAACTAAACTCAGATTCATAACTTCAAACTCAAGATCCATAGATTAAAATGCTCGAACTTAAAATGAACGGTGAAACTGCAGTTTTTTACTTCTACTGACTAACATGCAAGATGGTGATTATAATGCAGAACGAAAGACTCATGCACCAAAATTAGACTGAAACATAACTACAACCTCAGATCCACAACTCCAGATAAGAAAACACTTAGAAATTAAAAGCA
Organism: Salvia hispanica; assembly: GCF_029641045.1. Lineage (NCBI taxonomy): Eukaryota > Viridiplantae > Streptophyta > Magnoliopsida > Lamiales > Lamiaceae > Salvia > Salvia hispanica. Next base: position 11,698,725 of record NC_142692.1, read on the forward strand.
ACAACTAGATCTAACTTTCCTAGGCAGAATGAAGCAAACTCGAACCAAAGCGACATACGAAATAGAAACTTCATAACCTAAACGTTGGAACTTCACAAAGTACTTCAAAAGGCAACAACGATGAGTGTTTGCCACAAACCAACGACGAAAACAAGTAACGATTAAACTAGAAAGCAAAATAACGACTGTTTTGCCACTCCGGGCGATGATACTGCTATACTACTACGGCAACTGGCTGGAACGGTGGATTGATGACTTCTTCGGTAGACTCTTGGACATCAAGTGACCATAGCTGTGGCGAGGAACGAGAAATTGGACAATGCTGAAGGACTGATCTTCTAGAGAGAATTCTACTAAGTGTGTTTTGAGAATCGAGAACTTAGAACTCTTAACCGAACTCTAAGGAACCAATCCCTATCTCTCTCTCCAAGTGGCTTCTCTTATAGGGAGGCTTGCCCTTGCTTTTAGGGTAGACTTCCTTCACGTTTTGACTTTTCTGCCCTTGTTAATGATCATCCCAACTATCCTTCTTCTCCATCTCGAGCCTTTTCTCTGGCATGCATCCTGGTCAGTATTGCACCCTTCTGGCGCCCTTTTCACTTGCGTCACCTGAATCGTCTCCTACTGACTCGGATCCCTTAATCCTGCACACTTGAGCAACTGTTTTGCAGATAATACATGCATTTCACGACATACAGACCAGTAACCAAGGCTTAGAATACGACTTATTAAACTGCTCACACTTACCACATCCTTGTCCTCAAGCGTGAAGACAAACAAAAAGAAATAAGTCGAATTCGAGCCTGGTTACTCCCCCTGACCGACTCTACCTAACTAGACTCAAAACTCTGACGCAAAGGAAAAGAAAACAAACAACGACATAAACACATAACACATATATTTAACTTAAACACATAGAACAGGCTACATTTTCAACCACCCTTTCCCTCGAGATCAGGTGCAATCCGGCCTTAGGCAGCCTTGAACTTCCGCCGCCCCCCTTTTCCTTTCCAGTCAGTATATCTGCTTGTCAGGATCACCCAATCCTAGGCCAAACACTGGGTTCACTCAGTCACTCATTCCTCATAGGGGATGTTAGGACTGTTTTCTCTCAATGCTAAACCACAGATGTTTCGGACTCAGATCTCACGTGCAGCTCCTGAAGGTCTTTAAGGCTTGTAACGGGGCTATTGGTTTGTAATGTTTGGGGTAGTTGTCCCTAAGGCTCTAGGGTTCAAAAACTAACTACTTATATGATAAGGGAGAACTGTGTGCATTCGGGCTTCTGGCTAGGGCTTCTTCTTCGGCTGGACAATTTCTTACATTGGCTTCCAACTGGTCAGTAGCTTCCTTGTGGCTTCGCCACCCTTATTCCTTCTTCCTCCTTTCTCTTTTTGTGGCCAAGTATCTGCGACCATTTTCTTTGGTTTTCTTTCATGTGGCTTTGCCACCCTTATACCTTCTTCTATTTTTTTGGATCTGGAATTTTTCAGATCGATTTTCTCCTTCTTTCTTTGCTTTTCTTTTCTTCAGCTGGTTGCTTTTGTATGTCCTCCTGGGCAGTTACCTCATTGTCTTATGTCTTGCACACACACAGTTCTAGTGGTTGATGGGTCATTTCTGAGTATAGATCAGGTTAGAAAATGGGATTCTAAGGGTAGGGTTTTTTTTTTTTTTTTGGGGGGGGGGGAGGGGTTTCCTACTGCCTTCAGGGTTTGCTACAAGCGGTCACTTTGCCGTAGACATCATGTGGTAGCCACTCTTCTTTTTTTTCAGTGTTTAGTGGAAAGCAGTTCCACTTTGGGGTTTATAACTCACCTTTTAAGAGGGCTTTCGTGTCTGACCTAAGGGATGGGTTTTTCCTTCATACTTGCATCATCTATACTGATTAGGGGTTACTGGAGGGGGTGGTTTCTGTTTTCCGGCATGCCTTATCTCCCTCAATTCCCCTCACCGTCAGTTCGAGGCAGTTGAGTTTTAAGCCCATTCATAAAAAAAAATATAACACATAATTCCTAGACCTAAACAAACCCTAAAAAAAAACTAACATGCACTGACTCAAATAACACATATATACATGTCATACTGACCATTTGTTCCCCCCTCTCACTTCACAAGTGTCTGCCCCAGATACGGCCTGTGAAGTGAAAATTGGGAATGGCTAGTATGACAGACACACATTTATAACAAACACATTATATCTAAAAAACTTCTCACACTTAGACTATGCAATAGGCTAAGTGGGAGAGTTTCAGATATATACCTAGATTTATAAAACAAAGCAGAATATTTACAAACATGTTATATAAACATATAAACTCCTCACACTTAGACTACGCAGTAGGCTAAGTGTGAGTTAACATGCTTATGACAGAACCCAAAAACATAATAAAAACACATGCACCGAAGTAGCAAACCCTTTACTTCTCACACTTAGACTATTAAATAGGCTAAGTGTTATGAATGAGGTTTGCTCACAATTAATACACATAATTCTACCTATTTAACAAAAGTAAGAAAACAGAACCAAAAGAAAACTTAAAATTAAAAAGAAAACTAACTGGTCAGTTTGGGGGGGGTCGATCAGACGTTCATCCTGCTCCTCCTTGGCGCAGGGGTCTGTGCAAGTGGTTCCTTTGGTTCTTCGTCAGTGGGTTCCGGTTGGTTGTCATCTTCCTCCTCTTGTTCATCACCTTCTTCTTACTCAGGTCCGGTGGTTTCTTCTTCCTGTCCTCTAGGTACACTTGTTCCAGCTCCAGTGCTTGCCTTTCCTCTCTCCAATTCTTTTAGGATACTCTTCATTAGGGTTGTCAGCTTCGCCATCTCTGCCCGTGATTGTCTATTCTCCTCCGCTAGCTCAGTTACTGCCCTCTCCAGATTTTCTTGCCTCAGCCTTTGCGCTTGGTCGATCTGCCCAGCTTGCCCCTCTTGGACCTGTTGTGCCCTTCCACCAGGAGCTTCTCCCATCGGGTAGAATTGGGGCACTCCTTCTCTGTAGTATACCAAGTTGGTGCGGACGAAGAAGGGTATATCGAACAGGCCAGGAGCGTCGACCATGTACATCGGAGATAGGTCTTCTGCCTCTTTGATGATGATGTTGTTGCGCACGAAAGCTCCTAGTATGTGGCAGAGGGACAAGTTCCTAGTTGGGTGGGTGGCTATCAGGTGGCATTGGTAAGCTGTCCAAAATCCCAAATGCAGCCTCCTACCGCGATTAGTGCACCATACCATGTATAATTCAGTCATGGATGTCCTGGCAGCTGAATTACTCTGTCCCAGTAAGTTGTAGCCCAAGTAGAGCTGCACTAGTCTCAGCATGGAATTGTTGAAATGGGTGGATCTGGATGTAATGGAGGCGAACTGACCAGCATCAGGGTGGGTTAGCTCCTCCCAGGCTTCCTAGGGCTCAAAGTCTATGTGTCTCCTCGGTACCCCCCTTTCACGGCTTTTCCATTCTGGTCCTATAGCCTCCTCCAGGCTACACATACCCAGTCACACAGTCCACTCTATAAGACTCATGGACAGTTCTCCACTGAATTTTCTAAAGGAAATTGACACCTCGTCTAGGTCCGTAGTGACTTGGAACCTAAACGTGGTGAAGAACTCCTTTGCTAATCTCATAGATATCTCCGGGTCCCTATTCTCTAATTGCCATTCAAAACCCAATGCTTCCATACTGGCCAGGAAGGAATCACGAACAGATAACTCATCCAAAGAGGGTATGTGGAGTACCTTTCCGCATTTGACCTGCTTGCTGCTATCTTCCTTATCGTCAAATGCGTCTTGAAGCTTTTTGGTGTCGTAGTGCTTCATGTCCTCCATGAGCTCATCAGTGAGCTCTACCCTCCACCGTCGGTACACGATCCTCTCTACCGGAGGGTGGACTAGTTCATGGTGGTTGTCGGGGAGCTGCTGCTCATGGTATTCTTCCCCTTCTAAAGAGATATCACTCTCTGAGTCAGACTCCTCGCTGGAAGTGTAGTCGCTGTCGCTTAATCTCCCTCTCCCTTCCGGCTCTCTGATCACTATGCTAGCATTGGCAGTTCGCTGTTTCTTTACGGCTTGTTTCTTCTTGCCAGGGGCCTTCCCCTTTCTCTTCCTTTCTTGGATGTACTTGGCTTCTTCGATTTCCATTGCCTCTGCTTCTTCATCTGCTTGTGTTGAAACGTCCTCTTGGGTGGTAGGCTCGGTCACCGCACGGGTACTAGTATCACTTCTTGTCGCCTCCTCCCGACCTACTGACTATGATGCGAGGTCCAGACCCTCAGCCACCTTGTCAGTCTTCTCCTTCTGGTCAGTCGGCGTTGATGATACTGTCCCTGTTGCCATTTGGGTGTCCTTCTGGCTAGCTTTCGAGGGCTCCTCCCCAGGTTTTGTAGAAGTAGTCTTCTCGTCTTCGCTCGAAAACTCCACTGCATCTGATGCTGTGTTTGCTCCTGCCTTGTTGGACTTCCACTTTCCTAAGCATCTCTGTGACACTCTTTGGGGTTTGTGCCTTTCTGCCTTGGGGTCGTTTTTCAACACTAGCCTCCTCTTTACTAGCTTGGGTTTAGTTACCACTGAGGCTTCCTCTTGATGTGTGTCTGGCTCTTGCCTCTCCTCCTCAAGTTGTTCAGCTTTTTCCGGTTGTTCTTCTATCCTTTCCTCCACTGATTGGTGGACTACCCCCTCCGACTCCTCTGCTTCCATGGTTGTTCCCCCCCTTCCTACTACCTGGGATGCGAGGTCCAGTACCTCAGCCACCCCTTCAGGGTTTACCACGATCCTATCTCCCTTGCCCAAAACCGCTTGGAACTCACCATCCGTCATTAACCCTTGCTTCTTGGCCATTTCGTTCAAGTCTATCTCCTCTGTCTCTGCTTCATCCTTCTCACCCTCGCTTACTCCCCCTCCGCTCTCCTTTTCCTCTGTTTCTCCCCAGTTGGGATCTTGATAGGCGGAAAGAGGGCTAACGTCGAGCGGCTCTGTTTGTTGGTGTATGGGAGAAGGGTGAGAGGGTTCTGATTGTGCAGTTACTGTTGGGGAGGTCTTTTCGGATGTCGGAGTTGAGGTTTTTGGGGTGGTGGTGGGCGGGTTTACTGTGGTTGCAGTTGGGGAAGGGTTTGGTGTCGCCGGCATTCCTCCGGTCAGGCTAAATCCGGCCAGGGTCGTTGTCCAATCTTTGTTCGGGTCTTGTTGCCTTAGATACGCTGCCAGTGCGTCTAAAGGAACCATTGCCGGAATTTGTGTCGTCGGCATTGGCTGTGACCGTTGTGGACTAGGCGGTTGCGATTCGGCTGTCGCTCGGACTTCTGGCGGGTCTTCGCCGGTGGTAGATGTTGGGTTGTTGGTTGCCTTTCTCTTCGCCATGGTCTGTATCGGTGGTGGTTCTCTTTTTTCCGGTAGTGATTCACGGTGGTTTTCGTAGTGGGTGGTAGTTTTCGGAGTGGGGTGGTGGTTGTGGGTGAGAGAATGCAGGTAAGGGTTTGTAAAGTGAAGGGGAGTAGGTGGTGGGGTGTTTTATAGAGGGGTGGCCAGTTGAGGGTTTTGACCGGTTGTAGGCGGTTTCCGGGTTGCGACGCTTCGGTGGGAGGCAGTTGGGCGTTCTCGCAGCTGATTGGACGTCCCCTGTCACGTCTCTGCTCCACGCTCCCTCCTAGTCTCTGCACTCGCCTGCAAAGCTGCAACACGCACCAAAATTCAAATTCCACTCTATATCTCCCTCTCAACTAGCCAAAATAGAAATAAAGCAAATAAATTGGTCTTAAATATAATTCAGAGTTTCACCTAAGTGGTATCTTCGTGGTCAGTACGGACTCTGAATTAATATTCAAGATCCGAAAATCTTTTTGTTGTTTTTCTTTCATAACTTAAGTTAAATTACTAAATATTCACAATATTTACATAATTACTAAGGGTATTTAAAGTTTTACCTGGTCAATAAGCACAAATCATATTACGTTGACCAGGTGGAACTCTAGACCCCCTTTTCTACTGGTCATTTAGACGCTATTGAGATGTAGTGGAATTTCTTCCACTACACACATCTCTTCATTTTCTCTATATATTTTTAATTTATGCCCATTAACGATAAATGGTTCAGAGTTAGGGATACTCCCTGAAATCTCGACCGCTCCATTAGCACGTAGTACAGTGATAATGTAAGGTCCTGCCCATTTGGACTTGAGTTTCCTAGGCATTAGCTTCAATCTTGACTGGAAGAGTAGTACTTTCTGACCAACTTGGAGATCCTTGGTTCTCAGATTTTTGTCGTGCCACATCTTTGTTTTCTCCTTGTACCACATGGCTGAGTCGAACGACTCCAATCTGAGTTCTTCCAGCTCTTGTAGTTGTAGCTTCCTTTCCTCTTCACAGGCCTTAGCATCCACGTTAACCTGCTGAACTCCCCAGTATGCTCGGTGTTCAATTCCTACTGGCAAGTGACACATCTTCCCAAAGACGATGCGATAGGGGGACATCCCGATAGGAGTTTTGTAGGCTGTGCGATATGCCTACAGAGCATCTTCCAACCTTGTGCTCCAATCTTTTCTGGAGGGGTTGATTGTCTTCTCTAAAATGCTCTTTATTTCCCTATTTGAGATCTCTGCTTGCCCGTTGGCTTGAGGGTGGTAAGGACTAGATAGGCGGTGATGAACTCCGTACTTTTTCATCAATGCTTCGACCGTTCGGTTGCAGAAGTGAGTCCCTTGATCGGAGATGATTGCCCTTGGTATCCCAAATCGGCTGAATATATGACTCTTGAGGAACTTGGTGACTTCTTTAGATTCACAAGTGCTTGTGGCTTTGGCTTCTATCCACTTTGATACATAGTCAACTGCCACCAGGATATAGGAGTTCCCATAAGATGAGGGAAAAGGACCCATGAAGTCCATACCCCAGATGTCGAACACCTCACAAACAATTACTGGAACTTGCGGCATTTCATCACTCGCGGAGATCCCACCGGTCAGTTGGCAACGGTCACAACCCTTGCAGAACTCGTATGTATCTCTATTCAGGGTTGGCCAGTAGAATCCACTATCTAGCACCTTCCTGGCAATCTTCCTTGGCCCGAAATGTCCTCCACATGCCAAGGAGTGGCAGTGCGTTAGTACATCTCGTTGCTCCCAGTCGGGAACACATCTCCTAATGACCTGGTCGGTTCCTACCTTCAACAAGTATGGGTCGTCCCAGAAATAATACTTTGTTTCGCTCTTGATCTTCATCCTCTGAGCCTTTGTCACGTTTGGCACCATTGGTAGCTCCCCCGTCACTAAGTAGTTTGCCAAGTCCGCATACCAGGGTTCCTGTCCTACTTTCTCCTTGCCCTTGGTTGTTACGTCCTGCCCAGTAAGTCTCATCACTTCTTCCCAATCGATCTTCCTTGCGGAGAAAATCACTTCACATAAATGCTCTTCCGGGAATCGATCTCTCATATCCTCACTGTTTCCTTCTTGTATTATTCTGCTCAAGTGGTCCGCTACTTTGTTTTCAACCCTCTTTTTGTCTTCTACCTCCCAATCGAATTCGAATTCTTGTAAAAGCAGCACCCATCTGATCAGTCGGGGTTTTGACTCCTTCTTCGCAATGAGATACTTAATCGCCGCATGATCAGTATAGACGATGACTCTGGATCCCAGTAGGTATTGCCTGAACTTTTCGAATGAATAGACAACCGCCAACATCTCCTTCTCGGTGGTGTCATAATTCTGTTGGGCTTGATTCAAGGTCTTAGATGCATAGAATATCACGTACCTTTTCCCATCGATCTTCTGACCCAGTACGGCCCCCACTGCATAGTCACTAGCATCGCACATCACCTCGAAGGGATGATCCCAGTTAGGAGCCTGAATAATCGGTGCAGAAATCAATTTTTCCTTAAGGAGGTTGAAAGCAGCCTTGCAATGCTCGTCAAAAACGAACTCCACCTCATTCTGGAGAAGTCTGGTAAGGGGTCGGGCAATCTTGGCAAAATCCTTGATAAATCTTCGATAAAATCCAGCATGGCCAAGAAACCCTCTTATTCCTTTCTGATCAGTAGGGAAGGGTAGTTTGGATATGACATCCACCTTAGCTTGATCCACCTGGATCCCCTTTTCTGACACCACGTGTCCTAAGACAATTCCTTCTGTAACCATAAAGTGGCATTTCTCAAAATTTAAAACCAGACTCTTTGCTTGGCACCTTTCTAGTACCACATCCAAATATTGCAAGCACGAGTCGAAAGAGTCTCCATAGACAGTGAAATCATCCATAAAGATCTCTATACAATCTTCAATCAAATCCGAGAATATGCTCATCATGCACCGTTGGAAAGTACCGGGGGCGTTGCATAAGCCAAATGGCATACGCTTATACGCATAGGTTCCAAATGGACAGGTGAACGTGGTCTTATCCTGGTCCTCCGGGTTCACGTAGATTTGAAAGTAACCACTGTACCCATCCAAAAAGCAGAAGTATTACCTCCCAGCTAGTCGCTCCAGTATTTGATCGATGAATGGCAGGGGGAAATGGTCCTTCCTGGTTGCAGTGTTCAACTTTCGATAATCTATACACATTCGCCATCCAGTGACTAGTCTGGTGGGCACTAGCTCATTCCTCTCATTCTTAACCACCTGGATCCCTGATTTCTTGGGGACCATATGGATTGGGCTGACCCATTCACTATCTGGTACCGAGTATATAATGCCCAGCGAGAGTAACTTCAAGATTTCCTTCAGTATCTCTTCCCGCATGTTTGGGTTCACCTTTCTTTGAGAATCTCTATGTGCCTTGACTCCATCCTCTAGCCTAATGTGGTGCATGCAGACGTCCGGGCTTATACCTACCAGGTCCGTAAGGCTCCATCCAATAGCCTTCTTATTTTTGCTCAGCATAGTTAGTAGTCTTGCCTCTTGCTCTTCAGTCAGCCCACTATTGATGATTACAGGGAATGAGTCTTCCTCCCCGAGGTAGGCATACTTAAGGTTCGCAGGCAACTTTTTCAACTCCACTTGCGGGGGTAGTGTGTCTGTAGGTAGATGTTTCTTCCTTGAATCCTCCTCTTGCTCTTGTTCAGCATCTGATTTTTCCTCCACACTAGCTGGTAGTAAGGCCCCTACGGATCCCGCTAGTTCCGACTTCTGACAAAACTCCGTAATTGCTTCTTCGATCTCTTCGTCAGTCAACCCTCGGCTACTGATCAGATCACACCATGCAGCTGCTTCCACATCAGCCTGGGCATACACATCCAAGGCTTGGAGCTTTTCCTGCAATAATTCGGTCTCAAGAAATTCTTGGACTAAGGGGTCAATTACATTAACATAACATAGATTTTCAGAATCTATTGGTTTTTTCATGGCTTCATTGATGTCAAAAACAAATTTCTCACCATTAAAGTCAATGCAGATTGTCCCCTCAGCCATATCCACAACTGTCTTAGCCGTTCTTAAAAATGGTCTTCCTAACAATATCCCGCTAGACTCCCTAGCTTCTGGTTCGCTCATTTTAATGACATAAAAATCAGCGGGATAAGTAAAGTTTTGTATCCTAACCAACACATTTTCTAACACACCCTCAGGATTTATACATGACCTATCAGCCAGTTGGATCAACACTCTAGTATTTGACAATTTAACCCCCTTTACCCGATTATAAATGGATAACGGCATAACATTGATAGATGTTCCTAAATCACACATTGCATGCTCGATTTTCACATCTCCAATTGTTATGGGTAAAGTAAACATACCTGGGTCGGCTCTCTTGGGTGGTAGTTTCTCCTGTTCAATGGCTGACGCTATTCCTTCCACCATGATTTTTCCATCCTCCTGGGCCTTTCCGGCTATAAACTCCTTTATAAACTTCCCCAGAGGGGGCAATCTCACGGCTTGGAGGAATGGTATGCTGACATCCAGCTTTCCAAAAATCGACATGAAATCCACAGGGTTTTCTTTCTTCCTCTTCGTCACAAACCGATATGGAAACGGTTTTTCTCCCTTAGCCTCTCCAGTTAGTCCTTGTGGACTTTCCCTTGGTTCCTCCTGGGTTTGAGGTTCCGATGTGGGCATTGCTCCTTCCGGTTGTTTATTTCCAGGTTGTGTTTCTCCCTCCTTTCCTTCCGCAGTAGGCTTCTCGTTTATTAAAAACGGATCCTCCATCTGAGGCAGAGGCATCTTGAGCTCTTCTGCTGAGACGGTGTTGCTCAGCGCCCTTGCTCCACTAGACTCCCCAGTAAGGTTCTTGAGTTGAGGTCCATTATAGGCTGTTTCGGACCGCAGTGTGATTTTACTCACATTTGCCTTTTCAGGTACATGGACTGTAGATGGGAGTTTCCCCGAGTTCCCTTTCATTTCGCCCACCGAGTTAGCGAGCTGGGCCAACTGCCTGTTCATCATATCCATATTTGCCCTATGCTCCTTCTGGGCGTTTTGCATCCCTTGCATTGTTTCATTACTGGACTGCAAGTCGCTTTTAATGCTTTGCTGTGAAGCAAGCATCTCTCCCATCATGTCCTCCATAGACCTCCTCGACCTGTTTGGGTGATGGAATTGGTTCGAGCCCTGGTGATATACTGGGGTGGTGGGTTTGACTGGTAGCCCGAGAAATTTTGTTGGTTTTGGTTCTGTGGGTACTGGTTATACTGGGCAGGAGGGTTGTACTGGTCGTGGTTGTGCTGGTATTGATTTTGGTTTTGGTTGTGGGTGTTATGTGGAGGCCCTGGGTTAAATTGGTTCTGGTTTTGGTTCTGGTTGTTTCGCTGATGGGGTGGCACATAGGCAGGGTTCGGGTTCGGGTTTTGAGGGTTTTGGTTCTGAGGATGCTGGTTTCTTCCTACCCAGTTAGACTGGTAGTCAGGGTTTGTTGGGCCACGGTTGGAATTTTGGTTCGGGTGGGGGTTGGGTTGATTTGGAGCCTGATTTTGGTTCTGATTCTGATTTCCATCTCCCCATCGGAAGTTTTGGTGGTCCCTCCAAGGTGCATCCCTCTGCCTTCCCGGAATCCAATTGTCGTTGGAATTGTAGTATCCTGCGGCATTTGCTTGCTCCACATCTAGCGAGTTGTCCGGCTGATCATATGGTAGTTCTGGGGCCTCTTTGCCTCCAATCGGAGAAGGTGGTGGGGTGTTCTGCTTGATTGCAGTCAGCAACTCCTTCTTTAATTCATCCATCTTCAAATCCATCTGTTCCTCCTGGTCAGTAATCGAAGCACTTGCTACCCTTTCTCTGTTGTACCCATCCCTTGTGTTATCATACGTTTTCTTCGCATTCAACATCTTGCGTAACACCTTTTTGGCTTCACTGACTCTCAACTGGCTGAAATCGCCTCCGGATGATGAATTCGCCAGATCCTTGGTCTCCTTGTTCATCCCCTCATAGAAGGTGTGGTGCACCTCTATCTCCTTCATGCGATGGTTAGGGCATGACTCCAGAAGACTCATGTACTTCTCCCAGTACTCGCTCAGGGTTTCATCATATTCTTGCCTTATGCACGATATTTTCCTCTTCAATGCACTTGTCTTTGAAGATGGGAAGAACTCAGCTAGGAAGACTGACTTGAAATCGGCCCATGTATTGATGGAGTCGGCTGGCAGGCGCATGAACCAGGTGTTGGCCTCTCCCTTTAAGACAAAAGGTAAGGCCTTCAGTCTGTAATCGTCCTCGCTTGCTCCTGCTGGCCACCTCTGCGCCTTACAGATCTTGCAGAACTCATTTAAGAACTCGTAGGGTCCCTCGTAACTCTTCCCACAGTACGTTGGTAGGATTGCAATCACGTGGGGTTTCACATCACAGGCGGTCTGGCCTGGGGTAACCACTATGGCTTGTGGGGGATCTCCGTCAACATGTGCAGTAAGTGTTGCGAGCTCGGGATCGTCCTTACCTTGGTCAGCCACTCTCACTAGTGTTCTTACTGGTTGGGGTGGAAGCTCCGGAAGTTGGTACTCTAGATCTTCTTTCTCCTCGTCGCTGCTCGTGCCTAGGTCGGACAGTGCTGTCGACAGGCCAGAACGAGTGGTAACGAGTATTGTTCCTCGGGGAAGTATCCTTGGTCTCCACTGGCCAGGAGCCGAGCCACTTCTCATAAACTGAAAACAAAAAGAAAAGGAAAATTATAAACAGTATGTACACCAAAAAGATCACACACAATAACAGGTATGAACGCCATCCATCCCCGGCAACGGTGCCATTTTGAAGGGTTTTCTACAGGTGTTTTCCTCGGTCAACGTATGCAAATACAGAGTGTATCCAACTAATCAGAAAGAGATTCCTGGCCCAGCTGAGTCGTTGGTACGACAACTGGGTGCTGGCTTCAAACAAGTTTCCTCAACCCACTTCTACTGATTAGTATAGTGGAGGTAAGGGTCGAATCCCACAAAGATGGACACGTTTGGATAACTGCGGTGACTTTCCTGGGTGTTTTTGGTTAGCTACCACGCTTGGGTTGAGAATTTACCTAGGCAAGAAAATAAAGGTGGTACTCTGCTGACTAGTAGGTGTGAGAATAACAGGCATGTGGTGGTGTTCGTGAAAATAGGGGACAAGGTGTCTCAGAGGCATATGAAAAGTAGATAGTTACTAAAAGGGGAAATTTAGACAACAAGGTATATCTGGTGGCTGGTTGGTTTTCTGACAAGTCTGGAAGGTACAACTGAAAAAGTAGGGAACAAAAGCAAAAGTAACTTAAAAGTAAAAGTGGTTCAAACTAAAGCTGATTTTGACGTTTTCTTCTTCACCAAGTATTAACAAAAATCATATGAACACAAACACCATAACTAAACTCAGATTCATAACTTCAAACTCAAGATCCATAGATTAAAATGCTCGAACTTAAAATGAACGGTGAAACTGCAATTTTTTACTTCTACTGACTAACATGCAAGATGGTGATTATAATGCAGAACGAAAGACTCATGCACCAAAATTAGACTGAAACATAACTACAACCTCAGATCCACAACTCCAGATAAGAAAACACTTAGAAATTAAAAGCAACAACTAGATCTAACTTTCCTAGGCAGAATGAAGCAAACTCGAACCAAAGCGACATACGAAATAGAAACTTCATAACTTAAACGTTGGAACTTCACAAAGTACTTCAAAAGGCAACAACGATGAGTGTTTGCAACAAACCAACGACGAAAACAAGTAACGATTAAACTAGAAAGCAAAATAACGATTGTTTTGCCACTCCGGGCGATGATACTGCTATACTACTATGGCAACTGGCTGGAACGGTGGATTGATGACTTCTCCGGCAGACTCTTGGACGTCAAGTGACCATAGCTGTGGCGAGGAACGAGAGATTAGACAATGCTGAAGGACTGATCTTCTAGAGAGAATTCTACTAAGTGTGTTTTGAGAACCGAGAACTTAGAACTCTTAACCGAACTCTAAGGAACCAATCCTTGTCTCTCTCTCCAAGTGGCTTCTCTTATAGGGAGGCTGCCCTTGCTTTTAGGGTAGACTTCCTTCACGTTTTGACTTTTCTGCCCTTGTTAATGATCATCCCAGCTATCCTTCTTCTCCATCTCGAGCCTTTTCTCTAGCATGTATCCTGGTCAGTATTGCACCCTTCTGGCGCCCTTTTCACTTGCGTCACCTGAATCGTCTCCTACTGACTTGGATCCCTTAACCCTGCACACTTGAGCAACTGTTTTGCAGATAATACATGCATTTCACGACATACTGATCAGTAACCAAGGCTTAGAATACGACTTATCAGATATCATCCTCTGCTCTAACTTCTTCTTTTTGCTGGACCATGTGGATAACATCTTCGCTCATCGGCACGGGCATTTCATAATTTATCTTCAACTTGGGTCCTTCATATGCATCCCCGGACCTCAGGGTAACTTGGCTGATATTTGCCCTTTCTGGTGGCTTTACTGAGGCTGGAATCCTCCCTTCATTTCCTCGCATGTCGCTCAGGGACGTTGCGATCTGAGATAATTGCTTCGACATTAGATCCATCGCGGCCTTATGTTCCTGCTGAGCATCCTGTAGCTTGTGGACCACGTCATTGTTTGCCAGCAAGTTATTTTGCATGTGCTGTTGAGAACTCACTAGGTCATGGACCATATCGTCCAGATTTCTCTGGGTCCGGGAGTTCGATTGACTGCCACTTGGCCCTTGACTATGATTTGGTCCACCCCCTTGACGCGGGCGAAAGTTTCCTTGACCTCCTTGGTTATTGTTGTACTGATTCCCTGGTCCCTGATAGTTGTTGCTCCTCTGGTGTGGGGGCACATATGAGCTTCCCTGGTTATTTTGATTCCTATTGTTCCAGCTGGGTTAATTTCCTTGACCTCCCTGACTCCAATTACCTTGTGCTCCTTGATTCCAATTGCCCTGTCCCTCTTGATTCCTTCCGGGCCAGTTGGACTGGTTCCCTTGGTTTCCTTCTGAGTTAGTAATCTGGAGTTGAGGATTTTGACTCCCATCGGACCACCTGAAGCATGGATTGTCCCTCCATGGAGCGTCTTTGATTCTCCACTGGTTCCAATTGCTGCCTTGATTATTTTGGTTCCAATTTCCTACAACATTTATGTGGGCCGGACAATCCGTCCCTCCTTGAGATCCGCAATAATTGTAGCCATCCTCTGGATCCAGTGCTTGTTTTTCTTTTTCTGTTGGACCCGGTGAATCGTTCTTCCCTAGGGCAGTTAGAATAGTCTTCTCCAGCTGCTCCATTCTAACATCCATCCTTGCATCCACTCGGGCATCCATCCTTTCTTCATTTTGCACTGTGACTGCATCCGCACTTCTCCTCCTTAGGATGGTACGAGGTGAATCGTATGCCTTTTTTGCATCAATTAATCTTCCCAGTATCTCTCGAGCCTCGCTCACCTTCCTCTTGGTGAAATTTCCTCCACTAGCGGTATTCATCAGATCTTTGGACTCAGATTTTGCCCCTTCATAGAATAGATAGTAGGTTTCGGTTTCCATCATCCGGTGGTTTGGGCAAGCATCGAGCAGCCCCTTAAATCTGGACCAGTATTGGCTCAAAGATTCATCATACTCCTGCTTGCATTCCTGGATCTCCTTCTTAAAAGCATTTATTTTGTTAGAAGGGAAAAAGTAATCTAGAAATTCCAACTTGAAGTCCTTCCACGTATGGATCGAGTCGGGAGGCAACCTTAATAACCACGTGTTAGCCTCTCCCTTCAGCGCAAATGGGATCGCGCGTAGTCGGTAATCCTCCTCTGTTGCATCGTTGGGCCTCTTCTGAATACTGTAAAGCTTACTGAACTCATTGAGGAATTCATATGGACACTCATTCCTCCGACCCGAGAAATTGGGTAGAATACCCAGCACATTAGTTTTGATGTCAATCGCCCTCTGGCGCTGGGTAGAGACGATAGCCTGGGCTGGCTCGCCATCTAAATGGGCAGTGAGCCAGCCGATCTCGGGATCGTCGTCGCCTGCGTTGGCCATACCTTCAACGCTTTCCTCCTCTGTTGGTTCCTTCTTAACTGACGAAGTTGACTCCTCGTCGCTCTCCGAACTCAGGTGAACTGGATCCCCTGTTGTAAGCCCCGATCTGGTGGTAACTGCTAATATCGCTTCCTTGACCCGCCAACTAGTCTGGGCGCTCCTCCAACCAGGTGAGTTGTTCCAGTGTCCGAACTGTTAGAGTTTGTATACTAGAAATCACCTTTCGAGTGATTGAATACTATTAAAACTCTTATTTTATTTTCCAAATGAATAAACAGATTATTTTTGTCATAATGTTGTTATGTTTTACATTTAATGGATGTTTATTGCATATTTAAATGTATAAGTAACTTAATAAAGTCTAAGTCTTTGTTTTAGTAGACCGGTTGTGGGCGTCGTTCACTTTAAGGTAACACGGTCAGTTCTAAACAAAGAAAAAGAATAATTTCACAACCTAGATAGGCTTAGACTACCTATCGTGAAAGGTTGCAATGTCAGTCCGATTATTTCTAAGCCTTACTGAAATAAGATGACATTGGTGTGGTATAGCACTGAATGGATCTAACAGCGAGACAGTATTTATGCTATATACTGAAAGACGAGGTCTCGTAAATTATTTCTCAATCAATGTACGTTAGCATTGAGCATACGGTATTGATTATGCACTACTCTGACTTACCAAATGGTGCGGGTTTTTCGCAACCCAATAAGCCTGGTATATTGGGTAGTGGTGATTAATATCTAGCGGTGCTAGGATTGCTATTATGTTGAATCGTGCGCGAGGTGAGTCTCGTTTGATAACATCCTCAAGAGAAGCTTGAAATAAGGTTTTATTATTCGGAACCTAGCTAGTTGGAGTTTAATTACTCTATGAATAATAAATAAGATTTTCTTGATGAGTCCTCTCTTGGAATAAATAAGATATTAATTAATTAAGTCCATAGCAGACAATAATTAATTAATGGATGTTTCTATCTTAAGCGCGGGAAATAAATATAAAGCATTGGAAACCCGAAGTACTTATAATTTCAGATTTGGATGGAGAGTGCAGTATTACTTCTGTAGTGGCTGCTCGTAATATTCCAATTTTTAGCTTATATTAAATTGGGTTTAATTTAATTAGTAAAAAGCTAATTGGAGGAGCCCATATCCAAAGCCTTCCATAGATCCCTGTCTGGGCCCAATATGTGACTTATTATAAATAGGAGAATAAAGGAGACAGAAAACACACTTGTTTTTCTCTCAAATTTTTGGCCCCCCCTACTCCTAGTAGAGGTCGAATTTTTCTCCTCCGTGGGAAAGGATTTCTGTCTTCTCTATTTAAGTCCTAGTGCACTGGTGAGATCAGCCCACCCTGATATCAGTTCACAGTCCGGGAACCAGTCAGAAGATCCGTGGTTTTGTACTAAAAGATCTTCACGTGGAGAAGGCGCTAGCCATCTTCGATTCTTTGGAGAATCATCAAGGTATAATGGCTGAACCTTAGAAAAGCATGTTTTAGGTTTCAATTAATTTAAAGCATGTTATTATTTGAGTTATGAGCATGATACATGTGATAATTACGCGAATAGAATTTGTCTAACTAATCCGCTAAATAGATCTGAATTATTTGTAATTGATTTATGTGTGCGCTTCCGCTGCCAGTCCCTTCACGAACCGGTAGCTCTTGTTCATAAACTGAAAAAAGAAATAAAAGAAAACATAGTAAATAAACTATTTACACCAAAACATTCGCAAACACACAAAATAACGGCTATCGAGTGGGAGAGTTGGAGCGATCACGTGGTGACGTGAACACGAGCATAGCCTCGTCCACGCCGCCGACGAGATCGCGAAACCAGCAGTTCTCCAATGCTCGCGGCGATCGACGGTCGTGGTGTTTGACGGAAGCCGTTGCTCGTCCGAGAGCAGCGGCGGTTTATTCCGGCAAGGACCCTAACCCTAGCCTAAAACCTAACCCTAGGCATGCCCTAACCGAGCGACGCTGAGTAGGAGCTTCGCCGCCGTGTGCGGTGGCGGCTCGTTCATGCGAGTCCGCAGGCGGACGTTGGAGCTTCGCCGCCGCGCGCTGGGTGACGTCGCCGAAGGGAGAACTTCGGCGTCTTCGCGCCGAGGAGGGAGAAAAGGAAGCAGCCGCCGTCGCGCGGACTGCCGGCGACATCTGGACGGCGTACCCGCCGATCCGGCGAGAAGTCCCGGCGTGATTTCGTTGTTCGTCGTACGTGCGAACCTCGTGCGACGAGATAACGATGAAATCTTATTTTAATGATTATTTGATTCCTAAATTAAAAGATATCATTAAAATATTATTATTTAAAGGAAATAAAACATTTTGGGAAGATTTCCCTAGATTTTAGGAATATTTTGGATTATTAACCATATCTAGGGATATCTTCTAATCCTAGATGATGTGGATAAGAATAATTTAATAGTTTCCTAATTATAATTATTCTATATATATCTAGAATCCTAATAAGGATAGATATGTAGGATTTCTTTAAATAATAAAATATATTCTCTTCCCAATCTTAATAAGGAATTAATTTAAGTTTATTTATTCATGTCCGTAAAAGATATAAATAATTAATTATTTTAGATAAATCTTATAGAAGACATGAATATGGATTAAACTTTAGTAATTAATATATTATCCTTTAATAAGATGTTTAAAAGATTATAAAAGATTTAATTATCCAGTCAATTAAATACCAACAGAACTTAATTAAACCTTTAATCTGCACTAAGGCTAAGGATAATTAATGAAAAATCATACCTTAAATATCTAAGCGATAATTACGAACTAAGTTTGTATATGGTCTCCATCGATTGGTCCACAACTTATGAAGCTAATTTCTGAATCTTATCGCCACCCATGCTGTGGGGACAATAATCCTAAGAAATAGCAAGTTCATATAGGTGGAATTCTCAATTGTAAATAGTATGGACTAGAAAGTAGTTTCCAATACTATCGCCACCCATGCTGTGGGGACAATAATCCTAAGAAATTACAAGTTTCAGAAGTCTAAACAGAATTTACGAGATAGCTTGGTCTTGTTATCAACGCACGAGCATTGTTATGGGAGTGTGTTGTAGAAACGAGATTCTGTAATGCTAAATCTGATGGTCGTGCTTAGGCAACATTTGGCGGCCATGCCGTGCTGCGGTCTCTGGACTATTCGTCGGTGTTGTGACCAGTAAAAATGTTAAAATTTTAATGCGTATTGACCTCTGCTTGAGGGTACAAAATTTTAATTTTACAGTTGTGAGAATTTGAAAATTTTTATGATTTAATCTACTCAATTTCTTCACATAAGTTTATGACAAATAGTAAATATTCTGTTTTGCAGTGCAACCTAAATCGTCAACATGTCACTCAATCCTCTTTCTGCAATTCTTAAAGAAAACAAACTCGAGGGCCAAAATTACATAGAATGGAAACAAAATTTGGACACCGTTCTCACGGCTGATGAGTACAAATTTGTGCTCACTACTCCTCGGCCCCCAGTGCCGGCGGCTAACGCCGCGCAGGCAGCGCGAAATGCCCATAGACGGTGGCACAAGGCGAATGAGATGGCTAAGTGTTATATGTTGGCCTCCATGTCAACAGTGCTTAGACATCAGCATGCCGTCATGGCAACTGCCACCGAGATTATGGAAAATCTCACGAATCTCTTTGGTACTCAGAATCGAACGGTTAAGTCTCAAGCTTTTCGGAGTATCATGTGCAAGTCTATGAAGGAAGGCTCGTCTGTGAGGAACCATGTCCTCGAGATGATGAGCCACCTCAATCAAATTGAGGTTTTGGGAGGCGTCATTAATGCCGAGTCCCAAGTTACTATTATCCTTCAGAGTCTGCCCCCTAGCTTCCAGCAGTTCAAGCTCAATTTTGAGATGAACAAAAGGAATTACACCTTGGCTGAGTTGTTGACTGAACTTCAGTCGGCAGAGGATCTCATGAACCAAGCTAAGGCTGCGATGGTTAGTTCGTCACATCGTTCCTCTGGCCCTAGGCCTGGCGCAGGAAAGAAGAAAGTGACAAACCAGGTCGCACCTAAAGAAGCTAAGGGAAAGAAAAAGAGGAGGTCGGGAAAGAAGCAAACCGGAAAGTGTTTCAAGTGTGGAGAGAAGGGGCATTGGAAGCCAGATTGCCCTAAAAGGAGCAAGGCTACAGGTATGCACCAAGCTCTAGTTGTTGAGTCATGTTTGGCTTCGACTTCATCTCATACTTGGGTTATTGACACTGGAGCTACTAATCATATTTGTTTTGATCCTGACTTAATGCAGGTGACAAGACGGCTATATGATGGAGAAATCAAAGTCCAGCTGCGCGACGCTACTAAAGTGGCGGCCGTAGCAGTGGGAGATGTTTATTTGCGTTTTAGTAGTGATAGATTTTTGGTTATGAAGAATGTTTTGTTGATACCTTCTTTTAGAAGAAATTTAATTTCAGTTTCTAAATTGGTTTTTGATGGATATTCGATTTCTTTTAATGACAGTTGTGTTATTAAGAAAGATGGTTCTTATATCTGTCGTGGTATCATGGAAAACAATCTGTACACAATCATATCTACACAATTTAATGATCGCAAATTAGAACTCAATAATGCATCGAAAATTTCGAAGAAAAGAAAAGAACCTTCAAGTTCAATGAACGAAACGTACTTATGGCACCTTAGACTTGGTCATGCCAACCAAAAGAGGATTCAGACTCTCGTGGATCAAGACCTTCTTAAAGGGCTAGATACTGAATCATTTTCCATGTGTGAATCCTGTTTGGAAGGCAAGATGACTAAGAGACCTTTTAGGGTGAAAGGTAATAGGGCCAAGGAAGCACTAGAACTCGTTCATACTGATGTGTGTGGACCAATGTCAACTGAGGCAAGAGGCGGCTTTCGCTATTTCATCACTTTTATTGATGATTACTCGAAAGTCGGATATGTTTATTTGATGCGCTTTAAGTCTGAAGCTTTTGACAAGTTCAAGGAGTTTAAGGCTTATGCGGAGACGCATCATGGAAAACGTATCAAGAGCCTGCGATCTGATCGCGGAAGCGAGTACCTCAGTGCCGAGTTTTTGGACTACTTATTAGTAGAGGGAATTGAATCCCAAACGACTGCGCCGGGCACACCCCAGCAGAATGGCGTAGCTGAAAGAAGGAATAGGACCTTGTTGAACATGGTCCGATCGATGATGAGTTATGCACGACTGCCTATTTCGTTTTGGGGACATGCCTTGCTTTCCGCGAGTCATATTTTAGACAATTTACCGTCAAAATTTGTTTCTGCTACTCCATATGAGTTGTGGACTAGGCGTAAGCCCAATCTAGAACATCTCAAGATATGGGGGTGTCCAGCTCACGTTTTGGAAAAGGAACCAACTAAGTTGGGCTCAAGGACAGAGGTATGTTTGTTTATAGGGTACCCCAAAGATTCGAAAGCTTATGAATTCTATAGTCTCCGAGACAAGAAAGTCATTGTAAGTACTCACGCGACATTCTTAGAGGAAGACTTTGTTATGAATCATAAACCCAGCAGTGAGGTGGCTCTTGAAGAGCTCACTTCAGTCACAAGTTCCATTAACCAAGAACAAATACCTATAGTACAACCAATTCCCGAACCTTCAACTTCTACACCTAATATTGTAGTGCCGGCCCGCAGTGGGAGGGTCTCTCATGAGCCCGAAAGGTACATTGGTTTGGGAGAATCTATGGATCACTCCTCGGACAGCAGTGTACCAGATCCCTGGAATTTTGCAGAGGCGCAGGCGGATATCGATCATTGCGAATGGGTGAAAGCAATGGATTCGGAACTACAATCTATGATAGACAAAGACGTCTACGATTTGTCCGTCCTACCCGAAGGCTGTACTGCCATTGGGAGTAAGTGGATATACAAACGTAAACGTGGACCCGATGGACGAGTTAAAGTCTTTAAGGCAAGACTAGTGGCTAAGGGGTATACCCAAAAGGAGGGTGTCGACTACGACGAGACCTTCTCCTCGGTAGCCATGCTCACATCGATCCGGATACTGTTGTCTATAGCAGCTTATATGGATTGGGATGTATGGCAGATGGACGTTAAGACTGCGTTCTTGAACGGTAGTCTTGAGGAGACCATCTACATGGAACAACCCGAGGGTTATGCCGTAAAAGGCAAAGAGCACATGGTTTGGAAGCTTAAGAAGGCCATTTATGGCCTCAAGCAAGCATCTAGATCATGGAATCAGTGCTTCGATCAAACTGTTCATAAGTTTGGATTCGAAAAATGCCCTAACGAGAGCTGTGTGTACAAGAAGGTAGAAAAAGGGAATGTGGTGTTCTTAGTTTTATATGTAGATGACATTCTTCTAATTGGAAACAATAAAAAGATGTTGTCATCAGTTCGAACTTGGTTGTCAAACCAGTTCAAGATGAAGGATATGGGAGATGCGGGACACATCCTAGGTATCAAGGTCCTTAGGGATCGTGAGAAAAGGATGTTGTGCTTATCCCAAGAACCCTACATCGATACTGTACTTAGTCGTTTTAGCATGCAAGATGCCAAGAAAGGTTTCTTACCTTTTAGACATGGCGTCCATTTATCTCAAGAGATGTGTCCTAAGACTGCATCTGAGATAGCAGAAATGAGAAGGATACCATACGCTTCAGCAGTTGGTAGTCTCATGTATGCTATGCTTTGTACAAGGCCTGATATTTGCTTTGATGTTGGCATGGTAGCAAGATATCAGTCAAATCCGGGCCAAGGACATTGGACTGCAGTAAAGAACATACTCAAGTACCTTAAACGGACTAAGGACTATGTTCTAGTTTACAAAGCAGGCGAGCTATGTCCTTTGGGATATACTGATTCAGACTTTCAAGCTGATCAGGACTCGAGGAAATCTACTTCTGGTTATGTGTTTAACTTAGGAGGTGGAGCCGTAATTTGGAAGAGTGTAAAGCAGAAATGCATTGCAGACTCTACCATGGAAGCCGAATATGTGGCCGCTTCGGAGGCTGCAAAGGAGGCTGTATGGCTCAAGAACTTTCTTATGGACTTAGGTGTGGTTACGAATCTGCCCAAGAGCATCACCATTTATTGTGACAATTCTGGTGCTGTGGCAAATTCGAAGGAGCCAAGAGCTCACAAAGCGAGCAAACACATTGAGAGGAAGTATCATATCATCAGAGATATAGTGCAGAGAGGAGACATAGCAGTGTTCAGGATTGCGTCAGAGAACAACCTGGCAGATCCTTTTACTAAGGCAATGGCGGTCAAACCGTTCGAGCGCCATGTAGAAGGAATGGGAGTTCGACTCACTCGAGACCTCAACTCTCTTTCAGTATAAGTGGGAGAATTAGACGTAGTGCACATTTTTATTGTATACTCGAAAGCTGTTTTGAGTATAAGTGGGAGATTGTTAGAGTTTGTATAATAGAAATCACCTTTCGAGTGATTGAATACTGTTAAAACTCTTATTTTATTTTCCAAATGAATAAACAGATTATTTTTGTCATAATGTTGTTATGTTTTACATTTAATGGATGTTTATTGCATATTTAAATGTATAAGTAACTTAACAAAGTCTAAGTCTTTGTTTTAGTAGACCGGTTGTAGGCGCCGTTCACTTTAAGGTAACACGGTCAGTTCTAAACAAAGAAAAAGAATAATTTCACAACCTAGATAGGCTTAGACTACCTATCGTGAAAGGTTGCAATGTCAGTCCGATTATTTCTAAGCCTTACTGAAATAAGATGACATTGGTGTGGTATAGCACTGAATGGATCTAACAGCGAGACAGTCTTTATGCTATCTACTGAAAGACGAGGTCTCGTAAATTATTTCTCAACCAATGTACGTTAGCATTGAGCATACGGTATTGATTATGCACTACTCTGACTTACCAAATGGTGCGGGTTTTTCGCAACCCAATAAGCCTGGTATATTGGGTAGTGGTGATTAATATCTAGCGGTGCTAGGATTGCTATTATGTTGAATCATGCGCGAGGTGAGTCTCGTTTGATAACATCCTCAAGAGAAGCTTGAAATAAGGTTTTATTATTCGGAAACTAGCTAGTTAGAGTTTAATTACTCTATGAATAATAAATAAGATTTTCTTGCTGAGTCCTCTCTTGGAATAAATAAGATATTAATTACTTAAGTCCATAGCAGACAATAATTAATTAATGGATGTTTCTATCTTAAGCGCGGGAAATAAATATAAAGCATTGGAAACCTGAAGTACTTATAATTTCGGATTTGGATGGAGAGTGCAGTATTACTTCTGTAGTGGCTGCTCGTAATATTCCAATTTTTAGCTTATATTAAATTGGGTTTAATTTAATTAGTAAAAAGCTAATTGGAGGAGCCCATATCCAAAGTCTTCCATAGATCCCTGTCTGGGCCCAATATGTGACTTATTATAAATAGGAGAATAAAGGAGACAGAAAACACACTTGTTTTTCTCTCAAATTTTTGGCCCCCCCTACTCCTAGTAGAGGTCGAATTTTTCTCCTCCGTGGGAAAGGATTTCTTTCTTCTCTATTTAAGTCCTAGTGCACTGGTGAGATCAGCCCACCCTGATATCAGTTCACAGTCCGGGAACCAGTCAGAAGATCCGTGGTTTTGTACTAAAAGATCTTCACGTGGAGAAGGCGCTAGCCATCTTCGATTCTTTGGAGAATCATCAAGGTATAATGGCTGAACCTTAGAAAAGCATGTTTTAGGTTTTAATTAATTTAAAGCATGTTATTATTTGAGTTATGAGCATGATACATGTGATAATTACGCGAATAGAATTTGTCTAAATAATCCGCTAAATAGATCTGAATTATTTGTAATTGATTTATGTGTGTGCTTCCGCTGTTAGTCCCTTCACGAACCGGTCTGTTCACGGTCTGTCTTGCTCTTCAAGGTTGAGCTCTTTATATATGTGAGGCTCTGATCCCTAGGGTATCCCCTCTGGTGATTTTACACTCCTGCCCTTGAGTAAGACACTTTAAAATAATTTGCTCTCGCTCCATTCTGCTCCTGTTGTCAACTTTTGATTCTCCCAGGTCTGAAAGACGACTTCTGATTTTTGCTTCAATTTCATCTCTTTTGCATCTGCCAGGTCAGGTAACAGCAACTCCTGGGTCCGACAGATTTACTACGCACCTGAACTCATAAACGCACATTAGCGCCCCAAATGCACAGAATTTTAACCCTAAACCAATGCATGAAACGAGCCTTATCACTTGTTCTTCACCTCAGTCTCTAGAGCTTCACTCATTGACTGCAAAGAGTGAACAACATTAGATATAATTCCAGTGCAGAGCTGGCATGCAAATAACATGCTAGCATACTAGAGCTAGCGCTATCAACTTGCAATCCCATCACTATGCATAGTTATCCAAATATCAACTCCATCAAGAATATCAGATTTTGAATTCGTTCCTGACTTTAGGTAATCTGCACACAGATATAAATTTTACCAACTGGCAGTTGATTTTTTTTTGCAATTTAAAAACATTGATGGAAAATGTTTTACAAACATGTTATTAAATGAAAGTCTTTACTTGTCTCACCACACTGAATTACGTGGTAAAAGTTAAACAAATTAAAGGGGAAAAAATAAAAATAAAGATCTTTGGAGATGAAAAACATGTAGTATGAATGCTCACTTCAAAATCAGTCTTCCGAATTCCTCAATATTAACTGATTCAAAAAAGAATCACGCCTCTTATCTGAGAATTGAATTAACAGCCAAGAATATGATCCCAAATCAGTTCAGAACAGTCCATCTGTATCATAAATAATCATATTGACCAAGAAACAGATAACCTTGTCAAATTGAATTAAAACTTGAATGGCGAGTTCGGGGCTCAATACTCCGGTAGAAACCATCTGATCCAAAGTTTCCGTCAAACACATTCCGATCGTTGATCTCCGATATAGCTCGAAGGTCGCCATTATTCTCCAACAACAGTACTACTACACCTACACTAACAGATTCATAGTGGAAGAAGAATAATCACAATCAAAAAACAGTCCTCGTCATTCTGTCAAATCGAAAAGTGAGAAAAATAAATAAAACATAACAAAGAAGGAAAAAAATTCACCGTGTTTTAGACTGATTGATCGTTGGGGATCCAGAAATCGTTGCAAAGAATCTCCGCGCGCGAGAGAGAGTGAGAGATGGGAAAATGAGAGGGAGAGGAATTGGGCCTTTTATACCCTAGATTTTAAGATTGGGGATTATATAGCGAGCGGGGGAATCGCAAGCGGTGAAAAGACTATTTTACCATTCGGAAGTTTTCCTATTTTTACTGGGTTTTAATGTAATCATGAGCTCTCGCCGGGGGTATATCTGGACTTGCGCATTTTAGTGGTCAAATACTCCTAGTATTTTGGTTTATGTTGTTTTTTTAACAACTTGGGAACATTTGTAGTGAGAAAGATGGTACTACTATAATTCATCTTTCATCTACATTCCGGCACAAATACAACACCATACATACAAAATAAAAATAGTCGATTTTGAAATTTCAATCTACAGTATGATCATGGTCATGTATCTGGTTATTGAATAGAAACCATCTCTACTGCAAATGGGACACTTGAAACGACATTGAATTTACAAAAAAATGATCAACTTCGTCTTGAACAGCATTGAATTAAAAAAAATTCACAAATAACAGTGGAATTAATTACAACAAAACTAGGGTTTGAAACAATAATCCTATTATTGAGGCGCTGGCAGGTTGAGGTCGATGGCAACGCAGCACTTAGCGGATTTTCTGGGGAGTGTAGGTCCATCGTAGTGCTTCCGCTTGTGGCCTCCCAGAGCTTGACCGGTGGGGAACGTCTGATTGTAGTAGGAGCATTTGTGAGGCCTTTCCTTGTTAACACGGTGGGTGCTCAATCTCATGTGGCCGCCGAGTGCCTGCGCTGATTCGAACACCTCATCGCAGAACCAATCTTTCGCCGCCAGAGGCGTATCAGGAGACCCTGCCTCTTGCTTTTTCGCCACCACGGCGACGGATCCAGGGACTTCAGCTTGGTGTTTCTTAGGTGGAAAGATTGTTGATTTTGAACAGAATCCGCCGTCGGAGTTGGCAAGCAGAATTAGGGCCTTGAGCATGCCGGCGCGGCGGTGGTCGCCGGGAACGCCTCGCTGTCACAATCAACCGGATAGCAACACTGTCCATATATGATCACGATGATCACGAGTGCAAATTAAAGTATGGAAATACTAATTAATTGAGAGAGAGAGAGAGATAGAATGGAGTGGTATGAGGAATGCAATTGGCCGACCTATACATATATATAGAGAGGGATCGGGATGGAAGATTTTGGAAATCAAGGGAAGGAGGGGATGTGATTTTGAGTCAGAGGATTGAGTGTGCCAGCAGTTGGAGACCCTAACTAGTTTAATACTTAGATCCGTTGGGAAGTCATAAGAGCATCTCCAATGCCGGCTAGCCGATTCACGTGGCTAGCCGGTCGGCTAGCCGAACCATTGGAGCAGGCTAGCGCCAAATCAGCGAAAAAACCGGTCAGGGCTAGCCGATCGCGTGGCGCTGGCCGATGCGCTGGCCACAATTGTGGCGTGCCGATCGGCCAGCGCCGTATTTTCGATTTTTTTTTTAAAACCTATATAAACGCGATTTTAGTTTCATTTTCATTTGCACCACTTGTTTTAACGAATTTTCTCTCTCTCTAACTTTCTGTACAAGAGCATCATCGAGCGATGAGTAACGCGGATGGTAGCAGTGGTGGTAGTGGTGGGGATGCTGAGGAGTACGAACGGAGGATGAATGAGGCTATGGAGGCCTACATGAACCGCGAGATGGAGCGGTACATGCGTAGGGTGGAACAGCAAGCGATATCTCGCCCTCCACGGGTTGTCCACCGCCGAGCAGTGACTGATCGGGATCACGTAGCTGCACATCAGCGGCTGTATGACGACTATTTTTCAGAGAACCCGCGGTTTCCCGCAAACATGTTCCGGCGGCGTTTTAGAATGCGCAGGGAGTTGTTTATGCGTATCGTTGACGCTTTGGAGCGTCGATATCTGTGTTTCCGCTTCAGGCACGATGCGGTTGGCAGACCCGGCCACACCCCTATTCAAAAGTGCACGGTGGCAATCAGGCAGTTGGCCTACGGAGGCGCGGCAAACATGTGGGATGAGTACCTCCACATCGGTGAGACGACTGAGACGACTGCTCTGGATTGTCTGAAGTATTTCTGTGAGGGCGTGATAAACATTTTCGGTGAGGAGTACCTTCGAAGCCCTACTCCCCAAGATTGTCAGAATTTGATGCAGGTGCACGGGGAGAAGCATGGGTTCCCCGGGATGTTAGGCAGCATAGATTGTATGCATTGGGAGTGGAAGAACTGTCCGACTGCCTGGAAGGGGGCCTACACGACCGGCTACAAGTCAAAGAATCCCACGATGATCCTCGAGGTCGTAGTTGATTACCGGCTGTGGATCTGGCATGCGTATTTTGGGGTAGCCGGGTCGAACAACGACCTCAACGTCCTGAAGTCGTCTCCCCTCTTCAACGAGAAGTGCCAGGGCGTCGGTCCAGCCGTCTCATTTGTGGCCAACGGCAACCGGCATGATATGGGCTACTACTTGGCGGATGGGATATACCCTAGGTGGCCTGTCTTTGTGAAGACGATCAGGCACGCAAGTGATGAAAGGAAGACCTACTTTGCGGAACGACAGGAGTCGGCGCGCAAGGACGTGGAGCGCGCATTTGGTGTGCTCCAGTCTCGATGGGCGGCAATTAAGGGTCCAACGCGTTTGTGGGGTGTCAGATGCGTTTCCCAAATACTGTACGCCTGCGTTATCCTGCACAACACGATCGTCGAAGATGAAGGCGTACAACTGACTAGTTAGGCCAATGACGATGAAGCCGGTCCAAGCCACGAAACGGCCACCCCTAGCGTACGACGTGGGGTACCTCTCGATGAAGCCGGCCGCCTCAAGGAATTTGCTGACGTGCGCCAAGTGGAAGCTCATATTCAACTCCAAAAGGATATAATTGAAGAGTTGTGGGCACGGAGGACTGCACGCCGTTAGTTTTTTTTTCTGTATTATGTAAATTTTTTTTTTATCAATGTACCTTTTTTTTAATGCAATTAATGAATTTTCCCGTATATGTGTCGTAAATTTAATTTCGTAATTTAATCGTAATTTTAATTCCATAAATGTAGTATATTTTGAATTATTTTTATTGCGGCTGGCCTATGGCTGGCCTAAATCTGATATGGCAGGTTGATTTTTAGTGCTGCTAACGTGGCAGGGAGAGAGAGTGGCTGGCCTATTTGCATTGGAGATGCTCTAAATAAGGTAATTTTATGCGTTGTATGTATGCTAACTCTAATACAGCAGTGCGCTACTTTAGATTTCTTTCCTAATTTTTCACAATTTCGACACTTGAAACGATAGCTGTATGCAAAATAAAATTATTGCGATTACATACATAATTATACTACTACTAGAAAACAGAAATTAATTAGTTGACACAGTTATTAAATTAGTGCAACTAAGCTGCTTCTCATCCATTTAATAAGTTGGAAGTTTTAGCTTATTTGCTCTTTGTCCACACGTTTGTAATTTCTCCTTATTTAATTATTATGTGTTTTTCTATTAATTATATTTGGAAACTTATGTGTTTAGTTTGGACGTAGTAATTTTCTCAAAAGTTTCTTACATAGTTTGATTAGTTTTTTCAATGTATATACAAGCTCCAATTCATCTCAATAATTTTTATTTGGGTTATTGGCCTCTAAATTTACACTTCCGCGGAAATTTGATCCTTTTTTACAAACTTAAAACTTTGATCGTAAAAATTGCAAATTTATTCAATTTAAAAAATGTTTTCTACGCCTATCAAAAACGGCGTCATTGCTGGCGCCATTGTTATATACTTGACGCTTTTGTTCAACTATATAATCTGACGTGCCACATCAAATTTAATTTAAAATTAAATAGAGCTCATGAAAAATTCACTAAAATGTTTACTAAATTTTAGATAAAATTTGTTCTTTTTGAGGTCATTGCCCCTTTAAATTTAGTACAAAAACACTTTGGGCCGATAAAAATGCAAATTAAGCCCAATACTGAAAAAGCGTTAAATATTTGTGATTGTTAAAATCGGTATTTTTGGATTAATTGCATCAAAATACTTAATTATTTTCTGAAGTGTTGGCTTCATTTCGCAATTTCAATGGCGTCTTCTTCTCTCCTACTCTCGCCCCTCTCATCCACAACTTCCTTAGATAACCGTGACTTGCTTGGGAACTCTGCTTTCCTGCAGAACCCCAAGCTCCTTTTCGCAGCAAAGGCTCGTAAAGGCGCGATTCGGAGATGTGGATTCAAGGCTCCGGTAGCACGCAACTCTCTCGACCATATACCCAAACAATTTCGCCAAGAGAATCTCAAAGATGGATGTATGTGAATGTGATGCTATTATCTTACCCTTTTCCGTCTTATTTTTTTATTTTATGGCTGTATTGTTTTGCTTGTTAACTTTTGTGGTAGTTTAATTTTTAACCCTTGCTCGCGGGAGATTTTCGTGGTTTTTAATTCGGAGGCTTGTCTTCGTGTTTTGTGGCGAGAACTAGCGTATGTTGTGAAGAATTTGTGTGTGTAATGCAATTTGTATTTATCCTGGAAAAACTACAACATACTAGCTGATTGCTACAGTTTTTTTCCTCTTTTCTTTTTCCTAATGCACTGTGCTTTTTTAAGCTTCTTCCAAACTGCAACTGCTGTCAAGTTAAGTAAGAGCAGAAGATACTGTAGACGATATAGTGAGGTAACAAGGCCTTAGTTGGATGTATTAGACGATATGCTGTGAAGTGATATAAGATGTTGCCAACTGGGTCGATGATATCTGGTTGCTGAGGAAGCCTACTTTGAGGAAGGAACTTATTTATATCCAGATCCTCTGAGCAGAAATCGGGCTATTTTGATGAGATCGTCTGTAGTTAATTTTTATTTGAGATGGAATACATTGTTGGATGCACATATGCCTTTACTTTGTTTCTCTGAGGATAATCTTGATTTTGAAGTTTAAAGAGGGATTCCATAGAGCTTAGATGCCCTCGAGATAGTAGAGTAGAGTGGGCTCCACGAATAAGTTACTGTAACATTTTTAGCATTCAGGCTTTAATTTTCCGATTAGTCGATTAGTTAAATGTAACTATTTGAGATGTTAAAGCAATTATGACCAATCACACATTGGGTCATGCTTGTGTTTTGGTCATATATTGTTGTACTGTGCATTACTTTTAGTTGAGCTCTTTTCTTCGACTTATTTCATCATTCAATGGTTTGTGGAAAAAAACTTTTATCTTGCATTAAAATGTCTCAACAGTTATGCAGCATGTAACTGAGGTACCATATCTTTTTTAGTGATGGAAAATTACAAGAATGCGCCTCAGTATCTATACGGCCTTTCACCATCGCAGATGGATATGTTCATGACAGAAGATAACCCTGTCCGCCGACAGTCAGAGAAAGTCACGGAGGTACAAATCTTTGCGTGTGTTTGAAATATCATATACTCCATATGTGTATACTTATGTCTCCTAATTATATTGAATATCCCATGCTATTGCCCTAGTCTGTAAACTGGGTGATACCTTCTTCCTTTCCTTTCTTATTGATGTACTGCTTCATATGGCTGTGATTTACAAAAATCGTTATTAGAAGGTAGAGGAAACACTTTTTCTGCTTGAGGAATCTTTCTTCAAGAGAATACTGATTAGCTTTTGTTTACTCAGGAAAGCATTTCATCAGCTTGCAATTACTTGAGTCATGGTGGAATGTGGAGCACAACTGGCATGAGTGAAGGAGGTCCCTCCAAGTATAGCATGAGCGTAAGCATGTACCGCGGAGGGGCCAGAGGTATTGGAAGGCCTAGAACTGCTCCTCCTGATTTGCCATCTTTGCTTTTGGATGCCCGGATTGTGTATTTGGGGATGCCGGTAGTGGAGCTCTTACTTAATTGGCTTGTAGGCTTGATTCTTTTAAGTCACGTTTCTTTGTTCTTACTGTTTAATTCTGTCTGTTGCAGATTGTACCGGCTGTGACCGAGCTTCTTGTTGCTCAATTTATGTGGTTGGATTATGACAGCCCAACGAAGCCAATATATCTGTATATCAACTCATCTGGTACTCAGGTAATCTGTAATCACCTGAATGTCTCACATAAATTAGTACTATTCGGTATTACTTTTTTTTTATATCTTACATTTTTCTCTTCTGGCCTTGTTTATTTACCCAGAATGAGAAGATGGAGACTGTTGGATCTGAAACCGAGGCTTATGCAATTGCCGACACTATGGCTGTAAGATCCTGATAAATACTAACTTAAGTTACTGAGTTGACAGTTAGCTGTGGAGACTTGCCTCTTTTAATTGTATTCTTGGTGTCTGGAGTTTGACATTTCATCCAACTGCTCTTTCATTAGTATTGCAAAGCAGATGTCTACACTGTAAATTGTGGAATGGCGTACGGCCAAGCAGCAATGCTTTTGTCTCTTGGAGCAGAAGGCTATCGCGGGTTACAGCCAAACTCATCCAGTAAGATATGACCTGTATATGTCACTCTGCTTATGAATATTATGATTTATTGGTGCTTCTTACATGTCTTGTGTCTCAAAGAAACTTTATTATTATTATTATTGTTATTATTATTATTACTGTTATTATTATTATTATTATTATTATTATTATTATTATTATTATTATTATTATTATTATTATTATTATTATTATTATTATCATGTTGTCTGGGGTAGGTCTTCATGAGCTTATCTCTCCTGCCATAGGAATCACAACCAAGCTGATGGTTGGCACTTGGCAGGCTTAGTTGGCTAGGGTTGTGAGGTTATCGAAGGTCCATAACAATATAATAGTGTGAGTTGATAGATGATGAAGTGAATCTGTGAATGATTTATCAATGATTTATCTTGGATGTATTTTGAAGCCCCTAATGATTGATTCTATGGCGCTAGCTCCTTTAGCAATATGGAATATGAATTACTTCTTACTATAACAACCCTAAACCCAATTTCTTCAAGAAGAACAGGCTACATTGTGTTGCTACTGATTAAGCACATGAGCTTTTGTGCTCTGTGGCTATTTTTTTTATTAGGATCCTGCTGGTTTGGCCTATGTTCATATGACATTTTGCATGTTTAACCTCTCTCTCTCTCTCCCTCTGTGTGTGTGTTCTTATGTCAAACATTTCAAGCTTTACTATTAAAGATACAATGACAATGTCAAAGGTAACTTCTCGTGTGCTTTGCTTACTGAATTGGTGATACTAGTTGATTTATTTGATGCCTCCATGTTAGTTGAAAACTTGTGTGCCTTTTAGGTTTTTACGGTTGTGCTTCTTGCTGCAGCAAAATTGTACCTCCCAAAAGTAAATAGATCAAGTGGAGCTGTCATTGACATGTGGATTAAGGTCTCTCTCTCTCTCTCTCTCTCACTCTCTCAGAGATGGTTGTTGCACTGCATGCTTAAGCACATGTCTCATATGTTGCCTCAGGCCAAAGAACTAGAAGCAAACACGGAATATTACCTTGAACTCTTGGCCAAAGGAATCGGAAAACCAAAGGAGGAAATTGAGAAGGACATCCAACGCCCAAAATATTTCCAAGCACAAGAGGCCATTGACTATGGCATTGCTGACAAGATCATTACTTCTCAGGATTCTGCCTTTGAGAAGCGGGTAAAATTCATAACTTTATGTTTTGGTGTGCATAGTTTTTAACTGCCTCTAGAAAACACACCATTTTGTTCTAACAATGAGTTCCCTTGTCAGAACTATGAAGAATTGTTGGCACAATCGAAAGCAATGAGAAGAGCTGGAGCTGGTCCTCAAGCAGCTCCATCAGGGTTTAGATAAACTTGTGAGATTTTTGTGGCAAGGTTGGCATGCCCTTGCTATTCTGAATCAATGTCTCATGATGTGCTGCTAGCCATTTATATATTGCGTGGTACTTCAGGAAAAGCATACACTATGCACAAGTGAGGTGCTTCAATGCTCATCCACTTCATGGCTATGCACAAGACAAGTGTAGTGTGATTTAATGCTCATCCTTTTCAACTGTTGTATACTGGGACGAAGAAAAAAAATACAGAAACTTGAAGTATAGAAAGAAATGTTTTGGTCTGACTCTGAACAACGTGTGTTTCAATTTTGCCAATTCATTTGCAATACTTGAAGCGGGGAACACATTTTCGCTGGTTTTCTGTTAACAAAAAATCTACTATTACATTTGTATTTGAATTTTAAAGTGATGATCGTTAATTAGAATGTCTAAATTTACTCCTGCTCGTACTAAATCTTTTTAGCAACATGGGGTCTGGGTTGGGATGTAGGGGCTGGATCGAATCTTGCTGCAACAGCAGCAGCCTACTTTCGTTTTTACTAAAATCATCTGTTCAATTGTATTTCGAGTATGCTAAGTAAATGATTTCAAATAAGGTCCTCGATCTCAGCTAAAATTTGAACACAGTACAAGCAACTTCAGTCTTGCCCAACTCATGTGATCATTTGGGAAGCATTTTCGGCTTTGGCTTGACTTCCACTTCGTTTACGCTGCGGACAAAGATGGCATCTGGCTCGTGGCTACAAATGTGATCAAAGTAAGAAATTAAGATGCATTAGAACAGAGAGACAGTGGTAGAGGGAGAGAGGATTCTCACACTTTATCTCCTTCTTCATATGTGTAACTAGAAGCAACAGCCAGCAGTCTACCGTCTCTGCTAAAGGACAATGCTGCAATACTTGTCGGGTACTTCGTATACTTCACAATGTGACCAAATAGTAGCAGATAAGAGGAACTTAGCAATCATGTATTTTGAAACATGGCAACCGAAGTTAAAAATTAGAATTAGCATCTTCTACCTGATAAAGCCTTTTCTTGTTGTTTCCATCCCACACGTTAACATAACCATCACAACCTCCAGTAGCAAAGGTACCATAGCTACATGCAGCATTATTAAGTAAGAAATACTATGAACAGAAGTTAGATACCACCAACAATGACCTTAATTCATCACTAATCAAGCTTCTTTTCAGGTGGACATATCTGAAATCTACAGAAATTCACAGATTGGCCAATACAACATGCTTTAATTTAAAAGCACCACAAAACATTATTGGTTTAACTTCAATATTGTTCCTCTCATAAGTTTACCCTTCTCCTAAAATATAGTGCATGATGACAGCAGTTTATACTCTTATGCTCTAAAGTTTCAAGATATTAACTTTATCGACAGCCTCAGCCTTATTAAGATTAAGATGAAGTCAGATGTACTGATCCAGGACCACAAATAAAAATAAAAAAACTTACATAGGGTGAAATGCAATGGCATTCACAGGGTATACAATATCTCTTCCTGCTTCAGACTTCCTATGGCACTTGAATGCATACCTGCAGATGAGAAAATTAACTAGAGAATTATGAAACAGTTAAAATTCTGCAGTTAGGTTACACTTCAATTAAGTTTACACACTTCCAGGATAAAACATTGTCACAAAAGACTGATTCATAATTGGTTAACATTTTATAAAGAAAATGGAAAATTGATACAAAGTAGACATCGAAAGAAAGTTAACATAGAAATTTTCACCCAAAGTTATATTATCATCATGTCATGTAGTTTTTCAGGAAGTTTTTTCCTACTTCCACATCGTCAAGTATGGGGTGGTTAATAATACATACTTTTTAGATTGGCCAGTCTCTGACAGGTCAAAAAATTCCATGGCTACTCGTCCTTCAACACTACTAAGAGCATAACCTGGAAAACATAAACTTAGAATCAAATGAACAGATATGGGATGACAATTTCCAGAATGGAGTATTATCTACAAACTTAATGTAGAAAATCTTAGCTGAACCAAGTATCTTTTCCCTGTGGGATTTAAACTAACAAGGTAGCATAATTTCATCATTCAAATATAGTAGATTTGTCACGACTTAGTAGAAACCATCAACCAACCGCCACAGACATTATTTTATATTTTCAGATAAAAGATATTCAATCTGTTTAATAACTACTGGTCATTATGGATAAAACATGCTGGAACGACAACTCATTTCACCCCACAGCAACCTATGGCAAATTTAAGTCGATAAAGCAGCACCTGTCCCATTAGGATAACATCGGACACATCTTGTTTGGTATTTCAAAGAAGATTCCCTCCGTTGCTCAGGTTGAGACATGTTTCGAAGATCATACACATTTACATGCCTTCCAGCAGTAGCAACCACTAAGCGATTTCCAACAACAGACATAGAATAAACACGCTCAGGTTGAGTATATGTTCCAACAGAGCGATCCTGGCCACTGGAACTTCTTGGATCCCAGCACTTCAAGGTTTTGTCCCAGCTACCCGTAATAACTTGACCTAAAACAAGATAATGTACAAGCGTAACATATTTAGAACTATCATAGCTCCATGCATGTGTAGTGAACCAAGCCGAAGTTAGCATTAGATAATTCACTAAGAACTTCTATTTACAGTATTCAACTTTCTGACTTCTTCACTTATAGCTTGTTCAAATTTGAGAATGGACTACAGCAACCTCAAGAGCTTGTAGTAAATAGAACCATATAATTCAGAAGTTAATAACAAGCATATTTGTGTAGACAATGGTCCAATGATCAGGGAAGTGGATTTGGATACGAAAGAGAGTATTAAGTCAAATGCACTGAACAAGGTATGAAAATTAGGCCTTATATGCATACATTATTGCTCTTAACAGCTATTGCATTTTCTCAGTCCCCACGTCTTCTGGCTAAATGTGCTTCAAATAACTAAAATAACTTTTGCTTCAAAAAAAGTCTTTATTTAAGGAATTCTTTTGATGAATCTACTATGAGAGGAAATTATATCTAAGTAGAGCTACAACAATAAAAATTGTAAGGGTGATAAAAAAACCAACCAGTTGCATATGAGTATCCAACACATCGGACAGGTCCATCATGCCGCCCCAAAACATCCTCCTTGTTGTAATTAAACACAAGCCTGGAGCATAACAACCACCAATTGCCACATAAGTCAACAGCAAGCAAAAAACTCAATCTATGTGATATATCGTTTGAGAAGAACTAAAATCCATCACAATATAAATCCTTACATGGAACTAGAGTAAATTAAACTAATAGATCCTGCCAGCGAAACAAAAACAAAATAGTAGACCAATTCAGAAAAAAATGACCATAAAATGTTGTCTACAAGGATAACAATGTGGATCAAAATAAAAGTGGAAATAACCTTCTAACGGTATGATCGGCAGAAGCACTAAACCCTGAGGTATCGTCATGGAAGCAACAATCCAGTACAGCGCCGCCGTGCATAAACTCCCCTCTGAGAGCATTGGCACTAGCATCATACAACCGAACACTCTGATAACCAACCATAACGATAAGGAAAAATAAATTAAATCGAGAAATCAGAACGGAGATGTTCAAAATTAGAGTTAGCATTCTAAGACTAAAAACTAAAATAAAACTAAAAACCTTATCCCATGAGGAAACAAGGAGGTGGTCACTGTGGTTGGAGAATCGGAGGTTAGAAATTCCGTCGGTCGGAGGGCTCAATAGCTCCCTTCCCGTCGACGGTGGTGGCGCCGAGGCCATGATTACCGCAATTCAGCTCCTTGTGGGTTCGGCGGAGAGAAATGCGAAGGTGATCTGATGAATGATAATTTTAGGGGGGAGGAGGGAGAGGAAAGAAAGGCGGAGGAATGAGGTATTCAAATTCAAATCTACAAGAGCGAAGCCGTGAATCCGTTTACGATTTTGGGTTGGGCGATTTTCTTTGGATTACGATATTCAAATTCGTCCAACTTTTTTTCATGTTATTTTGAAGATTTTGATTTATAATATTTTATGTTTACTAGCTTTGGGTTCTTAATTTTATGAATTGGTTCAAATTTTTTCTGTAAAATGATGGTATCGTTTAATTTAACAGTTAAACTGATTTTAATTTAAATATTAGGCTAAAGTTATTTTTAGTTCTAAATATATGAAATTTTTATGGTTTTTTTCCTACGCATTGAACAAATAACTATTTTGGTGCAAGCAATATGTACGCGGTTCAGGTTTGAATTTCATATCTTGCCAAAAATTGATGAAGTTGTAAAATTTGTAGTACTCCAATGTTGGAGTTTTTCATCGCGATATACAACTAATGACTTCAACCCAGAGTTTAGCTTATACTGATGGTGAAGGGCGGTGAAATATAAGAGGTTTTAAAATCCATCATTCAAGCTTCAAAACTCAAAAGCTCTCACAATGTCGGGCCATGAGATCATGCGTCGACAACGAATTTCAAAGGTGAAGCTAAGCTAATGTTGACAACCTTCAATCAATGGATGCCAGCAAGCAATGCCTTCTATTCTCATAATTGGTAATTCCAATAGCATCCGATCAACGAATGTTGCAACCGACTAAGTCGAAAACGGTGGTCGGGGTTATCGAAGACGGTGGTGGCAAATTATGAAGAGTTAAGGTATGAGGGCATAAACCTTAATTTTGAAAAATATTAGAATTTCAAATTTATTTTGATTTTTTTTATAAATTTAAAAATTAGCTAACAAGATTAATTGTTTATTACTAATGTCCTAAAATTTGAAGAGAAACGATATCGTATGTGTGAAATTATTCTCTGTCTTTGCCTCCAAAGTGTGTCTCACTTGACGTACAATTTCATCGTACAATTATTCTCTGTCACTTGACGTACAATTTTAAAGTGTGTGAAATTATTCTTTGTTTGGTTGTCATTCCACTGCATCTCCGACTAAGTTGATCGATTAGTCAATCAGAAATCACCCTATTAGACATATTCATTAGAGCGTCTCCGGTGGCGCCCCTCCCACTAGGACTTCCACTAGGACTTCCCACAAAAACTTTCTGTCACGTCATCACTAGGACTTTCCATTTACTGCCACATCACTAGGACTTCCCATGCACTAGGACTTCCCACTAGGACATCCACTAGGACTTCCCGCAATTATTCAATTTACGGACTTTTTTATTTACGGAATTAAAATGTCGACGAGGAATACGCGAAAATTCAACAAGCCCTATTTATAAAGTTTTAAAATATATATATATATAAAAAAAAAAAAAAATCCGGACGTCCGACCTTGCCACTGTGGCGGACATCCGCCCGCCCATAGGTCGGACGTCCGAGCTCATCCGACAGGCGTGGGCGCCCTTCTTCTTCACTACGGCAGACGTCCGATCGGACGTCGGCGACGTCCTACCGCGACGTCCGCCATTGGAGACACTCTAAATATAAGCACTTATGTACATATTTTAGGATGCTTTGTTAACAATAATGAAAATTTGATTTCTTACTAATTGTTTAAATGTTTAGAATGCTATAGGTATCTAATGTTTTGTTATAAAATTTACTTCATTCAATTTACGCTACATTAGTTTTTATAAATACAATATAGTTAATTCAAACTCTATTTGAAAAAATATTGACATAAATCATTTTAGGATGCTTTGTTAACAATAATGAAAATTTGATTTCTTACTTATTGTTTAAATGTTTAGAATGCTATAGGTATCTAATGTTTTGTTATAAAATTTACTTCATTCAAGTTATGTTACATTAGTTTTTTTAAATACAATATAGTTAATTCAAACTCTATTTGAAAAAATATCGACATAAAACAACACTATATTAATATTATTTGTTAACTTGTAACACGAACACGACACTATACTAATACTAAGTGCTCCATTAGATTATATCTCAACGTGTAACACGAACACGACACAAAATTTTCGTGTCGTTATCATGTCGACATGATAAGGACACGAATCCAATAAGCTTTGACACATACCTATTAATTTCGTGTGGGTTCGTGTCGTGCCAAAAATTGTCAGCCGTAGTTTCCAATCCTATATTGACAAAAGAGGGGAAAATTTTCTGTATTAAAATTTCTGTTATAAAAATGCGTAATCTCTTGTTGAATATTATAAAATCAAATCAAATGTTGAAGCCTACTTTAATGTGATTATTTATTGAAATTTTTAGGAAAATGAATTAAAGTATTTAAGCATAAAAGCGAAAAATAAAAAAATAAATACGTAATGGGAAGTAAATTAATTGAGTGTCGTCGACGATTCCTAACCAAAATAAATCAAGAATTCTCCGACACGGCGAAGCACTGAATTTCATTTCATAACCTTGCTAATACTGTCACTGCAATTTCACAACATAATTTTCGCTTAAACCCTGTAATCTCAATTTCGATCTGGTTTTGTATCCGTTTCACAGCTGCACTACCCAGAATGGTCGTCTGCAAATGCCGCAAGGTATGTGGGATGAATCACTGGTTTACGTTATATGTAATTGATTGAATTCTTCGTATATTCCAATTTGCAATCTGTGGTAGTTTTAGATCCGATCATGCTCGCCACCCCCGAAACTGGAGATCGTTTGATTTTTAATTTAGATTGTGGTTTGCGATCCAGTATAGCTTAGTGGTGCCTTTTTTCCGTTACTGATTTAGTGATTGGCGGTGGAATTGAGTACAACCATTATTTTTGTGCGATATAGAAAAGGCTGATTGTATTGTGGATAGCTGATGAATATGATCTCTTTGATTTTAGGCGACTAAATTGTATTGCTTCGTCCACAAAGTGCCGGTCTGTGGGGAATGTATATGCTTTCCGGAACACCAAATCTGTGTGGTATGATTATATCAATTCTTCATTCTTGAACAAGTGTGGCCTGTATAGCTGTTGAACAATTATGTTATTGCATTTAGGTGCGTACATATTCAGAGTGGGTAATTGATGGGGAGTATGATTGGCCTCCTAAATGCTGCCATTGTCAAAATGAGCTTGCAGAAGGGACAGACCCTCAAACTGCTCGATTGGGCTGTTTGCGTATGTCTTCATGCTTGTGTATATCCGTATTCAGATTAATCTGAAGAGAAAATTGTTGTGGCGACTTATGAATCCCTAACTCAATGCTTGAAATATGCAGATGTAATACATTCAAATTGTTTAGTGTCGCATGTTAAAAGCTTTCCTCCGCAAACAGCTCCTGCTGGATATGTCTGCCCAGCCTGCTCCACGCCGGTATGTTCTGCTCATGGAAATCCTTGCCTTTTGCTTTTCTGTGGACAATGGTACGGTGTAACAAAAATTGGCAACAATAACGATATATTCGCCAGGGATTGGGAGGTTTAAGTTTCAAGGATGAGAATGTTGAGTTTAGAAATCCTAGTGGAGTATTAAATAAGTAGTATAGTAAGAGTTTTTTTTTTTTATTATTAAACTTTTACCATAAGATCTGTTGGGAAACAGGAATCAAAGAGCCTATTGTTCTGGGACCTATTAAGTTAAGATTTCTCTACCAACATCTGATCATGACCATATATTTAGCACATCCCACTATAAAAACCTTGGATGAAGTATTTCATATTACTGGATTTATGTTGGAATCTCAGGTTTTTCTATGCTAGCTATGATTATTTCTGGTGGATGTGTGTTCCTGAACTTAGTGATCACCCCTTAGATTGTTAGCAATCATCTCTCGTTATACCATGTTACGGTTCCTTGATTAATGCTCTATTTATTTTTGCAGATATGGTCTCCGAAAAGTGTGAAAGATTCAGGATCACGTCTCCATTCAAAGTTGAAAGAAGCAATTATGCAGGTTGTATTATCATTGTTCTGTTCGGTTTGGTGCATAATTATTTATCTGTAAACTGCTAAAACTATCTGTTTTTGAGAAGTTTTTTTTCCACTTTGACAATGTCTGTCTCCCTTGACAAAAGCCATGAGTCATGGATTCTATTGATCGCATTTTGGATATAGATGATGTATTTTTTTAATAAGAAAAGCTCATGTGTCACTAAGTGCTTCTTGGATTAGTTGACACTTTATGCTCTGATCTTTTGTGCTGCATTGTGTGACACAGCAATGGGTTGCAAAACTCTTTTTTGCAGCCTCTTTTACTTTGTGAAATTATGAGTCTTTTCGTTGACAATTTAATTACTAGTTATTTACATTTTGGTTCAATTTTCTATGTACATGTTCTCTTCTTTCTTGTAAATTTTCTTTTGCATATGGGTTTTACTGAACTTTGTGCATATAAATCAGTTAGGAATTTTCATTCTTCTTTTTCAATGCATGATCTTCTCAGATCTAATATACACATGATGCTTTTGCAGACTGGTTTGGAGAAGAATGTCTTTGGGAATCACCCAGTACCGTTGCAGGGACCAGAATCCCGTAGTCCTCCACCTGCATTTGCTTCCGAACCCTTGGTACACACCTCTGGTACAGTTGATAAAACTGCAGCTTCTTCTGCAAGACCTGCAAATTTGGATATTTTGGAGATAGATGGATATAACTCTGGGACGTCATCTTTACCCATTCATGAGCCTGATTTTATGAAAAACACAAGTCCTACTGGTGTAAGAAATTTTTATATCTCAATTCTTTTGTAGCTTACGCTCTTCAGTTACATGGCTTGCTTGGTTTGCATCAGTGCTGGTTTATGGTTTCTCATACATTTTTCTGCCCCAGCCTGGTGCAACCACTCGAAAGAGTGCTATGCAAGCGGATAGACAAAACTCTGAGGTTCCATACTACGCCGACGATGAAGATGCAAATACGAAAAAGTACTCTCGAAGAGGTGTGTTAAAGTTGTCTTTTTTCAGTATCATTGATCTGACTACATGGAAATCCAAGTGAACTCCTGCACTTTTTGATGGTCAGTTTTGTAATCCAGGCTCTAGGGTTTTCTTGATCTACTGGATTTAATGAATCATATTGTAGTGTGGCCCAAATCTGAAAGGCTTGAACGAGGCTACTGATAATTTTGGCTCTTATCCTTGTAAACGTGCATATGTATCGATACACCTTAGGTGCAGTGGTGCGAACCCTTGATTCTGTCCTGCAGAACTGAAGATGTTTGTTTGTAACCTCAACAATAGGTGAAAGGTGTCTTGTTGTTTATTAAGAAAAAACAAATGATGCGTTCGCTGGGGACTAAACAAGCCCTAACTTCAAAGCTATTTAATGCGCTAAGATATTCGACTAAAATACGAAGCAATAGAATGGGAAATAACTAAATAGGAGATCCTTCTGCCAGCCCTAAGGCCATGCACAACCTGCTCATCCTTGCAACTCGGACCAGCCCCAGAGACCGGCTGCAAAACATTCTCAGTGCTTATCAATACCTTCGTTGTCAACCTCAATCTCCAGTGTCCTGCTTTCACAAATGAAGCCATGCATAACCTTCCTTGTGCCTTTACGAACAGTTATTTTTATGTTAATTTTTTCAGTTTCATTCTAGTATAACTAGAACTGGAAGCCACAATTAAGCATGCTACCTGGTTTGGTTACTATGATTTTTTGTACCCCGGGGCTTTCGGACATGGATTACTACAATTCGTAAATCAAGGGTTTTAATCAGGTTCAGTGAAATGAAACAATAAGAAAGTTTGCTTAGGTTCTCTGACTTTTACATAAAGCCTAGTTTTCACCTCACCTCGAGATTGACTGCCCATGTTTGATAAATTTGATGATATAATTTTTATCCTTGAATTTATACTCAGGTTAGTTTCTGCCAGGTGTGGCTTATGATATTCTGTATTGCACCCTGCTAAACCAGGCGTGTTGAATTATGAAATGTAGGTTCATTTCGCCACAAGTTCCTCAGGTCATTGCTGCCTTTCTGGTCTAGTGCATTGCCGACTCTACCAGTAACTGCACCACCAAAGAAAGATACGTCTCATGGGGATGATGCCTCAGAACGCCGTGCAAGGCACCACAAGACTTCACGAATGGACCCAAGGAAGTTGCTCTTAATTATAGCCATCATGTAAGATATCATTACCTGTAGTTGTTTCTTTTGGTTCTGAAAATTATGTGGAAAAATGTACTATCTATTATTCTTTGCATATTTTACTTCACACATGTGGTTGAGCTTTTTCTAGGAATGGTAGTTTGGTACCTAGTCAATAAGTGATTGGCAGATTGCTATCAAATTTTAGGTGATTAGGTTTTTCGACTCAAATTTTATGGTATCTTGATTGCTTCGGTGATGAGCATGATTTATTTACCAGATCTTTTTTCTTGTTTTGTAGGGCTTGCATGGCAACAATGGGTATTCTATATTACAGAATTGCACGCGGTCTGGGTGAAGAATTGGGTGATGATGAGCCACAATGATCAACCTAGGATCGGAGTGAGTGATACGGTTAAAACAGCCGATGGACAAACCTCTATTAATTTTTTTGTTTTTAGCAGACAACACAAAATCTTCAACGTGTATTTTTTTTTTTTTTTTGGTCTTAGCAATATTCGATACTTGTCCATAACCCCCTCTCTGTTCTAGCTGAGATGTATTGCCTTCTTCCTCGTTTCCACCCAAAAAATTATTGTGCAGCCAAAGCAGTATTGAGCGATTAATCATATTGTTTGTACTTTTAGTGATTTTTCTCCACCACCAACAACAAATTAAGCGGCAGACATGATGTAAAAGGCAAAGGAATTGATGGACATAAAGCAATTTTCAGTTTTGGCGAGAGAGGTGCAACTGTTGGAGTTTTAATCTCTAACGAAGTGAGCTTTATTTTCCAGAATAATAGCACTACACTGTTTTAATTCTTTTTGCTCCGTCTCTTTTACTTTATCAATACTGTATTAAAACTCATGTTATTTTTAAATACTCGTATATTCACCGAGGTAGTATCAAAGCCTTTAAAATGCTGACAAAAGAATCAAAGACTCCTCTCAAGTGATGAACACAGAGAAATTATGCCGCTTTCATTTTTATCGTGCATTCAATTTCGGGTTCTTAGAGTAGACTGAGAATACTTACTGTAGCTGTAGTAAATTATGAGGTGAAAAGATTTGAAGCGTGTCCGAATGTCAAAGAGAGAGAAACCTAAACAAAAATAAAATGCTACTACAAAATTTGGTACTATCTCTAGTGATCGTTTAATTTGCCACATATATGGCATTTTAAATGGAATCATACAAATCTCTTAAGGACAATTCTTAAGAAAAGAGGGTTGATGAAGATTACTGACAAAAAAATTCTTGCTTGTCAATTACTCCCTCCGTCTTCCATTAGAAGTCACACTTCTGTTTCTGCACTAGTTTTATAAAAATGATAATAAATAGTTAAAGTGAAGAAATGGTAAAGTAAGTAGAGAATAATGCAGAGAAAACTACATCGTAAATTTAATATAACTACATCGTAAATTTAAT
Source organism: Salvia hispanica (assembly GCF_029641045.1). NCBI lineage: Eukaryota > Viridiplantae > Streptophyta > Magnoliopsida > Lamiales > Lamiaceae > Salvia > Salvia hispanica. The sequence continues at coordinate 11,743,371 of NC_142692.1, forward strand.
TTGGAGGACCCTAAATTTTATGAGTATGGCAAAACATGTTTAACCATCGAAGAGGTAAACAAGATCAAAAAGACGATCGACAATAGTTCTGACAGATACAGTACAACAAAAAAATCTGTAGTACAATGTTGTTAAAATAAGATCTCCATGATAAAACTAAAAGAACAACAGAGAACAGATAAGAGTCTAGATTAAGATATCATTTAAAGCTAACAACAACAAACAAATAGAGAAACACCGCGCGAGAAGCATCTACTAGAGCAAGAAAAAAAAAACCCGGAGCCAAGAGCAAACCACGATCACAAGCAAAGGAGAAGGCACCCTCAATGCACGAGATGGATAAACCAAACCGCACCGGCCTACTTGAAACAACGAGCTGAATATGAACAAAGGTCTACATGACTTCATGCTCCCGACTATCCTCTGACTGAAAAAATTAATTAAAGGTTCAAATCTAAATTACTTTATTGTGTAAATACTAAATGCAGTTTTACTAGTAGAAGCATTTCACCTTGATAATGGTAATAAGTCTTAACGTTGTAAAGGAACACTTGTTTTCCTGCATATATTAACCTTTTGTAATAAACATTGGGTCTCTCAAAACTTTGATACTGAATGCTATGCACCAAACTCGAACGTGCACACTGCACTCAATCTAGAATCTTCAACAATCAATAATATCATTATTCAAATCTCACTCAGGTTTTCCTTAACATATTTATATGAAAACCAAAATCTAACGTTCTAAAATATTTCCATCTATAGTATTGCATTATTACTCCCAAATAATTGCCATCGTGCTAGTAAGCTATTTTGAAATAAATGAACAAATGAACAATACAAAACAAGATGCAATGGAGTAGTATTATTTTCCCAATAATATGTGATCTAAGATGGAATAAGATGAAATGTTCAAACAATGAGTTTTTTCTTTTCCTTTTCCTTTTAACTACTTGTCAAAAAAAACTTTCAATTTATTTCCCTCTGAAAAAGTTCTATATATTTTAAAAGCAAAATGCATGATATTCTTTTTCTTGAAAAAGCTTCATAATTTTAGAATAATACAATAACAGTTTTGGTGGGAGGATAGATTATTCAAAATTAAATACTATGTTAAATATTTTAGTGTAATTATTTAATAAAAAATGGTCTTAGCACCTATTTTAAAGAGGTTATATTGTTGATGGCGACTGGACGCGCGTTTGACAGAAAATCGGATGAATCTTAGGAGGGCTTTGGCCCCTCCACAAATGATTTAATATCGCTAATTAATTTATTTATATACTCCTATTTAATAGTAGTATAAGTTAATTGCTTATAAAATCACAAAATATGCTCATTTTGGTTTGTCATTAACTTTTCATCTTCTTATTTTAATTAATTAGAAAAGCAAATACTCTATTTAGGAAACTCTATTTTCTTGTGAAATCAAAGTTAAATAATTTCAACCATGTGTGCATGGTGCACCAATTAAGCATGGAACTTGCATTCAATAAAATTAAGAAGTTATTATAGGACAATTAAGAATTTTTTAAAATTTCTGATTTATCATTCAACTTTTAAAAATTGTGGAACAAATAAGAATTCAATAAAAACTTCGTGATTTTGTAGGCGATTATCTTATTGAATATTTAAAATTTGAACATACATACATGATCATATATCTATAGTTTTCTAAGATGCTTACCAGAGAAGAAAATAGTGAAAAATGAAAAAGATCTCGCTCTCCTGTCATTTGAACGTTGATGAAAATATTTTATTGTACATTAGTCAAATGAACTAAGTACTTTTATTTTTCAACGTCTTAATGAATTTCTCCCCTGTAGCAGTAATAGAAATAAACAAAAAAAATATAAATGTATCTCTACCTCTAATTTTCCAGCTCAGGCCAGTCTGTTTAGATTTAATTGTTACAATCTTTACAAGAGATGTAATTTACTAATAGTTACGACCATGATCCAATGTGGCTCCGACAAATCAATGCATTATGCAAATCCATGTATCACAGTACTGTTATAGAGCTACTGCCCACTGAGCTACATATCTTACTTATTTCACAAATTCTTAATTTGAATAATCTTCTTCCTTCGTTAATATTAATTTGCCTAGCTGTTGAACTATTATGTAATCTTGACCTAATGTGGTATCCATTATAAGCATATATTATACCCATTTACGCGTGTTTGAAGCGTACGCCTCTAATAATTTTTAAAAAAAGGTACTCTTTCTCTCTCTCTCTCTCTCTCCGCATCCGAAATGCAGAGTTGAGGAATTTATGTTAGGGACACTTTTTTTTTTGGATTAGAAAGAGGCATCCGACAATAGCCAAGCTGGAAGATATTATGTCCTGTTTGGTAGTTCAAGATATACTCCCACGATCGTTAACTGTCATTCCACTTATTTAGGCATTAATTTAATGCTTCGAAAACGACACCCACGTTGTCCAGATGCCATTCCCTCTCTACTTACCAAATCTAAACTCAAAGATCTGATGTCAGTTAATCATAATTGCTCAAATGATTGGTTTATGATATTGGTTAAATCTGTTTATCAAGTTGTCTCAATTTTGAACTAAGTCTTCTCTTAGCTGTCTAATTTTAATTAGTAGAAAATACTCCACTTAGCTAAGAGTATAAATATGTCGCCTTGATTCATTTTCTATAGCAAGAAAACAAAAGACACAAGGCTTAATTCTGATTGAGTATATATGGAAACTGTGGGAGCAATCTGTGAAGGGGAATGGAACTCTAGCTTTAGCGGGATCTGCTCAGACGAGGCGGACTTCATGGCGCAGCTGCTCGGGAACTGCTCTGTCCCGAGTGCTGCTTTCTGGGCTGCAAATGACGGAGATTTTGCTGCCAAGGACACCAATGCCACCACCATCTTTTCCTTTTCACTTGGAAATAATAACAGCATCACTTTGAGTTACCCTTATGTGAGCAACAACACCTCTTTGATGGCAATGGACTACTCTGTGCTTGATGCCAAGAACAGTGTTTTGGAAGGCGATTGCTTCCTAAACGACGGAAGCTCAGAGGACAAACTGCCCGGAGAAGTTCTTCAAGAATCATCACATATCACCACCCATTCTCATCATATATCCAAGAAAAGGCCTCAAATCCCTACAGGAGTAAGTAAACTAACTAGGTCTCTTTCTCTCTCTCTTTTAATTTCTTGCAGTGAATTAATATCTTGTAATTGCAATGCAGTGTCAAAGAAACAAGAGGCTCAAGAAATGTGCTAAGGCTGAAGATGAAAATGACACCAACAATACTACTAGCACTAATCTGGTGCTTCACAGACAGAGCTCATCGAGTGGCTGCTGCTCAGAGGACGAATCAAATGCTTCCAAGTCGAGCTCGAGCTCGAGGAGAAGTGGAGCTCAGGACATGAAGGGAAAGGCTAGAGCGAGTAGGGGATCGGCTACTGATCCACAGAGCTTATATGCAAGGGTAAATTTCAATCTTTGCATGACCACCATTTTCATCTTTTTGACCATTTGTTGTTTCTCACTCTTTTACACAATCTTATAGAAAAGAAGAGAGAGAATCAATGAGAGATTGAGAATCCTGCAGAACTTAGTGCCAAATGGAACTAAGGTGAGCATAGCTCAGAAAAGAATTGACTGCATTGAATGATGTTTGATGATTTATACATGTTCCTAAGTAGACAACCTTTGTTATCACAGGTTGATATTAGTACAATGCTTGAAGAGGCTGTCCAATATGTCAAATTCTTGCAGCTGCAGATTAAGGTAAAAAAAATACTAGTATTGGTTAATTAATGTTTTGGTTTTGGGATTAGCCAATCTTGACACTGAGCACCATTTGTATTGTTGATATATGCAGCTATTGAGCTCAGATGATCTATGGATGTATTCTCCTATTGCCTACAATGGAATGGATTTAGGACTTGACTTGAAGATTCCCTCTCCAAAACCACAATCATGATGCAGATTGCAGATGATGATGACAAAGAGCTTTTCTGTGAATAAATACCACATCATAGACCTAATGGAAGCCATTTCTGCAATGGATTCTTGATTTTATTTTATTTTATTTTTTGGAATACATGTACACTAAAATATAACCGAGGCAAAGACAACATCTTCTCATTGATGAGGACTGATAAACCATTATTTTTTAGGTTCTCTTATATAAAGTTCACTATTCTCATGGAATAAGCCATGAAGGATGAGTAATATTCAAATCATAAGAGTTTCTGTGTATTTCTTTTGTTGGAGGGAGAGTGTCTCAAGGCATTGTTTTAGCAATCAAACGCTCTAGTTTTTAATGTTTGATATACTAAATACTAATAAGAAATTAATTATAAATTTTCAGCTAGCTAGTAATAAGTAATCACAATAACCAATACTATTTGACTAGAGTCGAAATATCAGCATTCTTAACGCATTCAAATAATTGTTTCAATCATCATTCATCCTAAATCTCCATTTACATACCCTCAAAAAAATCATTTATAAAAGTTCCATAAAACACCCTAGTTTTTCACCACATTTAATTAATACAAAATTCACTTTTGTGATAACAAGGGTATCTCTCCTTACATCAAGAAAAAGGCAATCGGCATTTTGATGCATTATCTATTCTACGCAAACTGCTATCTGCTAAAATGTACTCCCTCCGTAGTCCGTTCCATAGTAATAGAGTCATTTTGTCATTTTGGTACGTTCCATAGTAATAGAGTCATTTCTCTTTTTAGTAAAAGTCAACACATTTTTCCACACCTACTTTACTCTCTCTTACCTACTTTTTTCATTTTCTACATTATTCTCTCTTTACTTAAACTCACCTAACACAATTTTTCTTAATCTACGTGACGAAAAAAAACGCCTCCATTACTATGGAACGGAGGGAGTACACAGTTAAAACCTATCACCTTTCAAATACATTTGAGGGTCGATTTCATTGACCCAACAAAGTTTTACTAATATATTTAACTCTTATCTTCACAACCTCGTTAGAGCCCCCTACATCACCCTTGCATGCCAACACATATTTGCCATCTTCAAGCATGTTCTTCGTTTACATGATTTACGACTCCGTTTTGGCTGTCTAGGGGCATGTATTGTGCCATTATAGCCCGTATCTCCGAGTCCATATACGGCTGAGAAACATTCATGCTAAGAGACTTTAAAGTAGCCTAACTAGGAAACAACATGTTCTCACTGAGTAATATCGTGGATCCATGAATGATATGAAACAAGGTTAAATCATGACATACTAGATGTTTAGAATACATACCCTCAACCTATATCTGTACAGCAGATATGCTCCACAGGTAGCCATAGCCAATCCGAGAAAAATGACCCAAACAGCAGTCCAGGCAGACCTGACCTCGGTAGCCCTCTTACCTGCACAAGAAGCATATCAGAATAAAAATGGAAGAATCAAAGTGAACCAGTGATTCAGCAAAAAGAATGAACATGAACTGACTTATGCAGGTATCATGGTCCCTGATGTACAACAGGTCTGCACTACATGAGCACTCATAATTGCCCCATGTATTCTTGCAACTGCATTCAGGGCACTGACATGCCTTTTTTTCGCTACATTAATCAACATCTGTATGCAGAAAAGAAATCAGGGAAGGACATATTTTTTTCAAGAAAACTGCAGATAGTAATATTGAAGTGATGATCTTTAGCCTCACATCCACAAATTTCAATTTGCAATTTGGCCAATAATCATGCTCAACCTCTCGGTAGATGACATCGAACTCTATGCATTCTTAAAATGATAGAAAAAAGGAATTGCAGAGGCATCAATGTTGTGAGTGAAACAACCTATGAATGTTGTATAATGTGTTACTACTTTGCAACTAGCATCTTTCATTAATTGACTTATTGATTAAACCTTGAATAGTAAACGCAACAAGAAGGGCTGAGAAACTAAGGTCTTGCAGTAGTCGTGTTTGTTAGCATCAGTTGTAAATTTTTCAGTGGGTGTATTTTTTCAGCCATATTACATATTCATTTTCAGATCCAAGCAAGACCTAACATACCAACAGATGAATCATGAATGTGAACAACATTATTTTACTAATCTTAATGCTAGAGCTCACTGTATGGTTTTTTTCAAAAACAAATCTCAGTTCTCATTCAACTATACAGAAATATTGTAGAGGTCAAATGTTTGTGTTCCTGAAGAGCATCATATTCCCCAGTTACCAGTATGATCATGTGGACCAAAGCATTTGGAAGCAAATGAACAAATTTAGGAGTACAACTCAACCAAAATATGTGATGAAGTTAGATCTGAGAAGACATTAAATTGCAATTTATCTTAGTTGAAGTCACATACAGGCCGCTTACCAGTGAAGTGCTAGTATTTAATTTTATAATATTTTATAACAAAACTAAGTGCAGTGGAGTTATTCAGTCATGGAAGAGAGGACATAACCAGGACAGACACAGACAATGACACAGGTAGAAATTTATCCAGAATACATCAAAAGCTCAGGTCTCTTACCTTCACAGTTTTTGACACCATCACCTTTAAATCCAAGTGGGCAAGTGCATTTCCCATCCGCACTATCCTGTTAAACACGAACACCAAAAAAGTTTCTATCTGGCCAAATATTTTTGATTTTGGAAATAATAACAAAACATCAAAAGAAACCAACCACACAAGCAGAGAAAGTGATCCCATTTTTGGTCTCGCGCACCGTTGCTGATTTTGCAGCGCCCAGGTCCGCTTGCTGCATATGGAAAAAAAATAATGATAACTAGACCATCATCTCCAAACAGCCTGAGATATTTGTGGATGAAAACAAGAGCTTGCTCGCTTAATTCTAGCAGATAAAACTAGATGCGGAGTGGTCTCACAAATACAATTTTACAAGCAAGACCTATGGTTCGGAAAAATAGAGACCTGATTGCTCTATTTTTGCATTAGCGCATTAATGTAATTTAAAAGATGGCGTGAACATCTAGAAGAGAAATATGTGCCTTCAAGACTAGAGTGTAAAATTTCACACAAAAAGCACCATCATGAGTTGTGATTTAAATTAGCATACAGTTCTAAGCTGATTTAGATATTGATCATGAGATAAAACCTTACCTTTTCACCTATCATGTTAGTGGCTAAAACTTGATCCATCATAAGCATTTACAAGAATTACAACATTAAAGCCTATTAGCATAACATGCTACTGAAGGTTGAAAGAAACACTTGTTGGTGAGGTTGCCAAAATATTATATTATGGATGCCGTACATGTTCACTTGCTTACTGCAGTTCATGATGATAAAAATGCACCACGAGACAGATAAGTTTAAAACAAAATGTGAATAGCCACAACCCAGATCTCTTCATACAAGTCACAACCATGCCAACACATGATTCATTATGACCAGCACTTCACAAAAAAAATTTGAAGTCTCACAAAGTTGGTGCGATCTTTCTTTAAATGCATGGCACAAAAACTAGATGCCAAGAAAGCAAAGGATGCTTGTGCATATTTCTAAGATGCAGTCATGAAGACTGCATAAGAAAAAACTTCATACATGTTTAGTACTCTCATCTATTGTTAGAATATTTTGACTTTCAAGCAACAATTTTATGTGTCTAGGAACATTATTACAACAAAAATATAGTGAATATGCTTGTTCCAGTGTACATACCAACGCAAGAGTTATAGCCATCTCCTTTAAACTGCACGCCATTAACTACTGGGCATTCACACACTCTTCCTCTAAATGTGTCCTGGATGTGCGTAGAATATATAGATGTTAGTAGAAATTAGCAACCACTGCAAAGATCAGAAATCTATGGCCAAGCACCATGCAAGCGGTAATATTAGTTGACTTGTCTTGCCAACAGCCTCCATTGTTATCCAAGCACTCGTTTGTTTCAACTTCTGCAGTTTGCAGAGCAATAAATCCAAGTCAGTTGTAGATATAACTGATGTCATTTGTTATGGTAGTGGAGTACTATTTATTCTCAAATTATCTTACCACCACTTAAACAAACAGCTGGCTCCGTAGTTTCCTCAAAACCAGCACATAAAGCCTTCAATACAGCACCCTTTTCCAATTTTCCTGTGCAGCAGACATATTAGATAACTATAATTTGAGGGGTAACATATTAAACACTGGACATACCCCTATATTGTCGATTATTCACCACGAGAGTAGGCAATATGGTCACATCACCGCGTGAGCCTTTGCCGACCTGCAGGACTTGTTTTTCTCAGAAATGTTATTTACAGTCATCTTAGAACAAAAAAAGGTGGTGCAAAAAAAACTAATGTTTCACTTTAAAACTATTTCGAAATTTCATAATACTTACCTGAGCATCCTGCTCTTCCTTCAGAACCGGATTGTCCGAATCAGCATCTGGATTGCCCATGCATTTTTCAATTTTTTTCAGATCAAGCCCTGATATGCAAGCAATATTAGTAGATGATTACCACAACAAAGACATGTGTGTTAATAAGAAAGACATCAATAACCACCTCAAGATTTGACGACACCGTCAGCACATTCCTTATTGTATTTCTTCTCCTTCATGGGACATCTAATTTGGAAATCTGTAACATAATCCCACCACATCCAAGGTTTTTTAGTTTCATTGGCTACTTTGAACACACATAGCTGCCTCAAGTTTTCAATGACAACGTCTTTTCCCTCGTAACCTGTGCTGAAATCTTGCTCAGGGTCTGGAGCACAATATCTTCCATGGTTTATGCATTGAGACCTGCACTGCTTGCTAATGGTAAATGCCTGAGGGCAATACCATGTGATATAATGTGGCGTGAATTGAGTATAACCAGACTTCTCGAGAATCTGAGCTGCACCCTTAAAATCCTTCACAAACTCCATCAGCATATCACATTTGAATCCACACTCACCGTTGCTATTAGTCCACAGTTCATATTCAACCCGATCATCGGGATGGGGAACAGCTTCTCTCCAATCAAGATTCACATTTACCATGCCACCTTTATTGATCGCCTCCTTCAATTTTTCGCCAAAACTTTTGTCGATCAATGCAGATGGAATTGTTATGTTTGTCATATATTTTTCAGCTTTAGAACTTTCTTCAGGCGAGTCCATTGTGATCAATGCTTCATCAATGTAATCAGCCACTAAAACTGCCGCAGCACCAGCATTTTGGGCATTCCAAACCTTTAAAGCAAAAAATACAATCTGCAGCGGACACGACGGATAATTAATACAGTCGAATTGAGTCTTAAACAAAGCATGGAAGCATCCCAGAAAATTGATGAGAAAATGACGCTTTTAGCCCACCAACCAAACAATGTACAAATAAAATTCCAAAGACGTCCTAGAAATCAAAACAAGAACATTATCTGTCAACTACCTAAATAACCATCCTAAGATAAGAACTGTCAAAATCAGATAGATATAAAAATCAATGGAATAAAACGAATGGACTCAGTCCAAAACTAGTGGTATTGGCAATAACTAAGAGTCCAAACATAAAAAAAGCATCCCATAAACAGAAACTCTCTCACGTGACCCAAAAGAAATATCGGATTCAAAGCAAAGTTAGAGAGCAAGTAAGATACAAAAGAGGTAAAAGTTTACACAAACAATAGCATCAAATTAGGCCTCGTCGTCATCATCGTGAAAGCCCTCTTTGACTAGTTGGACACCTTAACATTAAGGTGAAGAAAGGAGCGTACCTCCACGATCGAGGAGAACAAAATTAGGCATCGCTCCAGCTTTAGCCTTGAAAGAAATCCCAAAATCATCAAATTTATTGCATCCTTTCTGATTATCCTTGGGATACACCACCGTTCCAGCCATGCTTCCACCATATTGTGGTATCATGAGTGCCCTTTATGCTATCTGGCGACATCACCCTCAGGCTGTTCTTCTCCACCACGAAACGACCCACCACTGATTCCGTGAAAATCAGTAACGTAGCTCCAAGAAAGATTGCAGCTTTTAGTCCCCGAGAACACCCCATTTGATTGGATTTGCAGACGAATCAATGAAATCGGAGATCAGCTGGATTCTCCAGATACTTATGGGGCGTTCTTCCTGCTTTGTAGGACCTGGTTTCAAACCTCAAACACTCACTTCACTTGTGTAGTGCGTAAAACATTGACCTGGAGACTTTACGAAGAAGGTGGAAGAGAGCGATCAATCAATCAGGTGAAAAGAGTTGGATCAGCACTTGCATACTCCTATTATTGTCGAAGAAGACAGATCAAGCAATAATATAGTTTCAAATAATGCCTGTGACAATATAAATTAGATTTAATAAATTGTGAGTATTAAGTTCAATTCAACGTAATAAACTGTAAAAAATAGATTTAATAGTTTGTGAATATTATAAAACTCTACTATCTTCGTCCCCTAAATTTTGACACAGTTTATCATTTCGTTCCGTCCCTGAAAATTTGACGCACTTCACTTTTACCATTTTTGGTAGTGAACCTCATATTCTACTAATTCATTCCTACTCACATTTTATTATAAAACTAATACTTTAAACTTCCATAAACTTTTTTAACTCACTTTTCATTACATTTCTTAAAACCCGTGTCAAGTCAAAATATATCAAAATTTAGGGGACGGAAGTAGTACTAATATGGAAATCTAAGATGATTCAATTTTAAAAAGATTTGACTAATCCATAAATTAGCACGTGGTCTTTGAATTCAAAAATATACTGTTGTAAAATGGAAATCAAGATGATTCAAACAGTTAGACAATTTATAAAATTTATTTTTAAAAAAAGAAAATACTAATTATAATCTCTAATTCAGTATTTTATTTTTTTCAAAATTTAAACGTTATACGAGCATTATATTTTATGATATGAGTCAATTTCGTTAAAAACTAGAAGTACTATTTGGATGATAGATCTCAAGTACGATGAAAATTGATACTAAGAGCACTCCCAATGGAGTTCCCTAAAAACTCCCTTATTTCTCCCTAACTCCTGCCACATCAGCGCCACATCAGCACCAAAATTTATCCCCAGTTTTTAGCCAAGTGCTACATTGGTTTCTCCCTTATTTCTCCCTTATTTCTCCCTAACTCAACATTTCATTTTTACATCATTATTTTTTATATTATTTAATTTTCCCTACAAATGTATTTAATAAATAGACTAATAATGAACAATTCATCGTTGTATTAATCATTGGAAAATATAATACAACGAGAAAAAAAAAACTACAAATAAAAAACGCAAATAAACAAAGATTTAAAAAAAAAAAATCTAAGACGGAGGGGCCGGAGGGGCGTCGGGATCGAGCCCCAGCGTACTCTGCAGGTGTTGGATGCATTTCCAGAGGGCCGCCTTTTCTTCAGGGGTCCCGCCGCCGGTGAAGTACAGCGTGTACATCTGGGTCAGATTGGCGACATTGCTCGAATAAGTGGCTTTTTCTAAGTCGATGACGGATTCCGACGCGACTTCCGACGTTGCGCCCTTCCCCTTCCGCCTCCCCTTCGCCTTCTTCACTCCCTCCGGGCGCTCGTGCGGACCATCCCCACTCAAGTCGATGTGGGCCGCGCTCCCCTCGCTCTCCGAAACGCTAAGTCGCGAGCGCACCGATTTCCCGTGCAGCGCGTCGTGCATTCCCGTCCGGAATTTGGGGAGATCCTTCAGCTTATCGTAGATGTTCCAATACTTGAAGCCCTTCGTCGACAAGTACTGGCTACTATACATCCGGATGGCCTCATCTCGGACCATGTGCTCGTTCTGGCCACTCGTCATGTGAGTCATCAAGTTAGAATAAATACCGTTGAAGTGCCCGCAGTCCCTCATGAGGCGCTCCCAATGCCGACGGATCGCCTCGCTGCCATGGTCCTTCATTGAGGCAGTCTTGTGGCTCCTGTACTTCGCGGCAATCCGCTCCCAGAATATGATCTCAGTCTGGTAGTTGCTGCGCTCCGCGTCCTGTGACGTGTCCGCCCAGCAGTCGGCTATCAGCTCGGACTCTTGCAGAGTGTAAGTAGTCCTTACCCGCTTCGGCCTCTCATCGGAACCCGTATCAGTCGCAGCCGACGACGCCGGCGCCTTCCCCCTCCCGCTCCTAGAAGGCGGCTCGGTGGGCGTTTCTTCCACCTCGAAGTCCTCCGCGCTCAGTGTCGCGGCCTGAGATTCTTGGTCGCCTGGGGTTGATCCGGGGGTGTCGAACTGGGGCCGATACACATCGTCGGCTGGAAAGGGCATTCTGCCGGCAGAGTTGAAGTACGGAGAAAGTCTCCGCGCCGGAGGAGTCTGCAAAGGAGACGGACCCCCGTATGGAAGTTGGCCGGGAGGAGAACCCATCGCCAACAACGACTGCATCCACTGCTCGTTTGCTTCATCCGTGTTGGGAATTTGTGAACTCGACTCTTTCCCCTTACCCTTATCCTTACCCGATCGGGAACTTTTCTTCCAAAAGCTCATAATTTTGATGAAAATTGAAGATTGGGAGAAGAGATTGAAAATGGAGAGAATGAAGATTGTGGGTGATGAATGGAGGAAGTGGAGGAAATATTTATAGGGGTGGAATGTAAAATAGCCGTTGGGTTCAAAAAAAAAAAAAAAAAATTTTAATTATCGCCGATTATCGCCGAGCGTCGCCACAGTGGCCGGCGATCGCTCGGCGATAATCCGGCGTTAGAACGCCACTCGGCGAAGCAACGGCAACATTATCGCCGAATTATCGCCGACTTCGCCACAATGGCCGGCGATAATTCGGCGATAACCGGCGATTTATCGCCGAGAATTCGCCACCTCCATTGGGAATGCTCTAAACGTGATCAAGGAATTCATTTTCATCATCCGGGACAAAATAAATATTTGGAAGAAAGTTTATGACATTCAATTCACAAAACATTGTTGATCTTAACGACCTACCATGAAATTTACAAATTTGAATAATTAACGATTTTTTTTTTCGTTTTAGGAAATGTTGCATATTCTCTTATTAATTTTATACTATTCAACATAAAAAGTTAAACATAAACAAATTTAAATAGAACGTGATTATATAATCCATCCATCCTACCTAAGTAAGGTGATATTTTGGCCACAAAATTTAAGAAAAAAATGATGTTTGGTGGATTAGGTGGCAAATATAAAGTAATGGAAGGAATAAAAGTGTTGATTTTGAAGGGGTTGGCAGCGGAAGCGCTCGTATAAATCGATTACATAATAATCCTGATCTATTTAGCAGATTATTTAGACAAATTCTATTCGCGCAATTATCACATGTATCATGCTCATAACTCAAATAAATCATGCTTTAAATTAATTAAAACCTAAAACATGCTTTTCTACGGTTTAGCTATTTTACCTTGATGATTCTCCAAAGAATCGAAGATAGCTAGCGCCTTCTCCACGTGAAGATCTTCAGTACTAAACCACGGATCTTCTGTCTGGTTCCTGGACTGTAAACTGATATCAGGGTGAGCTGATCTCACCAGTGTACTATGACTTAAATAAAGAAGCCGGAAAACCTATCCCACGGAGGAGAGGAAGAGGAAATTTTCGTCCTCTTCATAGGAGAGAGGGGACGAAATTTTTTGCTCAAATTCAAGTTATTCTGTCTCTTTTATTCTCCTATTTATATTAAGTCACATATTGGGCTCAGACAGGGATCTATGGAAGGTTTTTTTATATGGGCTCCTCCAATTAGCTTTTTACTAATTAAATTAAACCCAATTTAATATAAGCTTATAATTGGAATATTACGAGCCGCCACTACATAAGTAATATTGCACTCCCCATCCAAATCCGAAATTATAAGTACTCGGGGTTTCCATTGCTTGATATTAATTTCCCGCGCTCAAGATAGAAACATCCATTAATTAATTATTGTCTGCTATGGACTTAATTAATTAATATCTTATTAATTCCAAGAGTGGACTCAGCAAGAAATTCTTATTTATTATTCATAGAGTAATCAAACTTCAACTAGCTAGGTTCCGAATAATAAAACCTTATTTCAAGCTCCTCTTGAGGATGTTATCAAATGAGACTCACGTCGCGCACGATTCAACATAATAGCAATCCTAGCACCGATAGATATTAATCACCACTACCAAATATACCAGGTTTATTGGGTTGCGAAAAATCCGCACCATTTGGTAAGTCAAAGTCGTGCATAATCAATACCGTATGCTCAATTCTAACGTACATTGATTAAGAAACAATAATTTACAAGACCTCGTCTTCAGTAGATAGCATAAAGACATGTCTCACTGTTAGATCCAATTCAGTGCTATACCACACCAACGTCATCTTATTTCAGTAAGACTTAGAAATAATCGGACTGACATTGCAACCTTTCACGATAGGTAGTCTAAGCCTATCTAGGCTGTGAAATTCTTCTTTTTCTTTGTTCAGAACTGACCGTGTTACCTCAAAGTGAACGACGCCCACAACCGGTCTACTAAAACAAAGACTTAGACTTTGTTAAATTACTAATACATTTAAATATGTAATAAACATCTATTAAATATAAAACATAACAACATTATGACAAAAATAATCTGTTTATTCCTTTGGAAAATAAAAAATAAAAGTTTTAACAATATTCAATCACTCGAAAGGTGATTTCTAGTATACAAACTCTAACAGATTTTTGCTTAAAAGGATAATTGACTCATTTGTAGACTTGTAGTAGGACATTTCAGAAAAGAATACGAATCACCTGATGTGGAACGGTGGAAGTACTTTATATACGTGTGCGTGTGTGGGAATCAACTATCCAAAATTATATTAGCTCGTCGTGATTAAGATTGGTTGACAATTGTCATTTGTACCATTACAAATACGTATTAACTACGAACATACACTAAATCATAATATTAACTTAACATTAAGACCATGTTGATAGGTGTGATAACTCATCCAGTAATGGAATTTTATGAAATCCTATCACGCTACTACTAGTATATTATAATATCTTGCAAGAATTAAGGGAAGCTCACGGCTCTCATTTGCACCATTATAAAATTTGAAAATACATTTCATTGGATTTTTTTCACCAACCATAAGTCCACAACATTATATTTGTGTTAGCACTTATCATAATATGGAATTTTGACAAAGATATTTACTATGTATTATATTTTTTTATGAAAATTTCTTTGTACTTATGCAAAAATTTCATTATAATCCTCATAAAATCAATAGTTTGCATACTTATCAGTGACATGCAAATTATAATGAAAGCAATGCATAGGCCATTAGAGTACTAAAAATAATCTGAATTTACCTTTTCTATTTTTAAACCAAAATAAATTATTGATCAACTTAAAACCTGTAGACTGTTGATTCAACGACTCAACATTATATTACTCCTTAGTATATCCGTTACAAATATATTGATGAATAATGTAATTTTAAGTGAAATTGAAAAAATAAGATAATAAAAAAGAAAATTAAATAAAATATAAGAAAAAAAATCACATGGGCAAAAAGTTTAATTGCAAAATTAATAAAAAATGAAAAAAATATATAGTATAGAAAGAGAAAGAGAAAATATTAGTACTTAGAATGAATTTTTGAAAGCTTAACGAAAACTGAAATCTTCAGAACGACCGGTTGGATGACCTGAGCTCACAAGTCTGACAGTAACGATCTAAATTTCTTTTTTGACAAGAACATAATTATAGAAGCATAGGAGAGGGCAAGGAACTGATGATTTCTTCTACCTCTTCTTGGTCATCACGATTCGTTGCAATCAAGTGATAATTCAGTTGGGGAATCATGACGGAGGTAGGGCAGGAGACGGTGGATTTCGCGGCTCTCGTTGGGCGGGCCGCGGAGGAGTCCTATGTCGCGCTCAAGGAATTGGTCGACAAATCCAAGTCTGAGGAGTCGCTGTCAGACTCCGAGAAGAAGATCATGATTCTCAAGTACATTGTTAAGACGCAGCAGCGGATGCTCCGTCTTGATGTCCTCGCTAAGTGGTGCCAGCAGGTGTTTTCTATTTATCAATTTTGTTTTATTTCTTTGCTGCAGCTATTTTCAGTATAGATATGTATCACAATGTTGTGGTAGAGGATTAAGCTTGTTTAGTTTCTCTGAACTTGTGGTGTATTTGTCCAATTGAAATATTAAGGAATTTAGGTTATCTTGGATAGAGTTGATTGTAGATTAAGTAGCTGAGTTATGAAATTCTTGATTTCTTTTTGTTAGGTTAAATAGGGGGTGAACGAAAGGTGTATAAGAAGATTTTTAGCTTAACTTGTGTACGAGGAAAGTTTATGATTAAATATGAGATGTGTCTCTTATAAATTTAGGAACTGGGACTTTATTGATGATTGAAGCTATTGGTAAAATTGGTGATATAGTCATAAGATTTGCTTGTGAGATAGTGTGCCTTCCTGTGCTGATTCTGATTAGTGGGTACAGATAGAGGATCTAAATTTCACTTTTTTCTTAGGACCCATATAGTGAATTTGTTTAATCTGGTGGAAGTACCCTTTGGGTTTTGTTTTGGGGCTGCATTTAGCTTATATATAACTCAATTTACAGTGTCTGTTGCAAATTGTTTACTGTTAAACAGTAGCTCATCAGATAGGCTCAAGCTACTTTTTCTAAAATTTTCCGATGATCATATTGTATTCCGTTATCATAATTTCAGAGAAGAGTTGATATCCTATGTTATTCTACCTGCTCATATTCTTTATTGGGTAAAGAAAGCAAGTGTTAATACAATTTTTTTTCTTTTTCTCTTGCTATTGGAATCACAGGTTCCTTTGATACAATATTGCCAACAACTTGCATCAACCCTATCCAGCCATGAAACTTGTTTCATTCAAGCAGCAGATTCCATGTTTTTTATGCATGAGGGACTACAACAAGCTCGTGCTCCTATCTATGATGTTCCCTCTGCCATTGAGGTTCTTCTCACTGGAAACTATCAGTGTTTACCAAAATGTGTAGAAGATGTGGGCATGTTGGGCACATTGAATGAGGACCAGCAAGGTCCGGCTTTAAAGAAACTGGATACACTTGTTAGGTCCAAGTTACTTGAAGTTTCACTGCCAAAAGAATTTACTGAAATAAAAGTCTCTGATGGGGTTGTCTTGCTTCGTGTTGATGGGGAATTTAAAATTCTAGTTACACTAGGTTATCGAGGTCACTTATCATTGTGGAGAATATTGCATTTGGAATTGCTTGTTGGTGAGAGAAGTGGACTCGTGAAAGTAGAAGCGTCACGGAGACATGCTCTAGGAGATGATTTGGAACGTAGAATGGCTGCATCAGAAGCACCATTCATGACATTGTATTCTATTCTACATGAGCTCTGTGTTGCCCTTACTATGGACACTGTTATAAGACAAGTGCAAGCACTTCGACAAGGCAGATGGAAGGATGCTATTTGTTTTGAACTCATATCTGATGGTACTGTAGGGCAGGGAGGGAGCACTGCCTTCGGTCAAGATGGAGAAACTGATTTTGCTGGGTTACGGACGCCTGGATTGAAAATCATATACTGGTTAGAGCTTGATAAAAGTAATGCTTCATCTGAAGTAGGAGCATCCCCATTCTTAAAAATTGAACCAGGTCCTGATATGCATATAAAGTGTTTGCATAGCACATTTGTAATTGATCCTCAAACTGGCAAGGAGGCAGAATTTAACCTTAACCGAAGTTGCATCGATGTTGAGTTTCTACTACTCAGAGCCATAAGCTGTAATAGATATACACGCCTGCTTGAGATGTACAAGGACGTAGAGAAGAATGTAGAGATCAATAGAACTTCTGGAGATGTCCAAATTAAATTCCATGTGGATGGTTCTGAAACTGAATATGGAAAGGTACTAATTTTAATGATGGCGTCTATATGTCTTATGCTTCTTTACTGAATGAGGTTTCTGTAGTCAGTAAATACAAAATAGTCCCTTAAAACAAATGTCCTAGTTTTATTTTAAAATTATCCCTCTGAATAGTTACTATGGTTTGCTTAGGCTTATATCTAGTGAGAGAAAATAAATCAGCCTGTGTGTTACCCTAAATAAGTCGAAAAAACAAAAATCTGCCTTTTTTTTGTCTCTTTCAGAATTTACTATAGAACTACAATAATTCAATATTATTATATGACTCAGATTGCCATTTGATGTTTTACACTTTAGAATTATATCAGTTGATAACTTTTATAAAATTATTGGATTGCTGTTTTTTGACTCAGGAAGATTTTTATTGTATCCAACTCACAACTATTCCTTGATTTGATGATGGCTCTGTTCAGTATAATGTTTCCCATCTAAATTTAGTTGGTACTTTTGATTACTACTCCCTCCGTCCCACTGAAGATGACCCACTTTCCTTTTTGGTTTGTCCCAACCAAGATGACCCATTACTAAAATTGTAAACACCTTTTATCTCTACTTTATTCCCTCTCTTACTTTACTCTCTCCACTTAACACTCAAAATAAAGCTTCATAAAATCCCGTGCCGCCCAAGGAAGGGGTCATTTTCCTTGGGATGGAGGGAGTATATCTTAATAACTGGACCTACATGTAATCCTGTACTTTTCTGGGAACACTAGATTATGTGTACCGAGAATCCAACCCCTGCCAGAGTGACGTTCAATCATCTAAAATAATGCTCCATAGTCAGCTAAGCAGTTGCTAATTTTGATTTGGGTTGTTATTGCACCACGTTTGAAACTGTTCTTATACATTGATCTCTACTTTCCCCTCAGTTTGGTTCTTATACATTGTTTTTTTTCTTCTAAATATCATTATTATGCACTTTTAAACCATGATTTAATATTTGAATTAACAGATGGATAGTGCATTTGATTCACAGGAACAGGATAAAGAAGAAGTTCTCTATTTGCGTGCCTATGGTTCTTCATTTTTCACTCTCGGAATAAACATAAGGTTTTCCTTCCTTTTCTGTTGCCAATGCCTACCCTCTTTGAATTTTCAACTAGAATATTGACAATATAATATGTCCTGATCAGTTGATTGTTTTTAGTTTGTCTGATTACTGTATACGGTGAGAATTCTTTGTTTTCTTCTTAGTGTGTGTGCATCTGAAGTGCTAATCATAATTCATACTATTATGTTTCAGATATATAAATGTGGTGCTCAGATAGGTTATTGGATAGCTCAATTAATGAGTCTGTACGTAAGATGTTTTGAGATCTCTTTAAGTTTTTGGTGAAGTTATTAAAGAATCTTATGAACTCAACTGTAATGTGTGAGGATCTGATAAGGTTTTCTTCAGGACAGGTGGATCTATCTTATTCTAGGGGCTGGAAAATAGAACCTTATTTAACAAACTCATTTAGTTTTGATACAATTAGCTCCAAAAATGATCTTATACTATGACATAATCTTCAAATAAGGATACTAATAAAGACTAAAGACTATTTTCCCTTTCACCTTATAGGAATGGACGTTTTCTTCTTCGTTCCTCAAAAAATATCATCTCATTGAAAACTCTGCTAGAGTGTGAAGAAGGACTGAATCAGGGAAGTATTACTGCAGCCAAGGCGTTTATCAACTTAAGGAGGAATAGTATTCTACATTTATTTGCATGCATTGGGAGATTCTTGGGTCTTGAGGTATGTATTATTTTTAAGTATGTTTAAGTTGAATTGTGATATTGTCATATTGCTATCCCAAAAGAAGTTATAGTGATGCTAAATTGTGAACGCAGTCAGAAAAATGAACTGTAAGATACACATAGTTATACAAATGCACTTCTCCATTTCCGTACTACTGATGCCTAATATTTAGGTATCTATGTTATAGCCATTACAGTATAAGAGTGATGAAACACTTGACATGGGAATTGAAATTCATCTGATGCCACTTTTAGCAAATGACACACAGTGTGGGCCCATGTAGGTAAAAAACTAAGATGTTGCATGTCTAAATATATGAAACAAGGGTAAAATAGTAGTAGTAGCTATTTCACTTTGTCTACACAAGAGGTTGGACACCCAATAGGCATATTTTCCATTAAGTATTATCTATTTGAGGAAACTAATTAGGTGTGCCCATATCTTCTTGCAGGTATTTGAACATGGTTTTACAGCAGCAAAATTACCTAAAAACCTAGCAGAAGACTCAAATTCTTTGTTCATGGGATTCCCCGAGTGTGGGGATTCTTATTTCTTGTTGATGCAGCTTGATAAGGAATTTAGACCCTGTCCCAAGTTGATTGAAGTTCAGTCTGAATCATCAGGGAAAGCTGAGCCATTTGGTGACATCAGCAAAGTTATTCGAGTAAAAAACCTGGACATTAGTCGGATGCACATGTGTGAAGATGAACTCAATTCGAGCCTTCTTGACCGTAGAAAGATGCTATCAATTCCTAATGAAGTTAATGCTAATGAGACTTCTGAACATGGTATTTCTTCTAACTCAAGCTTGGATGGCTCATTGCTTCGGTCTAATGACCCCATTAGTTTTTCCTCTATTGTCGACGAAGTTTTTGAGCTTGAGAAAGGGTCAAATGGACAGAGCTCCTCTTCCACATCTGCTCTGATCTCTTCATCCAATTTTGGTCCGGGTACTGTGAATATTCACAGCATAAAACCTTCCATGTCATCCCCTAACTGGGAAGGACAAGCATCACAAAATGCAATGAGCAATTTTAAAAGGTCAACGCATCGTGGGTCTACCAATTCGCTACCGACCAAAAGCCAAGCTATCAAGAAATTAACAGCTTCAAAATCAGATCAAGATTTGGCTGCTCTCAGGTCACCACATTCTGGTAGCTTTTCTGTCTCTGGATCTAAGCCATGGGCCGCTTCTCACTCAGGTAAGGGTTGATCCATATCATTTTTTATTGCTTTTAATCTTTAACTGCAATAACCCTCTTGTACTCTTAATCATATTTTTAATGCTTGCCTCTTCCCCTGTTCTCAGCTTCCTCACTGGATTCTTCTGTTTTCGACAACTCAAATCAAGAAAATGTTACCAAACAAGATGGCAGGCCTCGAAAGCGCACTGTGTTGGATATGTTAAAATCTCTTCCCATGCTCCATTCTCTAGAAATGAATGAATCATCCAGCAAGAGAAGGAAAATCAAGGAAGTTCCACAAGCTCAACTTCCTCTCACACAGTCAACAATATCTTGTGACCATCCTAATAAAACTGGAAGACACAGTTTTGCAAATCTTATAGCTGAAGCAAATAAGGGCAAATCATCTCCTAGTATTTATGTCTCTGCTCTTCTTCACATAGTAAGGCATTGTTCATTGTGTATAAAACATGCTCGATTGACCAGTCAGATGGAGGCACTTGACATCCCCTATGTTGAAGAGGTGGGTCTGAGAAGTGCATCTTCAAACTTGTGGTTCCGCCTTCCTTTTTCTAGAGGTGACACATGGCAGTACATATGTTTGAGGCTGGGCAGACCTGGAAGCATGTACTGGGATGTCAAGATTATTGACCCTCACTATAAGGACTTGTGGGAGCTTCAGAAAGGGAGCAATACTACTCCATGGGGTTCTGGTGTTCGAATAGCTAATACATCTGATGTGGATTCTCATATTCATTATGATTCAGAAGGTGTTGTATTGAGTTACAACTCTGTGGAGGCTGATAGTATTAAAAAGTTGGTGGCTGATGTACAAAGACTGTCTAATGCTAGGACTTTTGCTCTTGGAATGCGAAAACTACTTGGTTCAAGGACAGCTGACAAGATAGATGATAGCAATGCAAGCTTAGATAGCAAATCATCTCCTAGAGCAAAATTTGCAACAGAGGGTTCTGAAAAATTCTCTGAACAGATGAGAAGAGCTTTTAGAATTGAGGCTGTTGGACTTACTAGTTTGTGGTTTAGTTTTGGCTCAGGAGTTATTGCTCGCTTTGTTGTTGAGTGGGAATCTAGTATAGAGGGCTGCAGAATGCATGTTTCTCCTGACCAGCTCTGGCCTCATACTAAGGTTTGTTTCCCTTGTTGCCCACAGGACAGATTTTCAATTATACTCTCTGTGTTCCACATTGTCATCACTCGTTCTCACTTCACGGAAGTATATATCAAATATAGTTTGTCATAGACTCATAGTCATACAAATGAAGTTTCATAATTCTATAGGAGGACGTGATATTAAAGATTTGGTTATGGGCACATTCCTGATGTTTTAACAACTCTTCATTCTTATCTTGTGGCAATCTTATTCTTACTGAAATGTCATGTCATATCTAAGAAATTGAACATTCTTCTCCAACTATAAATGCAGAAATATGTGTTGCATCTGTGTGTGTTTATTCTTTGAATTACTAATAATAACTTAACTTGATGGATGAGTAGGTTAAACTTGGTTTCTCAATTGCAGAATTGTTTTTTTGTGCCCCCTAGTCCCTGCAATCGTATAATTTTTATGTATGTTCCTCATGTATTTTCCTGTACAAGTACATAAGCATATGGTTTTTTTTTTTTGAATAGTTTCTCGAAGACTTCATTAATGGAGGTGAAGTTGCATCTCTTTTGGATTGTATTCGATTGACCGCTGGACCATTGCATGCTCTTGCTGCTGCTACAAGGCCTGCACGAGCTGCTCCTGTTTCTGGACTCCCTGGCATCACAGCTTCTATTTCTTCAACTTCAAAGCAGACTGGATATGTGCCATCTCAGGGTCTGCCTAGCAATGTAAATGCAAACGCTAGTCAAGCTTCATCTGGCCCTGGAGGTAATCCTGGCATGACCCCTCAATCAGGCCCTATTGGAACTCACAATACAGCAGCTGTGTTGGCGGCGGCAGCAGCGGCGGTGGCCAGAGGCGGTCCTGGAATCGTTCCTAGTTCATTGTTGCCTATTGATGTTTCTGTGGTACTAAGAGGCCCGTATTGGATTAGGATTATATATCGCAAAAAATTTGCAGTTGACATGCGGTGTTTTGCTGGAGATCAAGTCTGGTTGCAACCAGCTACCCCACCAAAAGTTGGTCAACCTATTGGAGGATCCCTTCCATGCCCCCAATTTCGACCTTTTATTATGGAGCATGTTGCTCAAGAATTGAACGGCATAGATTCTAATTTTCCAGCTGCTCAACAAGCACTTGGATTGCCTAATCCAAATAATCCCAATCCAGGTTCAGCTCCACAGTTGTCAGGTGCATCAGGGAATAGGGCCAACCTCTCAAGTGCTGCTGCAATATCTCGAACCGGAAATGCTCTGGCTGCTCTAAACCGAATAGGAACTGCTCTTCCAGGAGCACCCAATTTACATGTGGGTAGCCCATTACGTAGGCCACCTGGTTCTGGGGTCCCTGCTCATGTTAGGGGGGAATTGAATACTGCTATTATCGGACTTGGTGATGATGGTGGTTATGGTGGAGGGTGGGTCCCCCTCGTGGCACTTAAAAAGGTCCTGAGAGGCATTCTAAAGTATCTTGGAGTACTGTGGCTATTTGCACAATTACCAGATCTTCTAAAGGAGATCCTTGGGTCAATTTTGAAGGATAATGAAGGTTCTTTATTGAATTTGGATCAGGAGCAGCCAGCCCTGCGCTTCTTCGTTGGGTAAGACACTCATACAAAAGCTCTTGCCTGCGTTTAGACACTCATGAAAAAATACTTCCTCCTCCCCCTAAAAATAGTAATTCTTTCATTTTTGGTCCGTCCCTTATAAATAGAAACTTTTTATTTGTGAAAATTTCTCTCTCTCTAATGAAGTGGGACCCATTTTCCACTGTCACACTTTTCTTTCTATCTCTCTTACTTTACCAATTTTGCATTAAAACCCATGCCATTCCAAAAGTTCCTATTTTTAGGGGACGGAGGGAGTACAATGGAACATGTTTCTTTTTCTGCAGTCTTGTGTTATTTATTTAGTTTCTGATATAAGGAACTGGCTTTGCAGAGGCTATGTGTTTGCAGTCAGCGTTCACAGAGTTCAGCTTCTTCTCCAAGTTCTCAGTGTGAAAAGGTTTCATCATTCTCAACAACAGCAACAAAACCCGGCCACAGCCCAGGAGGAACTAACTCAGTCAGAAATAGGAGAGATATGTGACTACTTCAGCCGACGTGTTGCATCAGAGCCGTACGATGCTTCTCGGGTTGCTTCGTTCATTACTCTTCTGACGTTGCCAATTTCAGTCTTGAGAGAGTTTTTGAAACTCATTGCGTGGAAGAAAGGATTAGGCCAAGGGCAAGGAGCCGAAGCTGCCCCCACGCAAAAATCCCGTATCGAGCTGTGCCTGGAGAATCACATGGGGTACAATAGGGAAGGGGTCTCTGATAGTTCATCAGCATCCAAGAGCAATATACACTACGATCGAGCCCATAACTCGGTTGACTTTGCATTGACCGTGGTTCTGGATCCTGCCCACATACCCCATCTGAATGCTGCTGGTGGCGCTGCCTGGTTGCCTTACTGCGTCTCGGTCAGATTAAGATACGTATTTGGCGAAAACCCCGCTGTGTCCTTCCTCGGAATGGAGGGCAGCCACGGAGGCCGTGCATGCTGGCTGCGTGGCGACGACTGGGAAAAATGCAAACAGAGAGTGATGAGAAACGTAGAATCGAATGGATCATCAGCTGGCGATGGAAATCAGGGAAGGTTGAGAGTGGTCGCAGACAACGTGCAGCGAACGTTACATGCGTGTCTTCAAGGGCTACGAGAGGCATCGGGATGACGTGACCGGTCTATCTATCGTCGACGACTCACTTTTGCAGGAAACTAGGAGTAGAAGAAGAGGTGACTAAATTCAAACTAGTACTAATTGAATGTTTGATCTACCTTGTACATAAAAATGCCCCAACTGCCACTCGTCGGTCTCTTATTTTGTCAGATTAAAAGCAAGTTGTAGTGATTGGTGTTCTATGTGATAGGTGTTCTATGTGATAGGTTTTAGGTTAGAAATTTGATGCTGTACTGATACTGTAGTGATGAGAAACAAATTTTTAGTTAAGATGTGATTTGTTTGTAGATGAAAGCTTCATTCTTTATAATACAAAGTACACAGTATTAAATTTCATTTTTGGCAAATCAAGTTTTTGGTCCTAAATGTTATGTTCGGTACTTTTGTTTCCAAATAATATGATAAATGTACTAATATAGCAAGTCACTGATCCCATATGATTGTTTTTACAAATGATTAATTCAACTAAATACTTTTTGGGGGTTGACCTTTTTCAGTTGAGTATTTTCCATGAATTAGCCCTTTTATCTACCAAGCAATTTATAGTGAGATAGTTACATAATGAAAACTAAAAATAAAAATCCTACTATAAATTAACAGTATAAAAAAGTATAAAATAATGGGGCATTCCGAGAATCGAACTCGGGACCTCTCGCACCCGAAGCGAGAATCATACCACTAGACCAAATGCCCTGGTTGCTTGATACCAACTGTAGTTTATTCTACAAAGGTTCAACCCGTGTTTAACCTTTTCTAGTTGGTTATAGGTTATATGAAGTTCATTTCAAACCAAAATTCATGAGTTTAGTTGAATAATCAATAATTTGATAGGATTATAATTAAAAACTTATAACATGAAAAAAAATCACAATCCAAATAAAAAAAAATCATAATCCAAATAAAAAATCACGATTAGATAGAAATAGGGGTGTACTTAAAAAATAACTCAAATTAGAATCACAACATTCTCTAACCAACTGCTGCCGCGTGACATATATAAGCAACAAAACAATGTTATTAAGAAACAAACTTAGTGGATGACTTAGATGAGCGGATTGCATAAAAAACTATTTCTGTTGAATTAAATGCAATTTATTTTACATTATAGACTAAAATGCAAAAATAAATTGCATTTAATGCAATATAAACTGTCTTTTATGCAATCCAAGATAATTCTCATGTGTTGTCCTTTGTTGCTTAATATCGTTATTGTGTTGCTTATACCTGCTACGTGGCAGCATGTGGTTGGAAGGATGTTGTGACACTAAGAGTGAAAGGACACTAGTGCTCCTCGGACCCGACATCATAGAATTTGCTTGATATAAATTAATTCTCATTATTTAGTTTTCAACTTTCATTATTTTTTAAAACTTTTAAATGTTCATCAGTGAAATAGTTTTGTTGAAATGTATATGAAATATATTTTAATAAACTATTTTAAATCTACTTATTATTTTTTTAATTTTACTCGTATGCTTATTATGAAAAAGGCTACATATAAAAATTAAAAAATGATAATTATTTTGGAAAAAAAATGTATTCTCGTATCTTTACGAGTTACATGTTAATAATTTTGAGTTGAGATAACACTTATTTACATGTGTATTCACTTATCATATATTGAAAATTTTCAATATGAATTTATGAGTAATTAAAAAATCATACTTTTTGAGCCTGATTGGTTCAATGGAGCTTTACAATTTATAATCCGAATGATATGTAATTGAATAGCTTGACAATCCGATATGATTTGTCCGGTTGGCACTCCTAATAGTATATGTACGTAATAGTATAAACAATCTTTGTACTCACCTTCTCATCAAAATTGCGAAATATAAACCTCTTTTTTTATTAATTCGTTAATACCATTCTTCGTGATTTAATTTTTTTTGTATTTTATCTTATCAAAATTCAACTTCCTATTAGTCTTAAGGCCTGAATAAGCGTATCATTGAATTAAATTGGGATAGTTCGTTGTGAAGTTAGTCTTAAGCTAATTAATACTACATCATCTTTGAAATTAGTTTTTGTGCATAAATCACTACTACGCATAATTCTGAGAGCTGTACTCTGAATAAATACTCAATATTTAGAAGAGTGAACTAGATAAATGGTACCCGATCTTTCACTTTCGCATGTAAATGGTACCTGATCTTTATTTTATATCGTTTTTGGTACCTATAAATCACATTTTTGGTATCTGATGAAATTTTCTTCCCAAAATGCCCTTTAAACAAATATATTTTCTCATTTATGTCATAGAGGGTATTTTAGACATACATAAAATTAGTACCAAAAGTGATATTATAATATATTCTCTCATTCACCTCATTTTCTATACTATTATTATTAATCAATATTAATATTATTATTTTGATGTTATAAATTAATAATTAATTCATTTTTAATATCATTCAAATATAATTAAATATAATTATAACTATAATTATATTTAATTATTACAATAATATTCTTGTTATAATATTAAAAACTGATAGTAATTAATAAATAATTATAGTATAATTATATAAATTATAAATCACATAATATTATGTAATAATAATAATAATAATAATTATAATTATTATTGTTATTATTATTATTATTATTATTTTACATTTAGTAAATAATCAATATAGCCTTAATAAAAAATTAACATTGTGAATTGTATTCATAATGATATAAAAAATTGAATATTTTTAGTTAGGTGTTCCAACCTTAAAATGAGTATAAAATAATTTAATAAAAAATATTCAATTGATTTAATTACTTTAAATAACTAATTTAATTATGTATTTTTTTTTATTTATATTATGAATGTAATTAGACATACGTATAAAACAATAAAAAGAAAGAAGAAAAAGAAGAAAAAAGAAGGAAGAAGAAACATAAACTAAGGAGAAAAAAGAAAAAAGAAAGGAAGATAAAATACTAAAAAGGAAAGAAGAAAAAGAAGAAAAAAGAAAGAAGAAGAAACTAAAGAAGAAAAAGAGAAATAAGAAAGGAAGAAAAAATAATCACATATTACTATTTAATTAAAATTTCCAAAAATATCCTCCATGAAAAAAAAAATCACATATTTGGTACTTAGGATTATTTTTGTCACTGGATACCAAAAACGATATAAAATAAAGATCAGGTACCATTTAAATAGTTCACTCTATTTAGAAAGTACTATAAAACAAAAAGAAAGTGTATATAAAACAAAATAAATTCACAGGGGCATTCCGAGAATTGAACTCGGGACCTCTCGCACCCTAAGCGAGAATCATACCACTAGACCAAATGCCCAATATGACGCTATATCAGTACTTCTATTATCTATAATTATTTTATGTCTGGTGGTGTTTTTTTCAGGGTTTTGTTTGTGTCAGATTTTCTGAGGGCAAAGGAAATAAGAATGTACGATTGATATATTCTCCGCCGCAGAGAACTCGTTTTTCCCTCTAACTCCGTTGGTCAAGAGGTAAGATTTCATCCACTAGCTGCAATTCATAATACAGCTGATTGGGCATGTAGCTGGCTTGAAATGTTCATTTAATTAAATTATTCGCTGGTATAAATTAAATAATTGGATGCTGTTGCTGGTTTAAGTTATTCAGAACCATTATAGTACGGGCCATAATCAATTTACTATCCTCTGTTCAGATTCGTATTAATGCTTTCATCTGGAGCATTTCAGAAGACTTAAATGAGTAATGACTGACAGTAGGTAAGTGGATAGTCAAAGATGATAAAAGTTAAAAAGGAAAAAGAAGAGAAAATCCACTTGTGAATGAAAGGCATCAAGTATAACTGTATAGATAGATGAGGGCATTCCAAGAACTCGGGACCTCTTGCACCCATAGCGAGAATCATACCACTACACCAACTGCCCTGTTGTTATCTGTCTTCTTAAACATATTCTACTCTAGACCAACTGCCCTGTAGTACACAATGAATAACACTCAAGGGTTTGATTTGTAGATGACTACTGGCCTAGCTAGAATTTTTTGTGTTTTAACAACTTATAATTTCTCTACTCTTTAATAGACATAATGGAGTGATATGGTGAAGGGTCTAGTGAATGAGAATGACAGCCATATTCAATTTAACCAATGTTCCATTGCTTTATGAAGAATCATAAAAGAGTCAATTTTGTTAACCGTCCATGTACCTAACCCGAACCCATATCTTGACACTTTGACAGTGGTATTTGGACTGGTATATTCAGGCATTATGTAGAAAATGGGATTTTAGTATCTCTAGCTACTAATTGTGCTTCTATAACTGCCATTGCCAAACAGACTACCCTCCTACTTTTCATTTAGACTGTTTCTCTAGCTTTACTTATGGAAAGTTATTAGCAAGTCTCACTGATTTCATTTTGTCGTTGTTAATGACCATATTCTGCTGCTCTGGAATGCTTTCGGCAAGTTCACCTTAAAGCTTAAAATAATTTCTGAAAATATCTGATTTTCTTTCTCATTCATGGTAGATTGAATACCTATTCTCCAGGTGTTATTTAGACTCTAATGTGATATCAGTTTCAGGCTTCCAGTTTTACTTGCCACAGTTCACCACCTTCACATTTCAGTAATATTGTTGTCCAGTTGTCCTCAAGTTCCAAAAATAATACAACACATAGATAAGGCTTACATATTCATAATTAGAGCGGGGCATTCTGAGAATCGGCTAATGACCTTCTAGCTCTTGCACCACAGGTAGAGTCATAACACTAGGCCAAATGTCCAATTGTTTGCTTAAAGCTCTTAATCAAAGTTTTTTAACTGGGAATCAATCTCCCTCGAGCTCCTATATACCATGTTCATGGATCTCATGTTTTAACGTCATTATTTTAGAAGCCCTGGCATATTTTAGAAAATGTCGTATCAAACTAATAGTTCTAAATGCGTATCTTTTCCTGATGGCTTTATGGTGTGCTGCTAAATTGGTTCCTTGGTTTTTTGCGTGTGTGTGTGGTTGTTGTGTTATCTAATGTGGCTTGATACCTGTTGACTCTTTGGATGGCTAGTTTGTTAATTGTTTATCTTATCTAATTATATAATCATTTATACAGCACTTCGTCTACATCATAATTATATCTGTAATGTTGAGGGATTTATCTTTGTTGCTGCACTAGTCCCGTGGATCATTTTGACATTTAGTGAGGGAAGTGATTTTGCAAATCTCAACCTATATAGCTGTTAATAAGTGACAATTCTGTATATGTTACAAACACATTTTCTTTGTTTGACTTTTTTCAGATCTAAGCAGTTATAGTTTTCATAAATGACCTAAAAGATTGTAGTCAAATCTGAGTTTTGCTTCATCATGGACCACATATTGCTATTTAGGAATTGTTTCTTGTCAGACTGTTTTCTTTGATATGTATAAAAAAATAATTATTGTAAATTAGCAGAAATAAATGCAGGTGAGATGTTCATCCAATCTCTCATCTTACAGATCGAATCTCTCGGGCACATTAAGAAATAAATATAGTGACTGGGGTAAAAGCAAATAAATCTATCTATTTACTTGTTTAATGGGGGCATTCCAAGAATCGAACTCGGGACCTCTCGCACCCGAAGCGAGAATCATACCACTAGACCAAATGCCCAATTTATTCTTCACAGTCAGCCTTTTCTAATCCCATCTTTGCTGTTCATCAGGACTATTTTTTTAAATAAACTCGGTCTTGGATGGCTGATTAATATTGCTACCAAAGTGTAGTTACTGAATAAAGAAACCTGTGGTAATTGATTAACATACGGAAATGGTTTGGACGTGACAGATATTCGTTGAAAGTGTGTGCCAAAATAAAAGCTATGCTTTGTTTTTGGAAAAAATGGAATATACTTGTGAATATCTTTTGCATCATTGCAATTTACCATTTTT